>NC_137248.1:22412477-23128054 GCF_051294905.1 Botryllus schlosseri | reverse complement strand
TGCAATGGATGATGTGGCACTATAGGCGTGGCACTTGATGATGTGCGCAGATGATGTGGCAATGGGTGTGCTATAGGTGCGGGAATGGTGGATGATGTGGCAAGGGGGTGTCCTATAGGTGCGACAGAAAAACACACATATTTGACCGTAACATGGTCTTAGTATGAACCGACATGCATCCGACTTATGGAAAAATGTGTCGCACACTATTTCACCGAGATTACAACCCTTTCACGGATTCTCGCTAGTTAGATGCTTGCTACAACTCGCAATTTATCAACTTTAGGTCGTGAGTAAAGCAAGAATTCATAGACTAACATCCAATCTCAAATCCGAAGTGCATACCCGCGTAATTATAAGCAAATTTAGTGCGAATCTATACGATAACAGAAAACTTGCATATACATTCGAATTTGTGCGACTTCGGCTTGCGTGAACATAGCATATACCTATACATAGTCAATTTTAATAACAGATTTACTGTGTTAAACATTGAATTCCTACCTTTATAGCTGGTACGCGGTTATAGGACATACCAAATCCAAATCCACCATACCATATCCCATCACACATTTCATGATGGAACAACTTTAAAACGAACGCGGCTCTACATCGACTTTTTGCGTACATCTGTTTTGCGGGAGCGTATAGCACGTAATTTCTACAGCTACGTAAAGAAATTGTTAGGGTTACCCAGAATACATTGCAGGTCAAATTTGATTCGATTACGAGCATTATAACGACAGAGATTTACGATAGTGTAAAATGAGCTACCTTATGACATCAATTTCGTCTTCTCTCCAAGTGGAAATATCATGTTCTATAATATTGTCCATACCGAACAAATATAAATTTGCCTGTGCTGTTGCTTTTGCAAGAATACTTCGCTCACATAGTAACCAATTTCTGGTGGATTCCGAATCGATATAGACAGAAATGCGGAAAGTTACATTGGCATGTCTTAACTTCTACCAATATGTAGGCCTACCTACCTATAATCATATCAGGCCGTAGCGCTCACGCAAAGCATTATCAAGTAAAGGAAAATCTCCTAATTCTCATCTAGATACATATTTATTCGGAAAATATCCCCTTACAGGGTGAGAACAGTTGTTTTCTCAAGGTCTTCATATCTTCCCCACTCAAGCGCGGTAAGACTAGTTTGACTTTGCGGCATTCAGGATTATATCTCGCGAAGCTCTGAATGGAATTCACGTATTTCTCATCGATTCTCGTTCTATCGCTATCACTGAGGTCGATTGCCTTTAGCTGTTAATTGAATAATAGGAGATTTATATCAATTTAAAAATGCAGAAACGAACTACATCGCTATATCGGGATCTATGATTGAGCAGAAAGATCTTACCGTATCGCATCGTTTTCCCATCTCTTCGCTCAGATTCCTGATTTGCACGGAAAGCATCTTGCAATTACACAGATTAAATTCTTCCACACGGGAATTGCACAGGACTTTAGTTACTGTTTTGTAGCAGGATGAAATGCCAGGATTTCTACTTAAATCCAGCGAATGCAGCTAAAACATGGTGTGATGTTCAGATAGTTTACGAGACTACAAACGGCTCGAAGGCCGTAATAGATTAGTCATAATATTATTTACCGACGGTTAAGCAATTTTTTGCGATTTCTACTCCTAATAGCAAAAACTTATTCAACACCGAAGAAGATAATGAAGCTCGTGATCAGAAACACTTTATTGATGATGAAAATTCTATCGAACAATGAAATGTCATGCTTCAATATGACTAAAACTCACATAAGCATTACACTGTGATTGAATATTTCAGTTAGAAAAACAAAACAGATCTAGTTCAAATGATCACCTCATAAATTCCGAGACCATTATTTAACGAGATTAGTGAGTCTTCATCCAATTCGCAAGCTGAAAGTCGAACTGTTTTCGTGTAATGCTTTCTTACGAAGCATCCAATTTCTTTCAAGCCCGCCGGTTCCATATCGACATTGTAACTCAGATCAAGGCTTTCAACCTATGAATCCACCAATTTATATCAAAATGATCCACAAAACTATAGAAACGAGCGAGTACCTCAATATCAGGAAAACTTTGAAAAGCGCGAATTTCCTCGGGTGTAAGGTCACATCCTTTCATGATAGAGCAACCGCCTCGTCTTTACAAAGTAAGGCAGGCAGCGCGATCATACACTCTTCATCCAGCTGATTGTAACTAATGTCAAGATATTGGAGCTAAAAAAATATCGGAAACTGTAAATTTACGATCAGCAATGATCGGTCATAAAAAATTCGAACTTATAACAGAAAAAAATGTTGTTTAGTCACTCACGTCATATTATAGGCTAAATATGCTAAGATTAAACTAGAATTTCCCTCATTCATCTCTACACAGCCGCTCATACAGAATGTGATCATTAACAACTGTACCCAGCAATAATCGCACAGACCTTAATGTTTTTGAGCTGCATAGCAATGAAATCTGTTGACTGCAAGCGCGAGTTCACAACTGACAAATATGTTAGATCGCTCGAAATAATAGTCCCGAGTTGCGTAAAGTTAATGTTCTCCCTGTAGCTGAGATCGAGGTTTTTCAATTTCACCTACGGAAATGAGGTATTAGGAAATATCACTTCGAGAGGCTCTATACTAGATTAGCGCCTAGCTTTTTCCATCACCAATACCTGATGGTGCTGGATAAGTTTACTCAAAATAATCAGAAAATCTTCGGATCCACCACTTTCTTGCAGATTGAGCTCTGTCGAAGCACACTGCTTCATCAGCTCGCAGATTAATGGGATGAGTTTTTCAATGTCGTTGTGTGCTGTAACGCTGAGTTTTCTTATTTCGACCTGAACGAGCGCAAAACTTAACGCATAAAACGCTAAATGATCTATGAACAGCCTAACACTGATCAACTCTGACTATAGTCTATCTAGTAAGGCTATCGAGACTAATGCCTATACCAGTAGCAAATGAGCATTATTCGCTGCGATACCACCAATTCGCGCCTTAACACAATAGTAATACAGAACAATGCGATAACGATAAAGCTGTATCTCAATATTTTACGGATAACATATACTGAAATAGAACGTGAATTTATAATGATCAATGACTACGAGCGGAATGTGCGAAGGCGTATACCCCAGATTCAAATCCGCGAATTTTATCCAATAGAATCTTGAAGAGGTTTTCATTGAGATGACATTGACGAAATTCTAACTCATACACGTGAGATTGACGAATAAGAGAATTCGCGATATTATTTATGTCCAATTCAGTCATAGTTTGGTGATAGAGCCCATAAGGAATTTTCACTTCATCATGATCCGTAAGTACTAATTCATGGTACATCCTCTTTTCAGCTTGATGATGTAGATTACCCTAAAATTATTTACTTTTATAACTCTATATTCTATGATGTAAAAGTAGTATCATAAACGCTATCGGATGATATTCAACGTCGAGCAATTCTTCTCGAATATAAGTACAAGTAGCGATTTAAAGGTGCGTAAGTAAATGTTTGTAGACTATCTCCACCTCTAGCGTTCAGAGACGATGAGTAGAGAAGTACTGAGTACTCAAGTAGGTTTTCCCTACATACAGAAAATACTGGAATGTTGGTGATATAGGATCGTTTCTACTTCAAGACTGTTTCAGTATTAAACAAAAAATAGACCCCTGAATACTAACTTTTTAGTTATGCAATAGCGATTACAAAGTAAGTAACTAACTGAATATGTTTGTCGACTATATGTCCACTTCTAGCGTTCAGAGATGTTGAGCAGAGAAGTATATGTACTTCTTTAAAGTACTCAAGTAGGTTTTGTCTACACGTACCAACTGCTCAAGTGTTTATGGCGCAGGAATGATTCATTAAGTATAGTGCAAGCAGGCCAAACCTGAACTTGAGTACTCCAAAATGTACAAGTACCTCGCTATGTACTCCTTTCACGTAAAAAGTGGCTAGGTTTTAGACTACTTTATCGTTACTTGACAGTTCCAGTTTTAGATAAAATTTGGTAAGACTTTAAATTTTAAAGTAGTTTGAGCTTACGTTTGTATCACCTTGACATTATCAGACATTCAAATTATATTATCACCTAATACAGAAGTTAACACGTCAATGTGCTTCGGAATTCATGAGAAATTGCATACTAAGAGAAGTATATTCTTGTATACACAATAGTGGAGAGAATCTTTAAAATGTAGTAAGCAGGCCGATGGGTATTCGTTGAGTTGTATAAGCATAAAAACATTCCCGCGCGCTCCTAAACCTAAACTTTTCCCTTCCCTAACACCTAATACTAAGACGCGCGGGAATGTTTTTATGCTTATACAACTCAACGAATACCCATCGGCCTGCTTACTACATTTTAAAGATTCTCTCCACTATTGTGTATACAAGAATATACTTCTCTTAGTATGCAATTTCTCATGAATTCCGAAGCACATTGACGTGTTAACTTCTGTATTAGGTGATAATATAATTTGAATGTCTGATAATGTCAAGGTGATACAAACGTAAGCTCAAACTACTTTAAAATTTAAAGTCTTACCAAATTTTATCTAAAACTGGAACTGTCAAGTAACGATAAAGTAGTCTAAAACCTAGCCACTTTTTACGTGGAAGGAGTACATAGCGAGGTACTTGTACATTTTGGAGTACTCAAGTTCAGGTTTGGCCTGCTTGCACTATACTTAATGAATCATTCCTGCGCCATAAACACTTGAGCAGTTGGTACGTGTAGACAAAACCTACTTGAGTACTTTAAAGAAGTACATATACTTCTCTGCTCAACATCTCTGAACGCTAGAAGTGGACATATAGTCGACAAACATATTCAGTTAGTTACTTACTTTGTAATCGCTATTGCATAACTAAAAAGTTAGTATTCAGGGGTCTATTTTTTGTTTAATACTGAAACAGTCTTGAAGTAGAAACGATCCTATATCACCAACATTCCAGTATTTTCTGTATGTAGGGAAAACCTACTTGAGTACTCAGTACTTCTCTACTCATCGTCTCTGAACGCTAGAGGTTGAGATAGTCTACAAACATTTACTTACGCACCTTTAAATCGCTACTTGTACTTATATTCGAGAAGAATTGCTCGACGTTGAATATCATCCGATAGCGTTTATGATACTACTTTTACATCATAGAATATAGAGTTATAAAAGTAAATAATTTTAGGGTAATCTACATCATCAAGCTGAAAAGAGGATGTACCATGAATTAGTACTTACGGATCATGATGAAGTGAAAATTCCTTATGGGCTCTATCACCAAACTATGACTGAATTGGACATAAATAATATCGCGAATTCTCTTATTCGTCAATCTCACGTGTATGAGTTAGAATTTCGTCAATGTCATCTCAATGAAAACCTCTTCAAGATTCTATTGGATAAAATTCGCGGATTTGAATCTGGGGTATACGCCTTCGCACATTCCGCTCGTAGTCATTGATCATTATAAATTCACGTTCTATTTCAGTATATGTTATCCGTAAAATATTGAGATACAGCTTTATCGTTATCGCATTGTTCTGTATTACTATTGTGTTAAGGCGCGAATTGGTGGTATCGCAGCGAATAATGCTCATTTGCTACTGGTATAGGCATTAGTCTCGATAGCCTTACTAGATAGACTATAGTCAGAGTTGATCAGTGTTAGGCTGTTCATAGATCATTTAGCGTTTTATGCGTTAAGTTTTGCGCTCGTTCAGGTCGAAATAAGAAAACTCAGCGTTACAGCACACAACGACATTGAAAAACTCATCCCATTAATCTGCGAGCTGATGAAGCAGTGTGCTTCGACAGAGCTCAATCTGCAAGAAAGTGGTGGATCCGAAGATTTTCTGATTATTTTGAGTAAACTTATCCAGCACCATCAGGTATTGGTGATGGAAAAAGCTAGGCGCTAATCTAGTATAGAGCCTCTCGAAGTGATATTTCCTAATACCTCATTTCCGTAGGTGAAATTGAAAAACCTCGATCTCAGCTACAGGGAGAACATTAACTTTACGCAACTCGGGACTATTATTTCGAGCGATCTAACATATTTGTCAGTTGTGAACTCGCGCTTGCAGTCAACAGATTTCATTGCTATGCAGCTCAAAAACATTAAGGTCTGTGCGATTATTGCTGGGTACAGTTGTTAATGATCACATTCTGTATGAGCGGCTGTGTAGAGATGAATGAGGGAAATTCTAGTTTAATCTTAGCATATTTAGCCTATAATATGACGTGAGTGACTAAACAACATTTTTTTCTGTTATAAGTTCGAATTTTTTATGACCGATCATTGCTGATCGTAAATTTACAGTTTCCGATATTTTTTTAGCTCCAATATCTTGACATTAGTTACAATCAGCTGGATGAAGAGTGTATGATCGCGCTGCCTGCCTTACTTTGTAAAGACGAGGCGGTTGCTCTATCATGAAAGGATGTGACCTTACACCCGAGGAAATTCGCGCTTTTCAAAGTTTTCCTGATATTGAGGTACTCGCTCGTTTCTATAGTTTTGTGGATCATTTTGATATAAATTGGTGGATTCATAGGTTGAAAGCCTTGATCTGAGTTACAATGTCGATATGGAACCGGCGGGCTTGAAAGAAATTGGATGCTTCGTAAGAAAGCATTACACGAAAACAGTTCGACTTTCAGCTTGCGAATTGGATGAAGACTCACTAATCTCGTTAAATAATGGTCTCGGAATTTATGAGGTGATCATTTGAACTAGATCTGTTTTGTTTTTCTAACTGAAATATTCAATCACAGTGTAATGCTTATGTGAGTTTTAGTCATATTGAAGCATGACATTTCATTGTTCGATAGAATTTTCATCATCAATAAAGTGTTTCTGATCACGAGCTTCATTATCTTCTTCGGTGTTGAATAAGTTTTTGCTATTAGGAGTAGAAATCGCAAAAAATTGCTTAACCGTCGGTAAATAATATTATGACTAATCTATTACGGCCTTCGAGCCGTTTGTAGTCTCGTAAACTATCTGAACATCACACCATGTTTTAGCTGCATTCGCTGGATTTAAGTAGAAATCCTGGCATTTCATCCTGCTACAAAACAGTAACTAAAGTCCTGTGCAAATCCCGTGTGGAAGAATTTAATCTGTGTAATTGCAAGATGCTTTCCGTGCAAATCAGGAATCTGAGCGAAGAGATGGGAAAACGATGCGATACGGTAAGATCTTTCTGCTCAATCATAGATCCCGATATAGCGATGTAGTTCGTTTCTGCATTTTTAAATTGATATAAATCTCCTATTATTCAATTAACAGCTAAAGGCAATCGACCTCAGTGATAGCGATAGAACGAGAATCGATGAGAAATACGTGAATTCCATTCAGAGCTTCGCGAGATATAATCCTGAATGCCGCAAAGTCAAACTAGTCTTACCGCGCTTGAGTGGGGAAGATATGAAGACCTTGAGAAAACAACTGTTCTCACCCTGTAAGGGGATATTTTCCGAATAAATATGTATCTAGATGAGAATTAGGAGATTTTCCTTTACTTGATAATGCTTTGCGTGAGCGCTACGGCCTGATATGATTATAGGTAGGTAGGCCTACATATTGGTAGAAGTTAAGACATGCCAATGTAACTTTCCGCATTTCTGTCTATATCGATTCGGAATCCACCAGAAATTGGTTACTATGTGAGCGAAGTATTCTTGCAAAGCAACAGCACAGGCAAATTTATATTTGTTCGGTATGGACAATATTATAGAACATGATATTTCCACTTGGAGAGAAGACGAAATTTGATGTCATAAGGTAGCTCATTTTACACTATCGTAAATCTCTGTCGTTATAATGCTCGTAATCGAATCAAATTTGACCTGCAATGTATTCTGGGTAACCCTAACAATTTCTTTACGTAGCTGTAGAAATTACGTGCTATACGCTCCCGCAAAACAGATGTACGCAAAAAGTCGATGTAGAGCCGCGTTCGTTTTAAAGTTGTTCCATCATGAAATGTGTGATGGGATATGGTATGGTGGATTTGGATTTGGTATGTCCTATAACCGCGTACCAGCTATAAAGGTAGGAATTCAATGTTTAACACAGTAAATCTGTTATTAAAATTGACTATGTATAGGTATATGCTATGTTCACGCAAGCCGAAGTCGCACAAATTCGAATGTATATGCAAGTTTTCTGTTATCGTATAGATTCGCACTAAATTTGCTTATAATTACGCGGGTATGCACTTCGGATTTGAGATGGATGTTAGTCTATGAATTCTTGCTTTACTCACGACCTAAAGTTGATAAATTGCGAGTTGTAGCAAGCATCTAACTAGCGAGAATCCGTGAAAGGGTTGTAATCTCGGTGAAATAGTGTGCGACACATTTTTCCATAAGTCGGATGCATGTCGGTTCATACTAAGACCATGTTACGGTCAAATATGTGTGTTTTTCTGTCGCACCTATAGGACACCCCCTTGCCACATCATCCACCCATTCCCGCACCTATAGCACACCCATTGCCACATCATCTGCGCCACATCATCAAGTGCCACGCCTATAGTGCCACATCATCCATTGCCACATCATCATAGACAGGTCCAGACTTGTCTATTCACTTCCGTAGACTGACTTTTATAACACATTTTACACAATTAAATACACATGTTCAGTTTATTTGAGGTAATAACGGGCAAGCACATTAACTAATCGTCCAGAACAAGGTGTAGAGCTTCTTTCAGATCTTGGCATACTTTCTTGATATCAGAATCCTTTTTTTGATTTGCGATGTAAAAGCAATACCAGCTTCGCATACATGAGCATATGATTGCGTATAAACCGATATTGAAGTCTTCTGAGAGCATCTTCATTATTCTCCAGTCTACACAATATTATTTTCCTCTTAGTACGTTATGTCTCTCAATCCAACAGAACAGTTGAATTGCTATTCGAAGGTATCTGATACAGACAACTGTAAACTAATTCTTTAAGTTTGTTCATCGTAGCGTCACGACCATTTTTACGAATCCATAACTGTATCATCTGATATCGTTGCTCAGTTAAGTTATAGCAATCCATGTATTGGCATTCGGCAATTTCATTGTCAGATAGCTCAAGTTTTTCGCGTGCAAACCTATACCAGTTCATCGGGTCAATCCGATCCATTATGACGTATATATCACTAGCAGTAATCTTGGACATATTCGAACCGAAAGTGACGAAGTTCTATATGATACATTGTATATGCACTATCCAATAGCTCATAAGTACTATGATCATCGAGGCATAAGCAGCTTCGCAGAGCCTACCCTTAACAGGAAATTTGTGTATACATTTTATATGCAAAATCTATGCTATACTTCAGCGTATTCGGCTTTAATAGCTCCTAACATTATAGTAGCACCGTCGCAGCTTACATTATAACGTTATTAGTCGCCGCTGGCGTTTTACTATCGATTTAATTACCCTTATTCTAGACATGCAAAAAATTATGCAGGTATTAGTATTAAGCTCTACTCAGTAAACTGCGATCTGAAATAAGTCGTAGGGATGGTACTACAAAAAATAACTATACATCGTTTTGTATGGCCACATATTGTAGTGTTGCGACATAGACCGAACGCGTCAGTGCAAGTTTTGAAAGCTGGAAAAGATACGCTCGTATTATTTGATTCGGATATTAATCCTGCGGAATCTCAAGTTATTCGTAGTCATTGGAAGGATAATTGCATCATAGATGTGCAAGAAAAAGAGATCTTTCGATTTGTGGGTGTCGTCAATATTCAACGAAAATCCAGCCATATAATTGTGCGCGGGTCCCATTGTTGAAATTGAATTGATCAGCGTGACGTTATACATACTGCGCTGTATCGAAAGCATCAATGCCAGTTGGATATCGTCGAGCGGTATACTTAATGAATCATTCCTGTGTCATAAACACTTGAGTAGTTGGTGCGTGTAGACAAAAACCTACTTGAGTACATAATTTTTATTTTCCATTAAAATTAGTATTCATTTTACAAAAACGTCGTGTAAAGTTAAAGTACTTGTACATTTCGGAGTACTCAAGTATAGGTTTTGTTAGCTTATTATATGCTCAGTATATTATATGTCGAGAATTGTGGAGCATTTATGCGGGTCTCCGGGTGCTCTTCATTGAGTGTCCGTGTTGGGCGATAAGTTTAATTCGCAAAATTAGTGTGTTCAAATCGGGCCTGTCGCCAATATAGTGATGTCGCATTAGCCCTAAATACACATAATAGAATATCAAGGAAAAGTATCATCTAACGTATAATGAATGTTATTTATTTCTCGGAAGCAAGTTATTATCAAAACATAGTGGTCAAAATTATCGCAGAGCAATACCGATTTTGCGTAAATTCCGTTATGCATCTGACTACGTTACTAGGGATTATGTAGTTAGTTAGGAAATTAGGAGTCCTATCTTCCCAATCGGTATGGAACAACATCAAAAGCATCACAAAGCAATATCGACTTTTGCGTGAATTCTGTTATGCGTTTTACTACGGTAGTATGCGCACCTGCTTACAGATGTCCAGACGTGAACTTTCTACTATATTCGCTCCTAACATTATAGCAGCACCCGACGCAGCTTACATTATTACGTTATAAGACGCCGGCGGCGTTTCACTGTCAGTTTAATCACCTTATTCTAGTGACATGAAAAGGACTGAATCGTATGAAATGTGGTCACTTCAAGAATCACGATTTTTCATTAAGTAGTTATGTTTCTAGGCTACTTTTACTTCTATTTCACCGGTTTTCATAGCAATCTGCTTACTTTTATAACTTTATATTTTGTGAAGTAGAGAGTAGTTTAAGGTTATGTTTGTCTAACCTTGGCGAGTGCTATTGTCACGCTCGATCACCATCTTCAAATCATGGCTATCTCAATGATGTTGACTAAATTTTCGGCTTCAGAACGTGTTAATTAGACCTAATCGTTTTAACGCTGGGGTTCGCGTACAGGCATCGATAGAGTTTGTATAAATAAAGCCCTGCGAATCGCACGCCTACGGCTATAGTTCGTTCGATTATTTTCACCTTGGGATTCGCGTATATGCTACTAAGCTGTTACGACTTTAGAAAATTCTACAAGACTATTCGGAACGCGCACATGCGAGTGATGTGTTTCCGTAGCTCCGAACTGGAGAATCGCTTGCCTGCGTCTAATGAAAATAAGTCGTAAAATGTGGAGGCTGCAGAGACAGTAACTTGTATACATAAAATCAAGTTTAAAAATATGGACGGATGAGTTATCTCTGACCAATAGAGTAATATAACCGCCTATAGTTTTGTGGGGTATTGCTATAATGTATATCCAAACAATCGTTGCAGACTCTGAATGTTACCTAGGTACTTATCACAAAAAATCATGCATCAGAAGCGTAGGGGTTCATATTATCAAGTCGATTCGTCATCTATTCGCCCAGCGTAGTTGTTCCTAATCCCGAACTTCCGCTCGTATCGTATATACTACAAGCCAGTGATCGCTACATCAAACAAAACGGACAGATCGAACGCAAGAACTCGGATCGCAGCGTCGGATGCCAGCAAAGCGGTGTACCTCGAAACATCAACCGATCTGGAGGATTTCAGCACGCGAATCGACGCAATAACGATCAACGATATCATTGATATGCTCTTTTTTCGAAATAAAATCGTACACTATACAATGCTATTTCAATGAGAGCGAGTAAAAGTTAGGAAACATGAAAGGTGCTGAATCGTATGAAATGCGGTGACTACAGGCTTCGAACCTACAACCTAGATCAAGATAGTTGGCTGATTCCTCTGTGATGACGTTATGAAATCTAGTTCAAAGTTTAGTGTATTACGCGAGAATTCATATTCTCAAAAACAGCTCAATACGCATAATCATGATGATGTAGCAATGGGCGTTATATAGGCGGATGATGTGGCAATGGGCGTCATATAGGTGCGGCAATTGGTGGATGATGTGGCAAGGGGTGTCCTATAGGTGCGGTAATGGGCGTCATATAGACGTGGCAATTAGGGCGACGTGGCCTTCTGGGATTGGCCTGCAATAAAATTCCTTATCCTTACTACTGTCCTCACCACGGCCTGTTTGGTAAGATGATGACTGCAAAAACGGTGGCTCCACTTTCGAGTGGTCTAGTAGCCCTCACTACGCCGTCATTACTAGGTGCCGTGTCATTGCCCTTCCACATTAGGACAAGTAAATAGGGATGGTCTGGAAATCCATACGATACACCATAAGCTCTGTGGGCAATTACTGGTCCATGGCAGGACGAAAAACCCTGCATTAGTTTAATATAGTACGTAGTCCTAGTTCATACAATAGTATATGATAAACATTAGAAAAGGTTGCTTTGCGAGCGTCAACTGCGGCTGATGTCTACAGCCGTGTGCTAGGATTTCATCCTGGTTAATCTCCTTCGCCACACGTGTATTGATATAGTGTTGTGATGACATATTGCCTCGATTATATAATGATTATATTTTGTGGGATTTGTCCTTCTTGTATACGCGACTGCGGTTTATATGGAAGCATCTTTACGTTTAGGATTTTGATTCATTTGAATATGTAATTCGGGTTTTGGAATGACCGGAACATGTGAAACCAATTTATATTTTCCTGGAAAACTGATGGTCGATTGGGATTTGCAATATAGATTAGGATTTATCCGGAAAAGTCATTGCTGTGTACGGATAGCTAGAATCCTCATTGTTGTCTAAACGCATGGTTGTCTAAAATGTCTGATGATTCCGTTGTACCTAAGAGAGAATTTAAACATCAGTGATCAAAATCAAAGGGTAGGCTATTTGAAGCCTCATGACTGCCCCCATGAAGAGAGGAGTAGTTGATGCCGTTTAATAGTATTCTGTGCGAGATGGCACACGATCGTTTTATCATTTGCTATGGCCCCCAGTCCTATTTTAGAGATTCCACACCTGTTGGTGTAATATATTACATTTTCACTAAGGTTTAATCTACATCACAGCAGTTAAGCAATGGATTCCACGTAGAGAAACGTAGAAAATTAACGTGGACAAACGCAGCTTCCTTGTAATTGCACAGCTTACGTAACTACAAGAATCACATCACGTAAGTGCCTTCGATTTATATTGTCATGCGTAAAAATCTGCACAAGCTTCAAGAAATGGTAGAAATAGTCAGCGTTTTTACTCAAGTTCAGTCGCCCCGGCTTTATTCTGCCAAGATGCTCGGAAACGGAACAAAAGTGAAAATTGCATGTAAAAACCCCGGACAATTCGGACACCGGATAGCAATTCCAATCATCAAGATATGAGACAATAAACCAGAGGCGTGTAACTTTTGCAGTCGGCGGGTCGGATTCCTAAATCAATACATTAAACGCGTATTTATCCACCTAGGAATAATCTTATTTAATGTAAACTTCAAGTTTGAAGCATGGAAACCAAAACAGTAGGCTATACAATGAATTTAATAACGTAATGTAGGCTGCTACTTCAATAGCCGTTGAAGCCAATGAGACATCTGTCGTCAACTGGTCAATCAAAGTTGTCATCAAGTTATTTAAACTTTGGCTGCATGTAGAACGCAAAGAGAACAAAGAACTAAAGTGAAATTAACAATCACTATTGTTTGTGTCAGAAAAAAAAGAAAGAATAACATACAGTCACTATTATTTGACGTGCTAAGCAATTAAGTAGTGTAGATTTGCGGCAGACTGTAACAATATTATCACGTAAGACCGAAAACTGTCAAAATCCCTTCGTGGACTGTATGTTTCGCGCCTCTAGTAGAATGTACTGTATACGAACGAGGGTTTGGATATGCCTTTTCATTATTGCCTACATATCAATTCATGAGGCTTGAGTTCATGCGTGAATGCCGGTACTGCAAGCCTTCCCGTGTTGACAAACATACGCCTAAGAACCAATCTCGCACGATATACACACACCCACGCATGAGAATAACCTACAATCACTGAAATTTGAAGTTGAAAGCAAGGAGTGGCTGATTGTGGCAGACTGTGGCTGCGGGCCACTATATAATGTAAGACCGCGCGGAAACTGTCTTGCGGCCGCTCAAAATCATGTCGCGGGCCGTATGTTGCCCGTCACTGCAATAATTAGTACTTTGTTCCTTTGAACAAAATATGAGTGAATATGGTGACGAAAAGTCGATCAATCCATTAACAATCGACAATGAACTTCAGACCGTGTCATATCAGTTGCTTTTACTGCGGTGAAATTGCTTCCGTCTTGTAGAACAGCATGGTGCAGCAAAGTTTTCCTCATACATAAAAGCTTTCTGCTTTTAATTTCCTACTGTGTAGAGTTGTGGAGTACTAAAATAGAGCTGAAATAGTATTTCATCCCTTAAAGAATTACTAAACTATTTACACCCTATATGTATGTTTTACACACTTATATATGTTCCGGATGTCGTTCTTGCTATTGCGTCATTACTGGTGAAAGGTCACAACAGAGAGTCACTAAACATCCACAAACGGAAATCTTTTGCCCGTGGCCATAGCCCATAGCTGTAAAGTGAAGGCATTGTCGGAATACTAGTAGCCACGGAACACCGCTGGTGATGCTTGTAAATAATGACTTATGACGACGACATGGATGGAGCAAATTCTTGTTTGTTATCAATGTCTTATAACATGAGTTATAACATAAGTAAGGGTATAAATTTGGGGTCGCGACCGCATGCGATCGATCTTCTATGTCTGTAATAATAATTGCTAAATAGGTTGCGACAAAATTATATCTCTTCGCACTTCGGTCGATCTCCTGCACGTAGTTTGTGCATATCCGTCCAAAGTCACCGTGTTGAGTACTTCATATGGAATAAATAAGACACGTAGCAAAGTGTTTGAGATGATCAAGAAAATGTGCTGATCTTATATTACACAATTTGGTTTTACGCAAACTGATTTTGGCCGTCCCAGGAAAGCTGTAACTTGCGCCGGTATAACCTTGGCCCTAAACGACCGTCGATGGTTGGCCAAAAGCTTCCATTTTAATAGGTTCGTCGATCGTCGAAACGTCTGGAACAGAATAATGCCAATTAGAAATCGCGTGCGTCAGACATGTTTCTTAGAACTTCGTATTGTTCAATTGGTTCTCTGCATCTTTTCCATTTCAAATATGACCGTGACCGTATAAACTCAGTATACTAACATTAAAAATGAATTATTTCGATGTGCGAGGGTGGGGTCGCGAGATTCTGATAAAACTTAGATTTGGGTCGCTGTCTAAAATGTTCAATAACTACTATCTTATAACAACTTGTAGATTATGATCTGAGATCTGCGTTTCAGCGTATACTAATCGTTGCACTATGTGTCAAATTCATTGTTAATTTCTATCTTGCGAACCTCTCTAGTGACCAAAATACTACCTCTAACGCCATAGAATTAGTTTCATCCTGAAATTGACATATATGACTTTTGAGCTTTGTTGCTGTGGTGAATTTTGTATACTGTTATTGACTGTTTTCTTGGTACGAAATCCCATCGATTACATTGATATTGTAAATATCATATAGTTCGTTACAAAATCGATGTTTTTCCTGGGGTTGTTAAAGAAATTAATTAGCTTGCGTTGCTAAAGACCTGCGTTGCTTTCTGCACCATAACAAGATTTTATTAATTAATAATTATTATGTTTGACGCAATTCCTGACCGTGTTACAAAGAAGCAACAGGTTTAAAGGACATAATATTGTGTTTAATAAACAACAAAAACAATTCGTGGATCAATATATAATTGATCAGTGGTTATTAGTCGGCGCGCAACGGGCATTTAATCTCTTACGCTATTGTTTGCCTGGACAAAGAGTCTCCGTAGCGGATATGTTCAATTTTGCACTACTGGACTCAAATATCATTTCGTGGCTTTAACGCAGGCATATATGTTTAATTGCTCTAGCTCTAGATCCGAAGCTCTCCTTAATCATAAATTAGCCTGAGCTCCAGCTCCGGAGCTCAATGATGCCACTGCTCCGGCTCCGTAAAATCCTGTGTTATAACTATCCATTGGGTCACTCAGTCGGTTGCTGCTATAAACATGTGACTCTTCTACTGTCAAATCCCCAGCAACATGTCTGGTTAAAGAAAAAGAGGACCGAAAAAGGCAACACTTCCGAATTTTGTGAAGGGTTTCGGTAAAATTAGGTGAATTCAACAATAGTAGCCGAAAAGCATCTTATGAAATACATTGGAGTCGGAGCTATTCCTCGCACAATTGACTCCAGCTCCGGTGAAAATGCACGGCTCGCAAGCCGAAGCTGCATCTTCAAGGCCCTAGTTACATTGGCATCAGACATAGCCCACTCCGCCACTGCGGCTCCGAATAGACTCGTGACCTCCCTTCAGCCTATTTCCGAGCGAATCACGCATAGAATCGTATTTGGATGATACAATGGTATATATTGGTTCCCGTCGAATTCCTTTTTTGTTGCTGCCACCGGAATGTATGGAGTGATATTGAAGTTGCATATAAAATAGATCTGATGAGTATATTGAAATTACCATAAAATTTGATACTGTTTGCCGGGTGTATTCTAGGTTCTTTGGTGCACGCGAATCTCAGAATTACCAATATTTACCTGTCGGACATAAACGAGAACCCAACGTTCCGATCGTCCAAACTACCGACCTCATTTCTCTGTTGATTGAAGACAAGTGTTCATTGGAAAATGGATGCCACGTATAAAAGGCGTGGTGTGCTTGTTTCGCACAGAAAATCGCATATAAGCGAACGTTGGAAAAGGAACAAGCGCCATATCATAGCAAAATCGGGACTGTATTACAATGTTTCACAAGACAGTTATTGGCATAAGTCAATATGCCAATGTCGAAATGACACTATTTTTTATCCCTGAGTAATTGATTGATGTCGCTCGAGATCTTGTGGGGTATATCTTGCACATCACCAGAAGTAGCCATCGTTGTTAGTAAATCTCTATTCTAGAAGTAACATCGTAAATTTTACTCTATTACAATTAGAATTAGCGATTTCCAAGTAAACATTGTAGGCCTGGTTTTGTCTAAACATGTCACCGTAGGCTACACACAATCAAACTACTTTCTACTTTGCGAAATCGAACGTGTAAAAACTGTTGGGTAGACGTGGAAGAATTATATAAACATAACCACTGGAGTAACATGTGGTACAAATAAGCAAAGCCTACTCTAGTAATTAGAAAACTTGGATGCTGAGCATTACTGAACACCGCTAAGCCTGACGATTGTATTTGTCATAATTAGGTAGATTGTATTGCGCATCTCCATTTCTAGTTGGAACTGTATGTCCCAACGAAATAGTTTAACCTGAAGAAAAACGTTTTGAAATAACAACTGACAAATCTTTACACGAAAAAACTTTATTTTCACGACATTTGAACTTATGAAGACTTCTAGTAGTTAGGCTACATCACGCATTATGGTAGAAATAATTGAAATTCGTTGCAGTAAGACGAGAGATACTTTCCATTCTCATGTAGAAAGTAGCTTGCCAATGATGGAGAAAGAACGTTCAACAGCAGCAGTTGTTGGGTGGCAACACTGAAGTTGTACGTACACTGCTGGCTGCTGCATTCTGACAATGTCTACATCACAATTTTTCATCATGCGCTTCTTGATATAAGAACCAATGCCCACGAAGTCTTACTTCGGTTAGGATATTGCCATACGTTGATACGATTTGTTTCGTTGGACGGCTTACGATTCATTATGAACAGCCAATGAGCCGTCCACAACGGTAGGCCTATAAAGTAGGGGAGACCGGGGACAAATGTAACTAGGGGCAAATGTAACAATCGACCTCACCGCTAGTAGGATGGAGAAATCAGCTTGATATTTTAAGTGCGCATGCAGTAGTTATCCCTCCTATTATACCTGAAGTTACGTTGAGCTACGATTCGAAACCCCGGAATAATTTGCAAAAAACGAAATTTTTGACCCTTGAGTAAAGTTTCTCTGGTCTGGAATAATTTGTCTAGACGAATAGTACCTCAAGTAGTTACAACGTAATATGTGTAGTTGGAACAATGTTACTATAGTCTACCGTGGTGATTGAAGGAACAGGACTTGCATCGCCGGGAAGGTACCATACTGAGACACTAATCATGGTCGAGCGTGTCAGGGGCAATCGTAACACTCTGTTACTTTTGCCCCGTTACAATATGTTATCAATTCTGAATGTATTTGTTCATATGTTGGTATTACCATTCATCTACTGCAGAATAATCTTGCAACAGCCAGAAGTTCACCAGAACAGATACTGCCTTGCGATGCCAATTCTAACATGATCATCTGTCGAAACGGCCATACAATAGTGGTGATGAGAATCTGAGGGTTCGGTTATTTTCGTGATTCAACCACCCTTTCTCATGTTGATCGACCTTTAGTGTGTCGAACTTCAATAGTCATGGCTTAATTCTCGTCCTCTGACATTGATCATGGCCCACTTACATTTTGATATTTGATATGAACAATTTATGTTAATTTGCTACAGCACAGATAAATGTAATTATAGCTTTGACGCCACAAAATGTTGCGTCCTCGTTTTACTATACTATCATCGACCCATTCAACCAGGATATGTTAGCCAGGTCGGTTTCGCACTTTCGCAGGTGACCGAATGACCAACCCATTATGCCCGCTGAACAACAGAACCTTGGTAGAAGAGGCCGAATATGTGTAGGGAGATGATGGAATGAATGTGTCTCTTGTACACTTTAAGCTTGAACAAGACACGAAGGGTGATATTGCATTCAGATGCCATAAATGCGATGGGGCGTAGCCTGGAAGCGTTCAAACGTCTCTTCCTTTAGTTTCATGCAATATTACAATTTGTGCTTCCGTTTTCGTTGTTCATTTAGTTTGTGTTTAGTTATAAATAACACTGTTACAATTGCCCCGCAAGGGTGTTACAATTGCCCCTGGGTACGGGGCGATTGTAACATTTCAGCAGCGATTTTTGCGACCCAAAATTTCCATGATTGATTGTTGATTGAGTTCCAATTTAGTTTTCATATCAACTATCGAGTTTTTGGCTTCTTTATATAAAACTTTGGAAGTGAAATTTCCACGAGAAATACACGTAATGTTGGAAAATACGAAAAGTGTTACAATTGTCCCCGGTCTCCCCTAGGCTGCAATATGTAAAAAGATAAGTTCACCAACCTTACTAACATCTGCTATACAAACGAAATGCAGGTTCCAAAAAATGTGACGCTACAAAATCTCGACTTTGTTTGCAATGTCAAAAATCACTTTAGTCATAATTTATCAATTGGTTATCGTGAAGCGCATTTATTAATCATAGTCGCAGTGAAAAGATTCATCGTGTTAACAATTTGGAGCACAGAGATCAAGTGTCAACAATAGTCGGCTTGAATGGGGGTTGATACTTGATACTCCTAAAAAGTCCTAATAATCAACTAATCATGCATATGTCATCGACTTAAAATGCTTTGTAATTGGTGCACCAATTCATGTTATTCTCTCGAAACAGCTCGCTCTACTGGCTGTGTGAATTGTTATTACAACAGCCGGATGACGGGTTGAATCGAGCGGATTTCAATTGCTTCAAATCAATTTCGTTGGTCGTTTATAAGCTGACTCCCGGCGTCATCGCGTATGCGTAGTTACAATTTGTCGTTTCTTTGTCGATGACGATGTTCTGTAACGGTTGGTCAATAAATAGAATAGTCCGGAACAGTTGTCGCTCCATCTGAAGTCATCTATATTACAGGACAGCGTCACTACGATACTATAGTATTATGACAAGGGGGTTAAAGTAGTCAGCTTTGCCACTCAAGTATAAAAGTAGAAGTCCCGCTATGAATGTTTAGTAATACGTAGAGGTGACAATTCCTAATAATTGGCGAAATTACTTCAACTGAAAGTAGAACATGGTAGGTCCGAAAAGTATTCAAGTAATATTATAATTAATAATAAAATAAGTTTAGGGTGGCACTTATCACCTGTTAAGGTCTCAGATTATTCTACTACTAGAGATAACAAATTCAGCTACAACGGGCGATAAGGCGGGGGGTTTGATAACACATCAAACAGTGTAAAATTAAGGTCGGTAGGCGAAAGCTGCATGAGTACTCCGTAAAAGTAGAAGTATACCTCGTAACGGAGCACCTCTGGTTTTCCGTAACTCGATGGTCCAAACCGGTGATTCCCAACCGCGGCTCGGCTCTCAGCTCGCGTTCTTGCGACTCTGATTGACTTCTGAATATGCCACTAAAATATAATAGACAGTTGCTGTTTGTTTTATGAATAGTTATAGTCAATTTCTGTAAATGAATGCTAAAACAAGGATATCAGTTATGTCTAAAGCCGCCCAAGGCCGCTTCTGAAAACCGGGAAATAGAATTTCTTGCAGTCTAGCGTCCAACGCATGGATGAATATCCGTGAGACTTGGATCATATCTTGTGTTCTGCTGGTTTATAGACCTTTGTGGACCGTCTCTGTGAAGAGTGAATTTCGACACAATTTTACTAACATCAAAATGACGACTTCTAGTCAACTATAAATCACAATAGGCCAAATATTACTCGGCGTATAACCCCTCCTCAAACTTGTGCATTTTGGTGCTGGACTGATGAAGACCGAAGAGCTATCACATAACGACATATATAGTTTGCTGTAGTAATGATATGCATTTTCAGTTTATTTCAATGCATAGCACTCGCCAATATGCGTTTATCAATGTTAAAATCATCGATATAGAATCTATAGAAGTCGATGTGTATGCATTTGAATTAGCTGGATGATGGGATGCAGAGGTAGGCTAGCTACCTTTAAATTCTCTTTATAAGTAGGCTACTCGAGTGTTTTCATGCGGCTCCGTACGTACTCTGAAGTTTGAAATGCGGGAAACGACTGGTTGGGAACGACTGGTCCAAACTATATTCATGAAGCGACCTTACTAATCAGCAGATCATGTTAGTCAATTGACGCTATTGAAATACGCGTCAAGACAATTTTGCCAACGCCTCAAACCACGGAATTCGATCCAGCGCACAGATAGGCTACCACGAAACCTGTAGTTGTTTCAAGTTCAAATAGTGTCGTAAATACCGCAGAAATCATGCGCGCTGTACCTATTACACAGGGATGGATAAAGTAATCACCCCTGCTATTCAAGCATACGTAACAGTATGGATATCAGTGCAAATTGTAGGCAGTGGCCAATCGTCCAGAACTGTGTGTCCTCATTATAGAATTTATGCCTAGAGTTCGCCTTATGCGGAAAATTAGAATGGGCTTTGGTGAAGCACCAGAAAAGAAGGGCATACTTCCAGATACACAAGATATTGTCGCTCGCGCTAGATGCAGCAGAAAACGTCGTACTCAGCGAAATGACAACACAGTACGGTTAGATAACTTCTAACTGCTTTAACGGCGGCCGCCGACTTCCGGGTCTCTCACAATAATACGTAAACCTTTACATCTAATACGGTATCTTCAGCTCTCCACAATCACCTGAACAGCCATTTGCTGCGTAGTGATGGTTGGTGCAGAGCGTAACGCAACATATTCCAAGCACTTTGTCATATTTCGTACCTCGTACGATATAGTTAGTATTTTTTTGTGGGTAGAGGACTGGGCACAATCATTCGAGTACTCGAATCTGAATCTGAATCTGAAATTATTCGCTCCTTGCCACGCTACCACAGTGGCGACCTCCACCAGGGTTCAATTGTCGCCGAAGCGTCGAAAGTATAACCGTGCCGCTCGTTTGTACGGCGACAAAGAATCCCGGAAAATACCGGATAGAGAAGGTACTCAAAAAGCGAATGGCAATGATAAGACAGTGCGTATAAAATAGAAACACATTCGAGCAAAGATCAAAATCGAACCACTGACATCGGGCACTATCTGCCGAAGTGGATGGCAGGTTAAGAGCAGAGGTGGTCAGTAACGAAGTACTTCTACTTTTTGGAAGTACTCAAGTAGTTTTCCTCTACTTCTGGTACTTACTCAAGTAGATCTGATTTTCTCTACTTCTACTTCTACTTCGTAATATTTTGTGATCTACTTACTTACATTTCGCTATTTTCAGTTTCTCAAGTAGAAGTAGTTTAATCCCCCATACGAAAAATGGCCTGAGGAATTTCGGGGCTGTTTTCACGAAGTGCCATCATTTAATATTCAAAAAAGTCAAGTAAAACCCAGAAATTTTGTTGTGCTTCGCGCACAGTAGTTATGGAGTGACAAATATGTTTTCACGAAAGTATAAGTGAATATCATGTAGGCACCGGATTGCTTGGTTCCGCTCACACCGCATTGTCGCCCATATCAAATATTTCATCCCAGTAAATATCACCCCCCATAACGTTTTAAACTACCGTTTCGCAATCTAGCAATTACCTAAAATTTCGTAATCTGGTAGCTCATGACTAGGGCAATTTTTTTTGACCTAAAAAACGGAAGATTTTGAGCTAAAAAATCTAAATTTTGACATTTTTTGACCTAAAAAAAATGAAATTTGACCAAATTTTGACCTCACGTATGCAAATTAGGTGTTTTCCTATATAATGTTAAAATTGTACTACTTATCTTCATTTCTGGTTGGAACTGTCTGTCCTTACAAAGTAGATTGGCCTGAAAAAAACGTTTTTGGCTCAAAAACTGACAGATTTTTACATGAAAAACTAGTATTTTAACGAAATCTGGCCCTATGAAGAATTCCAGTAGTTACATTACGTATTTTGGTAGAAATAATTAAAATTTGTTGTAGTACATCGAAAGATCCTTTCCTGCATTCTCGAGTAGAAAGTGTCTGTCCTTACTACGTAGCTTGCCAAGAACGGAGAACGAACGTTCAACAGCAGCATTTGTTGGCTGACAACATTCAAGTTGTGTGCACACTGCTGGTGACAAACCGTGTTGCTTCATTCTGACAATGTTGTCTATATCACAATTTTTCAGCTTGCGCTTCTTGATATAAGAACCATGCAATGTCCAAGCAGTCTTGCTTCAGCTAGGATATTGCGGTACGTTGACCATAAAACCATGTCACTATTTGCTTCATTTGACCATTTATGATTCACAATGAGCAGACGATGGTCCGTTTACAACGGTAGGCCTATAAAGTAGGCTACAAGCTGTAAAATATCAAATGATAAGTTCACCGAAAGCGCAAAATCTACGATACAAACGAAATGCAGAGGTCAAAAAATGTTTGACTTTGTAAACAATCTTGACAAATTTTGACCTAACGCTACAATTTTGACCTAATTTTGACTTTTTTTGACATGTCAAAAAAAAATTGCCCTACTCATGACGTGTCCTGCTAATCTGGAAAATCCGACTTTTTTTAAGGTTACACATGTTTTAGCAGATCACCTTTGAAGCTTTATGGACAAAAGACATGAAATATATTTTTCGCTTTTTAGAAGTGGTATTTGTATTTCACTTTCAATTCCGAGTATCATACTTTGAGTTCTAATTACTTTCAGTCCTTTTGTCTTCAGAACATACATATGTTGAAGCAAAAAAAATCGTAGCAATGCTTCTATTTTCCGAAAATAAAGCTACAGTAAACATCACTTTTACGATCCACAGTATTTGTTATTAACGTATACTAATCGCGCAAAGTGTTGAAACCGTATAATTCGATACAACTTCTCCGTATTGCTCTTCGCCTAAAATTGGGCCTCATGATATGGGGTAGGGCGCCATGTCATTATATTCTCTAAAACGGGGTCTTCTAGGGAACAAACCGTTAGTATCGCATTTTAATATCCATATTATAATTTGCATCCCATGATGCGAAAGAATGCCTATTCTGTCGAAAATTGATACTTCCTGGGATGCATCAATATGAAGCTCGCTCTGTATCTTCCGCGTAGCTCAATTTGCAGCTTTTGACAGTCCATGCGAACGAATTAAGACTGTTTTCAAAACTACTTACTTACTTGAGTAGATTTAAAGTCGGTCAATTCTACTTCTACTTCAAGTAGTTTTGGTGGCTTGTGGAAGAAGTACTTCTACTCGTACTTGAGTAGATTTTTCTGTAGCTACTTCTACTTCTACTTGAGTAGCTTTCTTGACTACTTTGACCACCTCTGGTTAAGAGACCGTATATCTGGTCATTTCGACATTTTCCTATCTACTTATTACATCACATTGCATGTCGGTGACCTTAGGCCACTATACTGTGTTTTGACAACATACTCGATCATTCAATTTGAAGTTATCAAAAAATCCTATCCCGAATATTTTGCTTGCCATTTGATGGAGCGACCATAACACAGACTCCCACATGAGCAGACTCTGTGCGTAATGTGCGCTGCTAATGGTTGGCGACGATAAAACCTTGAAATAAAATACCCACTGCATGTTGGCAAAGTCATTCGACATTGATATGTTCACTGTCCAAACGCCGAATAGTCCAGCGCCCGCAGCTTGAGCCGCCCGCATCAAATGAGACCCGCAGAGGGAAATACGAATTTGGAATCGATTTCGCCTCACGAAAAAAAATATGATTTTAGTTTCGTCCGCATGGTTGGCTACCTGCAAGCAAATCCAATATATCTGGAGCTATACGTCCACATATGCCGCTGTACCGCGATCTTTGGAGATTCGCAGACAAATCTAGTGTCAGACTAACCCTAATGTGAAATCAAACCGACTTGTATGATACAGGGGTGGGCACATTTTCATCACCATGCCATATCATCGTAACAACATTAATGGGCATGTCACATATTGGCTATGATTCCGAACACAGTGGAACAAAGAAACCGCAGACATTGCGCGACTAAAAATGAATGATGTAAATAATGTACAATAAGCGATGGGCATTTTGGCACGCTTAATACGAAAGATTGCCACACATGGGCTAGCGCTGGACATAGCCTATCATATAGGCCAGCGATGGCCAACCTTTCTGCTATTCACGGCCGCATTTCGATTACTCATTTCATCATCATTGTTGTATTAGCAATTTTATCAGTTCAGTACGCCACAAAATGCGATACAATGAAAAGTTAGGAAGGTGTCGAAGCGACTTGGAGTAGTCTTGGAATCAGACACCCATCTTGGCATAGGCGATGTAAAGAGGAGGCATGTACACTGGATGAAAAGTAAAGAAGATAATAAAGAAAACAGCAAGCGAAAAAAATGGCGTGGCATGTCATGGAAGGCGAGATCGATAGGTCAGTCGTCGTCCGGTAATCTTGAGGATGGAATGGTATTCAATTAGTAGTAATTGCTGGTATTGCGACTAGAATGCGGACATGCTCGTCGACTGTCGGATAGCCGGTGGGATACCGGATAGCCGGTGGGATACTGTTCCACACATCAGGTCCGGCATATTTGATGGAGCGATGATTTTTACGGTCGATCATATGATATTTGGACGACGTGGACGCGCGTGTGTTGTACTTGTGCGCTATGTAGCCTACGGCCGCATTCTAGGGCATAGTCGCAGTGAACTAACTGGACCCCAAATACCCATGTTAAACTGTCCATGTCCATTTCCGGTAGGCTCCGGACTGATTTATTTATTCGAATCGGCTTACTATACGCACCAAAATCGCGAGTGGTCATGTCGTGAATAGTTCCTTGAAAAGGTATGGCCGCGCCAGGCGCGAAAAGTTTTTAGATTTTCGAATGAATTTCGTCAATAATATTAGTAGTTTCACATATTCCTATCGAGCATTTATCCTTTCTCAACCCACGTGATCAATTGTTATTAGTCACTTCGTTGCATTTCTTGACCTATCAACAAAATTGTCAGTATATAGTGGTAAGATAGAAACAAATTTCTTTCGTGATTAACACACGATTCCAAGTTGATATTTCTAAATGGAGCGCATTATTTTCCTTTGCTGTTCACATCTGGACTGTGGGGCTGAGATTTCAAAGGGCACCACTATATTGAAATCGAAAAATGACGTCATGTTTAATAGCACGCAGCGCGAAAAAAATATTCAGGATTATTAAAAATCTCTAAAACATTTGGGAGTCAATTCGTAAATTCAATTTGCATGTCGACGGCCGCCAACACATACCAGTTGAAATACGTGTAACGACCGCACAAATTACCTCCGCAGGTTGGCCATTCTTGATATACGCTATCCGTATTCACCCATGCGTTGGCTAGGATGACACAGTGATTCGAGTACTTGAAACCTTGATTTGCCGTATCGTATCATACGAAACATTTAGTACAAAGCTACGAACGTTACTGGAACTAACACATTTCCGAAGTCATGATCATCCCACAACATTGTCACCGAGTGCAATAAAATCGGTATGGTCGAAAAAGTACCAAAGTATCTTTAATGTGATGGATAACGGGCATTATGCCTATATTCTTTGTGGTGGCCTAAAACGTACATATTTGAACTTTCACATATTACGTTCTGTTATGACGTCATAATGAGTGATACTCGACTACTCGACTCGAATCATATTACGTGGTTCAGAATCGAATCACTCAGGTACTCGATTTTTCCCAGCTCCAGTTTCAATGTGACACAAAGATCTTAGAAACTATGTGCAGATCATGCTGCGACATGGAAGATTGAAATAATCCAGGATTAGAATCTCGCCCATGTTTGTGAAAAACACGAAAGGTATTTTGCATCATTCAGCTTATCCTGATTGTTCGGATCTTGTCGTTCCAGCGAATGGAACCATGGCATGTAAATACGGCACCGTACCTCCATCTATCAGACCGACATGTGTATTCTCTTGTGCAGGCTGCATCGTAATGTTTGTTTCAGACTTCTACAAACCGCTGGACATTCTAAATTCCCAACTAACTAAGAACTAGCGAACTTTGCAAACCTGCCACTAAGCACAAATAGATTCAATTAGGAAGATATCATTACGAATTAGTGAATTGAAAATATTGGATATCGAATCAGAATTACAAAAGAAAGTAGGTTTGGGTTTAAAATGGGAGGGGTTCGACTCCCAGAACCCACTCATAGCTACCTTAATGTTTCTGCAATGCTGACTCCGATCTGGCGATGGCTGCAATACCATCGAACAACATAACGCCTGAATCACAATTAACGTCAAACGACGACACGTGTTTCAAAGTTGTTCGGCAACCAATTATGTTTTATTGTTCAACTACAACTAGAACTAACTAGAACGACCCACTTTAAGTTCAAAATCCGCAACTACAACCAGAAATGGAACTACTGACCTTTCAACATCCACTAGAACCAAAATTACTCAGAAAACACTAGTCGCTTGCACAAGTCGCGTTTTTTTCTAGCAACATTTGTAATCTGTACAGGGTACGAGCTGAAAGTTTCAAAGATTCTGGTTTGTGTACCGAAGTACAACCGCGTATCACAATGGAAATAGGCGCCAGTATGCAAACGCAATGATTGCGAATTTTCATCTATATTAATGTCGGTATAGCAATTTCGAACTTACGCGTGACAGTTGTAAATGTTGCACAGAAAGATATAGTTCGAAAAAGGCGTTATAAACAAATCACTCTTGACAGCTTGAATATCAACCTACGGTATCGAACCAGTTTCGCTTTGAACAAGAATGAGATAAACCGGATATCAATCTGTGAAATTCAGCTAGCCCGTACACAATTACATATCGACAGTGTATTTCCGCAGAGAACGAGATGAAATGATTCAATCTGTAACACACAAGGGCATTGTTGACTTGAACGGTTGTGATGGAACAAGGGTTGGCAGACCTGCTTCATGCACGAGCCGCATATCGAAAGTCTTAGCTTTAAAAGCGTCACAACACAATAATTTTAAAATACGAATTCATGACGTCATCATGAAAATGCAGGCTATTTATTGAAGTTTATTATTGTGTGGTGATACGATCCATCTCCCCTGGGCTGCAAGGTGTTTGAGATCAGGCTGATGTGACGTCTAAGCAGTGCGGAGCAGTTCCTTCGAGCGCTGATAAGGATTTCAGGAAGTTTTCAGCTCGGTAGTCTCGACGACATTTTCTTGGCCAAACCCTTTACAATTACGATTACCATACGTCCTCTTTCAAGAGGGTTTTTCGACTTTTTTGAAAGTGTCCTTGGAGGACGCCCAAATGTCCTCTTTTTTAGAATGTGCCCTATTTTTTGAGAAATTTGGTTGAATATAGGGCAAAATTATACCGAGTTACATTAAATCTGCACTCCAGCGGCTATTTCGGGAGCTGGGCCGGAAAGTTGACCTTTTTTTAGTTTAGCGACCACGAGGTGGGGAAAATTTACCATATTTCAAGATTTTCCTCCGGTTTTGCAAGTTTTAAAATTTTGAAAAAGTGTCTTTTTTACAGATTTCCAAAATATGGTAACCCTATTTACAATACAAATGGAAGAGTCGTATTCACCATTGCTAGCCCGGAAATGGTTATGACCTGCGCTGGAGTAATTAATTATCAAGTTCATCGTTGTACACAATGATTTATCATTGATTGATGACTTGACCAGGCATCCATTGTTGCGGGTGAAACGTATCTGTGATTCGGGAGTTTCATTGCAATTTTTTAACTTTGTAGTGACACTTTCCCGTAAATTTTACAAGTCTTGAGTAAACCATAAGGAAAAGAACAACACGAAAACAATACCCATGTTGTAAATACGCGTTAAAATACATCAATTCATTATCAGGTTAAACCTCTCTCGAAAAATGGTGATATGCTACATGTGCACCTGTGCAGTGTAATCATTAAAGAGCCGCAATCAAAGGCGGAAAGAGCCGGATGCTGCTCGCGGTCCGTAGATTGCTCATCTATGTGATCCATGAATGTACTGTACATTGTAGAGGTGTACACCAAGGTTGTCCAAAATTTGGAAACTCTCAAATATGCTCCGTTGTAATGTCTCGTTTCATAGATTATTGATAAAATAAACAATGGGGGGGAAGGAAGATCAGTGTAAATTCGTTAAGATTACGAGCAAAGAGTTTGAAAGTAGAATGGGCGTGGCACCGACCGGCACTGTACACTGTATAGGTCTACAGTTGACTATCTGACATATCTGATCAGAAGATGTTATGTCCGAACTTAGCAAAGCGTTTACCCTATACTATCTCGACTTGGGTATTGCCTCTTCCTCTATGCTCGATACGTCAATGCTATTCCGCGGCGTTAATATTAACAGAAATTTCGAACCTTGGCATTTATCGCCTTAAACCTGACCATACATATCTACCACAACCTATATTGCTACTACTGTCCATTGTAGTCAGATGTATATATATTCAACAATAGCAGTCGAATGTAACCGATATTCCAACTTGTCTTCATATCCGGACCGGAATCCTGAAAAAAGTCAATTGTTTAGGATTAATAGTCGTATATTCACCATCAGGTCAATGTTGGGATCAAGTCACTACCTTCGAGTCACAAGTCATCTCGAGTCATTGCACATTTTGACTCGAGTCAAGTCAAGTCAATCGATTTTCAAAGGTGACTCGAGTCAAGTCAAGTCACTCGTTTTTGGAGGTGACTCGAGTTAAGTCAAGTCAAGTCAAGTCAAGTCACGAGTCAAGTCACAATTCAAGTCAAATTGAATTTTCGAAGTATGAGTGATCATTCAAATTCATTATCTTTTACTAGCTGTGTTAAAGAGATCAATTGGTCATTAATCTTGAATCAAATACCGACTTTAAAGTTAAATATACATGCAAAAATGCGTTGTATCGCTCACGCACACGTAGAACTACTAATAAAATATGTCAGTAACTGTAAAGCTACATCAGGGGTGTCAAACATACGACCCGCCAAATGATTTCATTCGGCCCGCGAAGAAATTCTGAGTAGGCTATATGTTGAAAATTGCGCGATTTTATCCAACACATTTCTCGAATTTCCAGTAAGAAATACTACTAATAAATATTCCTTCAAGATAGGAAATTTCGAGTATATTCATAGGCCACATTATAACCACCCGACAGCGGAGTTGTGATTGTAGTCATCGTCAGGAGAAAATCGCTGACATTGACACCCAATTCCGAGAATGCGAAAAAGTGCATATATTGAGTTAACAGTTAGTAATATTTTGGAATCATTTGACTGGTGTGGCCCGCGAGTGATCTGAATATTTGAATTCGACCCGCGACGTCAGTTGAGTTTGACAACTCTGAGCTACTTGCTACATTCTCTTATTATCAGCCAAAATAGAGGATCGAATACGAAGCCTCGAGAAGATGGATGAAATTGATATCTATACACATTCGTGAGGATATGAATGCATAAAATATATTTGTTGGATTTAAACCATACAAGAGGGTTGGAAAAGGTGAGCACCGTGCAATGTAAGAACATAGCCGTCCAATAAACAGCGATACGTTGCTATCAAATTAATCTGCTACTACGACAACGCAAGCTGTGATCATTTCGTTTGCGGTCAATGTATTTGTGATATAACAATGTAGGAGCAGTGAAACGTACAACCAGTGAATGACTGGTTGCTCTCACAAGTCACAATGGCGTATCGTGAATAATCCGAATATGCACAAAATACATTGATTTAGACGACACCGTTTACTTGATGACTTGAAATTGACTCGTAAATTTTGCTCCAAGTCACGAGTCAATCCACATTTTTGAAGCGCCGAGTCATTTCAAGTAAAGTCATTTTTGCAAAGTGACTCGAGTCAAGTCAAGTCATTCGAAAAAGTTGACTCTAGTCTGACTCGAGTCAAGTCATGACTCGAGTCATCCGAACACTGCATCAGGTGCCCAATAGCCTACATACTACAGACATAGAGAAAAGCTATGTACTCAACTTTATGTGAATACCTACATCTGTGGTGACATGGGGATTTCGTTTCATTGTATTAATCATTTCGTTTCATTGTATTAATCAAGTAGAGCCTAGTAAACAACGCCTTGGAATCGGACTCGGACAATTAGATAGTCTAGTTATTATACTAATTATTGCGAAATGCATGAAGTCTATATAATCCTTATGTAATTTTTTTATGTTTCTTTACTCTATTTCTAATTCTAGTCTGATTTTCAAGTATTTCTTCAATAAAAATTTAATTGTAGTCGAATTTACGGTTTTCCGACAATGCTACAAGATCGTGCGAAACGAGTCAAGTTTGCTTTACAGACAGTTGCCATTATCATGCTTATGAGAATGAACTCTGATATGGTTTGGACTCATCCTCAATCAATTTCTAAGCTTTCGCGAAATAAGTTATTATAATTTGAAAAAACATGTGTAGCTATAATTCTAATTCAAGTGCAATTTGTAAAAAATGTATAGCTGTAATTTTTATAGAAGCTGAAACTTTTCTAGTTGTCCAAGTCTTTTTGGAATGCATTGGTGGTTTACGAGAGACTATATATGAGGGTCAAATATTGCGTGTCAGGGGATGCCCAGCGTAATATTAGAATATGTGATGGTTTCATTCGGTCATTCCTGCAGGAAAGTGGTCGGATTCATTATTTTATCTCGTCGGTCCTATCACATAAGTCGAATTCATCAGTAATTCGGCCATTTCTGAAGAAAGTCATTGACACAGATCTCACAAAATTTCTTGAGACTGTTTTTATAAAACCAGAGCGTATTGAACAAAAATAGAATATAGATAATTACAATTAACTAACGAGAAAAATGAAGCCAATATTGAATTTTTGATAGCCAGTTATTGTATTGTACGTAGGGTTGCATTTAAAACAAATGGTGTTTGGACCAATTTGTTTAAAACATCTGTTGAACAGTATTTTAAAAAATGCCCTGGTTTTTCAAACGTTGTATCATTAATCTGTCTGGCCCAATGATGACGATGTAGATTGTAGACAGACAATAATATTTTTACCCTTCACTAACGCCCGAGTACATATTGTAGCTTAAAGGCACATATGTAGGCGCACTCTATAAATGAGAGGTAGATATTGTGTGATATAGTAATAAGACAGTGCGATAACTACATACAAAAACGTTTCTTACGAGGTACAATCGATTATTATTAGTTCGTTTTTGCACTGTGTGGACCGGAAAACGAACGAAGTTGCCCAATCGCAATCTCGCAATCAACATATAACCGCCTACATCATTTGTTGTTTTTGGTATTCATGGTGTTTGTCGACATCTATGGTCATTTACACCAGGCCAATTTTCTTAATTATTATTCCGTAGCTGCTGACGTGTAGCACGGCCCATTTCATTGAAAAGTTGTTTAAAAAGTAATTGTAGGTAAGGTGTTTTTGACTCAAATATCGCGGAAGTATAGAGTTGGCCGCAATTTAAAAAGAAGTAGCCCAATTGAGTAAATAATGAAAGCAGAAAAATGTTTTATGGATTGCTCAAAAGAGAGAACTTGTGTGTATCTTAAACACACACGATTCTTGACATTTATCGCCTATTTATAGTTTGCACCATGATAATGAATGCAGTAACGTTCTTTATGGTATTACATTTTCGTCTCCCCGACTCCTTGAGAACATAGAAACGACTGCATTTGGTTCGCGACCCCTATGTTGGGGACCCCTGGTTTAGGTCAGGTATAAGCAAACGCGCATACGTGCCTTGTTTGCCTTTATTATACAAAATTGTACAATGCATAGAGACTTACGTCTATAGGATATTCACATGCACGACCCATATTGAGTCCACAGCCAACATTTTACCGCTCTGTTGCAAGTGGTTCCACTTCCACATTGACCGTCTACCAAGCAACCTAAGAAAATCATATAAGCTGTGTTAATTGTGCATTATGAAACGATATTTCACTCGATACATATAATTTTGGTTCACGAAGCTCTTCTATTTGGTAATGCGGATATCTCAATGGATTATATCGGGGGTGCGTAACTTGCCGCCTATTTTGAATAGTTTAGGGTCAGTAATATTGACTTTTATTTCTGTTGATAGTTCGAAACGTCAGTTAATAGAAGTGATAGAACAATACAATCACTTTTATTTCTGTTGATAGTTCGAAACGTCAGTTTATAGAAGTGATAGAACAATACAATCACTAAAACAGAGGTAATGACATTGCCCTTGGATATGTTTGTCAAAATGTAGGTCCCGGAATCTATTTTTCACCCGTTGCATTGCTTACTTTTATTTGTAGTTCGGGTCGAAAGTTTGACATACAAATTCTACTCCAATATCAGTAATAAGATGAGCATTTCGATAAAAGTTTTTCACAAAAAAGACGTCATGGGACAGGTAGTATCCCAGAGTCAGACTGAGCAGAACAATATATCACAAACATACTCACATTTCCGCCCACTGGTCGCAACTGCCATCATCAATACAATCACGACTTTTAATAAAGTATTCATTTTGGATGGTGATATTGATAACGCTCAATCTGCATTCATCAACAACGAATAAACATCTAATCGTCATCCTATGCGAATAAGCAGTGTCTTACGAAGGCCTAAAACCAAGTTTAGGCGTGCGGTATAAGTCGGCCGCCTATGACCATGAACTAGCTTTATACTTTACAGTTTTGCCATTAGAAAGTAGAAATCTAGGTGAGTCCAGGTGCACCATACTCCCTAAAGCGCTTCACAACCATTAAGCCAGATCCCTTTGTAAATGACAAATCTCCAATCCCCTTCGGCAGGGAATCATTGCCATAGTACATGTCAGATATATCTTTATTCTGACTCGTGCTGGAATTGCCGACTTAAAGCACGACCCAATTTCGTTTTGACTTTAACAAGAATACGCATATGCCGATATGGTGGCGACAAAGCTCCTAGAGTAGATAAACCTCCAACACTTAGAACGGGGTCGTGGAATCTACCTTAGTCGAACTCTATCAGCATTAAGAGGAAGTGGCATGTAGGGGAGATGTGGTACCGATGGATCAAAAATTACAAAATGATCTCTGGCCCTCAAATATTCAGCCGAGAATAGCAGATCTTTTGCTGGCTCAACACTTCGATACAAGCTCTACCTATCGCGGACATTTACATGAATATCCGCCTTTTCAAAAAATATTTATAAACGTTTAAAATTTGTTGCTCGAACGTGTCCTCGGTCCCCACCCGGTGGGTCCAAAGGCACACGACCCTGGGACCTATGAGACATACGCTCAAAAACTCGACTTTCTTAACTTGTTTTGTTGTTTACTATAAGCTAAGCTACAGCAGGCCAATGAAGAATGTTTCGTCGCGACCTTCAAGAATAAAATACATTATATCAACTCAAATGTTGGCATGAAATCATGTTTTGATTTACGTCTAAATTTACAAAATTAATGCCACATACAGTACATATTATCCGCAATTCGACATTTGACTTTCAAATACCACGTAATAGCGATAAAACACCGCAGGTAACTATGATTTACGGCCTATATATATGTAGGCGAGTTTCTGTTGTTAAGTGATTAGTAGGTCCATCTCTTTTGCTTGATTTGGCTATGGTACCGTAGGTCCCCCACCCCATAAATATTGTAATTAACTTGAAAATAGTCCACTCAAGGATGGTATTGATTCAAAAAATATGTGCCATTATATACCCTGATACAAGTCCTATACTTCACATCAAAAATTATGGCGGGTTTGTTAGTCTGAACGGTGTTATAGAAAAATGCAAATGTCGATCCAAATTTACTTTACACCCCCTAAAACGTAAATCATTCGTCACAGACCCCATAACTCATCCAGGTCGAATTTTTTTGCATGTGAGGAAAGATTCTGTCAGCATGTACTTATAGACAAAATCACGGAGTGTAATCATGGAATTATCATGGAGAATTTTTCAAGTCTTTTCGGTCCCAGTGATCCATCGGTACCACATCTCCCCTACCACTAAGCTACATCTTCAGGTATGATTTTTATTAGTAAATATTAATAGTAATACATCGTCATGCAGTCAGCGCGCAATGAGTAAAACTTTATCAGTCACAGCAGCAGTATTCGACCATCGTAAACACACGCGAATGCCCCAAATGAGATATCAAGATTTACAAACCCTATTTAACACCCGATACATCCAGAGTGGATGCATATTAGTTTCCGCTCAACAATTTTCTCATGATGTAACGTTCTCGTTTTAATGAGGTCAATGCACCAGCAGTGTTCTTCCGTTTTATCTCGTAGAGCAAAAATTTATGACGTGACAGAACAGCGGCATTTTCGTAATCAGCACACCAAAATTAGCCTAAAGCAAGTGCAAAATCAATGTTAACAAAATTTCCGTTCAAAATTGTTGCCCAGTGTTGTTTGATGATGTCAATGATATCATGATAGGGGGTAGTTTATAAATGTGTCATATATCCGCTAGCCCTTGCTGTTAATTTGCCTGTGTTATCTACGCTTGGTGCTACCTGATACTTTTAAACAGATTCTGCTTCTCTATAGCATAAATATATTTCGAGTGAAGTGAAGATATGTCTGAGGCCTGCTCTAAGGATCAGTTCAAGATAGATCGTTCATCGCATACAGCAGTTTCGCTTTGACGTTTTTGCCTCAAAGAATAACTATATCCCGGTTCATTTTTGTTCCTTAAAAACTCCAGACTCCGCATGCGGACTTTGCAATTGTGGAAGTTTAGTTTCGACGTCAATAATGGTGACTAGAGTGAAGCCACGACACTTAACATTTATAGTAACGTGGCATATGAGAAATGGACCATGTTCATCATTTGTTGTGTTGAGTTATACTTGACGTGCCTACCACATTTCATTCGATATTGCATTCCCAACGTTGATCAGGGCTTGTAAATTCGACTGCACAACACATTCAAATCTATTAAAACACGATGTTTAATGGTGCATCATTCATTTATTGTTGTGGATATCCTATACTTTACCATAAATGATTCGTTTAATGTATTCCTTTTTCCTAGTTATGTGTCAAACCTCAAAAATGCCTATGTTCCCTGATATCTTCTGACTAAAACGGGGGGGCACTCATGCACAACACTCATCAAAACGGGAAATGACGACCCCATTTTATCGCAATCCTACACTTTTCTATAAACGATTCGTTTTAATGTATTCCTTTGCCCTAGTGATTTGTCAAACCTCAGGAATGCCTATGCTGCTTTATATTTTCAGATTGAAACGGGGGAACACTCATGCACAACACCTTATCAAAACGGGAAATTACATCCCAATAAAAGTATACTATGGAGAGGAAGCCTTCCTCCAGTGAAAATGGACTGACTGAGGTGTATGACGACGAACAGACACTGCTGCCAAACAATTACTGCTATTGCACGTGTTTTCCTGCACAATACGACGTCAGGCTCTCCGTAAGGTCTGTTGTCCCGGATTTCTGTCCGCGGGTAAAACATCAACATACTTTAAATAACACAATCGCATTCATTTGGTGCTTGAGATGCACAACAGAGTCGGTCTCTTTGCCGGTATTTCATCGGTATGCTCTACTACAACTGCAGATCAGCAGCGCAAAAAATTGCATAACATCAGCAGGTGTGCAAGTCGGAAATCTGTTTCCTGGTTGAAATCTCGACAAAATGAAGATAGTGATGATGCATAGCATGCAATGCCTATGCCAGTAAAAGGTATTGATGTCGGTAGGAAACTATTTGCTTCAACCCAGTATTGGGATCAAGTCACCACCTTCGATTCACAAGTCATATCGAGTCATGGCCACACATTTTGACTCGAGTCGAGTCAAGTCAAGTCAATTGATTTCTGAAGGTGACCCGAGTCAAGTCAAGTTACACGATTTTTGGCGGTGACTCGAGTCAAGTCACTAGTCGAGCCACTAGTCAAGTAAAGTTGCATTTTCAAAGTACGAGGCAGGATTCAAAGCCATTGCATCTTGCTGGCCGCGTTTAATACAGATTGAGTCCCTATTTATTCTAAATCGAGAAACGAATAGAGTGGAGTATACAAGGAAAAGGCCACGCTCACGCATACGTAGAACTGCTGAACTACGCAAGCAACGGTACATCGCCAGCTTATAACTATCAGCCAAAATACACGATACATTACGAAACCTCGAATAGTTGAGAAAAAATGATGTTGTGCAATACACTGCATAGTGCACACGTACATATCCGTGATGCCCGTTCCTATTGTTTATTAGTAATATAAACGTATAAACGATATTCGTTCGATTTAAATCATATTGGTTACATGAGCATTTGCCACTGTGAGCAGTTGAACGGGTCCTGTTTTAACATCATATAAACAGGTAATGCAACATAATAGATGATGTTCAACCGCTTGGTAACTTTAAAAAGGATGTGATAGTGAAGGTTGATGATTATTTTCAGGTTTTCGGAGCAGTAATGTAAAAAAATATTTGTGGCAGGTAAATATTGTCGCATACTTCAAAATACAAACTGCCGACGCGGGCCGCGTGTTTGAGACCCCTAATGTATTCCTAATGTTTTGTAATATGCATTGCAAACTTTTGATTTTTCAAGTCTTTATTCCCAACAACCTGAAATTCCACTACCCAGCCCTTCAAAATATTCCATTCAGAAATATATGATAAGAATTCGCTTACTAAGGACTTTTTTATTGGTTCAAGTTAAGACGCCCCATGGTCGGCAGTGAAGAACCGTGTAAATCAGTGGTTCCCAAGCTTTTTTCACCCACGTACCATTTCAAGGTTTTATGCAGTACTCGCGTACCACCTACATAAGTTACGGGCGCCGAAGGCGGTCAAAACTATTTACACCGTATTGAGCAGCCGAAGGCAGCGAAACAGTAAAAACTGCCCATTTTTAATGCGCAGTATATGATTACTGTAGTGGATCCATTTGGAATTCTTGTGGTCAAATATATTAAATCGAAATTTGGTTAGGTAGGAATCCCAATGCCTCGCGACTAGATCGTTTCCCCCTAGCTCGTCATTGGTCGGATTGCCCCTACCGACGACGACAACTATGTTTTCAAAAAACTCAAATCCACCCCACCTGAACTAATACCTCCTTTGGTCGTAAAAAACAGAATCTACTCGCGTACCACCTGAAAGACCTTTGTGTACCACAGGTTGGGGACCACTGGTGTAAATAAATCAGTAATTGTGGCAGTTGTTCGTGCATACAGTCCAGAGCAGTGAAACGGTGACCGTGATCGTGGTGCCATGCCTCCCTACATACCGGAATGTACAAACATTATTTATTTATTTATTTTGAAAGTACGTCCGTTCCCTGCTAGAAACCTCTGAATACCCCACAAGTGGGAAATTGCACACCGGTTGCCATATCCTTCAAATTTAGACTCTCGGGGCCGCTTTATTTCAGTTATAGACAGTCGGCAAGACCAAATTCAGCGATTTAGTAATAGCCATGCGGACTCCCGTTTCCTATGCATAGCTGTTATATGGATGTATATAGAAGGGGTTGCTACAGACTTAGCATTGAGTGGAGCACTACTGAATGACCATTGTGTTGGCTTCGAGTCCGTCCGACTCTGGAATTCCATCCAAATTGTTGAGGGCTTATTTAGGCTCCTCCTCTCCATCTGATCCGCGTAGAAGTAGGCACAAGTAGGCTATGCAACAAGTCGGCAGCTACGTAATCAAATACAGAATATCACCCTGGTGAACATGAGCAATACAGTCGAAAAACACCATGAATACCACAGAAAACAACAATCAAAAACCATTGCATTGACCATCGCAGGTGACGGGACCAAAAACACTCCGTTTTCAATAGGCGAAAATTCAAAGAAATCGTTAACAAATAGAGAGAATCCTTGGACTGTTATGTGGATGATATTTTAAATGTTTTCATCGTGCTATAGGATTAGTTATTCGTTGAGCGGGATTGAATAATGTCAGCTTGCTTTCGACATTTTTCGCCATTAGGTTAACGCAGGGGCGGGCAACATACGGCCCGTGGGCTGGATCCGGCCGCGAAGGGATTTTGTCTGGCCCGCGGACAGTTTCCGTCTTACCTGATAATGTGACCCAGTCTGCCGAGATTTCCCGCTACTTGCTTACTAAGACAAATTTTAGTGACTGTATGTGATTATATACGTGTGTGTGTGCACTGTGCAGCGTGCGAGAGTGGGACTTACGCGTAAGTTCGTCGAAGCGAGAAGACTTGCGTTATCGACATTTACAATGTACTCAGCCCTAATGTCGTTTGTGGTAATCATGGTGTTTGTGAGACTACAATCGTCATTCACACCACGCTGGTATTTCTCATTTTGGATTCCGTAACCGCCGATTGTAGCACGGCACACTTCTAGGCTTTTGTAAGAAAAACACCGCTTATGCCAGGGATCGATCGCCAACGCAAAACTGGTCGCAGGCCACTTTTCAAATTTCGTAGAGGACGCGGGCCGCATGAATCCAATATCGAGATGAACTAGGCCACACAGTTGAAGTCATTTTGTCACCTACTCAACCCTACTGAATTGATATGTTGATAAATTTGGGGTAGGCCTACCGGGCTTATCGAACGCCTTAATATTTTAATTAAAGGTTGCACCTTGTGTTGATTGATCAGAGAGAAGCAGACATGGTGGCGCCTGTATGACAATGCTATTCTCAAATCCACATTGTCTCCGTCACTATCGGCGAGAAATGGCTTTGATGTGACATTATTGTCGTTAAAATACATTCATTAAATACGATATATTCCTTGTATATGTGGATAAATGGGCGAATAATGTATCGATTCAGCAATCCGGTCCGCCAAGTACTTAATTTTCCTATATCCGGCCCGCCGACTACTGAAGTTGACCGCCCCTGGGTTAACGTATAGCCTAGCTCGCGGACATTGGGAACCAGGGATATCTAGAGTAGGGTTACCGTATTTCTGTAATCCAAATTCCGGACACTCTTTAGCGACCACTACTGGATTTCAAAATGCGTTGTGTCGTCACACTAGCAAAGCTTTACTCATAGACCAGAGGTGGTCACGATCCGGTTCAGGAGTATGTAGCCGTGTGTTGTGTAACCAGGACCGAAACCACTTTTTTCATCCCCTTCCCGCTCATATAAACAATGATTTTGAGCCCACCATATGGTAATCGATGCAACTTTCGGGGGGGGGGCTGGGGGGAGGTTGCTGTATGATTCTATATGCATCTGGTCGGTAAATTATTTTGGATGAATTCTATCAATATTATTGGTTGTTCCATATATTACAATATTTTGACTACTCTCCTCCACATGATCAGAGGTAGCGGTAGAGCTGGTGGAGGATGATGAATTCGGAAATACGGAGCGCGTAATTGTACATCGTTAAGTCGTGTTCATGTCCCACCGATAAGATTGTTTATCAGCCATATGCCGGTGCGCACCACGGAGCTCTATAAACACGCCACATCCAGTGGTTTCCAACCTTTTATGGTCGCGACAGTAGTTAGTATGATCGGTCGTGGTGTGCCATTGTGGCTTATGGGTGCGGCGGTGATTCGCCTGGAAACTCGTGGTGGTAACTCGCCTTTTCAGACCTCCCTCTCGGCGGTGATTCGCCTTGTGTTCTTATGGGTGCGGCCGTGATTCGCCGTTTCAGGTATAGCTCGTGGCGGTGACTCGCCGTGAAAACTCGTGGTGGTGAATCGCCTTTTGTAACATAGGCTGTGGGGGTGATTCGCCTGACATGTATTCTTACGGGGTCTCTGGTGATTCGCCATGTGTTCTTATGGGTGAGGTCATGAATCGCCCTTTCGGGTATAGGCATCTCTCGCACGGTGTTGAATATGTATCAAGTAAATAGTCACGTGATTGATCCTTAGGTAATGTGTATATCCCAAATTATTATATATGACCGATTCCAGGTGATCCCAACGTTCACGGTGAGTGCGGTTTTAATATATCGTTATTCTTATGGACGCGGCGACACGGTAACGTAGCTGATAGAGACGCAGCGACACATCGTACTTTCAGCAAAAAAGGTGTGAAATAGTTTGCTAAATCTAGGAATCACTTGCAAGGTAATATTTTGGTAATTAGTTTACCACAGAGCCGGCGTGGACGACGATTCGAATACCAACAATAGCCGCGTTCACATACTAACACTCCAAAAAGGTGTGAAATATTTGTAAAATCCTACGACCGCTCACAAGATAACACATCATAATAGCCATCTCTCGTGGTTTGATGTTACAAAGGTAGGAATTACACACAAGTAATCTTTTTGTAATTAGTTTGTCACGGAGCCGGCGTAGACGGCGATTCCAATACCAACAATAGCCGCGTTCGCAAACTAACACTTCAAAAAGGTGTGAAATAGGTTGCAAATCCCGCGCTCGCTGACAAGATGACACCTCAGACAAAGCGATCACTCGCGATTTTCTGTTACATACATACCGATCGTTCACAATGTAATATTTTGGGAATCAGTATGTCACAGAACTAGATTTCGCCGGTAAGATTTAATAAGTAACGAATAACCGAACCGTCGCAGACGGTGATTCGAATACCGACAAATTCTCACTTATTCCTGATCCAACCCTAATCCTTCGCGAAGTTGGTGCTTATTCAAAAAGGTGTGAAATAATTGTAAAACCCTACGTCAGTGGTTCTCAACTTTTTTGACTTCGCGGCACACTTTGAAAATGAAAAATAGTTCGCGGCACACTAGCACAGTGATTCTGAACTCTTTTGGCTTACGGCGCCGGCAAACTAACAGATTGCGTATAGCAGCAACCATATAGTCTTACAGAGTTGGTCATGGTCACTGACGAAGTACTTCTACCTTTTTGGAACACTCAAATAGGCTTTTCTCTGCTTGAGTTTTCTTTTATCTCTGCGGACATCTCTAAAATACGTCTTCGAATGGTATCATTTGACATGGGAATCGTTTTCGATTCCTCCCAAACATTTTTTACAATTTTATTGCAAGTTGGAAGAAGAACTTTCTCCGCTTCCGTGTGAGGTTTTGAATTATCAGCTATTACCTCTGTTACCAAGAATACTAAAAAATAATGTCATCATTTCGGATTTTTTGTGCACAACTTACAATTTCTGTGCGCAGACCCGCGTCTGCGCACTTACACAGCTTGGAGGAACGTTGGTTACCACAAAACTGTCCCACTGAGATCTCGTTTAAACTTCAGGTTGGGCTTAATTTCAACAGATTGGATTGACAATAAAGCCTGCCCATTACCGCATTGTCGATGTAATTAACCGTCGCATCGAAGAGTCCAATCACGATCGCCACCAACAAATACAGAGACGTATAGAGGTGTATCATACATGGATGCCAAACGCATTTCCACGCAGATCGTGTGATAGCACAGATAGCATCAGTGAGGATAATATAGGCCTACCTCAATAGTGTTACTAGCACCCACCCGCAGTTCAATTGTAGTTCCAACAAACCGGGATAATAAACCTCAGCGGCGGGGAAATTTGTAACTGATATAATTTGATCAAATTTACTTCTCCATTTTAAAATTTGTCGCCTGCAACATAACGTTGCGCCCTGAGCCTACATTTCACCTGCAGTGCAAGCACGCTACCTAACAATCTCAATATGAATGACTATGTTGGATATTCTAATTGGTAAACGTGAACATCACTTCCACATGAATTCATTTCTCGATGGTGAGAATGCCTTCCTAGGTGTTGGGGGTTTATGTACGCTCCTGCTCGTCCTCCGATCTTCAAAATCAGGCCCAGCAAACACCCGATATCCCATGGATTTACTGGTATGTCCACAATTGTTCCAACTCGTCCCACCTCCCAAGGTTAGTTACTGAGGACTTGCTCAGTTTGTCACAAATTGGACATCCAGTTATGTAACTCCAGGTGACTTCCAGTGGAAGAAATTTGTAGAATATTCCTATTCCCGTCACCAATGAATATTCCAGAGGATGTCATGGTAGTATGAGTAGTGAGGGGATCCTTAGTTGGTACCGTCCAATCAGAGAAGGCCACGTCGCCCTAATTGCCACGCCTACATTGCCACATCATCCGCCCATTGCCGCACCTATAGCACGCCTATTGCCACATCATCCGCCCATTGCCGCACCTATAGCACACCCATTGCCACATCACCTGCGCAACATCATCAAGTGCCACGCCTATAGTGCCACATCATCCAACCATTGCCACATCATCACCGCATTGATTGCCCCATCTATACGCTGCACAGCATCAACCCGCGCGATGTCGATTGCTGCACCTATGTCACTCATTGCCACATCAAAACTTACCTAAGCTAGAATCGAACCTGGTTTGGTTGGGTATAATTTCACGTCGCTCACCACAAGGAACAAAACCTATACTTGAGTACTCCGAAATGTACAAGTACTTTAACTTTACACGACGTTTTTGTAAAATGAATACTAATTTTAATGGAAAATAAAAATTATGTACTCAAGTAGGTTTTTGTCTACACGCACCAACTACTCAAGTGTTTATGACACAGGAATGATTCATTAAGTATACCGCTCGACGATATCCAACTGGCATTGATGCTTTCGATACAGCGCAGTATGTATAACGTCACGCTGATCAATTCAATTTCAACAATGGGACCCGCGCACAATTATATGGCTGGATTTTCGTTGAATATTGACGACACCCACAAATCGAAAGATCTCTTTTTCTTGCACATCTATGATGCAATTATCCTTCCAATGACTACGAATAACTTGAGATTCCGCAGGATTAATATCCGAATCAAATAATACGAGCGTATCTTTTCCAGCTTTCAAAACTTGCACTGACGCGTTCGGTCTATGTCGCAACACTACAATATGTGGCCATACAAAACGATGTATAGTTATTTTTTGTAGTACCATCCCTACGACTTATTTCAGATCGCAGTTTACTGAGTAGAGCTTAATACTAATACCTGCATAATTTTTTGCATGTCTAGAATAAAGGTGATTAAATCGATAGTAAAACGCCAGCGGCGACTAATAACGTTATAATGTAAGCTGCGACGGTGCTACTATAATGTTAGGAGCTATTAAAGCCGAATACGCTGAAGTATAGCATAGATTTTGCATATAAAATGTATACACAAATTTCCTGTTAAGGGTAGGCTCTGCGAAGCTGCTTATGCCTCGATGATCATAGTACTTATGAGCTATTGGATAGTGCATATACAATGTATCATATAGAACTTCGTCACTTTCGGTTCGAATATGTCCAAGATTACTGCTAGTGATATATACGTCATAATGGATCGGATTGACCCGATGAACTGGTATAGGTTTGCACGCGAAAAACTTGAGCTATCTGACAATGAAATTGCCGAATGCCAATACATGGATTGCTATAACTTAACTGAGCAACGATATCAAATGATACAGTTATGGATTCGTAAAAATGGTCGTTACGCTACGATGAACAAACTTAAAGAATTAGTTTACAGTTGTCTGTATCAGATACCTTCGAATAGCAATTCAACTGTTCTGTTGGATTGAGAGACATAACGTACTAAGAGGAAAATAATATTGTGTAGACTGGATAATAATGAAGATGCTCTCAGAAGACTTCAATATCGGTTTATACGCAATCATATGCTCATGTATGCGAAGCTGGTATTGCTTTTACATCGCAAATCAAAAAAAGGATTCTGATATCAAGAAAGTATGCCAAGATCTGAAAGAAGCTCTACACCTTGTTCTGGACGATTAGTTAATGTGCTTGCCCGTTATTACCTCAAATAAACTGAACATGTGTATTTAATTGTGTAAAATGTGTTATAAAAGTCAGTCTACGGAAGTGAATAGACAAGTCTGGACCTGTCTATGATGATGTGGCAATGGATGATGTGGCACTATAGGCGTGGCACTTGATGATGTGGCGCAGATGATGTGGCAATGGGTGTGCTCTAGGTGCGGGAATGGGTGGATGATGTGGCAAGGGGGTGTCCTATAGGTGCGACAGAAAAACACACATATTTGACCGTAACATGGTCTTAGTATGAACCGACATGCATCCGACTTATGGGAAAATGTGTCGCACACTATTTCACCGAGATTACAACCCTTTCACGGATTCTCGCTAGTTAGATGCTTGCTACAACTCGCAATTTATCAACTTTAGGTCGTGAGTAAAGCAAGAATTCATAGACTAACATCCATCTCAAATCCGAAGTGCATACCCGCGTAATTATAAGCAAATTTAGTGCGAATCTATACGATAACAGAAAACTTGCATATACATTCGAATTTGTGCGACTTCGGCTTGCGTGAACATAGCATATACCTATACATAGTCAATTTTAATAACAGATTTACTGTGTTAAACATTGAATTCCTACCTTTATAGCTGGTACGCGGTTATAGGACATACCAAATCCAAATCCACCATACCACATCCCATTACACATTTCATGATGGAACAACTTTAAAACGAACGCGGCTCTACATCGACTTTTTGCGTACATCTGTTTTGCGGGAGCGTATAGCACGTAATTTCTACAGCTACGTAAAGAAATTGTTAGGGTTACCCAGAATACATTGCAGGTCAAATTTGATTCGATTACGAGCATTATAACGACAGAGATTTACGATAGTGTAAAATGAGCTACCTTATGACATCAAATTTCGTCTTCTCTCCAAGTGGAAATATCATGTTCTATAATATTGTCCATACCGAACGAATATAAATTTGCCTGTGCTGTTGCTTTGCAAGAATACTTCGCTCACATAGTAACCAATTTCTGGTGGATTCCGAATCGATATAGACAGAAATGCGGAAAGTTACATTGGCATGTCTTAACTTCTACCAATATGTAGGCCTACCTACCTATAATCATATCAGGCCGTAGCGCTCACGCAAAGCATTATCAAGTAAAGGAAAATCTCCTAATTCTCATCTAGATACATATTTATTCGGAAAATATCCCCTTACAGGGTGAGAACAGTTGTTTTCTCAAGGTCTTCATATCTTCCCCACTCAAGCGCGGTAAGACTAGTTTGACTTTGCGGCATTCAGGATTATATCTCGCGAAGCTCTGAATGGAATTCACGTATTTCTCATCGATTCTCGTTCTATCGCTATCACTGAGGTCGATTGCCTTTAGCTGTTAATTGAATAATAGGAGATTTACATCAATTTAAAAATGCAGAAACGAACTACATCGCTATATCGGGATCTATGATTGAGCAGAAAGATCTTACCGTATCGCATCGTTTTCCCATCTCTTCGCTCAGATTCCTGATTTGCACGGAAAGCATCTTGCAATTACACAGATTAAATTCTTCCACACGGGATTTGCACAGGACTTTAGTTACTGTTTTGTAGCAGGATGAAATGCCAGGATTTCTACTTAAATCCAGCGAATGCAGCTAAAACATGGTGTGATGTTCAGATAGTTTACGAGACTACAAACGGCTCGAAGGCCGTAATAGATTAGTCATAATATTATTTACCGACGGTTAAGCAATTTTTTGCGATTTCTACTCCTAATAGCAAAAACTTATTCAACACCGAAGAAGATAATGAAGCTCGTGATCAGAAACACTTTATTGATGATGAAAATTCTATCGAACAATGAAATGTCATGCTTCAATATGACTAAAACTCACATAAGCATTACACTGTGATTGAATATTTCAGTTAGAAAAACAAAACAGATCTAGTTCAAATGATCACCTCATAAATTCCGAGACCATTATTTAACGAGATTAGTGAGTCTTCATCCAATTCGCAAGCTGAAAGTCGAACTGTTTTCGTGTAATGCTTTCTTACGAAGCATCCAATTTCTTTCAAGCCCGCCGGTTCCATATCGACATTGTAACTCAGATCAAGGCTTTCAACCTATAAATCCACCAATTTATATCAAAATGATCCACAAAACTATAGAAACGAGCGAGTACCTCAATATCAGGAAAACTTTCAAAAGCGCGAATTTCCTCGGGTGTAAGGTCACATCCTTTCATGATAAGAGTAACCGCCTTGTCTTTACAAAGTAAGGCAGGCAGCGCGATCATACACTCTTCATCCAGCTGATTGTAACTAATGTCAAGATATTGGAGCTAAAAAAATATCGGAAACTGTAAATTTACGATCAGCAATGATCAGTCATAAAAAATTCGAACTTATAACAGAAAAAAATGTTGTTTAGTCACTCACGTCATATTATAGGCTAAATATGCTAAGATTAAACTAGAATTTCCCTCATTCATCTCTACACAGCCGCTCATACAGAATGTGATCATTAACAACTGTACCCAGCAATAATCGCACAGACCTTAATGTTTTTGAGCTGCATAGCAATGAAATCTGTTGACTGCAAGCGCGAGTTCACAACTGACAAATATGTTAGATCGCTCGAAATAATAGTCCCGAGTTGCGTAAAGTTAATGTTCTCCCTGTAGCTGAGATCGAGGTTTTTCAATTTCACCTACGGAAATGAGGTATTAGGAAATATCACTTCGAGAGGCTCTATACTAGATTAGCGCCTAGCTTTTTCCATCACCAATACCTGATGGTGCTGGATAAGTTTACTCAAAATAATCAGAAAATCTTCGGATCCACCACTTTCTTGCAGATTGAGCTCTGTCGAAGCACACTGCTTCATCAGCTCGCAGATTAATGGGATGAGTTTTTCAATGTCGTTGTGTGCTGTAACGCTGAGTTTTCTTATTTCGACCTGAACGAGCGCAAAACTTAACGCATAAAACGCTAAATGATCTATGAACAGCCTAACACTGATCAACTCTGACTATAGTCTATCTAGTAAGGCTATCGAGACTAATGCCTATACCAGTAGCAAATGAGCATTATTCGCTGCGATACCACCAATTCGCGCCTTAACACATTAGTAATACAGAACAATGCGATAACGATAAAGCTGTATCTCAATATTTTACGGATAACATATACTGAAATAGAACGTGAATTTATAATGATCAATGACTACGAGCGGAATGTGCGAAGGCGTATACCCCAGATTCAAATCCGCGAATTTTATCCAATAGAATCTTGAGGAGGTTTTCATTGAGATGACATTGACGAAATGCTAACTCATACACGTGAGATTGACGAATAAGAGAATTCGCGATATTATTTATGTCCAATTCAGTCATAGTTTGGTGATAGAGCCCATAAGGAATTTTCACTTCATCATGATCCGTAAGTACTAATTCATGGTACATCCTCTTTTCAGCTTGATGATGTAGATTACCCTAAAATTATTTACTTTTATAACTCTATATTCTATGATGTAAAAGTAGTATCATAAACGCTATCGGATGATATTCAACGTCGAGCAATTCTTCTCGAATATAAGTACAAGTAGCGATTTAAAGGTGCGTAAGTAAATGTTTGTAGACTATCTCCACCTCTAGCGTTCAGAGACGATGAGTAGAGAAGTACTGAGTACTCAAGTAGGTTTTCCCTACATACAGAAAATACTGGAATGTTGGTGATATAGGATCGTTTCTACTTCAAGACTGTTTCAGTATTAAACAAAAAATAGACCCCTGAATACTAACTTTTTACTTATGCAATAGCGATTACAAAGTAAGTAACTAACTGAATATGTTTGTAGACTATATGTCCACTTCTAGCGTTCAGAGATGTTGAGCAGAGAAGTATATGTACTTCTTTAAAGTACTCAAGTAGGTTTTGTCTACACGTACCAACTGCTCAAGTGTTTATGGCGCAGGAATGATTCATTAAGTATAGTGCAAGCAGGCCAAACCTGAACTTGAGTACTCCAAAATGTACAAGTACCTCGCTATGTACTCCTTCCACGTAAAAAGTGGCTAGGTTTTAGACTACTTTATCGTTACTTGACAGTTCCAGTTTTAGATAAAATTTGGTAAGACTTTAAATTTTAAAGTAGTTTGAGCTTACGTTTGTATCACCTTGACATTATCAGACAGCCAAATTATATTATCACCTAATACAGAAGTTAACACGTCAATGTGCTTCGGAATTCATGAGAAATTGCATACTAAGAGAAGTATATTCTTGTATACACAATAGTGGAGAGAATCTTTAAAATGTAGTAAGCAGGCCGATGGGTATTCGTTGAGTTGTATAAGCATAAAAACATTCCCGCGCGTCTTAGTATTAGGTGTTAGGGAAGGGAAAAGTTTAGGTTTAGGAGCGCGCGGGAATGTTTTTATGCTTATACAACTCAACGAATACCCATCGGCCTGCTTACTACATTTTAAAGATTCTCTCCACTATTGTGTATACAAGAATATACTTCTCTTAGTATGCAATTTCTCATGAATTCCGAAGCACATTGACGTGTTAACTTCTGTATTAGGTGATAATATAATTTGAATGTCTGATAATGTCAAGGTGATACAAACGTAAGCTCAGACTACTTTAAAATTTAAAGTCTTACCAAATTTTATCTAATACTGGAACTGTCAAGTAACGATAAAGTAGTCTAAAACCTAGCCACTTTTTACGTGGAAGGAGTACATAGCGAGGTACTTGTACATTTTGGAGTACTCAAGTTCAGGTTTGGCCTGCTTGCACTATACTTAATGAATCATTCCTGCGCCATAAACACTTGAGCAGTTGGTATGTGTAGACAAAACCTACTTGAGTACTTTAAAGAAGTACATATACTTCTCTGCTCAACATCTCTGAACGCTAGAAGTGGACATATAGTCTACAAACATATTCAGTTAGTTACTTACTTTGTAATCGCTATTGCATAAGTAAAAAGTTAGTATTCAGGGGTCTATTTTTTGTTTAATACTGAAACAGTCTTGAAGTAGAAACGATCCTATATCACCAACATTCCAGTATTTTCTGTATGTAGGGAAAACCTACTTGAGTACTCAGTACTTCTCTACTCATCGTCTCTGAACGCTAGAGGTGGAGATAGTCTACAAACATTTACTTACGCACCTTTAAATCGCTACTTGTACTTATATTCGAGAAGAATTGCTCGACGTTGAATATCATCCGATAGCGTTTATGATACTACTTTTACATCATAGAATATAGAGTTATAAAAGTAAATAATTTTAGGGTAATCTACATCATCAAGCTGAAAAGAGGATGTACCATGAATTAGTACTTACGGATCATGATGAAGTGAAAATTCCTTATGGGCTCTATCACCAAACTATGACTGAATTGGACATAAATAATATCGCGAATTCTCTTATTCGTCAATCTCACGTGTATGAGTTAGCATTTCGTCAATGTCATCTCAATGAAAACCTCCTCAAGATTCTATTGGATAAAATTCGCGGATTTGAATCTGGGGTATACGCCTTCGCACATTCCGCTCGTAGTCATTGATCATTATAAATTCACGTTCTATTTCAGTATATGTTATCCGTAAAATATTGAGATACAGCTTTATCGTTATCGCATTGTTCTGTATTACTAATGTGTTAAGGCGCGAATTGGTGGTATCGCAGCGAATAATGCTCATTTGCTACTGGTATAGGCATTAGTCTCGATAGCCTTACTAGATAGACTATAGTCAGAGTTGATCAGTGTTAGGCTGTTCATAGATCATTTAGCGTTTTATGCGTTAAGTTTTGCGCTCGTTCAGGTCGAAATAAGAAAACTCAGCGTTACAGCACACAACGACATTGAAAAACTCATCCCATTAATCTGCGAGCTGATGAAGCAGTGTGCTTCGACAGAGCTCAATCTGCAAGAAAGTGGTGGATCCGAAGATTTTCTGATTATTTTGAGTAAACTTATCCAGCACCATCAGGTATTGGTGATGGAAAAAGCTAGGCGCTAATCTAGTATAGAGCCTCTCGAAGTGATATTTCCTAATACCTCATTTCCGTAGGTGAAATTGAAAAACCTCGATCTCAGCTACAGGGAGAACATTAACTTTACGCAACTCGGGACTATTATTTCGAGCGATCTAACATATTTGTCAGTTGTGAACTCGCGCTTGCAGTCAACAGATTTCATTGCTATGCAGCTCAAAAACATTAAGGTCTGTGCGATTATTGCTGGGTACAGTTGTTAATGATCACATTCTGTATGAGCGGCTGTGTAGAGATGAATGAGGGAAATTCTAGTTTAATCTTAGCATATTTAGCCTATAATATGACGTGAGTGACTAAACAACATTTTTTTCTGTTATAAGTTCGAATTTTTTATGACTGATCATTGCTGATCGTAAATTTACAGTTTCCGATATTTTTTTAGCTCCAATATCTTGACATTAGTTACAATCAGCTGGATGAAGAGTGTATGATCGCGCTGCCTGCCTTACTTTGTAAAGACAAGGCGGTTACTCTTATCATGAAAGGATGTGACCTTACACCCGAGGAAATTCGCGCTTTTGAAAGTTTTCCTGATATTGAGGTACTCGCTCGTTTCTATAGTTTTGTGGATCATTTTGATATAAATTGGTGGATTTATAGGTTGAAAGCCTTGATCTGAGTTACAATGTCGATATGGAACCGGCGGGCTTGAAAGAAATTGGATGCTTCGTAAGAAAGCATTACACGAAAACAGTTCGACTTTCAGCTTGCGAATTGGATGAAGACTCACTAATCTCGTTAAATAATGGTCTCGGAATTTATGAGGTGATCATTTGAACTAGATCTGTTTTGTTTTTCTAACTGAAATATTCAATCACAGTGTAATGCTTATGTGAGTTTTAGTCATATTGAAGCATGACATTTCATTGTTCGATAGAATTTTCATCATCAATAAAGTGTTTCTGATCACGAGCTTCATTATCTTCTTCGGTGTTGAATAAGTTTTTGCTATTAGGAGTAGAAATCGCAAAAAATTGCTTAACCGTCGGTAAATAATATTATGACTAATCTATTACGGCCTTCGAGCCGTTTGTAGTCTCGTAAACTATCTGAACATCACACCATGTTTTAGCTGCATTCGCTGGATTTAAGTAGAAATCCTGGCATTTCATCCTGCTACAAAACAGTAACTAAAGTCCTGTGCAAATCCCGTGTGGAAGAATTTAATCTGTGTAATTGCAAGATGCTTTCCGTGCAAATCAGGAATCTGAGCGAAGAGATGGGAAAACGATGCGATACGGTAAGATCTTTCTGCTCAATCATAGATCCCGATATAGCGATGTAGTTCGTTTCTGCATTTTTAAATTGATGTAAATCTCCTATTATTCAATTAACAGCTAAAGGCAATCGACCTCAGTGATAGCGATAGAACGAGAATCGATGAGAAATACGTGAATTCCATTCAGAGCTTCGCGAGATATAATCCTGAATGCCGCAAAGTCAAACTAGTCTTACCGCGCTTGAGTGGGGAAGATATGAAGACCTTGAGAAAACAACTGTTCTCACCCTGTAAGGGGATATTTTCCGAATAAATATGTATCTAGATGAGAATTAGGAGATTTTCCTTTACTTGATAATGCTTTGCGTGAGCGCTACGGCCTGATATGATTATAGGTAGGTAGGCCTACATATTGGTAGAAGTTAAGACATGCCAATGTAACTTTCCGCATTTCTGTCTATATCGATTCGGAATCCACCAGAAATTGGTTACTATGTGAGCGAAGTATTCTTGCAAAGCAACAGCACAGGCAAATTTATATTCGTTCGGTATGGACAATATTATAGAACATGATATTTCCACTTGGAGAGAAGACGAAATTTGATGTCATAAGGTAGCTCATTTTACACTATCGTAAATCTCTGTCGTTATAATGCTCGTAATCGAATCAAATTTGACCTGCAATGTATTCTGGGTAACCCTAACAATTTCTTTACGTAGCTGTAGAAATTACGTGCTATACGCTCCCGCAAAACAGATGTACGCAAAAAGTCGATGTAGAGCCGCGTTCGTTTTAAAGTTGTTCCATCATGAAATGTGTAATGGGATGTGGTATGGTGGATTTGGATTTGGTATGTCCTATAACCGCGTACCAGCTATAAAGGTAGGAATTCAATGTTTAACACAGTAAATCTGTTATTAAAATTGACTATGTATAGGTATATGCTATGTTCACGCAAGCCGAAGTCGCACAAATTCGAATGTATATGCAAGTTTTCTGTTATCGTATAGATTCGCACTAAATTTGCTTATAATTACGCGGGTATGCACTTCGGATTTGAGATGGATGTTAGTCTATGAATTCTTGCTTTACTCACGACCTAAAGTTGATAAATTGCGAGTTGTAGCAAGCATCTAACTAGCGAGAATCCGTGAAAGGGTTGTAATCTCGGTGAAATAGTGTGCGACACATTTTCCCATAAGTCGGATGCATGTCGGTTCATACTAAGACCATGTTACGGTCAAATATGTGTGTTTTTCTGTCGCACCTATAGGACACCCCCTTGCCACATCATCCACCCATTCCCGCACCTAGAGCACACCCATTGCCACATCATCTGCGCCACATCATCAAGTGCCACGCCTATAGTGCCACATCATCCATTGCCACATCATCATAGACAGGTCCAGACTTGTCTATTCACTTCCGTAGACTGACTTTTATAACACATTTTACACAATTAAATACACATGTTCAGTTTATTTGAGGTAATAACGGGCAAGCACATTAACTAATCGTCCAGAACAAGGTGTAGAGCTTCTTTCAGATCTTGGCATACTTTCTTGATATCAGAATCCTTTTTTTGATTTGCGATGTAAAAGCAATACCAGCTTCGCATACATGAGCATATGATTGCGTATAAACCGATATTGAAGTCTTCTGAGAGCATCTTCATTATTATCCAGTCTACACAATATTATTTTCCTCTTAGTACGTTATGTCTCTCAATCCAACAGAACAGTTGAATTGCTATTCGAAGGTATCTGATACAGACAACTGTAAACTAATTCTTTAAGTTTGTTCATCGTAGCGTAACGACCATTTTTACGAATCCATAACTGTATCATTTGATATCGTTGCTCAGTTAAGTTATAGCAATCCATGTATTGGCATTCGGCAATTTCATTGTCAGATAGCTCAAGTTTTTCGCGTGCAAACCTATACCAGTTCATCGGGTCAATCCGATCCATTATGACGTATATATCACTAGCAGTAATCTTGGACATATTCGAACCGAAAGTGACGAAGTTCTATATGATACATTGTATATGCACTATCCAATAGCTCATAAGTACTATGATCATCGAGGCATAAGCAGCTTCGCAGAGCCTACCCTTAACAGGAAATTTGTGTATACATTTTATATGCAAAATCTATGCTATACTTCAGCGTATTCGGCTTTAATAGCTCCTAACATTATAGTAGCACCGTCGCAGCTTACATTATAACGTTATTAGTCGCCGCTGGCGTTTTACTATCGATTTAATCACCTTTATTCTAGACATGCAAAAAATTATGCAGGTATTAGTATTAAGCTCTACTCAGTAAACTGCGATCTGAAATAAGTCGTAGGGATGGTACTACAAAAAATAACTATACATCGTTTTGTATGGCCACATATTGTAGTGTTGCGACATAGACCGAACGCGTCAGTGCAAGTTTTGAAAGCTGGAAAAGATACGCTCGTATTATTTGATTCGGATATTAATCCTGCGGAATCTCAAGTTATTCGTAGTCATTGGAAGGATAATTGCATCATAGATGTGCAAGAAAAAGAGATCTTTCGATTTGTGGGTGTCGTCAATATTCAACGAAAATCCAGCCATATAATTGTGCGCGGGTCCCATTGTTGAAATTGAATTGATCAGCGTGACGTTATACATACTGCGCTGTATCGAAAGCATCAATGCCAGTTGGATATCGTCGAGCGGTATACTTAATGAATCATTCCTGTGTCATAAACACTTGAGTAGTTGGTGCGTGTAGACAAAAACCTACTTGAGTACATAATTTTTATTTTCCATTAAAATTAGTATTCATTTTACAAAAACGTCGTGTAAAGTTAAAGTACTTGTACATTTCGGAGTACTCAAGTATAGGTTTTGTTCCTTGTGGTGAGCGACGTGAAATTATACCCAACCAAACCAGGTTCGATTCTAGCTTAGGTAAGTTTTGATGTGGCAATGAGTGACATAGGTGCAGCAATCGACATCGCGCGGGTTGATGCTGTGCAGCGTATAGATGGGGCAATCAATGCGGTGATGATGTGGCAATGGTTGGATGATGTGGCACTATAGGCGTGGCACTTGATGATGTTGCGCAGGTGATGTGGCAATGGGTGTGCTATAGGTGCGGCAATGGGCGGATGATGTGGCAATAGGCGTGCTATAGGTGCGGCAATGGGCGGATGATGTGGCAATGTAGGCGTGGCAATTAGGGCGACGTGGCCTTCTCTGATTGGACGGTACCAACTAAGGATCCCCTCACTACTAGTATGTCACCTGGATGCCACGTATACGGGAGTTCATCAGGATACCCCTACTTGGATATCGTTTTCATGGAGTCAAGCTGGCTTGTTCAAAATAAAGACTCTCTCTCTCTGTGTGTTCAAAATGGCATATTATCATTATTCATCCCCACGTGGGATGCACATGCACATATCGCGGACGAAATCGTAAGACACATAGGCTATATAGCCATTTATTAGTGTACTGTTTTTTTTTTAAATATATCGCAATCGTGCGTTGTATTGATTTATTAAAATTGTCAATAAGCTGAACTATAAAGAGGCATATAGCACGACCCAAGCGTGCACCTGCACCTGCACAACTGCACAGTGCACATCATGGCGAAATACGTGTTCTGATTACGTATCCCAATATAGTGAAATACAAGAACAAATATGAGCTTCAAAGTGAAATTGTGATGCATGTGGCGGCATCACAACGTGATTCAGTAAGCATGATACGCCATGACCATTCGTAGCACACAACACGTCAAGTCTGCTATCTCTACAATCGCGGCCCTATTGTGAAAACCAGACAGCCTTCTTCCTTCTTCGTCACGTGACACCTGCTCAGTGCAGCGCGACGGAGCGTGCATCTGGCATTTGAATCTGAGTTGATGTCTGTGTGACTGATGCGACGAGTTTCATAATGGACGCTGACAAAGCAGTCATTAGTCATTGATTGGATTGAGAAGCTGTACGAAGCGAAAGCTGACGACTTGCTGTCTGTTGTTGATTCTGAAACTCTGCCCGAACCGCTCCAACAGTGAAACAGTTTGAAATGAAATGGTAAGAGTTTTAATTAATATTGATATAGAATGATGCGTAAAAGACTTAACTTTCGTATACACTTCTTGTGACCGTAATTTAGCTTCTCCTTTTTCGTTGATAGTTCGTATTCAATATCAATATATGGTAGAACATTCATAGTTTGTTACGCCTCGTTATTTCTTGGAATGCAGATACGCCATACTGTGAAGTGTAAACACTAGGGTTGTCCATAATTTGGAAAATCTCAAAATTTATGCGTATCCATGTCTCATTTTATAGATTATAGGTAAAAAACGTCAATGAGCCTGCAATAAGCTCACAGGAAAGTCGTTAACATTTGTCTAAATGCGTTTGAAAGGAGCTGCCGTAGAGTGGGCGTGTCAGCAACCATAGTGCGACAAGCAGACTAGTAATCACGAAATCACGGCGCTTGATTGGCTAATCTGCTATGCTTCAATGATCACGACGGTGACGGCTTGCTGATCAGCTGGTCAAGGAGTCGACTAACGGCGGTGATTCTGTAAGCGCATTGTAGGTTGGTCAGCAGATAATGATTTAAGATTAATTCAGAACATGTTGAGTGACGAAATAAATGATGAACAAAGAACAGCAGCTTCACAAAAACTTCAAATACATGACTTGATGGCTTATTGTGAAGGCAACCGTTGTAGCCTGTATGCCTTGTTTTCATCGAGGAAAGCACAAAAACACGAGAAGAAATATTGCAAAGGCGTTTATGCAAGTGGCTAACGAACTTCTAGTTTCAGAGGGGATGTTCCATGATTAAATACAAATATAAAACTTGACATTGACATTACCGTGTCTGAACTTATATCTTGTCGTGGTAGCCTATATAATTGAAGTCTTAAAAGCTGTACGGGCTGGATGAATCAGCCATTTGTGCTTGGCACTTGTCACATTCTTGCAGCATAATGAATCATACCCGCGAGTGCTGTCTAAGTCCTCAATCATACCCCGGAAGAAGGTCTAAAGGCAAGCATAGACTATGCTGGTAGGACCAGCAAAAAGACTGTTCGCATGCATTGTTTAGCATGTCCATAATGAATCTTAGATCATTGCCGGCTGCATCACGACTAATGCTTGAATCAAACCAGACATGGAAATAAAAAAGAATGTATTGAAGCGGTGCGTTAGTTGCATTTCTTTAGAGTCCCCATGCAAGCTGCATGGTCGGCACACATATCTTCTGATCATGCAGGATTGTGTCCAGAATCCATCTCACATGGTGTGCTGCACCAGTTTGGTGATAACTAATGTACTTTACCTGCACTGCACCCTGAAAAGCAGGACCACTTGGCGTAATCTCAATCATATCAGATAGGTATTTCTGGGATCTATAAGTTCACAAGCATTCGCTGTTTCACCTCTGTCATGCCTGCAAGAGGGTATTGTTGTTCTGAACCTATCGTTATCTAGTTTTAACACTAAAAATTCAATGACCAAGTGTCTCATTTTTGTATTTAATCACCAACGTACAATGCGCTTACAGAATCATCATTGCCGTTAGCGTACTTCTTGAACTAGTAGAAGCAATAATCAGCAAGCCGCCGTGGTCGTGATCATTGAAGCATAGCTGATTAACCAATCAAGAGACGTGATTTCGTGATTACTAGTCTTCTCGCCGTTCTATGGTCGCTAACACGCCCACTCTATGGCAGCTACTTTCAAACGCATTTAGACAAATGTTAACGACTTTCCTGTAAGCTTATTGCAGGTTCATTGACGTTTTCTATCAATAATCTACAGAACGAGACATGGATACGCATCTTTTTTGAGATTTTCCAAATTTTGGACAACCCTAGTAAACACGCTGCAATATGATAAATGCCATAAACACCTATTTGCTGATTCATACCAATAGCAATGTTTTGCTGGTCGGTAGACTGACTGAATGTTCCTCAAGTATTAGTGATAAAAATATCTAATGTATTCGCGAGGTCATACCGTAGTAATTTATAATTTATGTAATAAGGCATTTATATATTGCTTGATCACTGGCTAACTCTAAATGGATTGTAGTAGTTTGGTTACGCCTGAGATTGATTGCCGCCATTGTGGATTATTCACAATAAACAACTCTTGCTGAAAGTATTCTGCTGACTTTTCCTTCGAAAACCTGATAAAATGAGTACATTTACTGAATACTATTCAGTGAATATGAATAGTATGTCCCATATACAACCAATATGAGCAATTGATTATGAACAAGTGCAAGTCATACTTTGATAGGATACCATGATTGATTATTATCAAGTTCATTGTTAATGACTATGCACCTTTGTAGTACATGATACGCTCTTGCCGTGGCCAATTTCACCCTGTATATAGCCGCACCCGTGTAAATTTTCCAGTAACGATAACGATAAGGTAACTGATGTTAATATACGAGCATATTGTCTAAACGTGATAGAAGGCATTATTTAGGATTATGATGACTCCCTCTTCAAGTTGAGGAAATGCATGTGCCGCAATCAAACCCTCAACTCAGAGCCGCGGTTTGGCCTATATCGCCCAGCGAATCTCGGCTATCAAAATGAATTATCGAATTACCATTGATGACGTACCGTAATCGAATTACCATTGATGACGTACCGTAATTTTCCATGTATAATGCCCAAAATTTTACCGATTTTTTGCCCTAAAATAGGTGGGTGCGTATTATACATGAGTACAGCAAGCCTTGAAAAAAAATCCCTCAATCAAAAACTTGAAATCACACCTTTCTTCATGTTTGTTTAAATCGCGCATCAGCTCTAGCCATTGGGCCCCGTAATTCGTATTATAAGAGTGTAACGCGGCGTCAGAAAGAGAAACGTGTTGCCAATTAACGAAAAGCGTGTTTCTAATTAACGAGAGTCTTCTGCAAAGCACGCGATATCTTGCTTGAGTTGGTTTGCAGTTTGTACGCGAGCGAAATCAGGTCGCTGATTGCTACAAGCGTGCGCGACAATCCTTGTTGATTCATCGCGTTAACGACAGGCCTTAACAATCGCATACACAAGAGACCATGTGCGCAAGATATAATCGCTTGCGTAATCAGTCGGATCTCCAACAGGACTGGCGCGCCCGACGTACCTGTTGGACTGAGGCCCTGAGCAATCGCATCTGTAATTGTAATAGGCCTCGTGCGCAAGATGTCGCGTGTCGCTAACCTGAACTATCGCGTCGCCGACCTCACAGGCTTTGGCTACTATCTACTCTCGTTTAGAGACAATGCCGTTAATTGTATTATAATTAGCGATCATTATGTCACGATTGTTCGACAGTGACATCTCAAAACAGAACAACAGCGTGTACTAAAACACAGCTATTCATGCACTGCGAATGCAGGGTGCGTACTATACATGGGTACAGGCTTTTTCCTAGAATATACACGTCATTTTAAGGGTGCGTATTATACATGGGGGCGCACTATATTCGGAAAATTAAGGTAATCATATTCTGGGTGATTCACAGTAGCCAATATTCTCGCCAACAATAACCTGATAACTGATTAGTGTGTAAATGCACTATAGGCAGCATGCTTGCACCCGCATCGGTTTGTTTTTGTTTCGCGTACTGTCAGATGACTTTAATACAACCATTCTGATTTTTTACCTAGATATCAGCAATGTCCGCTATTGGTGATGACCACGTCAAGCAGACTGTACGAAGAATGCATTATAGAGTGTGTAGTGTACCGTCAACATAATGACGTACTAAAATACAGCATGGGCTTCAACTCGACAAAAAAGAGCACGGAACAAGTGGTGCCTGTATAATATCATTTTCTGTAAGTTGAATGGTATCATATACGAAAATCAATGTTCAAAATCAGAATCTATTCTCAGGCACGGGATGCGAAATCCATTCATCAACAATGCCAATTATGGCGCCAGGCCCCGGCATGAAAGTTGGATTGCAAACGAAGGTAAAATAAATAGCTTCGATACAATTTGCGAAAACCGAAGGTGGTTAAAGAATTTAGGGTGGGTACTCACTACTCAATCAGTCGTAGCATCATATCATACATTTCTGCTCAAGTTCAAGTAGCAGTACTGAGCGAGTACTCAAGTGGAAGTAGAATATTGAGAAAATTGCACGAGCATCAAGAAGTGGATTAGCCCGAATTGTGGAATTCTTTAGAGTGTAATCGTAAGTGGCCATTTCCGAATATAGGTATAGTCAAGGTGAAAGTATATCAGCATTGGTACTCCAGTTGCAGTAGAAGTGGTATCCTAAATTTCTGTTGAAACTACAAGCGGAAATAAAAAATTGCGTTGATAAGTCTTCAAGAAATTTTGAGAAGTATATTTGGTCAAGGTTTTACCATCATCTTGCCACGAAATCGTGACTATTTTTGAATATAGGCAGTCAACGTATATCCATGTTGACTAGCGCGTATCTTTATGTTGAAGATGATCAGCATTGGAACCCAAGCAAAGCATCAAATTTCTAATCAAGTGTGTGTAGAGATCTATAAGCCATGTAAAAGCTGCTTCCAGTACAAGCAGAAAATTGAGTTAGAAAGAAATCTTGTAATTTGTTTCATAGAGTAGATTTGGTCTCGGTCAGGAGTAGCCAACCCGTGGCTCGCGAGAAGGTTTTCAATGGCCCGCGAGTTGATTATCGATTTAAATTGTAATATCAAAAAAATAAATTAGGCAGGTAATTTATTGTGAGCTTGCAAGACACACCGAAAATTTGATTAGCCTGACCGCAAACTTTATGATGTTGATGACGAAAATATCAGTTCCGACGCATTGGCGTAGCCAGGGGCCATCCACATTTTCGTATATGAACATAAAGTAGAATATTTCGTCGCAGATTTATTTTACTTGATATTTTTCTCAGCGCTTCGCGCGATTTATTGTCATTCGATTTCTATCTTTTATAGTATTGTTTCCCTCATGAAAATTAAAGATGCGCCCAATCTACGGAATTGATCTCAACTATATTCTCAATTATGTGAGAACGTGTTGTCCTACATGCGACTTCGCCCCTGCACTCGCTGAAAAATTGTCGTTGATGAAACCTTTGCGCAAAATGATAGACTCGTGTTCACTGAAAACTTCGATTATTCATGTCTTGGTCAGTTAAGTCCTGCGGTATACAGATCTGGTCAATTGAGCCCGGCGTTATTCAGAGGCGACTCACAATATATGCAACATTAATATTGCCCGAATTCATTCATTAACTTCTAAAAAATTTTGCGATTGCGGATCATGTAGGTTCTATTCTAGCTGCGCTATATTCGCAAACAATGGAATTGTCAATAATATGGTGATTTGGCGGCAAAATACAGTTAAAATCAATGAAACAGTAGCTCTTCCAACAATGATGTAAGTCGGTATTTTTCTATGCTACCTATAATTTACTCAACACTGCGGCAAACCTGGGTATGCGTTGAGGTAGACAAAGTATCAAGTATGTAACTGTAAACGCGGACATTGAAGTTTTCTTCATCGTCTTGAATAGCGATTCAGGTTTCCCCCAAGGCCAGGGATCATTTGTGTCTTTTGTGATGCACTAGTGCGACCACAGATATTGTAATTATATTTTTGTGAAACTTTTGTCTTCACCATGTAACTTGCATGTATCAGTTCCGTTTTGGCGTTTGTGCTTTTGTTTTTGGTAATTTTTTCATAGAACTCGGAACGCAATATGCCTTTTTTCCGCACTCGATATTTGCAGTGTTGAGGGATTATTTAATGGAAGTATTTCTTACGGAAATTTCAAACGTTGCATTGCATCAAACAAGCATTGTTCAATCTACGCAGAATTGCTGAGTGGTCTGTATGTTTGACAGCCCTGATGTAATGGAATGTGGCTTCTTGCCAACATGGGTAGTCAAAGTAAAAGTAGTCAGTACTGCTCAAGTAATACATAATTTCTAGTGAAGTATATGTAGTGGTTTACAAGACATGTTAAACCTACCTCAAAGAAGCAGTTAGTGTGATGTCGTAAATTTGGTCTAGGTGTCGCTTGATTTTAGCATATAACCGTAAGTGGCATTTAACAAATTGAAGTATTCAACGTTGGGACCAATGCTTCCTCTAAATTTTGACGGGTCTGCGCACACTCACCAACTCACTGCGCAGACCCTTGAAAAACAGTGCGTAACGACTAAAAAAAGGGTCATCACTTCGAATTTTTTGTGCGCAACTGAGATTTTCTGTGCGCAGAGACTGTGAAAGCACTGCGCATGTGCGCAGCTTAGAGGGAACATTGGTTGGAACTCTAGTGGAAGTAGAAGTAACAGAAATTTATACTGGAGTATGTAATGATTTACGAAGTATATTAAAACTACTCCAAGTTAAAATTGAAATGTACTCGAGTAGTTTGAAAAGGGTAGATTTGGTTGTAATGTTTCATTCTTTTACCATGTAATGGTCCGAACATGGTTAGCCGAAGTAAAAGTAGTCGTTTTTGGTACTTAAGCTGAAGTAGAAGTAACATCATAAATTTCAACTGAAGTAGAAGTAGCAATTTTCAAGGTATGTCAAAATTATTTCAAGTGGAAGTAGAAATATAAGTTGATAAGTACTCAAGTAAATTGACGAAGTGGTCTCCGTCGAACAGGAGTTAGTTCTCAAGCAGACATGTACCGGTAAGTAACGTAAATCTGTAGTGAAGTATATGTAGCACTTTCCAAGGCGCTGTATAACTACTTCGAGCAGAAATAGGCAACATACAGAATTCACTGACATTGCTGTATATATTTCAGCCGCAAGCGCCGAGAAAAAACGTTTTGGTGCAACCACTTGTGATTGACGAAGAAAAAGAATAGGCACTCAACATCAGCAAACGGTGCATTGATATAATTCTTGCAGAGTGAATTTTTACTGAACGCTATTTGTAATGCTCGTTTTAAATTGTTGCGGTTTCTTTATTTCTGTGATACCATTATTTAATTTATCCTGTGATACCATTCTCAAATTTAATCAATTTTTTGCACATGGACTGCTCCATTAGCTTGGAGTTGTCCCAACAGTTGCAGTGTCTTATATTCCTGTGACACCTTTTTTATGTAATTAATGCTTTTTTACTTCGAATGTTTGTCATTAGTTTGAGTGGTATTAGCAGTTGCGGTTTGGTAAACTCCTGTGACACATTTCCTGTGATTGCTTGTCGCAATATGATTTTTCACTTCTGCATTGACTGTGTTAAGTTGTAGTAGTTCTAGCCTTATTTCACATTTTGTGTTTCGTAAATTAGATAGTTGTAGTTATGTTGATAATAACCAATATTGTATTTGTATTTTGCCAGTTTCATTCCCCACTCACCCAATATACGCTGTGTGTGAGCTGATATGATGTTGTATCACATGTTGTTAGTCGTGAGGCGTTGAACCAGATTTGGAGTGGAGATGATAAAGGGGCGAATTACACTTCCATAGGGAGTGGCGTCATGTCCACAGTACGTGAGGCGTGTCCATAGGGAGTGACGTCAGGTCCACTCCACAGTACGTCAGGCGTGTCCATAGGGAGTGGCGTCATGTCCACAGTACGTCAGGCGCGTCCATAGGGAACCACGTGATGTCCAGGCTGGGTCAGACGCGTCCATGACGAGTCTCTCCATGTCCACAACACGTCATTGCGGACGTACTCAGCGAGTAGACAGGACGTCTCTAGTTGTCGACAAACCCACTCCAGGGAGGTAACGGCCGGAAGTAACAGGATGTCCTGCCAGCTATTCCACCGGAAGTCAACTGGACATCGAGTGTTTGCTGGGGGGTCTCACAAAAAGTGGGCCGGGCTATGAGTTGGCATCTCAGGAATCAAAATAATAAGTAATATCGGTATGGTGTAAAATGATCATCGACATGGCAAGAATACGACTACAAATAGAAACAGAAAAATGTCATCAACCTGCGTCATGTCCCTGTTCTGCCTCCGGTTCTGATGGGGGTGACGAGTAAAAGGTGAACACTTCGGCCACACGTCAATATCACAGTCCAATTACCCGAGTTTAGTTATTCCCGTCCTAAATGCTACTATATGTGGGTAAACTAGCGTATCACGCCCATTGACGGTGGAGGCCCCAGTTTGATTCATGGCAGTACAGTAGTAAGTTACGAAGCGTCGCAGATTTATGAGATTCTCCGACACTATACGTTGCTGTGCTCAGAGCGTCTTCACAATAAAAAGCCCTAAGAAAGACCCAATCCATGACCTAATGCAGGGTTAGCATACGTCATCCTTTTTCGGGTTTTTGAAAATGTCCTCCGAGGATGCCTAAATGTCCTCCTTTATGAGATTTTGTCCTCTTGTTTGAGAATTTTCGTTAAACATAGGGCAAAATGCGACCGAGATACCATAAAATAGCACTGAACTAACACTCAGGCGGGTATTTCGGGAGATTAGCGAAAGTTGACTTTTTTCTTTAGTCAACCGACCACGAAGTGGAAAACATATACCATTTTTTCAGGATTTTCCACCGGTATTCTAAGTTTAGAAATTTTGAAAAAAAGTGTCCTCTTATCCCGGCTCCAGAATATGGTAACCCTGCCTAATGGGGATGCCAGATTGATATACTAGATTGAGATACCGTAACTACGGTCGCCTTGTCAACCTTATATCTGTTCAATGCATCGGATTGTGCATCGCGTGACTTGATCGGGCAAATTCAATAAAAAAACCAACAATGACACACTCAAAATTTGGATTTTTGTTATACTTCGACATAGTTTACCACATTTTGCTCGCGGCACACCTGAGCAGTCCAATTGGCACACTAGTGTGCCACGGCACATCGGTTGAGAACCACTGCCCTACGTCGCTGACAGGATAATGCATCGGACATAGCGATCCAGTTATAGCACGATGTCGGAATCCATTCGCGAGATGTTCTATAGGTAAATTGAGGTAATCCGAAACGAAATATTTTGACTTGGCGTACTGTGAATTGAAATAGGATTGACAAACATGACTGCCATCTTTCCAAGTACCATTTAGAGATTATACGCATATTGATTCGAAACAAGTAATGAAACCTTCCAACTCTATTCACGACTGAGTTTTCCGTTTGTCAAAAAGATTTTCCGTAAATAATTTAACTATGCTATCGCGATATTCTAATGTGTTACTACACACAATCTAGTCAATCAATGACATAGCACCTGTTGTAAATATTTCTTACTTGACAACCACTTGTGCATACCGCGATCGAGTTGCGACGCGATGAGTTAAATCGGAATATTTCAATCTATTTGTCGAAACTTTGAACAAGCTATCTGGTTATTTTTTGTTGCAATTGTTTAACGGAAATAGTATTACGCCTCGACATCTTACCATCTTACCATACTCCAAAGAGTCTACAAGGAAAAACCTTGTCAAGTAAATCCGTTTGTAACTCACCCAATCAACTCAAACAGTATCAGTATGAAAAACAGCCAAGCATACACGAGTCCATACATTCACTAAAACCTAAAATCCATATGAAGTTCGGTTGTATTCATATACCTACGACGCGTCTTGTTTTTTTTCAACTTTAAAAGTCGTTACTATTATGTAAGATAAAGGGATTACTACGCGGTATATTCTGCAAGACAAAGTAATTATTACTCGATATATTTTGTAAGACAAAAGTAATTACTCTTCGGTACAGGCGACTTGAGATTAACATAATATGTTTGAGTATACGAGGTTTAAAAGTCTGACCAAAGTAGTTGAGAATTCATTTCATACAATCGACCGCTGGCGCTATATTGAAAGTAATCATACTGTAAACAAAAGGATTGAAACATTGATTTGACATATGAGATTTTGTGATAGTTGATCATGACTTGATTACTAAATTATTCCCGTTAATCAGGTTCGGTGTTGTGGTAAAGGTTATTGACAGCAACAAACTTTTCAGTACCAATGTTATTTACATATTGAGTTGTAAAACTACGCATGTCTGAAATGTTTTTGATTGGAAAATTATTCCACCTTGGTACAAATCACTCTGCGTATCGCGGTTATCAGAAAATACTTTACAAATGTAATTGTTTCCAGTAACCAAGACTAAAGATGACGTACAACAACATCGGTATTATTACATTCAACAACCAGTACCATTATTAAAATCTATCGTTGCGATAACCCGGGCTAAAGATGTAACAATTGCATCATTCATACATTGAACACCCCACACAAATTGCTTTACTCTCGCGATTCGTAACGGGTAATTGAAACGACTACGTGTAGAGTCAGTATATCACAATATCGTTACTATTTAATCCAGCAATTGATACGATTTATTGTCGGAATTTGCGACAGGGAATTGAAACGTACATACCTTACATAGTGTGAAAATATCACTTTGGGTATCGAGTACCGGTCGAAGCGGGCGATCAATACTAAATCATTTCAGTAACTATCCATTGTACGTGCTAAATGTAAAATATCGCGAGGTTACACTCTAAGACTTTGATCATTACAAAAGTAAATTGGGATATGTTTGCTAGACGCATCCAATTCAACTAGAAATGTATAGTACAGAACGCTCGTAATATCAAGGAAGTACTTGCTACACTGTAATTCACTAAACGTGTTTTGTATCGTTGTTCATTTGTAGTATTGACTGAAATTGTTTTTGAACCCTCAAATAATAATTCCCGACATGAAACCAAGCCGCTGAAAGTCGTTACCATCACAAAGAAACAATTTGCACGACGTTTGCCAAATGTGTCCAATAGTTAGGTGAACTAGAATTATTTGTGTAACACATATACACCGACAAAGAAATCAGAAATTTTTCCGTTGTCATTCGCTAAAGTAAATGCCATCACAATACTCTGTCACAAAAAGACGTTACTTGTATGTGATGGAATTCCTAGCAACTCACTAAACCGAACCCCAAAGATATTTTACTCACTCGACTGATATGAAACAGCGTCGCTTAATCCGTCTATATCGTTTTTCTAAATGCAAATCATATCCAGCCAGCAGAAAACAATTTTCACTCGCTTGGTAATGATACCGAGGTGTGGGTTTTCATTCAATATTTTGTTTGTGTCAAATACTTTGCAATAAACACACCGGAGTGGTTGAGCTTTACATCATCAGGCTGTCATCTGTAAATCAAGCCCACATCTGATTTGTAACTGTATCGTTTACCTAACCGAGTTGTAGGCACAGTTTGATATTTTTGTCATTTAGTGATTGCTGAACATACCACTTCGAAATACTACGTTGATCGTAATTTCCATCATCGTAACAATCGAAGTACATTTGTTTCGAATTCGTAAAAACCGACTTTTCTATGACATGATAAATTTTTGACAAGATATGCTTAGAAGATTGGTGCATATCGCGAAAAATAATATACCACTCATATTGATACTGTTACTCCATTGATCGGTATTTTCAAACGAGTCGATTTCCAAACGAGTAAAATTTAATTACTTGAGTTGTTCCGCTTACTATATTTAAATGTAAACTCACCCATCTTTCAAAACCACAACAAACAATGATAAAAAAGTATGCAATCAAACACAAGTTTTACTTTTGTAGGACACTAATTATTATTCCACTCATCTCATTTCATACCAAGTGTATAAGGAAGATATTCATGGCACACGAAAATATTCGATATTCCCATGCTACGAACATACGCAATGACTGGTGACGCTTTCAAACTGTTTCGATTTAGTGTAAAAAAACAACAACAACAACAATTTTCACTCTCTTGACTTATGAAAACATCAGACGAGTCTTCATTCAATATTTTGTTTTTGTCAACTAGTTACTTTGTATGATACCCCCCACAACTCTTACAAAAATACGAAGGATATTAACATCGCACAATGTAATCAACTTTACTCGGTATTCTCACATCACGAAACTAAAGAATCGTTGGTTAGACTGTACAAACTGTTTCGATACCTCAAGAACTTTATTGTCTGAATGGTTGTTCAGTTCATGTATCTTAATAATCAAATAGTTCAACACAGAACTAGTACTAACAGAAACATCAGAGTTGTTTACACAAAACTTTGTATGTGTGCAGTATGCGAATACCACGGGTAAGTCCAACACAATTTCGGTATCCATCCGAGTTTGGTTAACACCAATTTATTACAACTGAGCCGCGTAAACTTTCGTGAAAGAAAAGCATACTCACTTCCCGAGGGTTTTGTCAATGTCATAGCAATAAACCAGCTACTCCAACAACAGAGTACATATGTTTTCTAGTAACGCCTCTGAAGAGCTTCTTGGAGGTACAGAACTTCAATATACAATTAAATAGTATATTCATATTGAAATGAGCCCGAATATTTTCGGCTGACACTCGTCAGGGGTAATCGTCAGCAACTAGTAGAGAATTGGAAAGAACAATCGTATCACAAAATATGACGTCACCAGCATGAAATTTCGAATGAGAGAGCGTTCAATGTACTATTTTTAGGTGGTACACGAACTCCTTTTGTTGACAGAGTTCTGGTTGGTGTATTTTGATAAAAGTTGATTCCAAGGCACACAAATGGAATTGTGAACGGCCTCGCCCTACGATTCGAAATCGGTCGTCTCGATAATTATTCGCACAAATCGGATTATCCTACAGATGTTTGCCGATGGCAGAATTAATGGCCTTTGATCGATCAGCATCAATCTTAAGTGGATGAGTTAAGGGTGAGCTTTTCACATCGCGTGACGCACGTGTTCTGATAAATCTGGGGACATGTTGGTTCATGCGGTCCTGCAGACGTCTTGACGTTCTTCCCACGCAGCCACAATCACAGTGGCACCTATATTCGTACACTACATTACTTTGTTGAAGTGCAGGAAGCACATCTTTGCGTGTTGAAGGGAGCAGTTGTGTTGTTGTAAAAATCACATTGATTTTGACTGTGTCGTAACATTTACGGACAGCAGAAATCAATTGGTTTTCAAAGCGGGTGGAAATGGGGCCAATCCAAGGTAGATGGATATAGACATGTTTTATTGTTCGTGCGGTGGGATCTGTTCGTTTTTCTGCGTTGAATTGCGTTAATTTCCTCTCCGTGCCGCGGCTGATGACGTGTTCAGGGTAACCGTTATCAAGTAAGATTTTTCGGATGTAGTCAAGTTCTAAACACAGTTTGTTACCCGAACATATCATCAACGCTCTATGCACGAGTGTGCCTATGAGGTTAATTTTTCTGCGTCGAGGACTGAATGAATTCCAGCGAAGGTATTGGCCTGTAAATGTCGGTTTCCTGAAAACAGGCGTTTAAAATTTGTTGGTATTGCGCTTTTCAACTAATACGTCCAGAAATGATAACGAGTTATTGCGTTCTTTTTCTATTGTGAATTGCAAGGCCGGGTGAAGCGAGTTTAAGCGAATGAGAAATTGGTCACACTCCGATTCATTCCTGAATATGACAAATGTATCATCTACGTATCGGCGGTACAATAGTCGTTTGGCGGACTCACGCTGGGAGAGAAGCTCGCCCTCGTAATACCCTACGAAAATGTTGGCCAAAATAGGTCCCAGGGGACTACCCATGGCTAAGCCGTCTTTGTTGAACTTTAACAAGCGGCAACTTGCTCCGTGGAATTAAGCTTAAACGAGGTCATATTTCGCCAAATAGACGGCTTAGCCCTGGGTAGTCCCCTGGGACCTATTTTGGCCAACATTTTCGTAGGGTATTACGAGGGCGAGCTTCTCTCCCAGCGTGAGTCCGCCTAACCACTATTGTACCGCCGATACGTAGATGATACATTTGTCATATTCAGGAATGAATCGGAGTGTGACCAATTTCTCATTCGCTCAAACTCGCTTCACCCGGCCTTGCAATTCACAATAGAAAAAGAACGCAATAACTCGTTATCATTTCTGGACGTATTAGTTGAAAAGCGCAATACCAACAAATTTGAAACGTCTGTTTTCAGGAAACCGACATTCACAGGCCAATACCTTCGCTGGAATTCATTCAGTCCTCGACGCAGAAAAATTAACCTCATAGGCACACTCGTGCATAGAGCGTTGATGATATGTTCGGGTAACAAACTGAGTTTAGAACTTGACTACATCCGAAATATCTTACTTGATAACGGTTACCCTGAACACCAATTCAACGCAGAAAAACGAACAGATCCCACCGCACGAACAATAAAAGATGTTTATATCCATCTACCTTGGATTGGCCCCATTTTCACCCGCTTTGAAAAACAATTGATTTCTGCTGTCGGTAAATGTTACGACACAGTCAAAACCAATGTGATTTTTAACACAACACAACTGCTCCCTTCAACACGCAAAGACGTGCTTCCTGCACTTCAACAAAGTAATGTAGTGTACGAATATAGGTGCCACTGTGATTGTGGCTACGTGGGAAGAACGTCAAGACGTCTGCACGACTGCATAAACCAACATGTCCCCAGATTTATCAGAACACGTGCGTCACGCGATGTGAAAAGCTCACCCTTAACTCATCCACTTAAGATTGATGTTAATCGATCAAAGGCCATTAATTCTGCCATCGGCAAACATCTGTAGGATAATCCGATTTGTGCGAATAATTATCGAGACGACCGATTTCGAATCGTAGGGCGAGGCGGTTCACAATTCCATCTGTGTGCCTTGGAATCAACTTTTATCAAAATACACCAACCAAAACTCTGTCAACAAAAGGAGTTCGTGTACCACCTAAAAATAGTACATTGAACGCTCTCTCATTCGAAATGTCATGCTGGTGACGTCATATTTTGTGATACGATTGTTGATATACAATGTTCTTTCCAATTCTCTACTAGTTGCTGACGATTACCCCTGACGAGTGTCTGCCGAAAATATTCGGGTTCATTTGAATATGAATATACTATTTAATAGTAACGACTCTCAAATCTTACACACAGATCAATCTACTTTGCTAACGAAAAGGGCTGAGTCATCACATGATTGTCCTCACAACAACCAGTAGATGGAGCTGTATTAAAATGTTCCTAACCCGTTGCAAATTTTACAATGGTTATGTTTTGTGAATCGAATTGTTGTTCAGCGTGAAGCCTCCCCATTGAAGCATACATTAAAACAGTGCAATCCAATTAAAACCACAAATCTATTTTCATTTCCTCACAAACTGCCACATACAGAAAAATAAATTTTATTTCACCAAAAACATACTTGTAACCAATCGCTTTCAATAAACACACAACACCATAAAAGTATTTACTTTCTACAACATAGACATTCCGATGTAGTCAAGAAATATTTTTATTAATCAAAATCATCGACTTCTTGTTGGTATGACATTGTTATCGGGGTGCTTGATGACATTCGATCTGCATCAAAATTACCGGCTATGGATAATCTCTGTGGATCGAAGGCTTACTCCCCGATGTTTGTATACCAACACATTGCATACAATGTCATACAGCCCCCTCTATTTACGCGATAAATCGCGACGTATGTGTGGATGGTGCATTGGTATTTTTTCGTGGAAACACAGGGTGTAACATGTTTACTTGAATATTGGTCGTTGGGTCATGAGTGAATACCCGGATCCGGTTGCATACTTTATCAGGGTTTCCGATTTCAAACTGAATGTCGAGACATACATTGACCAATAAAGACACAATATAGTAAACATGCGGGAGAAAACTTGCCCGGGAATTGTTATCGCGATGGGTGACATAAATCCAGCCGTTTTCCGAACACCGTTATCCACGTACCAACCATCGTCGAAGAGGTGTTTTATTCAGACATTTTGACTCTGAAAAATCCAAAGCACGAACCCGGACATCGCAGACATGTGGCAACCTATTGTCCCATTTCCAAACATACACGTCGATGTACAACAACACATTGCATGTGCGATGCACCAGAACAAGTGAATATGCGATTACACAAATGTATCGGAGTCGTTGTTGGTGTATATTTTGTCACTGTCCGTTGTAACAATATACAAAAATATCAAATTGTCCGGTGCGGTTGTCAGTTTTCAAAACGAAAATGGTATTGTTACCTAGGGAAAAGATCGATTTCCAAGTGAAAACGGTATTGGTACTCAGGTAAATGATAGTTCTCCAAACGAAAAGGGTTTGTTACCCAGGGAGAAAATATATTTCCAAAAGAAAATGATTAGTTACTCTAGGTAAAAGTATTTTTTCAAGTAAAAATGGTTTGTTAGTATGGGTAAACGCCAGATCTCCAAAGTAAAATAATATTTTTACTCAGGTAAACGGTGGATCGCCAAGTCAAAATGGTTTGTTGGTCAGGGAAAAGATAGATTTACAAGTGAAAACGGTATTGTTACTTAGCGGGAAAATATATTTCCAAACAAAAAAGGGTTTGTTACTCAAGGGATAATATATTTCTAAACGAAAATAGTTTGCTATATTTCCAAATGAAAATGATATTGTTACTAGGGTAAGAGGCGTGTGTTCAGTGTCATTGTCTTGTTAAACGTAGTTATCGAGTTGTACAATATACTTGTCGTGAGTATACAATTACGAAGGGAGAGAATGAAATTACGATTATGAGTGTCAGAAGGTTGTTGTATGTAGATTTGACAGTAACCCTATCATTCGCATATGACAAACACAATCATGACCGCGAATACATGTAACTAACTTGTTCGGTTTCGATCAATGCAAAAGTGATGATTCGTTTTTTGAAACCGTAGCGAAGACCACATGTAAATCTATGCGATAGACTTCTATATCCTTACATTCAGTCGTGTCGTGTCCATTTTATCACGGGTCCCCACATGTATGACATGCACACACTAACGCCGTAAACAGAAGTCGATGATTTTGATTAATAAAAATATTTCTTGACTACATCGGAATGTCTATGCTGTAGAAAGTAAATACTTTTATGGTGTTGTGTGTTTATTGAAAGCGATTGGTTACAAGTATGTTTTTGGTGAAATAAAATTTATTTTTCTGTATGTGGCAGTTTGTGAGGAAATGGAAATAGATTCGTGGTTTTAATTGGATTGCACTGTTTTAATGTATGCTTCAATGGGGAGGCTTCACGCTGAACAACAATTCGATTCACAAAACATAACCATTGTAAAATTTGTCACTGGCGTGCAACGAGTTAGGAACATTTTAATACAGCTCCATCTACTGGTTGTTGTGAGGACAATCATGTGATGACTCAGCACTTTTCGTTAGCAAAGTAGATTGATCTGTGTGTAAGATTTGAGAGTCGTTACTAGAAAACATATGTACTCTGTTGTTGGAGTAGCTGGTTTATTGCTATGACATTGACAGAACCCTCGGGGAGTGAGTATGCTTTTCTTCCACGAAAGTTTACGCGGCTCAGTTGTAATAAATTGGTGTTAACTAAACTCGGATGGATACTGCAATTGTGTTGGACTTACCCGTGGTATTCGCATACTGCACACATACAAAGTTTTGTGTAAACAACTCTGATGTTTCTGTTAGTACTAGTTCTGTTTTGAACTATTTGATGATACATGAACTGAACAACCATTCAGACAATAAAGTTCTTGAGGTATCGAAACAGTTTGTACAGTCTAACCAACCATTCTTTAGTTTCGTGATGTGAGAATACCGAGTAAAGTTGATTACTTTGTGCGATGTTAATATCCTTCGTACTTTTGTAAGAGTTGTGGGGGGGGGGTATCATACAAAGTAACTAGTTGACAAAAACAAAATATTGAATGAAGACTCGTCTGATGTTTTCATAAGTCAAGAGAGTGAAAGTTGTTGTTGTTGTTGTTGTTGTTTTTTTACACTAAATCGAAACAGTTTGAAAGCGTCACCAGTCATTGCGTATGTTCGTAGCATGGGAATATCGAATATTTTCGTGTGCCATGAATATCTTCCTTATACACTTGGTATGAAATGAGATGAGTGGAATAATAATTAGTGTCCTACAAAAGTAAAACTTGTGTTTGATTGCATACTTTTTTATCATTGTTTGTTGTGGTTTTGAAAGATGGGTGAGTTTACATTTAAATATAGTAAGCGGAACAACTCAAGTAATTAAATTTTACTCGTTTGGAAATCTACTCGTTTGAAAATACCGATCAATGGAGTAACAGTATCAATATGAGTGGTATATTATTTTTCGCGATATGCACCAATCTTCTAAGCATATCTTATCAAAAATTTATCATGTCATAGAAAAGTCGGTTTTTACGAATTCGAAACAAATGTACTTCGATTGTTACGATGATGGAAATTACGATCAACGTAGTATTTCGAAGTGGTATGTTCAGCAATCACTAAATGACAAAAATATCAAACTGTGCATACAACTCGGTTAGGTAAATGATACAGTCACAAATCAAATGTGGGCTTGATTTACAGATGACAGCCTGATGATGTAAAGCTCAACCACTCCGGTGTGTTTATTGCAAAGTATTTGACACAAACAAAATATTGAATGAAGACCCACACCTCGGTTTCATTACCAAGCGAGTGAAAATTGTTTTCTGCTGGCTGGATATGATTTGCATTTAGAAAAACGATATAGACCAGTGGTTCCCAAACTTTTTTGGTATGAGGGCCAAATTTAGAATTTCAGAGTACGGTCGGGGCCGCACGAATACTACGGCTATGAAACGGACCCAAACAGTCATCGTGGATATTTCGGAGTAGTTTTATTGCCCTGGCGAGTTGCAAAACTGTACACTGTTTACCGCTACTTATCTGCTGCATTGGGTGTCCGTTGAGTGAATCAGCTTTTCTCGCCTAAACGCGCGAGAAGTTTATTTAGTTTCATGACTGAATCAGTCAATATGATCGGGAATTGCATGTATTGCTATCAATTTTCATCCTGTCTCTGTTCACGTAATCTGATTTACCGGTAGAGCTGAGTGAGGTGTGTTTGAAAAAGTATAGGCCCCCTCAATAGTAATTAAACATCTCCGGGGGTATACCCTTTGGCAGGAGCGTAACAGCACTTCGTCAGGACCCCGGGCTCCCACGTTGTTCGCTTTTGCCACGAAAGTAAAGTTGTACTTTTTAGTGAGACAGCGCGACGCACGAATATTTCGATAATTCATTATAAAATCGACGAATAAGATCGGGAATTGCATGGTTTTCCTCTCTGCCCACGTAATCAGATTTACCGGTAGAGCTGAGTGAGACTGCAGACCCCGTAAAATTAAACATATTCGGGCTGGCGGACCCCTGGGTATGACTTCTTTACACGATGTTATTATGACCTCTTGCCTGCTATATCAAAAAATGTAGAATTACCCAAACCTACTATATTCTGTAATTTATGCTAATTCACGAAATAATTTTGGGCCCCTTTCGAGCTCGGCCCCCCTCAATTGGGGAATTTGGTGGGCAGCAGTTACGACCCTGACTATAGGACTACCAATTATGCTGCTTTTAGCCGGCTAAGCAGTATGCATCTCGGCGTATTCAACCATGAGTGAAGTGTTGCACATCTAGTTGTCATAGGGTTACCATACGTCCTCTTTTAAGATTATTTGTCCTTTTTTAATTTTTTTTTAACAAGTGTCCTCGGAGGACGCCCAAATGCCTTCTTTTTTAGATTTAGTCTTCTTTTTTGAGGATTTTGGTTACATATAGGGCCGAATTCGACTGATATACATTAAGTTAGCACTGTAGGAACGCTACGGCGGCTATTTCGGAAGATGGACCGGAAAGTTGACCTTTTTCTCAGTCAACCACCTGTTAATGTGAAAGAAAAACCGCATTTTCTGGCAGTTGAGCCTCTTTTTCTTTTTTAGTCAAGCGACCACAAAGTGGGAAAAATTTACCATTTTTCAGGATTTTCCTTCGGTTTTGAAAGTTATCAATACCTTATTTATTTCTATAGCTACTGCTCGTTCAACTGGAGAGTTAGGACACATTGCATTGAAACAGCAGTGACGTAACGTTACCAGTATATACTCACAGCTTTCCTGCAATTTTATTATTAAAAACCACAGAGGCCAAGCCAAGCAAGATTATTTTATAAATATAAATTTTATTTTATTGTCATAAATCGATTTCTTGAAACATTTTGGGGGCCGCAAGAAGGCTAGCTGAGGGCCGCATGCGGCTCCCGGGGCCGCACTTGGGAATCACTGATATAGACGGATTAGGCGACGCTGTTTCATATCCGTCGAGTGAGTAAAATTTCTTTGGGGTTCGGTTTAGTGAGTTGCTAGGAATTCCATCACATACAAGTAACGTCTTTTTGTGACAGAGTATTGTGATGGCATTTACTTTAGCGAATGACAACGAAAAAATTTCTGATTTCTTTGTCGGTGTATATGTGTTACACAAATAATTCTAGTACACCTAACTATAGGACACATTTGGCAAACGTCGTGCAAATTGTTTCTTTGTGATGGTAACGACTTTCAGCGGCTTGGTTTCATGTCGGGAATTATTATTTGAGGGTTCAAAAACAATTTAGTCAATACTACAAATGAACAACAATACAAAACACGTTTAGTGAATTACAGTGTAGCAAGTACTTCCTTGATATTACGAGCTTTCTGTACTATACATTTCTAGTTGAATTGGATGCGTCTAGCAAACATATCCCAATTTACTTTTGTAATGATCAAAGTCTTAGAGTGTAACCTCGCGATATTTTACATTTAGCACGTACAATGGATAGTTACTGAAATGATTTAGTATTGATCGCCCGCTTCGACCGGTACTCGATACCCAAAGTGATATTTTCACACTATGTAAGGTATGTACGTTTCAATTCCCTGTCGCAAATTCCGACAATAAATCGTATCAATTGCTGGATTAAATAGTAACGATATTGTGATATACTGACTCTACACGTAGTCGTTTCAATTACCCGTTACGAATCGCGAGAGTAAAGCAATTTGTGTGGGGTGTTCAATGTATGAATGATGCAATTGTTACATCTTTAGCCCGGGTTATCGCAACGATAGATTTTAATAATGGTACTGGTTGTTGAATGTAATAATACCGATGTTGTTGTACTTCATCTTTAGTCTTGGTTACTGGAAACAATTACATTTGTAAAGTATTTTCTGATAACCGCGATACGCAGAGTGATTTGTACCAAGGTGGAATAATTTTCCAATCAAAAACATTTCAGACACGCATAGTTTTACAACTCAATATGTAAATAACATTGGTACTGAAAAGTTTGTTGCTGTCAATAACCTTTACCACAACACCGAACCTGATTAACGCGAATAATTTAGTAATCAAGTCATGATCAATTATCACAAAATCTCATATGTCAAATCAATGTGTCAATCCTTTTGTTTACAGTATGATTACTTTCAATATAGCACCAGCGGTCGATTGTATGAAATGAATTCTCAACTACTTTGGTCAGACTTTTAAACCTCGTATACTCAAACATATTATGTTAATCTCAAGTCGCCTGTACCGAAGAGTAATTACTTTTGTCTTACAAAATATATCGAGTAATAATTACTTTGTCTTGCAGAATATACCGCGTAGTAATCCCTTTATCTTGCATAATAGTAACGACTTTTAAAGTTGAAAAAAAAACAAGACGCGTCGTAGGGATATGAATACAACCGAACTTCATATGGATTTTAGGTTTTAGTGAATGTATGGACTCGTGTATGCTTGGCTGTTTTTCATACTGATACTGTTTGAGTTGATTGGGTGAGTTACAAACGGATTTACTTGACAAGGTTTTTCCTTGTAGACTCTTTGGAGTATGGTAAGATGGTAAGATGTCGAGGCGTAATACTATTTCCGTTAAACAATTGCAACAAAAAATAACCAGATAGCTTGTTCAAGGTTTCGACAAATAGATTGAGATATTCCGATTTAACTCATCGCGTCGCAACTCGATCGCGGTATGCACAAGTGGTTGTCAAGTAAGAAATATTTACAACAGGTGCTATGTCATTGATTGACTTGATTGTAAGTAGTAACACATTAAAATATCGCGATAGCATAGTGAAATTATTTACTGAAAATCTTTTTGACAAACGGAAAACTCAGTCGTGAATAGAGTTGTAAGGTTTCATTACTTGTTTCGAATCAATATGCGTATAATCTCTTAATGATACTTGGAAAGATGGCAGTCATGTTTGTCAATCCTATTTCAATTCACACTACGCCAAGTCAAAATATTTTGTTTCGGATTACCTCAATTTACCTATAGAACATCTCGCGAATGGATTCCGACATCGTGCTATAACTGGATCGCTATGTCCGATGCATTATCCTGTCAGCGACGTAGGGTTTTACAATTATTTCACACCTTTTTGAATAAGCGCCAACTTCGCAAAGGATTAGGGTTGGATCAGGATTAAGTGAGAATTTGTCGGTATTCGAATCACCATCTGCGACGGTTCGGTTATTCGTTACTTATTAAATCTTACCGGCGAAATCCAGTTCTGTGACACACTGATTACCAAAATATTACATTGTGAACGATCGGTATGTACGTAACAGAAAATCGCGGGTGATCGCTATGTCTGAGGTGAGTCACCACCACGAGTTTCCAGGCGAATCACCGCCGAGGGAGGGGGGTCTGAAAAGGCGAGTCACCATGGCACACCACGACCGATCATACTAAATACTCGCGACTCCATCTCCAATTTAAAAATGTTCTGTGACCCAGATCAAAATTTGACGAGCTGATTACTAAAAGAAGTCAGCACCTTTGCCCAGACTTACTCGCGGGCTATTTTGGAAGCTGATTACGTTCAACATGTTGGCGAACCCCAGAATAAAGGCAAACGGCCCCCACGTTTGGAACCACTATCTTTGAATAAAGAATTTAAACGGCCTGAACGATATGTATATTCGGCACTGGTTCATATCAAATCGACGGGGCTGACTTTTTTAGACACGGCCGCGTATTTCAAGAAATGCAGCCTCAGAATTCGATTTGAAAAAATAAGTCAACCCAATTTCTACATTCAAGGAAAGTCATCGACAGAAAGTCCAGAACCACTGCGCTAATGTATTCCGCCTTTAGGAAATGCAGACAGAGAGAAGAAAATATTCCACATGAGGGCCGACAGAGATAAGTTGAGACATGACAACGAAATGGCAACCTACGTGCCCATGGCGGGCGATGGAGGAAAACGAGCAGTGAAAAGAAAGGGGCGCGATGACCCAATACGGCCACCGTGAGTACTACAGTCTACTGTACTACCTATATTAATGTCAATATTTTCTACGTCGTACAGGTCAGCATTCTTCTTATTCTGCGGTTGCCGCAGAGGTGAGGTAATGAAACCAAATCCCGTATTCGCGGCTGGCGATATCGCTAACACACTGGCTAGAATGTGGTCGGAATGTCCTCCTGACGAAAAGGTCAAGTACGATGTTCTTGCTAAATCTGCCGAGGAAAAGTACACAGCGGTGAGCATCGATTCTGTAGATATACTATGAATTTGAGAGGAATAACATCCTTTTTTTTATTTTAGCTAGTCGATGTGAACAAAGATGAACAGCAGCGGAAACTGAGTGGTGCCAAGAAGCCGCGTAAAGAACCGTCCTCCTCTTCGGGCAGTGACAGCAGCGATGGAGACAGTGACTGAGAAAAACGATAATGTACTGCGTTAGACATGAAGCCACTACTTTTGGGAGCAGACTGACGGCCCCCACGTTTGGAACCACTATCTTTGAATAAAGAATTTAAACGGCCTGAACGATATCTAGGAATATACAGTTCTCGTATAATTGAGATTCCAGTAAACGAAGGTTGTTTTTATTTATATTTTATTGCAGTTTTGGCGAGGATGGTAGTCCCCATATTGCGCCAGCGCGAAAAAAAATGTTATGCATCAGCATAAATATTCTCCAAAATAATGTTTTAATATTGATTTACGAAAAAATTATGTGGCTACGTCAAAGTTCCGGACATTTGGCTTATTTTAGAAATTCCTACCGGACGCTGCTTTGAACAGTGAAATTCCGGACATGTCCAGGAAATTCCGGACGTATGGCAACCCTAATCTAGAGAGAAAGCAATAGTCCGATCGTAGCGCTTTCGGAACAGACAGTGACGCTGTTCGAATAAAGAAATCTTGCTCGTTGTTGTAATAATAATAATTGACTCCGAACTCGCTTATTACAATCCTCTTTGGAAGATAAATACAGGAGGCGCGCAGTGCCAAATCCCATGTCCGCAATATATCGGAGAAAAGGTATAGGAGAGTTGAAGTGTACACAGGACAGCAGTTGAGTTCGTCGCCAAAAAGATGTTTCGCACAGGCTCTCCAACAGGTGGCAACCATTGTATTGTAGGATATAGGCCTAGCGCATGGGTCGCTAAGTCAAATCGGAAGAACGCAAGAAGAGGCCGCAAGAACGCAATATCGAGATAAACACGCCACAAGGCTTACCAATCACGTTTTCAAAACTATGTCAGTACAATTTGTGCTTTTGAACTACCGAGCTGCGCACGATACCTCTTAACGCTTTTCAGCGACGAATAAATCGATATTAGGGACAGCAAGATACAGTACTAGCTGTAACAATATCTCGTCGTAAAAGTTACGTGTGTTGAAGCCATATATCATTTTCTAAGCGTCTTGGTTTTGGCAGTGTCTGCGCTATTGCAAGTCAAGGCAATTAGCCCATTCATATCACATGATTCTCCCTCGATGGAATGCTGTTGCTATCGCAGCTCGTGAGGAATAGTGATGTTGAACACGAGATAATAGCTATGTTGAACAACAACAACAACAATATTTTGAAACTGACATAAATTTCAGCTCCTCAAAATGCTTTACTTGGCGTTATTCCGAAATCTGAGACCAGATCGGTTGCCGCAAAAATATTACCTCGCAGGCAGCGTGTTGGGAGGCCATGATGTAGCGATACTATTGCGGCGCGCTGATTTCAGCAAGTAGGTCACCATAGAAAAGCTAGCTATCTTTTGACAAATTGCGAAAGCTTGAGCGAAGCGGCGTACTTACAAGCTTGACGAATTGTCAGTGGCCAATCGCTAACAGTGGCCAATCGCAAAAATAAACAACGCGTGAGCAATGTCTCAAAATAGCCTGGAAGTGGGCCGTGCTACAGTTCGGCAGCTACGGAATAAAATTAGGAATCTCGACATGTTGTAAATGACCGTTGAAGTCGACAAACACCATAAATACTACAAACGATAACTCAACACTAACCCCGGTCATATAGAGTGTTATTGTTTCCTTCAGAGGGTGCCGCGCGGTCCAAAAGGTTGATAACCACTAACATAGTCCTAATATAACATCACTGCCTATAAAACATGAACGTTGAAAAAGATCGGGACAAGCCTCGAGCAAATATGACAGCCTGGGACTATTTCCTTCAAACTTGCTTCTCCGAGTTCGAAAAGGTGTACCCGATGCAGGAAGTTTCGGACTACAACTTCCAAAAAGCCGCGGAGAATAGATGGGAAGTAAGATATTCATATGCGTGTCTCAAATGCGGTGATTCTAAACCGGCGTTCCGCAAAGCATTTTCAGGGGTCTACGAAGCTTCCAAATTTCCAAAATGGCTGATAACCTATTTTGTATTTTGTTTTAAAGAGAAATTACGAAGCACTTTCGCTTTATAACTGCTAAGGACTCGCCTAAACAGAATGGCCGTCTGAGATGAAATATTATATCTCACCAAACTCAATCGCCAAATTGCCAATAGCCAACTCGTAAAAACATATTGACGTTAAAGAGATGTTTTGTTGGAGTTTTGGAAAAAGTTGTCTACAGAAATCCATTTTTTCCTTTGATATGCATAACTGCTATTCCAGAATAACTTCCAAGATGAGCTGCTAGATGGAAATAACTAGGTTGGACGTTTCAGTGATACCATATATGTTGCGATTGCGATCACACCCAAATTTAAGGTGTCGTCGGAAGCGTTACGAGTTATTAATACATTCGCCACCACCATTGTGGAAATGTATATTCGGCACTGGTTCATATCAAATCGACGGGGCTGACTTTTTTAGACACGGCCGCGTATTTCAAGAAATGCAGCCTCAGAATTCGATTTGAAAAAATAAGTCAACCCAATTTCTACATTCAAGGAAAGTCATCGACAGAAAGTCGAGAACCACTGCGCTAATGTATTCCGCCTTTAGGAAATGACAGACAGAGAGAAGAAAATATTCCACATGAGGGCCGACTGAGATAAGTTGAGACATGACAACGAAATGGCAACCTACGTGCCCATGGCGGGCGATGGAGGAAAACGAGCAGTGAAAAGAAAGGGGCGCGATGACCCAATACGGCCACCGTGAGTACTACAGTCTACTGTACTATCTATATTAATGTCAATATTTTCTACGTCGTACAGGTCAGCATTCTTCTTATTCTGCGGTTGCCGCAGAGGTGAGGTAATGAAACCAAATCCCGTATTCGCGGCTGGCGATATCGCTAACACACTGGCTAGAATGTGGTCGGAATGTCCTCCTGACGAAAAGGTCAAGTACGATGTTCTTGCTAAATCTGCCGAGGAAAAGTACACAGCGGTGAGCATCGATTTTGTAGATATACTATGAATTTGAGAGGAATAACATCCTTTTTTTCATTTTAGCTAGTCGATGTGAACAAAGATGAACAGCAGCGGAAGCTGAGTGGTGCCAAGAAGCCGCGTAAAGAACCGTCATCCTCTTCGGGCAGTGACAGCAGCGATGGAGACAGTGACTGAGAAAAACGATAATGTACTGCGTTAGACATGAAGCCACTACTTTTGGGAGCAGACTGAGGTGTCCCCCTTGATCTCGGTTATGACTTTTGTGGAGTGCTAGTAATGGTCGTTGCGGTGGTAGGAATTCCTACGAACTTATGCAGACACGACTAGCTCGCCATTATGTATATTAACATCCATGTGATTTTATTGTTATAGTGCGAGACGTGATTTATTGGGCCAGGAAATTATTTCTTGTAGAGTCGATAGGCATCTCGTTTAATCATGTTATCCGCCATCGGCAACATACCTTTTATTTTTGGAATTAATGTCCGTAATTATTACATTGATTTCAGTGCTAGTGTGCTCGATGTTTTTCAGTCTATAATACATCCGATCTGGTGTAATAGTAAGCGATGCTACTCAAGTAAAAGTCGTACATTTCTCCTGCAATGTCATTGAAGTAGCAATTTCAGTTTGAGAGACATTTCAAAACTACTTCAATTGGAATTACGATGTTGTCGAGTGCTCAAGCAAATGCTTTTCATTTGTCGAAGGGATATCATGCTATTGGTAGTTGCAATATGTATTTAGGCTAAAATACTACATGGCTACCGCTAAACGACCACTTATAACACAAATATATGATATCTTCGAAGTTAGCCCATGTCACAGATATGTGATGGAAACCTGTCTCATTACAACATATTACCAGCCGGCCAAAATTTGCTTGCGATTTAGAACATGAAACTTACTGATAAACGCAATGCGTGGATTAAAGTCGTAGGCTATGCACTATTCCAATCACTGCGTTTACTTACAAGCCTTATTTATGCTCTGAGATAACGTCGCCTAAGTATGCCGGCATGGTGATTTATGAAAGAGATGACCACCGTTCAATGTTTCTTAAACTTTTCTTAAACCCAAATATCAGTCTGGTGGCATCTTGCGACCCAAGCCTCGCACATCGAAAAGAATGGATTTTCAATATTAGTATCCTATGTTTACGGGCATTTCTGAAGTAGCGAACGCTCAGGGCAGTTGTATTGTACGCGACACAGCTCTATGAAACATTTCTTTCGCATGCCATTACAAATTGAGGTAAATTAATTTCCTCTTTGGGTCGCATTTGCACTACAGTTTACTCACACACACAAAGATGGAACTGTGCCGGTGCCGACCATTTCTATGACCGGACATATAAATGTCCATGATTTTGACCAACCCTAGATCTTGTTACCACCGCACTTTTCCCATCCGTATAATAGCTAAAACTCCATGCCAGCATTGTGGGGGCTCGCCACGGAATACATGTGTATCATATTTCTCCCAGCTCGTTGCACACCTCTTCACTAAGCATTCCAACGGTCCCCGACGGTGTTCTCCAGAGAAACCAATGTCGGATAAATGAAATCATGAATTCAGAACAATTTTTGTAATAGGCTATACAGGTCGGCATATTTTCCCAAATCAAGCCACATTGCAGGAACGACTTTTCTACGTGTCTCTCTTATTGGCCGTACACACGAATTCTCGGGAAGTGCGAAAAAATATTTCCTTGCAAGAAATCCAACAAATACTACCTTCATTTTTTAACAGCTCGCTCTAGTGCAGGGGTGGGCAAACTACGGCCCGCAACACCGTTATGTGCGGCCCGCGAGAGTCTAAAATATACTAATTAAAAATATTGATAAAACTAGATACTTTTTTTTAGTATATTTAACCATGATAATTCTAAGGCAGTGGTTCTCAGACTGGGGGCACGGCCCCTTGGGGCGTGAAAGCGTCTGAAGGGGGCGCGAAGCTGAGCTCAACTGAAAACTGTTCTCGCGCTCCGCGCGATGTACATCTAATTCAAAATTATTGCTCTGTATTTAGGCTGAATTTCTCTCATCCACAGTCGTAACCTTCCATGCCATCAAACTATACGTTAGGTTTTCTAGCATTCCGGTTGCGTTTTGTGATATGAGGATGAAGGGGGCGCGAAATCTTTAACCATCATAATGGGAGGGGGAGTGTCTTAAAAAGTCAGGTTTGTAACCACTGTTGGGAACCACTGTTCTAAGGTAATAGGCCACTTCCTATAATATTTTTATGTTTGATTTCTGGCGCGATAGCCGCTCAAGGCTCACGCGGTTTGAAAGGTTTCAGCTGCTAAACATCACAGAAATCGTAAACGAGATTGACATAATTCGGATCGCGAGTGTGATTTCAGATTGACCACTCCAGTTTTAACTATTTAGGTGATGTTCTTATAAAAAACAATTCGCGAGTGTCTTAGGTAGATTCGTTCTCTGTATGCGTAGAATTAGGGTACTCGCTATTCATATTTTATCTAGGCCTACACATAGTGGAAGCGTGTTTGAAGCTAACATGGTTATGATGCTGTCAGCATTGTGTGTCCTGGAACTGAACCAAAAGTGAAATTAGTAAATCTATAAACCGATCGCTGCTCACATATTTAAATTTCAATCCTGTTCTAAGAATCGGGACAACCGACTTTCATCTTTACAGTTTTGACAAATTGGTTATTAAGTTCGACCAGCAACCTATCAAATCTCGCCACTGTTTCTGACACGTGTACGATATCATCAAAGCAATGTTCGTTTTTTTAAATAAACATATACATTATCTCCATATCCTCACTATATAATCAAATACCAATATTGCATTTTGGTTTATCATCCCAATTTTATATGGTGCGGCCAATGAATGGATTAAGATGTTGAATGCGGCCCGCGAGCTCAAAAGTTTGTCCACCCCTGCTCTAGGGGAGTCACGACCCAAAATTATTCCCTTCGTGACCCATAGCCTACTTTGAAAACCCCTGCTTTAAGAACCCCTGCTATAAAATTAAAAAGTGTAAAGATCGCGAGGTCAGTCGCTATATGTACAAATTTTTGTTCTTGCCGTCACTCCAAACTCCGCCAAGGAACTAGTGCGAGTCACAAATCATTTTACTGTTGGAAGTAGATTTGTACATATTACGGACTGCCACGTGCAAGAAACGAGCAGTTGATATGTTCGCAGTATGCTCAATTGTACGTCAGGGGTGGGCACACTACGTCCCTGGGGCCGCAGGCGGCTCGCAACAACGTTTTGTGCGGCCGCGAAAGACTCAAGAACCGTATTGAAAATATTGATGAAATGTGTAGGCCTACTAAAAATCTAATTATTGCAAGGACTCGATTAAACGTTTTCGAAATATATTTCACCACTATAATTATATGTTATATTGTTATGTACATTTGTATTTCATTGCTGGTACCTTAGCTCGACCTCATGGTTTCAACTGCTAAACATCGCAGAAAGTGAAAACGGGAATGGCTTTCGGATCACGAGTGTATAATTTTGCATTGGTCACTTCAAAAAGTTTATTACTTTTAGTCCTGTGCTTGGAAAAAACGATTCGCACGCTTGTTAGGTATAGTTTCGTTCACTATATGGGAAGTAATTATATTTATAAAATCTATACATTTTAGATGGAGCGTATTTGAAGCTAACATGGTTATGACGCTGTCAGCATTGTGTATCCTGGAGCTGAACCAGAAGTAGAATCAGCAATTCTATAAACAGATCACTGCTCACATATTCAAATCTCTATCCTGTTCTAAGAATTGGGACAACCGACTTTCCATTCTAGCTGTGAAAATTGGTTGTTGAGGTTGACCAAATGATCAGCTTGTGAAATCTTGCCAATGTTTCTGACGCGTGTACAATATCATCAAATCAATGGTTGGCTTGTTTTAAATGAGCATACATATTATTTCCATATCCTCACCATGTAATCAAATATCAATATTGAGTTTTTGGTTTACAATCCCAATTTTACATATTGCGGCCCATGTATTACGATGTTGAATGCGGCCAGCGAGTAAAAAAGTTTGCCAACCCCTGTTGTACATGGACACTCAGCTGTCTTATATATACACTGGAAAGAACTGAATAGATAACATTTTGGGATTATTCAAGTAGGATCGCTTCGACAAGAGTAATACAAAACCTGACACATTACTACATGAAGAGAAGGAATTGAGCAATGGAACCGTCCTTCTACATTATCCATACCAATATACCTCCTACGCCTCGGTTCCTACTACCTGGTTGTACACAATCGATTCCCTAAGCAAGTTTTTCTTGAACAATTTCGTGGAAATGAAACGAGAAATTAATCAAAGCATGAAATATGCTGGTGTGATACTTGCAGAAAGTCATTTAGATAAAATAGTAATAAAAATTGGTATTTAATGTTACAGCAGTTGATAACACGCTAAGGTTAGGAAAGACATGAAACGTAGTCGATTAAAACAAAAAAGGAAATGGAGTGCCGCGACTATACAAACGTTAGCACCTTTCAGTTTCCCAGAATGCTACTGACGAATCCGTGATTATAATATAAGTTCAGTCTTGTGAAAATGGAACACTGCTACACTGTATTATTTACTGATCATCAGTAAAGTCAGGCCGATTAATCCAGGGGTGTGCAATTATTTTTCCCTGCGGGATAATTGAAAAGCAACAAATACGTTGGGGGCCGAGCCGAAAGTTGAGCTATTTTCCGCGGTGTATCAGGTTTTATATTTTCAGATTGGAAGTGATAAAGGACTTTGTTAAGACAACCGGCTAACTGGATGTTTTGAAGTGATGAGAAAGTGAGGGTTAATTTAGAAAAAATATTTATGCAGTGTCATTACAAAATGGTAGGAATGAACCCGTTTTAAATTTTTTGCTGATCAATAATCACACCAACCCCGAGATACCTCTTTCTATTAAAACGTCAAGATGTATTTGAAATAAAATGACCAAAATGTCAGGTTATTATTGTCAAAAGGCCACGTAGTGCAGACAAACAGTAGAATGAACTTATTTGTTGGTATCCCCAAGACTTTTTTAGTGAGAGAAATCTTGACTCTGCTGGGCTTTAACAAGTATCTCAAAGTTAGATTGAATGTTCGAAGTTGATGCGAAGCAGAGCTGACAGACAGACGGTTATCAGAAAAAGAGGAGCTGTAGCCTACGTAGAGTCCTTACACAAGGTACATAAACAAACGCGCTTCATAGCATATTACCGGTTCAGTTTATACAGTCTGTTGTTTTAGTTCCAAATTTTAACATTCAGGAGTATGCATCATGTTCTAAATTCCAAGCAACTTGTCGCGGACCACAGTTTGCCCAGGTCTGAATAATTCGGTAGCAGAGAATCAAAGGGAAAAGAGCGCTAAAATTCAATAAAACCGGTTGCAATAAATCGCACTAATTAAATTAAAATCTGGTCAGGGCAGTGGAACTACCACGAAGTAGTCCCCAATCTCTGAAACTCGGTATTGTTCCGAACAACTGGAGCGCCGCAACACAATAGACACAACAATGACATCACTAAATTCACTCTTAGTGACAAGGAGCGTATAATTGCGGTACTCGAAAAAACGTGTCTCACTACTGGACTCGAATCACTAGAATTAATACTAGATTCAGATTCGAGTAATCGAATCATTGTGTCCGGCTTTAATCGTAATTACGTCTGAATTCTGGACCTTGTATTGTTGGATTCGGTGTTCATCGAAAATTCAAATTTTCTTCATGTATTGTTTCCATTATCACCGGATCAGCAACGCGACATTTGCCGACCCACGGAAGAAGCCTCAATTTCCAGTCGTTTTGGATTAAAGTGACGCAAATCAGATTGATAATGATGTTTGAATGCAACCAAAAAAATTTTAAATTAATGTCCAGCTTATAAAAAAACCAAAATAACATAGTAACAGCGGTATCTGATACCAAGCACATTGCTGTCAGAATAGTCACTCGTTTTATCAATCGAACATATTTGCGATCGGTTATGATTTTCGATGTGCGATTGTAATATGTGGCCTTTATTAGAGGGTAGATTAATAGAGTCAATAGTGGGATCTGCATTGACCAAGTACTCGGCATTAACACCAACGCGACTATCCTTCTGTTGCTCTGCATGTGGTAACCTGGTAGTAGAATAACTATTGCTGTTATCACGACTGCTATCATGAACACCGGGAAGTATTTACTGATGAATCTCGTAACCGCATTCGATAAATGGACCAAATTCGATTTTCGGTATATAGCTCTTTGCCTCAGCCAAATGACAACGTATACGATAAACAGTGCACTCAAGCAAATAATTGAAAGAATACAGACAGCTGGACGTAAAAACTGTGGTTCGGTTATTTCGGTATAATTTGCTCTCAGACCAGATAAGTCGGTGATAGTACCATTATATATTTTCCGGTACGATGGTATGAAGGAATTGTTCATCATGATGAATCTTTTAAGACTTGTTGTCAAAACGATACCCCCGACCGTCGAAATAGCAATCAGCGTGCTGCTAACTGCTAGGAGCATGTTCCGGATTTGATTCCTTGAGACCTTGCAGCTGCAGCCACCCATATGTTCATGTTCACCAAAGAAGTAATTCCATTGACAATAACATATATAGATGGAGATTCCACACAGAAGGATGCTTAGTCCAATGAAATATTCATTCCACATCTTGTGGTGGAATTTATGGAATGATATTTTCCAGAGATTATCCTGAAATTCATATATACAATTAAACACGTCCTACCTGCAGATTTATATGTATTGAAAATTTTACTTTTGTGTAACTACGGTCTCGCGAAATCATAATAATAAAGAGATATCTATTCGCTCCTCTAAGCATCCCTACATAAACGCCAATGGTTTTCACGACGATACCAATGAAATCTCCGCTACGAGAATATCAGATTCGCGTGTCTACTGTGGAGCCTTTATATACAATGTACATACGAGTCCAAGCAACCGACTCTGAATCAGACATGGGGTAATCGCGATTAGTAATCGTAATCGATTACGACGATTACAGCATTTTCAAATAATCGTAATCGCAATCGATTACATTCCAAAAAATTCCGAAGTAATCGTAATCGTAATCGACTACTTCGCATATTTAATCGATTTCTTTGTGAAAGAACGATTAATTCTTATTTGTACGACGACTGTGACATAAACTGAACATTCGTTAACAAGCAAGAGATATTATACCAGTTATTGAGTCACAAACGTCTGATTTTCAAATGCCATTACTCATTATTACGTCAGAAGTAGCCTATTGGCTTTTCTCGTCTTTGCGTAAGAAGTATCCACATTCCACCAGTGTTGGGATCAAGTCACTACCTTCGAGTCACGAGTCATTTCGAGTCATTGCACATTTTGACTCGAGTCAAGTCGAGTCAGGTCAAGTCAAGTCCCGAGTCAAGTCACAATTCAAGTCAAAGTGCCTTTTCGAGGTATGAGGCGTGATTACGTCATTGTATTTTGCTGGCTGTCTGAAATACAGATTGAGTGGTCATTGATTTTGAACCGATGAACGAATATAGAGTTAAATATAAACCCAAGTAAGGCGCTGTATCGCTCAGATACAAGTAGAACTAATAAACTACGTAAGTAATTGCACAGCCTCAGTTTATAGTTACAAGCAAAAATAGAGAAACGGATTGATAAGATGCAATACATTAACTTTTGCAAATTGATATGATAAAATACGACCCTGCACCAATGGTTGAGGACTATGTATTTCGAATTCAATTTCAACGAAACAAGAGGTTTGGTCAAGAACGCAGAACAGAAATAGACATTTTTCTATTAAATTACCTATTACTATACTATAGTTTACGACAGCGTAGGCTGTAGCTTCGATCACTTCGTTTGCGATCAATATATTTGTGAGAGAACAATGGAGGCTCAGTAAAACGCACGATCATTGAATGATTGGTAGCTCTCACGGGTTACACCAGCGTTGCGCGAACAATCCGAACATATGCCAGATACATTGATTTTCATCGACACTGATTACTTGATGACTTGAAATTGACTCGTGAATTTTGCTCCGAGTCACGAGTCAATCCACATTTCTGATACGCCGAGTCAAGTCACGTCAAGTCATTTTAGCAAAGTGACTCGAGTCAAGTCAAGTCATACGAAAAAGTGACTCGAGTCATCCCAACACTGCATTCCACACTTATAGTAAATATATATTCGATGTAAATTAGTGTGATTGTAAAACACCCACCGTTCAGTATATCGGGTCATCAATACATTTCAGACGCCACTACCTCGCTGCAGGATAATTAATCACCTCTCTGCCTAGTTTAAAATAGCAACTTTTGTATTGATGTTTGGTTATGCTTAGTTAAACACAATTTGACCGTAGCTGCTTGGCGAGCAGTAGGCCTATGTGCTGGTACGAACGTACACCAGACATAGGTTTGAAATTTTGTACTCGTCAAATAAAATAGTACGGTTTCCACAACGAAACATTAAAAATCAACAGCTGCTGATATATATCATAACCGCGCCGTTTTTTTGCCGTTTCTCGTAATGGCAGCTTGCATTACATTATCTGTATTAAGTTGAAGGCAGAATTTTATTTTCATCTTCTCTTATTCTCATATTATTCTACTCAAAACGGGCGTCAATTACTATTTCACAATTCTTTACTGAAGATTTGGACCTGCCGCCATAGGCGCCGAGTTACGGGGTGGCGGGGTGGCGCAGCCACCCCATGACACATTTATGGGGTGGCGGCCACCCCATACAATAAGATTAAACGCCGTCCGTCTGCCATTTCAAATCACCAGCGCTGTCAATTAGCGAGTCCGTGATAGTGCGTAAATGCCAATTATTTACCATTAACCGATACGCGCGCGAATAATCGAATACGCAGCTTCGTCGGCGACCACGAACTAGTGCTTGAAACGCCCCAATAATCCGTGACTAGTAATCAGACAATCGAAGCAACCTCGTTTACGACACGCTTGCGCTGAGAAACATTATGGAGAAACACCATCTTCTCTTTCGGCGAGACGAGCGAATTCACGTTTTCTTTCTCGTAATTTGTTTTGCTTTTGCGCCCTATTCATTTACAAAAAAATTCTTGAGTTCCGCATTGGAGGCATGGAGCGCGAAATAGGACAGTTTGTTTGTGTATGCCCGCGAATTGAAAGTCAACAATGCAGCTCATACGTCGCTATAATGAGCAAACAATTGTCGCGATATCAGACTTGGAACCCCTTCGTGCTGTACACAAGCAGAGGAATTACTGATTAGACGCTTGATTTCTCGTTTGCTATCATCTGTAGGCTACTAATTATTGTCTGCTTTATATACTCGTATTCCCTGGGTGTCACTTGTCAGTGTTGGATTTTTTTTTATTAATATTGCGTATTGTGCAGTGCACGACGTTGAATTACGTTTTCAAATATTGAAGCAAGACGAGATTTTCGGTGGCGAAAATTCTGAATTTATTCGATTAGTTTGAATGTTACAATAAACTTTATTGCTGGACGGACTCTATCGAGCGCAATCCTATGGCGGGTCGGATTTCAAACCTTTGGGATGTGTATTTCTATTGATAAGGTCGCGGCATGCGCCCACATTGCCCTTGCTGCAATAACACATGGATAATTTAAAGCGTACCATTTTACGATCAAATTCTACTGGCTGATCGGGGCCTACGTAGGCTGTAGGCTCCGGGCTGATATTAACCAGCGCGTTGTCGACATTGACAACCCAGGTGCGTAGCCAGGGAGTGTCTCATTTATAACTAGAAATCCCGTCCTTTTGTAGCCAATTCACTAATTCGTAACATCGACGCTGCGTATTGCAAATTAGCGAGAATCATTTGAATGCGAAATAGGTCATCGATATCTCATGTGCACTATCGACGGTAGTTTGATTTAGCACGTCCGCAATGCAGGCCTGCTACCGTCGGCGAAAGTGTTTTTGCAGTGACAACAGTGACAACAGTGACAATCTCTGAGTGTAATATTGTTTGTCTTTTTTGTATCGTTTTGATTAAAACATATGCCAGCGTCTGAACAAACTGTGCTCGTTGCCATTGCCGAATCTGGGTATTTAGGTATGACTAGCGCACCCTGTAATTGTAATTATTGCAGGTTGGCGGCATGTCTGCAATTTCGTTATCAGCGCAACCTTGCCGGCCGATTGTACAGTCCGATAAAATTGATCACTAGCTACTATGTATTTCGCACAGCGTACTGACGCTGATTTCAGCAAACTGACGATCCGTATTAGATGTACAAATTCGACCTCATCGTTAGAAACGTAGATTTCATCGCGCGCTCTGAGAAACACCATCTCCAATCGCGATTTGACTTCCAAATATACGTTCACCGTCTACAAATTAAAGTGCATTATTTGCATCGGCGAGGGCCGGAAGCCGTGTTTAAAATACTTTGTGAACCATTTTTGTGATCAATATTCTCGGAGCGCAAAGTTGAACAGTGTTTTATTGCGTGTGCCTGCTAGTTGGAATTTATTCCAGTGCCCATAATATTAATCCAATTATTCTCTGCGAACGTAAATTGGGAAATGCAGCAATGCAATCAAAATCGATGTTTTAATCAGCAATCAATTGTCGCGATGCGAGCTACTCAATACCAAGTAAAAACCCATTGTGTTGGCGGTAAGGGATAATTACTGATTGGCCGCACGCGTTTGTAATCATAATTCTTGTGTCTTTCGTGTTCAGAATTGTCGCGCAGTGTTACTGCTCGGTGCTCAGTCCAGCGACGAATGCTGAGTGCGCGGCAATCAATGACCTACTTTCGCAATCATTTCATCTCAGTTACATTGTGCGATACGATATGCGTGCACAGACTAATCTCGCTTATTGGTGGCTGCGTAACACTGATAATACGACTCGTTTAATTGCAACTGAATATTAGCGTCAGAATGGTCATTTCAAAAAGACGGGGTTTTGCGTTTCAAAAGGAGGGGGTTTCGACATCCCCTGGCTACGCGCCTGCCGCCACCCCATGCAAAAATAAAAGTCGGCGCCTTGCCTGCCGCCATAGCCATCGGCTTATATACTATGTTAGCTAGAATCAGGATCAAAACAGCAAAATCGTCCTCCACTCCAAACGTTGGTCTTGGGCCCCCAAAGGGTAGTCAATTTTTAACTTGAAGATTTAATTTCGTCAATAACATTGTTAATTTCATTATATTGCATTATTAATCATATCTCAGCTCCCGATGGCCAGACCTACCTGAAGAACAGGGGGCGCGTAATCCATAATTATAACATCTTGTATATTGCAATAATTACTGTAGTGCATGTTGGTAATTCGTGACCTCCGGTTTGTTATAGAGTCAAAAGATATTGTAGTGCCCCAAACTTTGCAGACTAAAAGAAAAACTTTCGTTAGACGCACACACAAATTGTCATGTCTAATGCTCTGTGGGTGCCTGCGTGGCATTTGCATCGTGGGCTCAGATTGGAAGGACCGGACTGTTAGTCACGCCCACCCAGCGCGGCTATTGACAATGGACACATACCCCAAATTTCGGCCAACGTCTTTCTTTGATAGCACACTTCGTAGAGTCGCATGTTGGCCGAAACTGCATATGTCTTTTGGTGTGTCGGGGCGACACGTTTGGTGTTGAGGGGACACGTTTTCATTTCGAAATCAAGCTATCTAGAGACATTTAAATGGCAAAGCTCAAAGAGAATTTTCAAGTTAATGAAATCTGTCGAGAATACTCTATAATTTATGTTGTTTCACGAAATACTTTTGAGTCCCCTCCGAGCACGCTCCCCACCCTATTGGGGGATTTGGGGTGCAGCAGTTATGGACCTGGCAAGAATGCAAATCGTTGGGTGCGATAAATCGTCCTTTATAAAATGGGCAATATGTACATTATGACGTAACAAGCAAATGTCGCATCTGTTTTAAAGAAATATGTTATCTCATTGGGCATTTTCAGCGCAATCCATGTAAATTTAACTACTGAGATGCAAAATAAATGTAATCGTGAGTAATCGTGATTACTTTTCCAATGTAATCCTAATCGTAATCGACTACTTCCTGATTTTGCTGTAATCGTAATCGTAATCGTAATCGCGTGATTCCGAAGTAATCGTAATCGCAATCGATTACATTCATGAAGTAATCACCCCATGTCTGCTCTGAATGAATGGGATTACACTCTGACTCCGCAATGTTTTTGAGCGTAGTCGGAAGATCGTGCGTTGAATTCAGCGACTATATGCATAGTTCGTATCTAGTGCCAATTTGTGAAATGTTTCTATGTTAATGTTTCTATGCTAATTCTAATTCCAATCTAATTTGGTAAATGTTTCTAAGGTCTAATTTTAATTCTAATCTAATTTATTGTTTTTCGGATAATTCATCTTTGTGCGCGGCATTTTGCAGCGAGTTAACAAGATTATCTCTATCGCGCAGGGAAATACAGTGGGAAACCGCCGTCCCATTACTTAGGGGAGATGTGGTACCGATGGATCAAAAATTGGAAAATGATCGCTGGCCCCAAAATGTTCAGCCGAAAACAGCAGATCTCTTGCAGGCTCAGCACTTTGATACAAGCTCTACCTATCGCGCACATATCCATGAATATCCGTCTTTTCAAAAAATATTTATGAATGTTCAAAATTTGTTGCTCGAACGTGTCATCGGTCCCCACCCGGTGGGTCCAATGGCACACGACCCGGGGACCTATGACACATATACCCTAAAAACTCAGATGTGACAACTTTTCTTGCTCAGTATTATAATCTAAGCTGCAGCAAGCCAAAGAAGAATGTTTGATCGCAACCGTCGAACAATAGAATAAATATTAACTCAAATGTTGTCATAAAATCACGTTTCGATTTAGGCTCGGACTTATAAATTTGAGGGTACATACATAATGCCCAAAAATCGACAGTGTGACTTCCAAATACCTCGTTATAGCGATAAAACATCATATGCAATTATTACATAAATATTTTCTGTACGTAGGCATGTTTCATTTGTTTCATGATTAGTATGCTTGATTATTTTACTTGATTTGGCTATCGTATCATCGGTCCCCACCCTACGAACTTCATACATAAATCGAAAAAAATTCCACTCAAGGAAAGTACTGAAAAAATAATAGGTGCCATTAGATAGCCTGATACAAGCTCTACACTTCACAATAAAAATGATTGCTGGTTTGTTCGTGTTGAATGTTACAAAGAAAAATGTATATGTCGATCTAAATTTAGTTTACACCCACCAAGACAAAAAACATCTGTGAGAGACCCCATAGCGCGCGCACGTCCATTCTTTTTGTGTGCGAGGAAAGATTTTTCCAGCATGCAATTGTAGACAAGTTCACGGAGTGTAATCATGGAATTATCATAGAGAATTTTCAAAGTATTTTCGGTCCCAGTGATCCATCGGTACCACATCTCCTCTACATCGTACAGTCATAGCTATTATTGTGACGAATAATAGCCATGCTATGCTAGCATAGTAGACTAGCTTATAGTCTATGACCAATAGGGCTCTTCAAAATGACTTTTTTTGTCCAATCGTACTGGCTACTTGATATAATTGTCAGGTTACCTAATTTAAGCCTACACACGAAATTTGGTTCAATTCCAGCTGTGGAAGCAGAGTTATTGCCGTCGAAAAATTTGGATTTGAATAAAATAGTATTTACGGTGACCGAATCTTTGGTTATTTATTATAGTTGTGCTCACCGTAAATACTATTCTATTAGTTCTTGTAACGTATTTACACAATTATGGCATAATTAGACAACGTCTGAAAAAAAAAAACAATTTTGTTTCCTTCAACAAGGCATTTGTTTAAAACACTGGTTAAAACATATTTTAAACAATGTGTTTTAAAACACCGTTGTTTTAAATACAACCCTATCCGTGAGTATAGGTGTGGTCGAAGATGATGGCCCTTTTTTAGTAAACAGCTGGCCAAAATTACAGCTCATTTACAGAACAGGTTTAAATCGGAAATCGGGCCGCGACAACAAAAGGTTTATGAACCACAAATGAAACGCCCGCAGTAACACCACTGGGCTCGGTTAAGATAGGGGGCGAGTTCGGTTAGGTTAGAACAGTGATTCTTAACCTTCACTAAGCCGTGGAACACTGACGCTAATCTACAGGTCTCCGCGGAATCCGAAATTTTCGCTGGGCCTTAAAAACAAAACTTTACCACGGATGACATCTTACTACACATGTGATATACCACGATAGACTACTGGTGCATACAACGAACTGTACAGAGCGTTGAAAGAACATTATATACAAACATAATTTTCGCATGAAACGAAAACGTTATCATGAATATTTATAGAGAATTAGCGTGAATTCTGCTGTTTCGTTTGAGATACCAGATCGGAATGCGAGGCTTCCCCTTGAAAAGCGTCATGGTATTGTTTGGTTAACACGCAACATCTTGACACTAAATGCCTAATCACAAATGAGCGGATAAGTGTTGGAGATGGAATTGGCATTTCTCGAGGACCAGATTTCGATTTCGAAATCCAATCTCCCCAGTGTACGTCAATGGACACGACGTACCACCAGGGCTATGGAGTCGGAGTGGGTGTAGTCGGAGTCGCAGTCGAAGTCGGAGTTGGAGTCGGTATAATGGAAATGTATGTAGTCGGAGTCGGAGTTGGAGTCGGTGGACAAATCTACCGACTCCACAACCCTGCGTACCACCACAAAAATTCTATTTCGATGACTAGTAGGGCCTATGATGACCAGCAACCAATGATGGCCAAAACGTCCGTATCACCACCAATCCAATGCATGAGGGTAGTGTATCTCGACCTCCCGCAGAACCCCCGAGACTGGCTCACGGAACCCCTGTGTTCCATGGAACACCGGCTAACCTAAGAACCACTGAGTTAGAACTTATGGAATTTTGTGCGACCCGGGGTTTGGTAAGATAAGCTTGGGGTCAGCAATTTACAGTATACAAAGTGTCATTTGAACACATTTCTCGTCACATAAACCCAACCGAGAGCCACAAACTCCGTTGTATTTCTAATATGACGATCGGACAGTTACAGTTGTATTTCGCATATACTAATGTATACATGATACGATATTTGTGGAAACTCTTGTGTAATAACAGCACAAGTTCGAAGTTTGCAAGCTTCGGATGCAGTGTGGGTTGTGTAATAGGCGAGTGCTTCTTAACCTTTACTAACCCGCAGAGTTTTTACGCTTATCCGGTAGTTCTTAACCGCTGTTCCGTGGAACACTATAGGGCAGGGCAGGGAACCTTTTTCGACAAAATAGCCACATTGACCCTAAATTTTCAATTGTAATTCCCAAAGGGGCATGCATCGAGGTCAACTCTTATGTCACATTCGAAGATTCATGACATCATTGAGCTTTGAAATCAAAGTTGACGAATTGGGATTAGTCGTGTGCGTCATTCTGCATAAACACTAGGGTTGTCCAAAATTTCGAAAACCTCGAAAATGATGGGTATCAATGTCTCATTCTATATATTATTGATAAAAAGAACAGCAATGAGCCTGCAACAAGCACTCAGGAAAGTCGTTAAGATATGTCGCAAAGCGTTTGAAAGTAGCTGCCGACGAGTGGGCGTGCCAGAGACCATAGAACCGCGATAAGACCCGAGGTGGTCAAAGTAGTCAAGAAAGCTACTCAAGTAGAAGTAGAAGTAGCGACGAAATAATCTACTCAAGTACGAGTAGAAGTACTTCTTTCATAAGCAACCTAAAACTACTTGAAGTAGAAGTGGAATTGACCGACTTTAAATCTACTCAAGTAACTAAGTAGTTGTTAAAACGATCGTAATTCGTTCGCATGGATTGTCAAAAGGTGCAAATTGAGCTATGCAAAAGGTGCCGAGCTTGATTCATACTGATGCATACCAGGTAGGCTTACCATACGTCCTCTTTTAAGAGGATTTGTCTTCTTTTTTGACTTTTTTGAAAGTGTCCTCGGAGGACGCCCTTTTGTCCTCTTTTTTAACAATTTAGGTCAGATTTAGAGCAAATTGCGAGTGATATGCCGCAAAATAGCACAGAAGTGAGGCTCCGGCGGGTATTTCGGAGCGAAAAACGGTGATTTTAGCTCTGAGCGAAAAGATGACCTTTGTGGAGAGAAAAACGTTATTTTGAGCTCTGAGCGAAAAGATGACCTTTTTTTTTCCTCTTTTTAGATTTCCAAAATATGGTAAGCCTGATACCAGGGGGTATCCAATTTTCGACAGCATAAGCATTCGTCCGAATCATGGGATAAAAATGATAGTATTGATATGGAAATGCGATACTAATCCTCTGTTTACTCGAACAGCACGTTTTATAGACTATCATGGAATGGCGCACTCCCCATATTATAAGACTCGCGGTTTAGTCGAAAAGCAATACGTACAAGTTGTATAGGATACGGTGTAAACACTTTGCGCGATTATTAAACGTTCATAAAAAATATGGTGGATAGTAAAAATGCCATATTGTGTAGCTTTATTTCCAGAAATTAAAGGCATTACTACACTTCGTTTTATATTTCAACATGTATGTTATCCAAATAAAAGAACTGATATTAATTAGAACTCAAAGTATATGATACTGGGAATTGAAAGTGATAAATACTACTTCTAAAAGCGGAAAATGTATTTCCTGTCTTTTGTCCAAAAAGTTTCGAAGGTGGTATGCTAAACTAGCTCTAAAGTTAGAGTCCACTTTTCCAAATTAGGACACGCCATAGACTGCTAGATTACGATATGATAACTAAATGCTAGATTGCGAAACATCAGTATAATGAGCCATATATACTTTGGTGAAATATTCCATATGGTCGAAGGGCGACAATGCGGTGTGAACGGAAACACGCCAACCCGCTACCTAAATTATATTCACCGAAACTTTCGTGAAATCATACTGGTTACTCCGAATCCACTGAGCGCGAAGCGCGACGAAAATTCTGGTCCGGGATCTACGATAACTTATCGTCCGGTCTTTACTCAACTTTTATGAAAATTAAATGTTGATACTCCGTGAAAACAGTCCCGAAATTCTTCAGGCTATCTTCCTGAAAGGAGGATTAAACTACTTCTACTTGACAAACTGAAAATAGCGAAAGGTAAGTAAGTAGGTCACAAAATATTATGAGGTAGAAGTAGAAGTAGCGAAAATCAGATATACTTGAGTAAGTACCAGAAGTAGAGGAAAACTACTTGAGTACTTCGAAAAAGTAGAAGTACTTCGTTAATGACCACCTCTAGATAAGACTAGTATTCACGAATTCACAGCTCTCGATTAGCTAATCGGCTATGCTTCAATGATCACGACGGTAGGGGCTTGCTGATCAGTTGCTGAAGGAGTCTGCTAACGGCGGTGATTCTGTAAGCGCATTGTAGGTTGGTTGGCAGATAATGATTTAAGATTAATTCGAGACATGTTGAGTTACTAAATACATGATAATGAACAAACAACAGCTGCTCATACAAACTTAAAGCATGACTGGCTTACTGGGAAGGAAACCGCCGTAGCCTACATGTCTATTTTGACCGAGGGAAGGCACAGAACCTCTGGAGAAACAATGCAAAGGTGCTTATGCAAGTCTCGAACGAAGTTCTTGTTTCAGAAGGAATGCATCATCATTGAATACAAATATCAAGCTTAACAATGACACTACTTTGTCTGATCTTATTAGGCTCCAGTCGTGCTATACAACTGAAGTCCTGAATGCGAATGCTCCAAAGATTGACTGGATCAGCCGTTTATGCTGGGGACTTAGTAGACTATTACAACAAAATTAATTCACTCGTAAGTGCTGTCAAAATCATCAATGATGCCGAACAACGAATTGATAAGGTACAAGCGCAGACTATGCTGGGATAACCATTATAAAGACAGTTTGCTTGTATAGCTTAACCTTGGAGAATTGCAGGCATAACAGAGGTGTAGCAGCGAATGATTATTGATTATGCTCTCTTAGAACTAAATATAAATCCGAAAAATACCTAGTTATGGTTGCAATTACGTCAGTGCTCCTACTTTGCAAGGCGTAAGTAAAGTATATTAGTCATCGCAAACTGGTGCAGCACACCATATGTGAGATGGTTGCCGCACAAAATCTTATCTTCTCTGAAGATGTTATGGCCGACTAGATAGCTTATATAATGGAACCCCGAGGAAATGTAGGCTAACTATCGCACCGCTCCAATGCCTTTTAAGCTCGCTTTATATCAATATCTGGTTTCATTCCAGCTTTGTAGTGTTGCAGCACTGTATTTTTGCTGCGGTCATACCAGCATAGTCTGTGCTTACCTTTACACCTCTTTCTACGGCATCATTGACGACTTTGACAGCACTTACGAGTGAGCTCATTTTGCTGTAAGAGTTTAATAAGGACCCAGCATAAACGGCTGATTCAGCCAATCCTCAGCGCATTCGAGACTTCAGTTATATAGCACGACTATGGCCTAATAAGATTAGATAAAGTAGTGTCATTGTTAAGCTTTGTATTTGTATTCAATGATGATGCATCCCTTCTGAAACAAGAAATTCGTTCGACACTTGCATAAGCGCCTTTGCAATATTTCTCCGCGTGTTCTGTGCTATTCCTCAGTCAAAAGAGACATGAGGGCTACTGCGGTTTTCTTCACAATAAGACAGTCATGCATTAAAGTTTATGCGAGGCAGCTGTTTTATGTTCATCATCATGTATTTTGTCGGTAGCTACTTTCAAACGCTTTGCGACAAATCTTAACCACTTTCCTGTGAGCTTATCCAGGCTCATTGCTGTTTTTTTTATCAATAACACTGGTCAACAAAACGAATTTTTTTTAGGCACAACATCTGAGAACCGTTTCTGGGGTTTTTGAGGTTGCTGATTACGAATATCACATTAGTTTTGTCAGATTGGCTCTCTGTCAGAAGATATTTGTACCCCTAAAAAATCCCAAAATTACTGTATTTACCCGAGTTAGGGTAGGAAGAAAATCGTAGTTTTTTCTCATTTTATATTGCGCCTAAATGGCTAGTTGACCATGAAGAACCCTCATGTCATTCTCAGTCATTCTATCAATATTAACATGACATGATGCGAAATATTTGTTCGTCAAAAATGCAATTTGTCAAGCCTAAAAATCGTACTTTTGCACAATGGAAATTCATATTCTCCTGTATCAATTGGTCATTCTACCAAAACTAAAGAGGAGTATAAAACTATAAAATTTGTCCTTGAAAGGCTTGACTACAATACTCATATGTGTCTCATTTCTTTTGACTGGTAAATGGATAATTTTCCACTGATTTAACAAAGTGAGTATACCTATAGTAACCCTATGAAACGAGAATCTTAAATCTGGTATCTGGTATATTCGAATACCGATGAAAGATTCCAATTTCACATTAGGAAGGAGTTCACAGCATGTAATTTCTCCTAAGATGTAGTAAATAAAACTTTTTAGATGATCACAAAGCACCCAACTACAAACAGTTGGTCCGAAAATTCGTATCTGCATATCGAACACTTGAGCACAAACATGAGCATAAAAGCTCACTTCCTGTTCAGTCATCTTGATTTATTTCCTTATCATCTTGTTGATTAGCAAGGGAAGAGGTTCTACCAAGACATCAGAACAACAAACGAAAGATCCCAGGGCAGATGAGATGAACCATTGCACATATTATGTCAGACCATTTCCGGAACCTTTCGAGAAACTGCACTAAATAGCTTACAAGCGAATATAGTACAAAAACAATTTCGATTTGAAATATATCAGTAATATTGCATTCCAACTGATTATTTCAAATTTTAATGGGTGGTTGACGAAAAACTGATGGAATTAATGCCACGTTATTTGAGTATCTAGGTAAATACTTATATACGTGACTGGAATTTATTTATGTACATGATATCCGTGAAAGTCTATAACTATGATAAATCTATTAACCCTAAATATAGTGCTGTTGCTGTATTTTGATTTAAAATGGTCTTCTCTGTGTAAAAATAACAAGTAGATTGAATTTCTAAACTTTATAGTACGACTAAGCCTATTTTTTATCTAGTCAATACCGCGAAAATGGGAGATTTTGGTGAAAATACCCCATGTGTTATCTCCACAACAAGAGCCAATTTGAAAAAGCTAAGGTCATATTCGGAATCAGTGCCCTTCAGAACCCCCAACATCACTCTTACTTTGTCTGCCTAAAAATATGTGTTGACCAGTGTAATCTATAGAATGAGACATTCATACCCAACATTTTTGAGATTTTCCAAATTCTGGACCACCCTAAACACTGATGCACTACAGTTCTAACATTGTATGTACCAATGCCTCTCGAGGGCAGTATTGTGTCAAAATAAAGTTTTTAAATGTCAAAAAATGTCAAAATAATAATTTTTAGTGTAAAATCTTTATCGTTTATTAGGTCAAAAAATTATCTCCCCACCTAATACATTCCTATGATGGTAAATTATTGCATGAGAGTTATATCGGACCGAAGCAACTTTTATCTACATTGTGATTGGACCTTTGCTAAAATAGTTAGAATAGGTAGCCCTGCCTAACACATCCGAAACTTCACCTTGAAGATTTCTCTAAACTAGACTGTTCTTACTCAACCTAACTTCACCTTACTCAACCCCTAACAGTATTGTATATGTTGCGTAAATATATTATGCTGTCGCCCAGATGCATGGATGACATTGCGTCCATCAAAATATTGTTGTATCGTAACTAGGCATAGCTCACTTTAGCACCAGAAAATAATAGATGGAATTACCACATACGGTCGTCGCTTCTCTAAACATGAAATTTGAGGACGTCCACTGTCATGTATCATATTGCAGCTAGGGTATCCTAGGATATCGTCGCATTTTAAAAGATGACTCGGAAGGAAATGCCTATGATTTTGATTGTATTGACTGCGCTTGCACTCTCATTAACTCGGTTATCTCATTTTATTTCATTGCGCAGTCTCGTGTTCATTTTTATAAACCACATAGGAGTGTTGCCGTGACATGAGACGACAGCAGTTGGTGTGGTGGCCGATGCCTACTCGGGCACTGGCGATTTTATCGCAGAATGGAATCCAACCACAGTTGTCATAATCTGCAATCACGTAATGTCATAGATTCAAGTTCGCGTTCACACAGAACCTTTCGAAAAGGTTCGCGTTCACACGGACCACAACCTTTCAGGGGCTCGCGCCATCAATAGTTGCTTTTATTGCACCTATTAGGCTGAAGGTCACTTATCGAATACTGTATACATAGGGTTACCATGCGTCCTCTTTTAAGAGGATTTGTCCTCTTTTTTCACTATTTTGGAAGTGTACTCGGAGGACGCCTAAATGCCCTCTTATTCGAGAATTTGTCCTCTCTTTTGAGAATTTTGGTTAAATGTAGGTGGAAATTGGATGGAGATACAGGAAATCAGCGTCCAATTAAAGGTCAGGCGTGCTTTTTGGGACTTGAGCCAGGTAGAGGTTTTTTTTTCTTTTTCTGTTAGTCAACCAACGGAAGAGTATTGGTAAAAAGGCGTGTTTTTCGAGAGTCGAGTCGAAGTGATGACCTTTTTTGTTAGTGTCAACCAACCACAACGTCGGGTATAATTTATTATTTTTCCGGATTTTACTCCAGTTTTGTAAGTCTGAAAATTTTGAAAAAGTGTCATCTTTTCACATTTCAAAAATATGGTAACCCTGGTATACTAGTACACGTCTTTGCCAGATTTATGGGCAGTCCACGTTGCAACAAATCAATAGCAAAGCGCTAGGCACATTCTGTACTCCTGCACTGCATCAGCGGAAACATGGGCAGTTACACTTCGTCTGAACTTGAGCTGTGATGACGTCCTGGTTGCCATTACAGGAAGAATATACCCGAGACATGATGTCCTAATATACGTTAGACTGCATGTCCGAGTGGCAACACAGTCAGAATCTTCCCAAATATGATATCCGAGTGGCGGATCACAATCTGACTGTACACCGGAGTTGGATCAATTACATTAATTCAGATCAATTACAACTAAAATTACTCCCTTGCATGTTTCAATCACATTACAATTACTTCATGCTAAAATCTAATTACAATTACAATTACAATTATATGAAAAATGCAATTTATTACATTCAATTGATCCAACTCTGCTTTACTCCAGATATAATGACTTAATGGCATCATACCGACATTATCCCAGCTGTGATATCCTAGTTGCAACAAAGTCCAAACATGCCCCAGACGTGGTATCCGTGTAGAGCAGTAGTCCTTAACCATGTCTCAAGCGCCTCCCAGGAGCGATTTGCATTTTTAAGGTGGCAGAAATGCTCAGAGGTCGATATGAGGGGAGCTGGGCTCAGGGGCGGTACGGGGGCGCTGAAGAAAAATGACTTCGCAGTGGAGCAGTGGTCCCCAACCTTTTTCCACCCGCGTACCAAGTCGAGGTTTTATGCAGCAGTGCTCGCATACGACCTACCACCGTGTTGAGCTGCCCAAAGCAGCGAAACAGGAAATAAACTGCCCATTTCAAGGCGCAGTACATGATTTTTGTAGTGGGTCCTTTTGGAATTGTTGTGGTCAAACATATTAAAACGTAATTTGGTTGGGAAATCATCCCAATGCTTTACGACTAAACTCTTACACGTAGGCCGTCATTTGTGGGAAAAGTCAAAATCAACCCCACCTGAACTGATAACTCCCTTCGGTCGAAAAAAAAACAGGATCTACTCGCGTGCCACCTCGAAGACCTTCGCGTACCACAGGTTGGGAACCACTGCAGTGGAGGATATACTATGGAGATATAACCATATAGTAGAACAATAGTTCTATATATCCCTGAGTTCTCATTGCAAACTAACATTCGATAAAATCTGTCAAATTTCGAAGTTTTTCATCGCGAAATATACACCAACGTTGTTTCCATGAATGCAGTGGTTTATTTTCATTCATGTAAAATGAATCGTGCGTAATTATGGATCGCCAAGTCATCGTTAAAACGCTCCCGGCATGCTTGCTCGGCTTATTTTCCACGAAATGTTTCGAACTAGGTATTGTATCCTGCAGCGCAAAGCTTGTCGAAATCGAAACGGCACTGTACCACATTTGAGAGTGACGCCCGTTGTGTATTAAAGATGCCTTAAAGCTTTTTGGCCAAAATGAATAGTCAAATGTCATTTGAGAGCTACAAAATTAAATCGTCATAATATTTATTCATCGTATCATAAAGGATTTCACTGCTTAATGTTGTGACCCACACAACACACATGAACGTTATATAATATTGGTTGATTTGTTTGGAATACATCCATGTTAAAGTTCCCAGCAAACACCCGATCTCCCACGGACTTACGGGTACGTCCACAATTGTGCCCAATCGTCCCACGTCCCACTTTTAGTGACTGAGGACTTGCTCAGTAAGTCACAAATTGACGTCCAATTATGTAACTCCAAGTGACCCCCAGAGGAAGTAACTTTTAGAGTGCTCCTATGCCAGTTACCAATGACCATCCCAGTGGATGCCATAATAGTGTGATGCCTGGATGCCACCTACACAGTAGTTGATTTGGATGTCCTTACTGGAAAATCGTTTCAATGAACTCAAATGTGCATTATTCTGCAGTCAATGGTAAATAAGTTGTGTTGAATATACTCATGATACAAGTGAAATCTAGTGGAGTGAAGCCGTGAATGTTGATATGGTGATGACTTTCCCATCGCGTGAAATTTCACAAGCCCGGCTATCGATCATTGTGGTCGCACAGTGCTAAAGAGGCTCGATTTAATGTGCGATACAGAGACACAGTTGCTTATTTTATTGTGACATTACTGAGTGGAAAATACCCACATCAGGGGCGAATACTCGAAATGCATGTGAAATCTTCCGACATCAGAACTTGATAATCGTCATGATGGGATTGTCATGACTATTCCAATCACGGAACAACGCAGTAAGCAATCCTCTCGGCTATTTCGATAATGGAGTCGAACACGCCTGTTGCTACAAATTCATCCAACCATAAAACCAGAAGCCTGCCTTCTTCTATTTGGCGAGCATCGCGCATGCGCGTGTAATTCAATTTGATCAGCGTATGTAGCAATGGCGGAGGGACGAATTATCACAGTAATGGTTTAGTTCTTAATTGGAAACGTTAACAGCGTGGATTGTGAGATGTCTCTATCATGAGTACCGGAAGGGCAGGAAGTTTGGTATTTGAGTGCTATATTTAATAAACAGCAACAGTCTCGACTCTCGATCATCACGAACTGCTGATGCGATAGTGAATTCGACTATATGATTATAGTGACACGGCTGTAATATCAGCTATACAGACGAAATTGATCGACCCGCTGCTAATCGGTAACTCATGCAAGCCGATGGTAGTACATTTGATACTATATGATAATGTATTGATCATAGAAGTCTGATATATTGTGCTCTGTTGCATAATGTCTCGCCAGCAATAACTTGACATTTCATGTGCATCCTGTGACAAGTTTTACAAGGATTTCTTAGGACTGCAGGACCCAATCAGCAAACCAGATGCCGCATAAAGTAATGTACCGGTATTTTATAACATATCGGTATATACTGAATTTTGAAATGTTATGTAGGCTAATAGAAATGTGGAATGTTCCTTTATGGAATGTGAGATTGCTGAATTTGTGAATGCATGAAGATTGTAGCATCACATTAACATCCATTTTCGTATTTTTGTGTCCACAACAGTATATAACCATCTATAATAGCGTTAATAAAATAATTGAGGCTTTCAGTGAACATGAACATGTAAGAATTTATGGCAATATTGGTTTGTATTTAGGGTATTTTAGGAGCAACATTATAATAGTTTGTTAGCCCATCTTTAACCTCGCTCTAATCAAAGGATACTCCAACACTAAACCAATTATAAACTCTATAAACTTAACATGTTCATGGTCTGGTGCAGACGGGTTGTTGGCAATGTTACCGCAATATTGGCACGGCCTCCATGCATACTTTTATAGCTTGATTATAACTTTCGATATTAGTATATATACACGGAAACATTGCCTACATTGCAGCAGTATTAAAAAAGTAGGCTATGGATGGGCCCTAAGGAAGGCTGATTACTCGATGGTCATCTTGCCGTCGATAAGAAAACACAACCTTGTTATCAATGGTTTCTTACTATATATGGATGGGACATATCTGTGTTTGTGTATACAAAGTTACTTCATTTCTACCAGGAGACTAGATATTGAACAGGCAATGTTATGTAGTTCTAAACTTCAGAGGAAGGCGCCGCAGTGGTGCATTGTACATGGATCAAGATGTTGAATTATGTAAGTTGAAGTTACGAACTATATATGATGATTTATGATTGTTCAATAATTAGCAATTTATTACCCTGAAAAAAGTGCCATCGATGATGCGGGAATGTACTATTTACGGTGGTTCGCAATCGGGCTGCTAAAACGTGCTGGATGGAACTATGATTTTATTATAAAATGCATTCTTATAGTGGCATAGAGCGTGTAATTTCAGTAGGCTGTCTTGAAAATAGTCACATACTTGGCTCGAATCATAAGAATTGATACTCGTTCGAGATTTGAGTAACCATACCAATGTGCTCAGCCCTACTGATTAGTCATTATAGTGAGTAGAATGTGGGAATGGTCCAGCTTGAACTTCATTGTCTTTGTTATTTTTTACAGGATATTCTAGATTCCTGGCTTGGCTTCTTGACAAATGGCTTCACTACAAACATGATAATAATTTTGATTATTTAGATCGGCAATGTCTTCAATTGATAGTGTTCAACAACGCCAAGAACACTGTACAAAGAATGTCTTGATGACTGGAACCAAAAACGTTCGGAAGTACTACTGCCACATGGAACAAGCGTTGCTGTAAATCGGTGCTGTGTCATCCTCAGGAAAAAGTCGAAAGGTATAAAACATTGATTACACTTCATGGAAACCAGAGGCTATGTGAAAGTAATCATCTTTTGAACTGAAGTAGATGTAATGTTATGGATTTATACACACCTAGATTTAACAACTTTAAAGTTGCGTTAGATCTACCCGAAATGGAAGTAGATAATGCAGTTCTGGAAAGTATACAAATAATAAGTTTTAGAAAGTAGATTTGGTTGAGGTGTTGCGTAGGCCTTCTTAGCGTTTAATCATAGCTGGTGGTCAAAGTAATTATTGTTTGCACTGGAGTTGAAATAGTTGCAATTGCAACGCCTTGAATTTCTACTGCTGTACAATTAGCCATTTACCAAGCTTGTAAAATTCACTTCAAAATGAATTAAAAAGTTCTAAAAGAAAATTTTGTGCTCTATTCTATCCCAAGGGTTCTTAACCAGGGCCCGTAGACCCTTTCGTGGTACGAAGCACCACATCAGAGGGTACGGTATTCATCGTGTAATTTGACCTATATGCTGTGGTTCTCGTGCTATGCGCAATTTTATGTGAATTGACTATCTGATTTTAATGTAGGTACCATCAGAAATTGTGTTGAAAATAAATTGTGGGCTGCTAGAAATCTTTTAAGTAGCATGAAGGGTGCGATCGCTAAGGCTAAGAAACAATGCTATTACTATGGCTAAAGTTGTTATTGATATGTTCCAATAATAATCGAAGGCAACATCTAATTCTGAATTAATTTGACTTCGGTAATGACAGTAGCAACAGCCTACTTATCACGACTATATCAAAACCCGGATTAGGCTACATCGCTTAAATGCTCAAATACCAGATCAAATTTCAGTAGATTTTAAAATACCCTACAAAAAACTGTGACACGTCAAAGGTCCACCAACTGCAATATTATAACCCAGAGTTTGACGATGTCATGATGCATCATATTGCATTATCTCTATAACTCATTATTTTAACAAATTATGCCCAGCACAAAAATAATTTTATTGAAATATTCAAAACTGTGATTTTTTTTCGTGTCCAACGTGAATGATACAATAGTAAATTACATTCTCGAGATGTTTGTCGAATGCTTGTCTGCAAGCTCCCGTCAAATAAGGCCTACATGGAAATTATACATTGAATATCCTTATCTTGCTGCGTCGTCAAAATTCTGGAAAATGACCTGCGACCACATTTGAATTTGAAGCCTCTGCTCTATATGATGTAACAACATTAAGAACAAGGAAAAGTTGAAATATCTATCTCCTATGCGACTTCAAAGAAAATGAATACCGGCTCTACATCACATCGAAGAAAGTTTTTCAGATTTAAGATAATTCCTGTTTCATTGTACTTTGAGACAATACATTTGTCATCAGACTTTCTTCTGCAACTAAATCGCAGTCTACCATAAAATAAAATAACTCGGTATTTTACAGATGATTTGAAGTTGAGAAAAGTTATACTGACATTACATACCTTTGAATAATATCTTATGGCTGAAAACTAGCTGGGAATATCAGTATTTGTTCACGAATTGCAACCCAATGGCGCTTCTTCAATGTACGATCCAAAACAAGCCGATGTCAATGGTGCAACCAATACATGATTCCCATGAGCATGATAGACAGTTTGTGCAGAGTGAAATCATTATGCATGTGGCCTTTATGGGACTGCATTCAGGTACAATTTTGAAATCATGGCTATTTTATTGCAATATATCATCTCTACACGGCCGTTTTCAACTGATAACGTCACAAAAGCTATAAACCGGTGACGTGGTCAACATTGCATACCCAGTAGTAAGGAGAATTGCCCCGTGGATCTTTGGGGGGTTTTCGGGGATAGAAGATCAGTACGAAGATGACCAAAATTGCTCATAAAAGTGTTTTTATGTACTAAACCTTCATTTGGGTCACAAGCATCGAAGTTTCCTGACAATTTTTCAAATCTGAACAACCCTAGTAGACATGGTAGTATCGTCATAAATTATCACTCAGCACAAGTAGAAGTAGCGGTAGCGGATAACAAGACATATCACAATCATAGGCGCCGAACCTGGGCATGCAAGGCATGCCAGGCATGCCTAGACATTTTTTTAGGCATGCGGCATGCCTAGAATTCGGTTTGGCATGAATCGGCATAAACCCCGATTGTGTTATTTAGAACGAATCGTAATGTATTTCCGTTTACGACGTTACCTGCTACCGCTTATGTGAGTGAGGTAACCCGTTGCGCGCGGCCAATTAGCTACAAGCGCGTTGCCAATTAACGAGATTTGTCTGTGCACAATGTAACGCGACGCGATCTCCCGCTGAGATGATCGCGAAATTGTGTCATTGATTGCCGTGCGCTCGGCAATCATCGTTTGGGACGCTTGCCTGCTTTATCGCGTCTCCGACAAGCCTAGTTTCACTTGCTTGAGCATGAAATCACATCAGCAGTAGGCCCGGTGCCATCGCTGCCTGCACTATCGCATCTGCATTGGCGCGCACGATATTATCGCTTGCCTACACACTCGCATCTGCAACAGGCCTAGTACGAAAGATATCATCGCTGGCCAACTATCACGTCTATAGCCGAGCATGCGCTGGCTCCCATCTCTCGAGCCTACCATGCGTTAGTTCCAATCTCTCGATGGCTTGGCGACAATGCCGTTAGGTGTTTGTTGGTTAGCGATTGTAATTAAAGAGCGACATCGCTGACCTGAATAACATCGAATGTCCGCAGACAGGTGCGATTGTGAGTGCGCCGTGCATGCGTAAGTGAATTCCGCTAATACCTAAACATAACCATCAGAAGATGTGTGTCAACTGTCAAGGCTTGAGTTGTAAAAGACGAGAAAGGTTTGAACAACCTGAAGTCCGTGCCATTATAGAACAGATTCCATAACAACTCTGACATTTTGCCTTGCGCAAATCGTCGCCGAGGTTACGTAATACGCGTTGATAAGCGGCGTATTTAATTGTTCGCTAGCGATCAGGAACTCGCTAAGTGACAGCACTTCCGGACTCGTTGACAAGCTTATCATACGCGCAAGTTTGTTAACACGAAGATATTGCATAATCGGCATTTATGCAGGCACTTAACTCTCATGAATTGATGCTATATTATCCCTAATTATCAATTCCGTCGGATCATGACGTCATTCCTTTGTGACGTCATCGAACTCGCATGCCTAAGGAAAATTAGCGTTCGGCGCCTATGATCACAATTAATGCACGAGGAAATAGAAATTGAAGCCCGGACGCAAATTCCAAATGATCTGCTGACATTGTTGTATATGTTTCAGGCAAATCAAAGACCAAGAAGAAAACTGTTGTTGCAACCACGTTTATTGCGAATACGCGCTCGCGCTCTTAACATGATGCGGTGCAAATGATGCATCGTTTTATCATATGCAATGTAAATTATTACTTATGATTGCTTCATGCTTTTCCCTGTTTTAGTTGTATTAGCAGTTGTACTTTTTCAAAGTCATGTGACACGTTTATTTCTAATTTCATGATGCACTTCAATTGAAATGTTTGTAATGGTAATATAAAATTGACTTAGAACTTGCTGTTATATACAAAATCCCACTGACACATTTATTCGTAGTGATTTCCTGATCGATTTTTCACGTAAGCCTGAACTTTGTTAACAAGTAATAGTTCATTAGTTAATGTTGTACTTGTATTTTGCAATTGTCGTTTTCCAGTAACCCAATATAAACAGTTCGTTAGTTTATATGATGTTGAATTCCATGTAATTGCACCAGGTGTGGAGGGGAGTCCTGATATGGTAGTCCCGAGGAATAGAACAGGTGGTAAATGACATATCCATAGGGAGTCACGTCACGTCCGCAGTAGGTCTGACGCATCCATAGGGAGTCAAGTCACGTTCACAGCAGATCCAATGAGTCCATATGGAGTCGCTTCACGTCCATAGTAGACCAACTCAGGAAGTGTTTAGGACGCTTCTAGTAGTCGACAAATCCACTCCAGGGAAGTAACACTGGGCGCCCTGCGGCTATTCCGCAGGAAGTCAACTGGAAATCGAGTGTTTGCTGGGTTAAGAGCTTGGTGCAGACGAGCAGTCCTAAACTTAATGTGAGCACAGATCTCTACCACATTCTCAGTCGATTCAGTATTCACACAAGGCACCAATTGGTAATTTTACCAAGATGAAAGAGTAGCATAAAGCTATCACATTTGTTCCTAGAATGCTTAACTGCAATACTCATATGCGTCTCATTTCTTTTTAATTGTAAATGGATAATTTCCTGCTCAACTGACAAAGTGGGATGCAATGAAAGAGAAGGAGGTGTCGAATCGGCTTGGAGTAGTCTTCGGAATCAGACACCGACCTGGCCTAGACGATGTAAAACAGGAGGCATGCGCACTGAATGCAAAGTAAAAGAAGATAATTTAAAACGACTGGCGACAAAAAGGGGTGCATGTGTCGGAAGGCGATACCTATATCTCATGTCGTGGTTCGGTAAACTAGAGGGCTGACTTTGCCTATAGTATTGATTCGGTAGAAAATGTTCGTATTTCGACTTGGATATGGACATGCTCGACGACTGTCGGATAACCGACGTGATACTGTTCCACACTGCGGGACCAGCATACTTGATATAGAGCGATCATCTTATTTTGTCGACCATGTGGATGGGTTACCATATTTTGAGACCAGGAAATGAGGAAACTTTTCACAGGCTGCAAAAGTTACTAAAGTGGACGGATAATGAGTGATTTTTATATTTACACAGCTAATTTTATCAGAGTTGATTAATTTTTCAGATATGACTCCAGAAATACCCAACTTAAGTATGGGTAACGATACGTATATGCCAACGTATATGGGTAACCCTAAACAATTCAGCATTCATGACTTAGCTGAGATCCGGTCTCCTTTCGTTTCCAGGACTCTGTAAGTAGTATCTGTAGCAAGTATAGAAATTTCAGTCTGATCAATATCAATGTAGCAATAGTCTGACGCCCGGAAAATACATTGTCCAGTCGAGCCTAGACCGTTAAGGCGTGGTCCATGGCTAGTCCTTATCGAAATTGTTGACAAGGCGTTAAGAGATATTGATTTTTGTGATTATTATAGCATTTGGTTGTTCCAGTTGATACATTTAGTAATGGTGAAAAATCAGCTTTTAGACTACTTATATGTTACTCGAATGCTGTCACAATGTGACCTGCGTCGTCGCTACAGGTACTGTGTACGTTGATATACTACTTTACGGAAATGTAGTGTTGTAATTAGCGTTGTGGCGTTTCTTAAATCACCGTCCATCTGTAGAAAAATTGCTTGATTTAGTGCTTCAAAATGAACTAGCTACCCATCTACAGTTATAAACAACAAAAACACAGGAATATTCCCTTGCAAGTCGAAGTCTAAACAATGTACGTTTTTGCGGAGATCCACGTGGAGCCTGAAACAAATTAAAGGCTTTTATCGGTACTAATGAGCCGCCGCACACAGTTTGGGATTGATTGCTATATACCAGAGGTCACCAACATTTTTGCAACCAAGAGCTACTTCTTGGGCAGGAATCACATTGCGGTAAGACTTGTAAGAGAGTCTCTAGAGCAGTGGTTCCCAACGTGGGCGATATCGCCCCCCAGGGGGCGATTTGGCGATCTAGGGGGGCGAAAATTAGGAAGGGGGCGATAGGGGGGCGAAAATGGACAAAGGGGGCGACGGGGGGCGAAAATAGCGAAGGGGGCGATAGGGGGGCGATGACGCGTCAAAACGGCTGACCTTTTTTTTTTTTTTTTTTTTTTAGTCATCCACCTAGCCATTCGGAGAGAAAAAACGTTATTTTCAGCTCTGAGCAGAGAAAGATGACCTTTTTTTTTTTTTTTTTTTTTTAGTCAACCCGCCGGTGATTACAGCCTGTATGCCCAATTATCGGTGCACAAAATTTGGGGGGCGATGATCGGTGTTGACCTTGAAAAGGGGGCGATGGGCCGAAAAAGGTTGGGAACCACTGCTCTAGAGAGTCTATTAAAATAAAACATCTCATTTCAACTAGCTAGCCACTCAGAATTTTTAAGAAATCATGCATTACTTCGCACCATGTTGGTATAAATCATGCAACAACAGTCAACTCAAATTTTAAGATAAATCATGTCACACTTTATACTGGACTGTTAACTGTTTCCCAATCAGTGAGAAGCCTGGAGTTGCATGCTATCAAGTAGTGCGCTCTACTCTAGTATCTAACTTGACACTGCAACTCTGAGTGAGTGTTCCAGAGGTTCATTAGTGAGGAGTGTTCTGTGTTTGTTTTTGATGAAGTTCATGTCCGAAAAGACTGATTCACAACGATAAGTTGAACCAAGCACGCATGTAACCTTCATAGCGGCTGCGCATACACCACTTTACTTTTCTGTGTCAACAAGGCACCAATAGTTTGCTGCAGCTTGGTGGGCTTAGAGGTGGAGGTCATTCTGCAGTGTTACAATTGTAATCTCCAACTGTTCTGCATCCAGACATGACAGATTTCCTTACACCGGACAGCAGCAACGATTACAGAGAGTCAGAGACATGTTACTAAACAGCGTTGAGCGTAAGAGAAACAAGCTGTGTCAAAAGATGCAATACGCAACGGGCATACAGATATTGGAAACATACTAGTACTTCACCGCTATCTGCTACCGAATAGTATCAATGTTGTTTACTACTTTGGGATTGTTCTGGACGTCAAGATTCTATAAGCCCCCGCCATTTCAAGAAGACCGTGGATGACATTTCCGTCATGTCACCTGTATGGGCAGTGCGTCGTATCCTACGTCTTCGATTTCTTGTGATTTTATTACATGTTGGTATAATATTGTAATTGGGGATATTTGAGATCATCATATTGTGGGAACTCGCTTAGTCCTCTCCGGCAGATACAAGGCAGTAGGCACGCAGTATCAAATCTCTTGATTGCGGCATACAGGAGCGAGGACAGGAAGTTTGAAGTAGGCCTATATGAGTTGACTTCGTCGTGGGAAAGGTGTTTAGCAACAGCCTCTCCGATTAGAGGTCGCCATTGCACGGTAAGATGTAGTGCCACTGACGTGGCGCACTGATGTCACCGAGTAGGTCATCGTAGGGAAGCTATCATGAGACACGCTGCGAAAACTTGACCGATTGTGCCGAAGCTCCGTGCCTTGAAACTCAACGAAACGCCAACTGCGATGGTAAACATCGATTGTCGATGCGACGCATCCTAAGCGCGCACTGCCTGTGTGAGTGAGATATCCGTCAATACACGTTATTAACCTCTCATTCAATATAGCATAGTCCTGATATAACACCACTACCGAGATAACAACAACAATGGTAAGAAAGAAACGCACATGCCACGAAGAAGTATGACAACCTACTACCTATTCGTTCCGAGTACAAAAAATGCACCCGGGCGTCCGAGAAGTTTTAAATTAAGTCTTCAAAAACTGTGCGGAGAGACGGTGGGGAAGGTTTTCTAGCTAATAGCTTGTTTGGCATGACAGACATAGAGAAGTAGATATCCTACGACATGGCCGACAGAGATTTGAGATTGGAACTGAGTCTGAGACTGAGATCTGACAAGAAAATGGGAACATACGTGTCCATGTCGGGCGATAAAGGAAAGAGAGCAGTTAAAAGAAAAAAGGAGAACAATGCCATAGTAGGGCCACCGTGAGTAATACACATGATTGTCTACTTAATTAACAATTGTTATCGATATTTTTGCCATCGTGCAGGTCAGCATTTTTCTTATTATGCGGGTACCGCAGACGTGAGGTACAGAAAGCCAATCCCACATTCGCAGTTCGCGATGTCGCCAAGGTTTTGAATAAAATGTGGCTGGAATGTCCTGCAGACGAAAAGGCCAAGTGCGATGATCTCGCTAAATCTGCCAAGGAAATATACAAGGAGGTGAGTATCGATTTTATAGATTTACTATGAATTTAAAAGGAATGGCAGCCTTTTTGTCATATTAGCCAGTCGCTGGTGAAAGTGATAAACAGCAACGGAAGCTGCTAAAAAAGCCACGTGACGGGAATGAGGAGGATGAGGAAGATGAGGAAGAAGATGAGGAAGATGAGGAAGATGAGGAAGATGAGGAAGATGAGGAAGATGAGGGAGATGAGAGCGATGAAGACAGTGAATGAAAAGAACGATAAAGTACTGCGATAGACATGATGAAATTGCTTTTGGGAACACAGCACTGTCGTGTCCCACTTGGTGCTGGTTATGACTTGCGTGGAGTCTTTGTGACTGGTTACGTAAAGAATTGCGTGGCCCAATAAATTATGTCTCGCATCAAATCAATATGAGCATATGGATTTAGATGTATATAATGGCGTGCTGGTCGTTCTTGTTTGTAGACGATCTTATTAATTTGCACTGTCGTAACAGTCGTTATACATTTCATCTCGTCTAATCATTTAAATCTTTCATCAGGAACAAGTGGACTTACCTTATTTTAGCTTTTGCATTACTTCGACTTGTAATCAACAGTTGCCAAGACAATGGAATTCATTTCAAGTTAAATTATGGAGTCGATTGCTTTGCTAGTATGTCCAATGTTTTGCAGATTACAATACAGCCGATCTGGTATGACAGTCAGCAATACTATTCGAGTAGAAGTATAAATCACTTAAAGTTATACCACAATGTAGGTATAATGGCAATTTTAGCAGTGTTGGGATAAGCGACTACCTTCGAGTCAAGTACAGTCGATCGATTTTTGAAGGTGACTCAAGTCAAGTCACTCGATTTTGGAGGTGACTCGAGTCAAGCCAAATTTCAAGTCGCCTTGTCGAAGTACGAGGCATTATTACATCATCACGTTTTGATAGCTGTTGGAAAGTCGTCATTTATTTTGAATCGATAGGAACGAATATAGCAGTGGTTCTCGAATATAGCAGTGGTTCTCAACCGGGGGTCAGCGAAGCATTTTCAGGGGGTCCGCAAAACCTCTATAAAGTTGCAAAATGATTGATAACCTAATTTGTTAGGGAAGCATAAGAGACAGTATCGTTTCATAATTGCGAAAACTTTCGGAATCTCATCATTAAAATGGTCGTCTGAGATGAATATCCGACTGAGCAAACTCATTTTAATTGTCAAATTGCCGATATCCTGATGTCAATGTAAACACATTCCTGTTTAGAGATGTTTTGTTGGAGTTTGTGGGAAAAAATGAAATGTTGGGAGATAGGAAGGTGAAACAGTGTGACTTGGAAATGTTTGCAAAACATTTTGAATTCAATCGTTTGAAATTAAAATTCCTGAATTTTTTCCAAATCTGTCTCATTGAAGGAATTGAAAACTCACTACGAAATCCAGTTTCTCATGAGGTATAACCACTAAATAACTTCAAGATGAGATGCTAGAATACATAGAAATGAGTGGACGTGATATGTCTATTAAGAACTCGCACTGAAATCTGTCGTCGTAAGCGATACGTGTTAATATTACACTCGCCACCACCTATAACTGTGAAACGGATTTTCGGCATCCGTTCATATCAAATCGAAGATGTGTAGCCGATTTCCTAGACCATAAATACAACTACGAAATTCGCTTGGAAATAATAATAGTCTACTCAATTTCTTCATTTCTGTTTATCACTATTTTTTTTTCAAGTTTTCAAGTTCAAGTCCATGGGGATATTTTGACCAAAATCTCCCATTTCCGCTGTAATAGGTAGATAAAAAATCGGCTCAGTCGTACTGTAAAGTTTAGAAATTCAATCTACTCGGTATTTTTACACACAGAAGACACTTTGAATCAAGATAGAGCAACAGCACTATTTTTAGGAGTATTAGATTTATCATAGTTATAGACTTTCACGGATATCATGTGGGCCTACATAAAAAAAACTCCATTCGTGTAGATAAGTATTTACCTATAGAATCAAATTGCGTGGCGTTAATTCAATCAGTTTTACGTCAACCACCTATTGTAAATATGAAATAATAAGTTGGAATATAATATTATTGATTCATTTCAAAGCACAATATTTTTCGTACGATTTTTACATGTAAGCAATTTAGTGCAGTTTCTCGAAACGTTCCAGCAATGGTTTGCCATAATATGTTCATCTCATCTGGCCTAATCTCTTTCTTTTGTTGTTTTGATGTCTTGGTGGGACCTCTCCACTTGCTTATCAACCAGATCATCAGAAAATATATCAAGATGGAGGTGAACAGGAGGTGAACTTTTATGCTCAAGTTTGTTCCAAGTTTTTCAGATGCAGATACAAATTTTCGGACCAACTGTTTGTAGTTGGGTGCTTTGTGATAATCTAAAACTTTGCATTTACTACATGTTAGGATAAATTCCATGCAGTGACCTTCTTCCTAATATGGAATTGGAATCTTTCATCCGTATTCGAATATGAAATCTATCAAAGACACAATATTGATGTTTCTTGTTTGATATGGATACTATAGGTATACCCACTTTGTTGACTAAGCGGAAATTTATCTATTTACAAGTCAAAAGAAATGAGACGCGTATGAGTATTGTAGTTAAGCTTTTCAAGGACAAATTAGCTTTATACTCCACTTTAATCCCTGTAGACCAGGGCACTTTAATCACTGTAGACCAGGGGTGGGCAAACCTTTGAGCTCGCGGGCCGCATTCAACATCTGAATCCATTCGCGGAACGCACTATATAAAAATGGGATTACAAACCAAAACACAATATTGGTATTTGATGATATAGTGAAGACATGGAGAAAATATATACGCTTATTTAAAACAAACCAAACATTGCTTTGATGATATCGTATATGCGTCAGAAACAGTGGCGAGATTTTATAGGCTGGTCGGCCTCAATAACCAATTTGTCAAAACTAGACAGATGAAAGTCGGTTGTCCTGATTCTTAGAACAGGATTGCAATTTAAATCTGTGAGCAGCGATATGTTCATAGATTTACTAGATCCTCTTTTCGTTCAATTCCAGGACACACAATGCTGACAGCATCATAACCACGTTAGCTGCAAACACGCTTCTACTATGTGTAGATAAAATATAAATACCCTAATTCAACGCATATGGAGAACGAATTACCAAAGACGCGCATGAATCGTTTTTTATAAGCTCATCACCTAAATATTTATAAGTGGAATGGCCAATCTGAAAGCACACTCGTAATCCGAATTATGTCAATCTAATTGAGGATTTCTGTGATGCTTAGCAGTAGAAACCTTTCAAACTGCGTGGGCCTTGAGATCGGGCTGTCGCGCCAGAAATAAACATAAAAAATAACATAGGAAATAATGACATTGGAACAGTGGTTCTCAAACTTTTCAAGATACCTTATCATGATGAAAGATTTCGCGCCCCCCTATCGTCATATCACAAAACACAACCAGGAGGATGGTGGATGGATGGTGTGATGGCATGGAAGGTTATGACTGTGGATGAGAGATTTTTAATATGAAATTCAGACTAAGTACTTAGCAATAATCATGAATTGGATGTAAGTCGCGCGAAGCGCAAAAAAAAATTCAGCTGAGCTCAGCTTCGCGTCCCCTTCAGACGCTTTCACGCCCCCAAGGGGGGCTCTCCCCCCAGTTTGAGAACTACTGACTTAGAATTATCATGGTGAAATATACCAAGAAAATGTTTAATCAAGTCCCTGCATTAATACGATTTTTAGTACGCATTTTAGCAATATTTTCCATAAGTTTCCTTGTACTCTCGCGGGCCGCAGAGAACGGTGTTGTGGGCCCTAGTTTGCCCACCCCTGCTGTGGAATGACCAATTGATTCAGGAGAATATGTATTTCCGTTGGCTTGACAAACTGCTTTAACGACAAACAAATATTTCGCACCTGGTCATATTAATACTGATAGAATGACTGAGAACGACATGAGGGTTTTTCATAGTCAATTATCCATTTATTCGCAGTATAAAATTAGAAAAAACTACGATTTTCTTCCAATCAATTAAAATAATCAAGGGCAGTGCTTTTCAACCTTTTAGAGCTTCATTCGTGCTTTTTTTGTAAATTAAATTTCATTCGCAAAAATTAACCGAAAATTATTGTACACATAGAAGATGAAAATACAACATTTATTTGTTCAGATGTGCAACAAATTGGCTACTATGCATCTTGAAGCGGCACTGTGCTCGAAAAATGATGTGGTCTCAGCTTTCATTGGCTGCTTAACCCGTTACGTGAAACGATGTCTTCATCGTCGCACTTGCTCGACGCGATTGGGCAGTCACGCAGAGAACGCATTTTATATAGTTGTCAGCCGATGTTATGAAGTAAATATGTCTGAAGTTCGTTCTCTGCGCGACTGCCTTATCGCGTCGAGCAAGTGCGACGATGAAGACATCGTTTCACGTAACGGGTTAAGCAGCCGCTGCAACTGGAGCGTGAAGGTCCTGTGGAAATTTCAATAAATTGCAGCTCCATTACGGTGGCGTTCTGAAGGAAATGACTACGGCCAAAACATTTTGTTCGTTTTGCCCTTCAATTTGAGACGACATCATTTTTAGAGCGCAGTGAATGAAAAGCATGAAAAATGCTTGCTGGAAGAAATCGATTTTGAGAGCTGACAAAAAGGTCTAGGAGGTTCAGTATGTCGAAATGGTGAAAAACACTTTTTTGTGTTGAGGATTTCACATTATGTATTGGAAAATAAGGTCTAAACCAGGGGTTCTCAACCTGGGGGGCGCGCCCCCCTTGGGGGGCGCGAGAAATTGACGAAGTCAGTATAGGAGGGGGCGCTAGAAATTGACAAAGTCAGTATAAATTGTACGTGTCTGAACATGTGTTTCACATCCATTATGAGAAGACGATTAATGAAGATGAAATTTATTCCTTATTCAAGAAAGCTTGCAAAATACAAACTCTAGCCACCGCGGTCAACGGAGTATAGTCTGATTTTAAAATCATTTGCGCAAATTTTTGAAATTCTTTGGAGATATAGAGAGCAATTCCCACGTGTAAGTCATTCATTGCTTCATAGCTTTGACAGTAGCCTAAAGCTTGTCGCGCTGGGCAGCTCTTGTTAGTAGCTTGCGAACTGCACTGCCTAAGACAGACTCAGATGCAACATAGGTTGCCCGGTTTCGCCCTCAATTAGGCTATAAATCAACACTATTTAATTCATTTCCAAAACTGATCAAATTTAGCCTGGCAGGACAGAACGACGCCTTGCTCTTTGTACTCACTACCAGCATCAGGATTAGTCTCAGGGTGACCTACCTTGAAATTAATTAATGGATGTCTTGTTCAATGTTTTTTTGTTATTTTCAAACAAGTTTGGAAAAATTTGTCAGCAATGTAAAAGACTCAACAACTGGAATGCAGATTCAAAATTGGCGTAAGATATACCTTATGTATACTATTATATTAGGGGTGGGCAGCCTGCGGCCGTAGAAGGGAATTTGAGCGGCTGTCGACGCCTCATTCAATTAGTATGTGTTGGCGGCCGTAGACATGCAAATTGCAATTACGAATTCACTACCGCATTTTCGAGAGATTTTAATTAATCTTGAAATTTTCTTCGCCCTCCGCGCAATTCAACAAGACTTCATTTTTCGATTTTAATGCAGTAGTGCCCTTCTTAATCTGAGCCGAAATGGGAATTGGCAAGAAATAACAGTTCGTTCGCGGCCCTGAAAAATTTTCGCGCTCCGCGCGACAATATGCACCTCCCGGCAACTATTCATAACATTGCCACTCGCGATTTCGGTGCGTACAATAGGCCATTGTGAAAAGTATAATAGTCCGGAGTTCACCGGGAATGGATATGGATTGGACAGTTTACCATAGGAATTTTGCGTCCAGATCGTTCATTGCGGCATTGCCCTGGAATGCGGTCGAAATCGAAATGCGGCCATGATTATCAAAAACGTTGCCCACCTCTGTATTAGATGATGTGCTCTTTTTGACATGACGATAAATGCAAGGGGGATCAGGGGGCGCGATATTTTTGACCATCTCCAAGGGGGGCGCGTGTCAAAAAAGGTTGAGAACCACCGGTCTAAACGATGAGGAGATTGGGCATATTAAAGCTCGCTACCTTATGATACGTTGCTCATAATTTTTTTTTAGCTTTCAATACAACATCCATTGTAGTAAAATATTTATTCAACTCGAAGACTTTTCGGGTGCCTCTTTTCAAGAGTTAACGGCACACTAAAGGGATTTAAACAGAATGAAAAGCAAAACCAAAAAGGCGAAGTATGACGCAACAATCAGAAATTACATACCATGAAGTCCGCAATGTAACGATGGCAACAATAACAAACTTGAAGAGTACGATACTAGTAACATAGCATTTTGAAACCAAACAATAACAAACACGAATTAGAACGCACTAATGGGAAATTTGTAAGTTATACAGAAAATCTTTTTGCCTACATAAAATAGGCTTGGTCAATTGGATGATTGTTGATTCTAGGGCTTTCAAATGAAACAAGGATCTGCCTCGCGCAATGACTGTTAACATTTGGTCATTATAGTTTTGAGCACAAGAAGGGTTCTCACTTAAATGTTGGCCAATTGCCGAAGCGTATGCTTGGTAATCGTCGTAACAGTCGGTTTTGGCGGCTGATTTGCATTGTCGTGCGAACTCCGTACGGTCATTTGCGCAAGTTTTTGAGCGAATCAATTTGGGAATGTGTTGCGTTATCCGTTCAAACAATCTTTGTGATGTACGTCCCACATACCTACTATGCCGTTAACTCTTGAAAAGAGGCACCCGAAAAGTCTTCGAGTTGAATAAATATTTTACTACAATGGATGTTGTATTGAAAGCTATCTTCAAGTTCTGTACCACAAACCAACTGTTCAATTTTTTTTTCGATTTCCCATTTTCTGTCCCGTGGGTATGTGGAAAGCAAATAAACTCACGATACTGTGCACTATGCTCTTTAGCTCAATCTAACCTGGGAAATCATAACAGTTTAATAACGTTAATGCTACTTTTTAGACTACAACCTAAATCTGAGTTTTTGTGGCATCTCGCGACCCGAGCCTCATCCATGAAAAATATATCATTTTTAACATTACAGTAGTATGCTACGATTTTACGGACATGTATGACATACAGAACGCGCACACCACAATTCTATCCAACACAGCTCTACAAAATATATGTCTTACGCACGCGATTTCAAACTAGGGGGAATTGAATTATTCTATTTACTACTGTCTTCTCAGATTGCAAGAATGGGACTATTCCTTGCCGACAATGGAGCATGTCCATATCGAATGGTTTGGCCATCCAGCATCGTTCTTTTTTTGACCAAGGTTTTGTCCACGCCTATGTTTTAGCACCGCATTTAATCACCGGTTTGTTGGTCAAAACTTTACGTCTTCATTTGACCCCACGCAGAAGGCGTTTGCCTCGAAATGAATGAGTCTCATAGACCTGAACTTGCTCATTGCACATCCGTAGTCCCTACACTGGTTCATCCCAACGGCCTTCGACCATGTTTTACAGAAAAACCAGTCGGACAAATCTTATCATGAATTCTCATCATAAAGCCATATTTTCTTCGTGTCTTGCTTATTGGCTACAGTACCCAACACCGTGACCTTAGATTTGTAAACACTATCGCAGGATTTTTAGCAATAAATTCGACAAAGATTACATAGGCCTACATATTAACATATAGCTTTAACATCGTGACGACCCAAAATTATGGATTTTGCGGTCCATACTTTAATAAGCATTGAAAGGGTAAAAAATTTCGTTAGAGTAACTCGCAAATGTGAGTTTGTAATGATGGTATTTACTACTATCCTCTGCCTCGCACTAATCGAACAGTTATTACGAAAGTATGATGATTATTTAGCGAATGAAAGCAGAAAGTCAATTTGACGTCATTTTTCCAGCCTGTCGTGGGCTCAGACGAGCTGCCACTGCACTAGCTTCCAAACCAGGCTTTGGGTTACGTAATAATTATAGTGCAATAATATTAATTCACTGTGGGTAGTGAGAGCTACGATTCGTGGTGCGCTGCAAGTTGAACAAGTTTCTACAATTGCGTCGTAACAACAAAAGTTACACTGCCTTTTCATTTCCTATAAGGTTTAGTTGAATTATTCCAGGTCAGGAAAATTACCAATCATTATTCACGATTTTCATTCGCACCATTTGCACCAGCTTCGTCATTCGCTTTCCTCCGGGATTTTTATTCGCACCACCTGCATCATCCGCACCGTACTGCACAAGTGCGAACCGTCACACAGGTTGAAAAGAACTGATCAAGGGTAAATACAATAATTTCGGGCTTTTTAGGGGTATAAATATATACTGAACAAGAGCTAATCCGGCAAAATGAATGTGATAATCGTAATCAGCACCCTCGAAAACCCCGGAAATTGTAGCCTACCCCGTGAGAATCGTTTCTGTATATAGTTATTGCACTGTTTTATTAGGAAATGACACAATATCTCTCGCTTGTGTCGAAGGAGAGGAGTGGCACTGAGCAGAAATTGACGGATGTGACCTGTTGCGTGATACTAGGTTTGGTAGACATGCACACAGGTTTGATACGACCTTTACGACCACATTTCTGACATACTGCATGTCGATATTGACAGTCTTTTCTCTGGTGATCGGCTGCAGGATTTCAGTCTTTCTGGGAAGTTGCCTTGGATGGATTTGGAAGGTTTTTTCCCCTTCTGATAACTTCCCGTCATTTTGTTGACGACGGAAGTGTCTTTACCGCTACTCTCACCTTGGATAACTCTATCAGTTTCCAGCGTTCTCACGTAAGTTGCGGCTACTTTGAGAACGTCGTCAAGGGATGGATTGGTTTGTGTTAGACAATGCCGTCTCACATCCGCGTGCGGCGTTTCTTTAATGATGAGATCGCGCATTAGCTCATCAACGTAGCTCTGATCACAGCCATCTCTTGAGCATATGAAGTTGCAATCTTTGGAGATTCCGCGTAGAGTAGCGATCCAATCGGCGTACGATTGTCCCGGTTGCATTTTACAGTTGTAAAATTCGTACCTGGCTGCTTGTACATGTATGGAGTCCTTGAAGTGTGTCGACAACTTCTCAGTCAACGCGTCGAAGGATTGCGCACTGACATCAGCAGCACCAAACAAATTACGTAGGAGCGAGTACGTTTCAGGTCCGACCCATGAGAGTAGACACGCTCTTCTTTTCTCTATGTTGGAAATACCGTAAATTGCTAGGTGATGGTTGAATCGTTGCGGATACTGGTCCCATTTCTCCTTTGATTTTACGAATGAATCAAACTTGGGAGCGGTGGCTTCAGATGTTGACGCACCGGGACTCAACCTCTGCACTAATTGCGATATGGCCTCCTCATGCTGCAGCTTTTGCTGTGCCATATCTTCTTTGTGCTGTGCGCGTTGTTCCGCCATCATCTCCTGCTGCTTCTCTAGAAGCTTCAATATACTTGCTTCCATGATGTATCTCAGTCGCAGAAATAAATATGAATCCGACTTCTGACACCAATTGTCATGTTCTTGATCTTGTTTGAACAATAACTCAATGCGACGAGGTTGCAATAAGAAATCAGTATATTATCAGCAGTATAACTTTAAGACAGGCGACACGATCCAGAGTTCAGTTGAATGAAAAGACCACGAGACAACAGAACACAGGGTATAAATACAAAGCACGACACACGAGGAAATAATGATTGGCGGTAATTACTAATCCTAGACAAATACGAAACAAACGATACCAACGTAAAATGCACGAACATAACAACTATGCTTTTCTTGATTTTATTGTGCGTATACCCACACCCGAACAAAATACGGATAATTTTACAGAAATGAGTCTACCTGTCATTTGCAGTCATGGGAGCACCACTTGAGGTCGTTGAAATATTTTAGTGTAGGGTTGCGCAACCTGCGGGTGCATCATCGACATTTCCGCCCCAGGACGCACAGAGACATGAAAATTTGACCAACATGTGACTTCACTAAAAGTGCGTGGCCAACGTGATCACTGACGATAAACCCGTGACCAACAATTATCCCCGCATTGTTGGCCGGAACCTTTGACATTGATATGTTCAAGCTTCAAATCTTACGTTTTCCGTTAACTATTTCGGCTCGTTAATGAATCTTGCAATACCATTTGTCAATCGGATGTATGAAGGGTAGTAATGAAAATACTCGTAGGGGTGAAAGGGGCCGAAGGATTCGTCCCCAGAGATTCGGTTGATCGCCATGCGAGGGTCAAGGTCACCGTTTGCGGGGGTTGGACGTGAATTTGAACCGGTTGACTTTGATTCACGATGAGGCGGAGACCCATTTAGTTAGAATTATAGAGGAGTGCGACCATATACAATTGCATCATTGTTATTATCCAGTCTTTCCAAAAAGTCTAAATTGCGTGTGTAATTTATCACGTTCTCGCAATTTGGTACCGTTATCCCTGAGCGATTTGGATGTCGAAGCGAGCGGAAACGCTCAGGGGGCGCTAAAGAAAAATGATGCAGTAGATGGTGTATTAGAGACATATAATGAATGATTATAGATAGATTATAGTAGAACAATAGTTGTATATATCCTTGAGATCTCATTGCAAATTAACAGTCGACAAAATCTGCCAAATCTCAGAAATTTGCCTTCGTGCTGCGCATCCGCCAGCGATGACTGCAACGCATTTCCATGAATGCGGTGGTTTATTATAATTCATGTAGCCTAAAAGGAATTGCATTTACTTATAGATCGGCAATTCCCGTTATTTCTAATGGCACATCCGAGATTACACCCCGAACCTCAACCGCTCATGTTCTGTAAAACTTGACTTTCACAAATATAGGCTTTTATTGCGTGCCCAGATTGTCACAAGCTAGTAGCTTTGCAGGTCGTGTACTGTTATTGCATTCTACACATAATGAACCTGATGGCAAAAAGCGAATATCCTTATGCGGACCTCCAAGCAAATTGTGAAGGTTCCTGTTTATGACCAAGGTACTGCAATTTCGTAGTGCCTTTTCCATGCTCGTTATAACGACCGAAAGCGAAGGCGCGAATATACCAATAGCGAACAAACCTTTAGGTTTAGGTCCCCCTATGGGCCTCGTCGGCGGAGCGCTTATGCCGAGCACGATTGCAACGTGTCCGACACCAGTCTCGTAAGAAGACAAATGTAACTGTTCGCTGTATTACGAGAATTCTTTCATCTGGAACCCGCTAAAATATCCTACTTGGACCACAAATGTGTGTGAGATCATCAAACATTTGTAATACCCTTGAACATCCGATACTATTTCTAGAGAAAGTTATCATCAGTTGGGTTAAAAGTATCGTCACCGCCGGTGCTCAAGTAGAAGTAGAACTTGTGATTGACGAGTTAGTAAAAAAGAAAATATTCGGACTCTGTCTTGCCTAAAAAACTGAAAACTATCAAGTAGAAGTAGAAGTAGTCCTACATCAGAGGTCTCAGACACGCGGCCCGCGGGCCGCATGTGACCCGCCAGAGCATTTTGTGCGGCCCGCGACGACATTTTAGATTTTTATTAATTTGACAACATATAAGTGTCACATATCTTTTCAGGTTATAAAGTGAAAATTCCCTCTTAAATTGCTCCGAATGCCTGAAGGTATTCAGCAAACTTCACAATTGCATCAATTGCAAACGCTACCATATGCAGTGAAAGATTCACTATTTCGCCACATTTCCCATTCATAATGACAATACAACGACAAGTATTGGTGCGTGTTTTTGTTGAAAAGAGTAGCCTACCAACCACGCATTTACGGAGCAGACACATCTAACATCGCCAAGTCTCAAAATATCACAACCGCTGAACAAGAAAAAATTTTAACACACCAATTGCTAAAACTTTTGTGAATTAATATTTTTTAATGTAGACATCACCCTACATAACTTAATTTGACCAATATCTATAATATATTTCAGATGTAGAAGAATGATGATTATTCAAGGAAACCACATACTTTCATGAATTCAGATGCTTGCCTTGAAATAAATTCCATCCGTGTAATTGTCTAATTGCATGTTCTGATGACAAATACAATTGTTGAAGTCGCGGATTCGTGTGTTTTCGCGCCATCGATGAGAGAACTTGCGGGGTTGTACCTATGAGCCGGGAAAAGTCGAGATACCTGAGTGATTCCATTATGAATCAAGTTTTAGGCTTCAAGTCTAATCGAATACTCAAATACTATTCATTACTACCAGGGCCGTAACAGCACTTCGTCAGGCCCCCCCCCAAAACTTTGGTCGTGGGCCCCCCATAGGGTTATAGACCGCGAACTTCTGGGGGGCTTCGCCCCCCAGACCCCCCTGCGGCCATACTCTGTTTACGGCTATTTATCATTTGCGTTGGCAGTTTGTTTAGTGAATCAGCATTTGTCGCCTAAGCGCGCGAAGCGCGGGAAATTTCTGGAATTCATGATGGTTATTTTGCTTGTATGTGTTACTTAGACCGATCAGAAAATGTGTTTGCTGCTAGTGAATTTGAATTATTTCAACCCCTACTTGTATCTAAGTTTTAAGAATCGGTAGCCCAACTGAAATCTAAAACTACTCATTTTTTGCTTCGTTTACATACTGGTATATTTGGTAATGATTTCCCCATATAAAGTCTCTTTTGTGTTCTCTTTTTAGACTCCAAACATTCAGAAGACTGCTCATCAGCAAGTCCCTGCGCCAAGAGTTCAAACCGCTCCTGTTGTGAGGACAACTGCAAGTGAGTGATGTTTCCATCAATTGATAATAAAATATCTCGCCACCAAATATTCCGGGTCGAACATATTGTAATATAAAGAATGTTTGTTCATGAAGTATTTTCATTGTGACTTGTTAGTTCAAGTGTCGTGCATTTATATCTTGATTTCTTTGCAGTTACCATGGCAGCTGCTAACTCTAATGTGCAACAGCAACCTCAATCCAATTGGCAGCCTCCAAGACCTCCAGCAATGGTATGCTGTCTTTGTCCTGTCTTTCAACATTCATGTTTTTACCCTTACATATTGCAACTATATTCATCTGACGGTAGAATGTAATTACGTATGGTATAGGAGAATGGTTCTCAGCCGCTCAACTGCCAGATCCATTAGAATTTTATATCTTGTTTCCAAAAGGCAAGTTGTTGAGCGCTTGTCCATGAATTATAGTTTTTTTTAGAAGAGTTGAACGTATTTGTGTATGGTGTTGCAATGGAGGTTGTCATATATAGGGTCATATATAGGCTATAGGCTGCCATGAAATTGAGGCACCTTTTGATAGTTGCGAGGCTGCACAGCTCATTAAGAATTTTTAACTGTCAAGGTATGATTATCATTATTGGACCAACTTTTAATACCTGGCGGCAAATCATCAGGTCCTCTCAATAATTTTGTCAAAATATCTGCACAATGACAGGACATGCATATTTTTATGTTGTAATCACCCTTTTTTAGCTCAGCTTACACATATCAACTACCAGTACCAGACCAAGCTAACTCTTTAATGTTGTTAACTGTTAAGTACATAGCCACGTGATCATTTTATTGATTTTACATGACTGACTTGATTGTCTTGTGATGTCTTGTATTATGGTCTTCGTATTGCAATAAGAACGTAGTCTCGAAGATGCCCTGATTTGTAGCGACAAAGCTCTTTGCGGCGAATGTATGCCTTCCGTAATCAACAATAAGGGCGGAACTTAACCCTTCCGTAAATGGCAAACTACAGTAGAGATGGTCTTAACATGGTAACAAATCCAAGAGTCAAAACGAGTGAGTTTGTAAATGTTGTGATTGAACATAGGTCTGGCAATCAAATAGAGTAGGATTGTGGCTCCATGCTTTTACAAGTGTGACTCCAGTGTTACCATTATCGAATGTAGACATCGAACGTTCACATTCACACTGGCCAGGCTGCCGAATACTTATTGCTTAACAGTTTTTCTTCATCAATAGCATCACTCTGGTTCTGATGTGACTCAAGTCGTATAAAAAAAATGTATTAATCTAACGATCCATAAAATTTTCTTGGACTCTGCATCCATGCAACCACCCCGAAACAGTTTAGTAGCCCAGCTTAATATCCCTGCTTTAACCTCTTGTTGTGGCTCCAGCTCTAGAGCCGGATTTTACAAACATTTCACTTCACGATATTCGAGCCCTCCACTTTGTTTTGTTATGAGAGATTCATCACTCAGGAGAGATTCATTCACTCATGAGAGACCTTGGCTTATCAAATATGTAATTATATACCGTCCATCAAGACACACTTGCCGATTATCGATTAGTTGTATGTGACTTACAGAAAGTTGACTATGGGTCAGCAATTAGAAATCGATCAATATCGTCGTGAGATATCAGTATTTGCAGAATCACCTCGGCTTCGTTTCAAAATCAATCGTAGCATCCTGCAGTCGATAACTGGCGAGATATTGATCGATATTTTTTTACCCCTACTTTTTCAATTCCTCTGAAATCTCGTGAGGAGGTTCACCCAGTGTTTCTCAATGCAATAAATGTGATAAATTGTGAGCTTCTCCATTGATTAGAGAAATGAAACGGGCAAATTTTTAATTGATGTAGAAATTTATAAAGTATATATATTTCTGCATGGTGTCGTAAGATATTGTTTACGTTGGGCTTGGCGTACGTCACAATACTATAAGTGTTGTAAAAAAATGCCTAAAAGCTAAGAACCCCTAGAATTGAGTTAAGACTTTTGAAACGAAATTGGTTAATTTCCGACAGTACATTTGGCAGTGTAATAGCGAGTGCCAAGCAACAGTTGCATTTCTGTCAAAGAATCTGAACAATCAATATTAAGTTAGTGGTTTTTAACATAGCCTCGCTCACAGAACCTTCAATGGAGCTACATATAGCGTGTGTAGTGTGAAAAAAAACAGCATTATATGAAGTCTTTAATATTGATTTTTGCGTTTCATACATTTTGAGTTGATTTTGAAGTGTCTAAAGTTCCTCGGTCAGGAACATTTGTTGGTTGAGAACCACTGAGCTAACCAATGTTATCCTGATGTGCATATGTTTGCAGGCTGCTTCACGTCCGCAAGTCCCGACACCGCGACAGCAAGCTCCCGTCGCCGCTGTCGATCCCGCGCTTGTTTTGAAGCAGACGCAGGTCATTCAGCAGGCCACGCAACTGCAACAGCAAGCGCAGGTGTTGCAACAACGGATGGCGATGGTGCAGCACAGCCTAGCGGCGCTCAACAACCAAGCCGCGCAACAGCCCGCTTTGGTCAGCCTGATTAAGGTATGGTTGTTTGGGGATAGCGGTCGAACTTGGACAACTAAAAAATTTTCAACTTTTTTAAATTAAATTATAATTTGAGCCAGTTTTTTTCAAAGTTAGACTAGCATTAGAATTATAGCGACACACACTCCTTTTCAAATTAGATCAGAATGAGATTTACTGAATTCGCGAACACTTGGCCATTGAATGAAGTTCACATCAAACCAGGGTTCAGTCTCATAAGTAGGTCAAGTTTTTGCAACATTTTTTTACAGCTTGCGGCAGCTTCCTAAATACTCAGAAGTTATGTAGTATGGTGTTTTAAGCTGTTTGGGGGATTCGTATATTGCAACGTTTTGCAACTTTTCTACATTTTTTTCATGCAACTTTTTCGATTTTTCATGAAACTTGTTGCCACTTTTTTCGATTTTCCATGCAAAATTTTGCAAGTTTTTTGGATTTTTCATGCAACCAACTTTTTACTGGAAATATTTGGCACTATTTGTAAAATGATCGCATGAATATTTCACTTTCGTTTAAATTTAAGGTTCTTTTCTGATTTGACGTACATTCAGGCTAGACCGCCGAAAATTATATTGTCACTGGGTCAATCGCCGAAAATTTGTGTCGAGTTTGATGAGGTAGCGACGAGTCGAAAAAGGTTGGGGTACCACCGCTTCAAGAGAACTGTATAGTTAGACACCAGCCAAGCTTGGTTTACAGACATTAGTCGGCCATTTTCATGGCTTTCAGAATGACCTCCAGTTTGATATTGACTAAACTAGATTTTTGTCGTATTTCTTACTAGTTAGGAATTTGATTAGGTTCCCAAGTTTTTGCAAATGTAGCAAGTCTAATTTTAATCTAATTTGAAAAAGACTATTCAGCTATAATTGCAATTATGTAATCTAATTTGGAAACAACTCTTTCGTAGTGCTCAAGAGGTGTTGCCTACTTGCACTACCTGCTCAAGGGGTGACAATTTTAGACAACACCTACTGAACCGTTTTCATTATTTTTGGTGAGATCAGGCCTGGTGTTTATTGATAGGATATCACTGATTCTACTTGAGAAGAAATTCACTGCGTTACTTCATCATCTCATTTCAACCCAAGATTCAACACATGCAACAGGAAGGTCAAGCCATACAGCAGCAGTACATGCAGATCATGCAACAATTGCAACAATTGAACAACCAGCTGACCATGGTATGACTCGCGCTCAACTACACAGAATACTGTAGAATTTGTAGCCTAGGCTAGCGTTAACGGTGCAGTTTGCTATAACACAGGGATGGGTAGACTATTTAGCTATCAAGGACCACATTCATTTACATTTCATTTTCTGTGATGTTTAGAAATTGAAACCTTTTAAAATACATGAGCCTCGAGGCGAAATGAAAATTACTGTCTTAAGGATATAACTTATCGTTATCATGTTGCAATATATCAAGAAAAAGTTTAATCAAGCACCCGTAGTAATTTGATTTTTTGTACGCATTATATCAACGTTTTTACAACGTTTCTCGAGGTTTTCGCGTGCCGTAATTTGCCAACCTCTACTATAACATATCATAAACCATTACAAATATTGTGATAGCTGATGACAGATGCAGGTGTTTGCTCTGCTGTTACAACGTTGACTGATGTTATGATATGATGTTGAGGCTGGTCAGGTTAGTGTAAACTAAACCGCAGATTGTTGCGGACGTTATTTGAGGGGCATGATTTTCTTGCTTTCTGAAGAAGATTTCTCATTGGAATGTGACAATTTTTGCCTGAACCAACTTTGGGGAGACTGTTTGATTCGCTATGCGATAAAGCTGATGGGAGTCTGAAATTACCTCGTAATTGAATGAACTGGGTCTCTGCGTTACAAAATCTTAGACCTGCCACCAATATGTGTGTGTTTTTGCTCGCATTCCTCTGAAAATAAACTTTATCAACTCGCCTATACGCGTACGTATGCTATTTTGGTAAAATTAAATAAAATGAAAATTTATCTTACTTACAGATTAAGACATTCCGATTTCGAGCAATGCTTTTTTCGACCGAATTCACAAGGGTTGCGCTAGGCACAATCGGCCGTTAATTGTAATGATTCGAGATGGGTATTGATTTAATCGAGTACCATACGGAGTTATACCCATCTTTTCAGTAATAATTATTGTATTAGCAAGAATTATAGTTTTGATACATTTTGCCCACTTTGGATTGTGGAAGCCTTGAAACCTGGATTGTTCAAATCATCATTTCCTAAATATGCACTAAAAAGCTACTCAACGCGCGTCAGCGGAAATTATATTTCTGTGATCAACCTGCAGCAGTGTCACAAAATGCTATGAAATAGGTTTGGCCGAAATAATACGAAATTATCTTTATGTGATGTAGAATATATATTTTATTGGTGGCCACATAAAAGGCACATATTGGAACTTTCTGCGTTGTCCATTCTCTTTTGACATTATAATGAGTGATTCTCACATACTCCGTTCCAACGGTTTACCCTGGCTTGTTATCATGAGCCTTGTAACGTACTTGAAAGCGTACCGCCTTTTTTTCTCAGGCTTCGCAAGGCTCGCAGGGTCAAATGCAGGCTCAGGCTCAAATGATGCAACTACAGGCTCAAATGCAAGCCCATCTGCAACTGCAAGCTCAGCAAGCGCAAGCCATGCACGTTCAACAGCACCAGTCCATGGCCCCGCAGGCTAAACCGGTGCAGAGATCGGAAAGCGCTGATGCTTTAACCGGCATCGCGGATAATGCGCCAGTGTTGGAGATCACCCCAGTGTCTCCTAACTCAGTTAAATTACCGCCCATCAACAGGTTAGGCTAGTGGGTCTAAACCTTTTCTTGGTTGCGGCCCAGTTTACATTTTGAAAGTATAACCTGTTTGAACTATAAGGGGATCTATGTCTATTTGTCTTCATGACAAGAAGTAAGCAAACAGTGAAAATTGCCCGTTAATTGAGACACAATGATTTTAAGTCGATGTTTTCATACGAAAATTTGGAAATATGGTCATGTATATAATTGCAGCAATAAAAGAGACTCTTGGTAAACTTCAATAGGCTACTATTGAAAAATGTGATCATAGTAAAATAAACCCCAATATTTTCGTCATGGGGTAACGTCAGCTAACTAGTAATGATTTCATAAGACCTTTGGATATACAACTATTGATATTAACATACTAGTGGCTGACGATTACCCCTGACGAGTGTCAGCCAAAAGAATTCGGATTTATTACAATATGAACAAATTATTCACTAGCAATAAAAGATGTAAACTTTTTACCAACTTTTTTCAATTAGTCGCCTACCTGTGGCCCATCAGCGGATTCAGATTCAAGATTCACCGCCCCCAAATTAGGTAGAAATGCCCCAGACAGACACAGCATGAGCAAATATTGTGTGGACCAGTGTTAGTCACTGCATAACTGGCCTTTGCAAGTTACAATAGTGGGTTTAGCATGACGCCTATGAAAACTGTTCACGACGTCACATATCTCTTGCGGTAAATGACCAAGAATACTGAATTTTTATTATGAATAATGATTGTCACATTTTTCTATTCAGGTGATATGTCGGACTCAGGGATAAGGAAGCACAGAAGGGCACAGAGCGATATTACAAGTAAGTGGTTTGCTTGCGTTGCATCATAACCATTCTTGCAATTCTACTGTTTTCTAGGTATTTCAAGATCCGTACGGCAGAACGAATTCAGTACCTCTGCGGACACTAACTTTTTAGGAGCTACGGATGCCCGTCATAAAAGTATGATATATGGAGACCTTTGCTGTAGATGTAGAATACTCTGTCCGGCCATTGATTGTACGGATGACTTGGTTTGGCACACGTGAATGTTTAGTTTTATACTGCTATACGCAGTGGGTTGTATTTCAGAAACAAAGAACTTGGTGAGCACGCCAATTTCGGTTCAATTCCAGCCTGTAGAAGCATTGCTGCGTTTCTATAGGCTGGAATTAAGACAGAATTGGTGTGCAGCATTTCTTTTGAGGCAACCTAACAGTTTTATCAAGCACAGTAGCCAGTGAAATCTGAAAGCGAATATTATCTTTGAAACTACTTACTTGAGAGTATTTTTTAAACCTTAACATTTTCTCCTTCCATTAAAATTTTGAATGTAGAAAGTGAGCAAAATCTTAACTACTACTCAATTTGCATTAGGCACCAGCAACAACAGCCTGACCCCGGACATGGAAGTTTGGAATCCGTTCAACGGCGATGTTTTCATGAAATCCAAACCAGAGCCAGACGCCGACAAGGAATTCGACGAGTTTTTATCCACTAGGAATACAGAGCAAAGTAATTTTCATCGCCTGATTTCATTATTCCCGGATTTTTCGCATTTTTCAACCGATGTCTCATCACAGATACCGAAGGATTCGATGACATTCAAAAGGATTTATTCGGAGCAAAGCCCTTTCAGGCAGGTGGGCTCTTAATTCTTTTGCAGGCTTTTTATCGTTTTCTCATATCCAAGGCTCTCAAAAGCTGCTGCTGATTTTCTCCGACGTCGGAACTGTAATTATTTGCGTAAAAGCTGCCCAATATAAATATATGTATAAAAGAATTTCAATTTTCCCTACCAATTTAACGTGAAGCTATAATTAGAGACGTTTGTCTTTTTCTGTATACTTATTAACAATGACATCATCACTCCTACAACTATACCAAGTGAGAGGGCATGAGGTACTGTGGCGTTAAATTTTGACGACCATGAGAGTTCACTTACCAGTGACAATACTGGAATGCTGTTAACTAGTTTTTTGCTCAGCTGGAGTTTGGACGCAATTAAATGAGATTTATGTGGGATATCTATTTTTAGATTGTCTAGTTGAGAAAACGTCCTATTTTAATGCTTGCTGAAAATATCAGCTATATTGGTAAACATACGTTTATGAGCAATATGAGCATGGGCTCGAAATTGAGATATCAGTCATGCTCTAGTTGAAATACCTCGAAGAAAACACAGTACAAGACATACTAGAAGCAGGATTCTTCTTGTACGGAAGCAGTCATTGATGATACTTGAATGCAAGTAGCAGTGAAATTAGTTAGAAACCTTTGAGAACTATTTCGTGACAAAACTTAATGGGAAGTCTGAAAAAGTACAAGGGTACAAGCTCCTTGTTGCTGACAACCTCCTGTTTTTTTTTTCAAGATCTAATGCAATAATCGTTGACTTCATTACAAGTAGAAGTTGCAATTTTGCAGGATTTTGTTGGGTATTCCAAAAAATTTTCAAGAAAATGTCAGTGTTTAGCCGAGCATCACACACTTTTAGTACTAAATCGGAGGTTTACTTTTCAAAATGGCAATATGAATCTTCGCGTGTGATGCAAAATGACTGACGGAAATCACTGAAAAACGATACTTTCCAGTTAGGAAATTCAAATGTTGCTTTTTTGGTCAAAATATCAGTTTTTTGTGTAAAATATCGCTTTAGTGACAACCCCACCAATTGGGTTATCTCAAAAAGTAAAACTGCCTTATTACTGACCGCCTATGCAAACAACAACATTGGCGTGAGCTTGTGCGCGAGTGTCTCCGGCAAAATACAGGTCACGGTTGTCCTATTTTTAGATGTGCAGACCCTTCTTCCGGAGGAACGCGGTGCGCAGACCAAAGTCTTCCCCTCAAAAACGCTTTTGGCAGGGTTTCGGAGGTGTGAATCACGCACGGGCCCGTTTTCTTTTCAACCGATTTCAGTTGTGATGCGTTACCTTGCCGCTTGTTATTTGCTAATAATCATAACCAGCGCTACTATTATTTTCATTTGCTCAAAACACACAGTGTACAATGTTAAGCGCCAGATATGATGCAATGCAATTAACAAAAGTCTGAGGTTGTGAAAAAATCCGAGCAAGGTTCATCAACCTACTATCCATCTCGGACCACCGGTGTTACTAGCATTTTTGCTCGATGTGACAGTGTTACAACCAAGACTCCAACCATGGTCTAACGAGCCTGTGAGGGAGCCTACTGCTACTTCAAGCAGTAGTAATAAGACTTGCGAGTTTTTTGAAGATTGCGGACGATACCATAGGAAAGGAAAGGACGTAGTTTATTTTTGTCCTTGATGTTTTTGCGGCATATACACCGACTCATGATATACATACACACGATCTGCGCATATGCATACCATGAGTGGGATTCAATTTGTCATGTTACCATTACTCATAGCTACTGGCGCTGAAGATAGGTGCTACTTTTTTACTTCATTAATTTCGATGCAGTAGTATGTCGGTGGTTAGTTTTTAAGACTCCACTCCTGAAAATAATCCAAATCTATTGAAAAACTACTTACCACCAGACAAATTGGCTGACAAATCTGAAGTACAGGCAAATTGACAACAAAAGCACTATATTAGTGTAATAAAATGAAGCTACATTACTTGAGTGGTTGAGCACTTGCATGGCTACCTGTCGCATGTCATTTGCAGAAGGCAAGAGCTGACTGGCGCATTTGTCATGGATTGGATAGGAAGCTGTGCAGCTATCTTGGGGTTGAATAAGGGCTTGGCTGAAGCGACTTCTGACAGTATTTTCCAACAATTCTCTGCGTTCCCTTATAGAAGGGTCATTGAAAGTGTGGAATAATGTGACAAAAGTCCAGTCAGGTGGATCTGGCTCGTAAAAACGCCACCTATGTTCCCCGGTTAGGACAAATAAAAGTGAAATCGAACCGTAGTCCTCCCTGGCTCCAAGTGTGGCACTATTGCATTATAATTATTGTATAACCATGGTTTCGAGGAATTACCAATTCCTGCGCTACGACTTGCTGGGAAAACTTTCAACTATATTTTGTTTGCATCTTCAGTTATGTTGTTTTGTATGCATTCAGCTTTGTCGGTCACTTATTGCCTTGTGAGTTGATATTTTTTACTGGTATCGGGACATGAGAATTCATTGCAATGTTATTTGGCGACTCAAAATGTTGTCGATGCATGTGTCAACATACAGAATGAAGTGTGGTCATTCAAAAAGGAGTTTGGAGAAACACTAATTGAATTTATTCTGTCTTAATTTTAGTCCTAAATTCATTCCGTCTTTTCAGGTAGCGAACAACTGCCAACACACGTCGAAGAACCACCATTAACCGGCGACGCGTGTCATTTAGAGACTAATTTTGAGCGTGATAATCATATTGTAGAAGCCACTGTGTCCGTGCGTGACGTAGAAGATGTAAATATTACCAACGAAGAAGCATTTAACCGCGTGTCGATAGAAAAAGGAACTGTAGTGCCGCAAAATAGCTTTCGCGCCGACGCGTTCGCCAGCGAGTCTGGCTTTGTCGACAATGTAGCAGAGGAAAAGTCAATACCTGTCATGTCTTCAGTTAATTCCAAGGGGTATCGGGTGTTTGGGGTGATTGGATATTCAGACGATCAAGCTTCAAGTGCAGATAGTTCGGAAAGTAAGTATGGATTGATTTCCGTGACTCAATTTGTGTTGTTACTTTCTAATAGTGATTCCAGTAATGATGTAACAGTGATGTCCCATTGCCAGAGACACTTTAGACTTCATTGATTCAATGCCAGCTTCTTTCACTGATTAGAAGCAGATGTGGTCAAATTAGTAAGCATTGGTACTTGTTGAAGTAGAATTAATGCCATAAATTTATACTCAATATTCAAATATTTGAATTTTCATGCCTGTAACGTATAGTTGTTGATAAGAATGTTGATATGCAATGTTCTTCTCCATTCTCTACTAGTTGCTGACGATTACCCCTTACGAGTGTCATGAAAATAGTCAGGTTTATTTCTATACTAGTACATTTTTCAATCGTATATTCAAGTTCTGTACCGCCAAGAGTGTCTTCCTAAAAACTTGTGTCCTGTATTCCATATATTTGCGACAATATAAGGAATGATATCTCTCTATCCTACCTCTGCAACTCTCATCTTGTCATCGTATCTTAACGGCATTTGTCTTGTATCATTAAAAGAGAGTGCCTATCCAGGATTCCGAGTCGTCGTTTTCATCTTCCGACGAAGACACGGAACAGTTGAGATTGGAGGAAAATGCCGTCGGAAACAAGCCTCTCATTATGGAGGAGGATGATGCAGTCGATACAGCACTAGATGCCGGCTGTGAAGATCCAACAGGTAAAGCCTGTCTTGCCATTATATATAAAGTAGTAGGCATTGCTACTCCAATAAAAGTGACTACATTGCAAGGAGTAGGAATTTCCAAGACACATGCAAGTAGAAGTGGAAGCAAAACCTACTTGAGCATTCAGAAAAAGGCAGAAGTGTTTTTCCACTGAGCACCACACCTGTGTTTAGGATTCACTTGTCATGGTTGTCAGAAATCGCGCTCCTCTGAACTGCTCAAAGTATGCGCCCCCTTAATCACATCTACTTTTTGTGACTGTCGACGTACTTCAGATAATCGTTTTCTACTATTTTCTTCAGCTGACACTCATCAGGGGTAATCTTTGGAAACTTGTAGGGAATTCAATACAACTTTGTATTTCATGGTAAGATTGTTGGTATTTGTACTGTACAGCTTCTTGGAGGTCCAGAACTTCAATGTACAATTGAATAGTATATTCATATTAAAATGATCCCGAATATATTTCCGGCTGACACTCGTCAGGGGTCATCGTCAGCAACTAGTAGAGAATTCAAAAGAACATCGTATAGCCTATCAACAATCACAAAATATGTACCATCAAAAAATTTAGAATTCTCTACTAGCTGCTGACGATTACCCCTGGCGAGTGTCAGCCGAAAATATTCAGGTTCATTTCAATATGAATACACTATTCGATTGTTGATATCCAAAAGTCTTTCCAATTCTCTACTAGTTGCTGATGATTACCCTCTGACTAGTGTCAGACGAAAATATTTGTGTTTATTTCAATGTGATATATTGTTCGACTTTGTACTACTCGAGTCCCGTGGTGGCTACCGACCACCTCTGGTGACTATCCGTAATCCGTGGTCTGTTCCCTGTGAAATCTCACTTTGACCCTATCCCTGTCTACAGACGAGTTTGGACTCACCCCGTTTAGCAAAACCCCAGTGGCCACGAGGGAATCTCGAGCCAGCTCTGCCGGGTCGGGTGTGTTTGCCAACGCGCCGTTCAGCCGCGTTGCTCAGTCGGACCCCTTTGGGGCGTCGCCGTTCAACGTGGCAGCTGTCCCGCCTGCCAACTTGACCGCAGATTTACCGGAAGAAGCGGCCCGGCAGGATAACCCGTTTGATGACGCGCCGTTTGGGGATGCTGCGATGACCGCCCCTGCTGCTGGGACAGACCCGTTCGGTGCAACACCATTTACTGTAAGTATAAGTCTGCACTTTCAGAATATTCATAATCTAACTTCTAATTTACAATTTCACTGGTGTAAACAATCCAGTGGCTCCCAAGGTGATCTGGAAGGGGTTGCTAGCTACAAACTGAGCAATTTAGGGTGTGATGCAGTTCACCGCGGGGGTCATTTAACATTTTTGATATCGGGCCCCTTCAAGTTTGTAGGAGGTTGCGACTTGTGAGTACCCCTAAATTTCAGAAGCCAATGACTGGAAGGGCATCACATCGTGCTAAACTCTATTTCGGCTGTTTCGTGCCTAAAATAAGCTAAATAACGACTCAACCAGGTAGTCACAATCTCGTTATTGCCATAATATAATGGGCTGGACTCCTGTTTAAGAAGCCCTGCGATACAAAATTTTTAGTGAAATCTGTAAATAGTTCTTTGTGTTTTAGAGTACAAATATATGAATATGTTATCCTGTTATTTGCTGTTGTGCAATGCAATTCATCGGAGATGGTCTATTTGGTCGTTGGATGTACATCGTAATGCAAGAGAAAGTTCCTTAACCACCCAATCGATCAACCAACAGAATTGGTACCCAGCGAGGTCTATTGACCTCAAGTCTAGAATGCACTTTCGAAAAACTCTGCGAAGATAATGTATTTTAAGTGTGTGATACGCTACCACGACTTACGCGGACTTTGTTGGCCTAATTGCCAAGCACGGTTTTATTAATTGTGACTCTGACAACATTTATCGTAGTGCCCATGAAGTGGATCTCTCTGAAAAGGTTATAAGTTCCATTGCACCGTACTGAATTTCTGTGGTTAGGGGGGCATTTGGTACCTGGTTTGTTTCCCATTAAGGATTTCTGTAAAAGGAGTAGAAAATATGTGCCACGCACTTTAGTATTTTTGTTTGCGTACCATGGCAGCTGGTTCAAACACCATGCCAACTAACTATCACATGTATCAACATTAAAATATCAACATTTTTTGCAGCCCGACGCCGGCAACGTGCTTCGGGAATCGCAGTCCGCTCTAACCACCCCGAAACTCAATCTTCATTTCACTCATTTGCAAGAAAACCGCAAGAGCGCAGCTAAAGAAGCGGCTGCCCGGAAAAGGCTGTCCCTATCCAAAGATAGTACTCCTCGGGGTGAGTAATTATTTTCTTACAAAATGCCATGCTTGTCAGGTGAGGGAGGGGTTTAGTCGCAGCACACAGTATTGACTTTTCGCTGCAATTTCTACTGCAAAAGCTACTTGAATATTCTGAAAAAGCAGGTGTACCTCTCAACTTACCTGACCACCTCTATCATGATTATACCTCTGTGGGCAGACTTGGACAACTAGATAATGCTAGTTAGACAAATTGGAACGAAATGATTCTATGCTCTAACATTAATTCTAAACTAATTTCCACTTTTCATGGAAATGCTACAGCCATGCGGAAACGCATGAAGCATAGTGCACAGACTGTTGCTATTACCGTGCTTACAAGGATGAACTCTGGCTTGATATGAACTGAAATTATTTTTGTTGTATGTCTTTTTAATTCGGAATCTAAATCCATTTCCAAGTTTTTCGATTATGATCGAATTTGGAAAATCTGAGAATTCTGTCTGTGGGCGGCCCCTGAAAGTTCACCGATTTTGCGATCACTTCCGTTAGCTCGTTTCTTATTGAGTGAGGCATTTTTTTTCTGAAAACGCGTTCCCGCACAGATTCCAACACAAAGTCCAGAAACCGACTGTCGCGAAGTAGCAGCAACAGCAGCAGCGGGGGTGGCACGAGAGGAACGCATCCGTACCATACCAACAGCAGCGCGAGTCCCGGTAACGGTCCAGCCGATTGCGCCGGCGATCGGAAGAAGAAATTTGTGAAAAAGCCTCTGAAGTAAGTCAACGCAAAGTCAAATGACGGAAGCGACAAGCGCGGCAGTGTCACGCCTTGAAAGGCGCTGGGTTTGATTTTAGGGGGTACTTATCGCGTGAAACGGTCCTTAAAATGCAACCGTCCGACTAGAACAGGTCCGTGCAGCCGTATTCGGTCCTGTTTTTCTAGTACGGAAATTATATACTCCTTTGTACTAAGAGCTTAATTAGCGACGTGAATTATAGTGGCGAAGCTTTTTATCCGCTGTGGGATCTTTAAAACCTCGATTGGTCATATCAGACCATACCAAACATAGTTTAAAGCCACGCACGTTAGTGAAAATGACATTTTTTAGAAGCTGTGATCAACCCAAAGCATTGTCACAAACTCCAATCGAATAGGTATGGTCATAAAAATTCCAGATTACCTTTAATTGGTAGGGTACAGTTTTGTTTGGTAAAATTTGTTGTTGCTATAATTCATGAAGTAATAAGGTATAGAGTCTAGCTTTTTAAAATTTGGTTCGAAATTTTTGTCTCACAAAAATTCCTTGCGCCCAAATTCAGGGTTGTAATGAGTGGATTCACGATTTTTTGATGACTCGACTTGACTCGAGTCATTTTCTCAAAATACGGAAATAACTCGACTCGACTCGAGTCAATTTGTGTATTGACTCGACTTGGACTCGAGTCATTGCGCATGACTCGAACCAAGTCATAGGACTCGAGATTCAGCCGACCAAGACCGACATATCATTGTAATTTCGAAGAACAGTAAAGTAACAACTCTATTGGGATTACGTCTATTGGTACTGGTACTTGAAAGTGCGACCAGAAACTGTTAAAAGTGAGGAAAATTAGTATATTATAAATGCGAACCATTCGATATCACCGAACAGAGTTATAGGAGTGGCTTTATCATGACTTTAACTGGAAACTGAGCAGTCAACACAATGACTTGGACTCGGACTCGAGTCATAATACCATGACTCGGACTCGAACTTCTGCTCGATGACTTGGACTCGGACTTGACTCGGTGGTGAATTGAAAATGACTCGACTTGACTCTAGTCAAAACCGTAAAAGTGAGAATGACTTGTGACTCGGAGCTTTGTGACTTGGTTACAACCCTGCCCAAATTGGGGGGTGGAGTATTTCAATCTGACGGTTGGCATGGTGGGAAACATGTCTCTTCCAGAAATTCTTGAAAATTCAAAATAACGCATCATGAAGTATCCAGAGGGCTTCTAAGCACGTGGTAGACTGCTAGAAATTTACAATTATGCAGAAAAGAATCTGCTAAAATTGGGCTCGACACTAATACGATGCTGAGTTTTCGAAATTCGTTAAAATTTTATCACAGCTCAGATCATAACCAGCAAACTAAAACTTTTATTCTAAAAACTAGAAGTCTACCAAATAGATCTGGTCTACTTCTGGAGTTACCAGTTTGCAGAGGTGGTCAAAGTAGTCACCGTCGCTACTCAAGTAGAAGTAGAAGTAACGCCGGAATTTCTACTTAAGTAGAAGTAGGAGTGCTGGTTCACAAGTAAGTAAGTAAGTAGGCATTCTACGCTTATTTTTGCCTACAAAACTGAAAGGTAGTCTAAAATCATAACTACTTGAAAGTAGTTTGAGTAGGCAAAATCTACTTCAAGTACTTCAAAAAGTAGAAGTACTTCGTTACTGACCACCTCTGCCAGTTTGATCAAGATTGGTGCTCTTCTCATACCAAAATTGTCTACCGCAGTGAAACCATATTAGCGAAAACTAAATAGCTGAAAAAATGACCTTTTAATGCAATGTAGATCTTTCGGTTTTTTGATTGCTGAACTTTATCAGGTCAGGCAACCTGCAATCCAGCGCTTCCGTGGACGCCTTTGGCGACGCCCCATTCGCCCAAGCCACAACATGCCTCGCTTCCGATAACTCACAGAACACTGAAAATCTGGACCCCTTCGGAACAGCGCCGTTTATTAATTCTGCTACTTGACGAGATTGGGACGGCTTGTTGTTCCAGACATGGTTTTCGTGGGGCCAATTTCCGCATATATACTTTCGAGAGTCGACAGTCTCTTCCTGCGCGTGACTCTACTATATTGTTCAGAATTAACTGTTATATTTTTGTCATAATGTACTACTCGTGATCATTTTTCAGTATGGTGCTATTTCCGATGAAGAACGATTGTCGCGTTTTTCCTGCGATTTTTCTCGAATTTCTTGTCAAGTTTTTCTCGTTTCCGCATTTTCAAGGAGTTCTGAATGCAAGCTCGTCTTAAAATTGTTAGTTCGATATACTTACGCATCGATTTCATGTTTTTGACAATACCTGTACCGAATTTTGCTATATTTTTCAGCAAATGTAATCGAGGCCCTTCAGAACGTGTCATACTCAGTGACGAATAATTTTAGCCGATTGCATACTTAGCTAACTTCTTCAGTTGTAAAAGCGGCAAAAATTCATCTTGTGACTGGTTGATAGACAGAAGGAAACTCTAATATTCTTCGAATGTGCAGAAAAATCGCAATTCAAGTGACCTGCTAAAATTCCAGAAGTTGGGTTTGTTCCAATTTCGATCGCATTCTGCCTCATATTATGGAAATTGATCGTTCTTACTCTCCAGTGTTCAGTTACTGCATATAATAAACGCATCTTAATCAGAATGACGACGCTATCTTGAACGATGTACATTTTGGCACAGTGATACGATACAAGTTGAGGTCCGTCCAGTTGTTTGAAGTGATAGGTGTAGCTCAGTGTCTCCCAAACTTTTTTGAGCTACCGCCCCCCTGGACAACGAATGAAGTGCCACCGCCCCCCGACACCCCCTCACCACGCCTGATCATAAAGCGAAATTTGTTCTGCATTTAATACAGCTAATAATTAGACGAATGAAGCTGGCGTATCATTATCATCATTCTCGTCATATTGGGTTTGACTTTTGATAGGAACAATATCAGTCTAAAATCTAGTGTTCACTTCATGTAGGCCTACTGGCAAGTCGATTTCTGATGTGAGTCAGGGACTTGGTCACGGCGCTGAGAATACGTTCTATCAAATATGAGCGGGGAAGGGCAACGACGAAAAAGTCAACACGACTCCTGTGAGAGTGTTTATTTTTTTATTCAATTGTGTATCCAGAATAATCAATCAACCAAAAGTTCAATATCTCCAATCAATCGAACTCAAACTTGTTCTACAGTACAGTTAGGGTTACCATATTTTGGGAATCTGTACAGTGGAAGCTTTTTCAAAATTTTCAGACTTACAATGCAGAAGTAAAATCCGAAAAAAATGATAAATTTTTTCCGAGTTAGTGGCTGGTTGACAAAATAAAATCATTTTTTTCTTGTCCAGGTCCCAAAAGAAATCCACCAGACCGTTACTCGAGCGCTGATTTCCTATATCTCAGTCCAATTTCCACGTACATTTAACCAAAATTTTCAAAAAATAGGACAAATTCTCAAAAAAGAGGACGAATCCTCCTAAAAGAAGACCATAACCCTAACTACAATGTAATCAGCTGCTCAAGCATTTCATGCCTGGAAACTACACAGAATTTGATTATTCGGTGAAGAATTCATAATTGGAATATATCCTGGAACCAAATTACCATCCTAATGTAATTTTGTGAGATGATTGATTCATGTTTCTCCATCAAAATCAGGTATTCGAGCTGGACCGGTAGCTTAAAGCATGCTTGAGAATTGGAACAGTTGTTGTGTCGCAAAATTCCGGTGAATTATCACTGACTTGTCACCGAATACGGACAGTGCTATGTTCACCTTTATCATTACTACGAACGGATAGATTCCAACCTAAAATCTTGAGAAATACGACCGTCAAGTATAGGAGCGACGTTGTTTCTCGCAACCAGAACGCCGTGTGGAATGCCACGGTGACAGCGCTGTGAAAAATCCACGATCGTTTGAAACAGATAATAAAATCACGCAAGACAGTTTCTCATAAAAGCCATCACATCTTGCAGTGAGCAATATCTGCTCAAATATACTTCGTAGTTCTCACAGCAGCACACAATGAACCACGCCTTTCGGGGATGCTGTCGACTGCGAAATTAGTCTATTGATGAGCAGGAATAACATTTGTCAAGTAACAATGGACTTTTCCGGTACAGCTCAATAAATAGACCGACGACCCTAAATTGCCCTTACTGAATCTATTTTGCATTTTTACTGCGAATCTATCTGCTTTAATAATCAATCGTTTCAACACTATACGCAGCAGTTGCCTTCTAAACCTACACCGCACGTATTTGCTCTCAGCGGCCCCCTACCGCCCAATTTTCTAGCCAGCGCCCCCCAATCGCCCATGTCATTGCCAGCGCCCCCTTCACGCTCGCGAACGCCCACAGGGGGGCGCTGGCGCCCACTTTGGGAACCACTGGTGTAGCTAGTGTGGTGGAATATTGGTTGATTTCCCTCGTAGAAATCGTTGCGTGGGGTGTGATATTCAGGTGTGTGGTTGTGCGCGTATTCGCAAGCGAACCTTCGTAGGTTCTTCCCTGTGAACCTTTTTCATATATAACAATTTTTCACAGCACTGCTAAACGAAAATGCACCTTGTCCTCTGCTCGAAATATTCAGCATTCCGTTATAGGATCGCTCAAAGTGTAGGCCTATATATTTTGATATTACGAGACGCTTGCTTGATTGCAATTGCGTGAGGATAGCAACTGTTTTGCATGCCCACATGGTGAGCGTCGAAAGATATCAGTTTGATATCGCGCTGTCGGTGGTGCAATCACTCGGAATCTGTCGTAAAACTGACATCTTAGTGTCGTTTTGATTTTGGAATTACGATCAGTGTTGGAGCCTTTGAGTCATAAGTAAATTCAAGTCATTGTACATTTTGATTCGAGTCAAGTCAAGTCGGGCAAGTCACGAGTGAAGTCATAAAGTCAAGTCAAATTTCGGAAGTTCGGATCATGATTCAAGCCATTGCATTTCGCAGAATGATTGAAGTACAGTTTGATTCAATATTACTTGATAAGCGAGTCCCGAATATTAATGCGGCACACTATGGGCCACGTCGACAACGGTCGTTCAAATAGATGATGGAATATAAAGCCTGAGAAAGTTGAAAAAAATGATATAATGCAATGCACAATACGCCTGCACATCTATACGATACAGTTGAAGCCTGTGCCGATTGCTGACGAGTAAAATAAATGCATAAATATATCCCCAGCAAACACAAAACCGTAAAAGGATCATCCGGGATCATCTCGATTAGGTTCTGATTTTCTAAGTGTCGAGGGAATGTCTAAAATACGTAGTAGGATGGTCTTGTGGTTATATTCAATCAGAATAAATTCATACTCGGTGTTGTTCCATCTCATGCATTAGGCTTCGTTATATCCGGTAGTTAACCTAATAATGCAAATTTTCTATCTCTCGAGGGTACGACTAAAATACGTAGAAAGGATGACTTTGTCGGTACATTCAATCACGATGAATTCTATCCGGTTTTGTTCGATCTCATGCGGTAGCTTCGTTCTATCTATTAGAAAACAATGTTCTCCCTTCGTTTTATTGCGTGAGGATGTCACCGGTGTTGTATATTCGTATTGTTGCTCTAAGGTCGAATAGTTCTGTTTTCTTCTGATATATATGATCTTCATTATATATATATTCGCTCTTTCGGTAATCTCGCATGTTCAACGAGTATGGCTAATAGTTTTATTCAGAGAATAACTAAATAAGTGATATGTTGTACGTTTAGGAATATGATTATCGATGCGTGACTTCTAGAATATTTTGGCGATTCAAATTTTACGTCATCGCGCCATACAAAGATTTGACGCGCAACAGGTCGCAGCCGGGCATAGTTCGCTCTTTCTGTATGGTAAATGCCGTAAATATATAGGAATTGTGACTGACTGAGGTAGCGGGTTAAAGGTATATATGCAGCATATAGCATATAGCTTATGGGGTATTTCGAATTGCCTGTAGTATATAACGCCTAGAGCTGTTTGACTTTCTGCAAAACAGGTGTAGACAACTATAGAAAAGTTTCAGCTTTTCCAGGTTAGAATTAGAGCTAAACCGTTTTTTCCGAATTAGATTACAATTATATTGCTGGCATTTCGCTCTAATTTAGTGAAATTAGACCACTATAATTCGCTTTAAGCATCTGAATTACCGGTACCTATACCTACGGTATATCATAATATTTATGCTTGAATTTTCTAGGTATATACGTCATATAGATACATTCCTGTAGAACACTGATTCATGATTTTATAAAAGTTGGTGCAAGAATGGACATTTTCAACTTGATGTTGATTAATGGAGCAAAATTTGATATTTGAGTGCAATTATACCTCGAATCCAGTGACAAGATTATTAATCGTTGAAACCAAACGCAGCTTGTTTATGTTGGCCCAGAGAATTTGGCTAGCCAGACCATATTGATGGAATATGGTCACAGTAAGATAATATTTTGGGCTATTTTACATGAACTTTCCAACATTTGATTTGATATGTCCACTAAAACAGTTGTTATTCTGCTTTCGAATAAGACCTAAATTGCTGGTTTCAATGGTAACTGTGTTTGTCAAAGGCTGCAAAGGTAATTTCTTTTCCATGTTAGATGTTTATTTGTTTGTTTGTGGTGTTCATGGTGGTGGTTCGACTACACTGGTCATTTTACACCAGGCCGGTTCTTATTATTATTATTCCGTATCTGCCCGATTACCAGTGAACTCGGCACTTAGTGAATTCGGCCGCACAAACTCGGCACTTGGTGAATTCGGCCGTGGTAGATCTCGTAGCGGTACCGGTCACCATGATTGGTTACTGGAATGTTTGCCGGTGAACTTGGCACTTTGAGTGGTTGTCAATGTTGTACGGTGGTCAGGGCATGCGTAGATCACACAGTCACGGCGTGATTAGATCACAGATTGCGTAATTGCGGGAAATAACGCGACGCTCTTCACTTGGTGAACTCGGCCCTTGGAGGAATTGGCACTAGAACACCTTCGCATTAGAAATGCATTTAATATGAATGAACAGTATCAAAAAGGAAATTTAAACGTGACATGGCTCGTGGTAGATCTCGTAATCTTGGGATCCTTCAACCGTGTTATCGAGACACCCTAATCCCAGAGTGGAATCGTCTCTCCAAAGGCAAAAAATAATTTATTTTGACGTGATCATGCGAAACATTTGTTGATGAGGAACACTGGCTTGTCGTGATCGATAAACGAAGAAGCGCCGCTTGATGTTCCACAGTTTTGATCTCACATACAACGCCAAGATCCATCTTCTCAGAACTTACACGACACAGGCCCGTGACTCACGCCATCGATTCCAAGCAGACCGCGCGTGGTCGGTATATGAGCGCTGTGGCTACGCAATCCGTGATCTAATCACGCTGTGACTGCGCGATCTACGGATGCCCTGACCTCCTTACAAGATTGACGAATCACTTGATAATACTATTATTAGTTTGATAATTCATATTAATAGCTGTAAATACACTTCATTTCAAAATTTCCCGAGGGCCGAATTCACCAAGTGGCGAGTTTGTGCGGCCGAATTCACCAAGTGCCGAGTGCATCGGCAACCATCTGCCCACTTATAGCACGGCCCACTCCTAGGCTTTTTAAGACATGGCTATGCGAATCAGATGGCGAGGAGGAGCCTAGATAAACGGCCAACACTTCGGTAGGAATTATGGAGTCGACGTGTCACGCTCGAACCCGCAATTCATTGGTGTTTAGCTATAATGGAACGTACCACTACGTTTCCTCGCCATACCTTGTAAAATGAGACCGTAGCATTTGACATTTCGTGTGGCAATTGACTTTTGTGTGGAAAATTGTGTTCGTTTTAGAACTTATCAGAAACTTTTATTCCGCCATAGATTGTATATGATAAAACGATATCGGAATTGATCCTAGAAGAATTCCAAAGCAACTCACCACAAAGGAGGATTTAAAGAGGTTTGATGGCAAATTGAATGAAAGCAAAAGCCTTTGCAAGAGATGTGGTATGTTGAATCTGTTTTGTTATTTTTAAATAGGCCTACTTTGTTGTGCCGATAGCAGACGGTATATATAAACGTAAGATGTGGAAGCTATCAAGGTGTTTTTAGAAATTCAGTCAGTCAAAGTGGACGATCGTATTTCTTGGATTATATTTAGGCTTATTTTAGCATCTTTGAGATGCAACTCTAAACGTGGACGGTCATGAACAGTAGGGCTCTTCAAAAATGACTTTTTTTCTCAAATCGTACTGGCTACTTGATAAAATTGTTAGGTTACCTAATTTAAGCCTACAAACAAAATTTGGTTCAATTCCAGCCAGTATCCGCTTTGCTACAAGAGAAGAAAGTTCCTATTTATTATATAAAAATGAATAATAAAAAATTTGAAGATTTTCTGTTAACCCCTTGAAAGTGTTAAGCTGTCTATAGAAACGATGCTCACCAAATTTGGTTCAATTCCAACCAGTGGAAGCGGAGTTATTGCTGTCGAAAAATTTGGATTTTAATAAAATAGTACTTACGGTGAGCACAACTTTAATAAGTAAACAAAGAATCGGTCACCGTAAATCAGGGCCGGCCAACCCGTGGCCCGGGAGAAGGTTTTGAGTGGCCCGCGAGGCAATTTCCGAAATTTCTAATATCATCAAAAATTGATTGCAATTGAACATGCAAGGCCAACCAAAAATTTGATTGGTCTGGCCGCAACATTTGAGATGTGATGACTAAAATATCAGTTCCGGCGCATTGACAGATCGATCAGCCATTCACATATTGGTATATCTTCGTACACTACAATAAAGCAGAATAATTAGCGATAGATTTATCAAAGGTAAAAATTTTCTACAAGCTTGGCGCAACATGTTGTCACTCGATTTCTTGTTTTTAATATTGTTGCCCTTTTGTGAAAATGGAAGAACTCCTACTGTATCAGATTAAGTCAAACTATATTCACGATTACGAGACAAATTGTCGTTCAACATATGCGACATTGAGTTTGCGCTCGCAGTAAGACCGTCGACTATGAAACCTAGGCACAAAATGATTGACGCATGCTGCTCGCATCTTTCGATATCGATATGTCCATGTGCCGAATAGCCCAGTCCTCGCAAACTTAGCCCAGCGAAACACAACAAGCCCGCAATATAGTCAAGTGACAATATTATTGACCTATGAATTTCAAGAAATTTTCGCGCCTTGCGCGGCTTGTGGCCCGCGCAATAATTCGTCAATCGAATGTGGCCCGTTGGCTGAAAAGGTTGGCCAGCCCTGCCGTAAATACTATTTTATTCAAATCCAAATTTTTCGACGGCAATATCTCCGCTTCCACTGGTTGGAATTGAACCAAATTTGGTGAGCATCGTTTCTATAGACAGCCTAACACTTTCATGGGGTGAACAGAAAATTTTCAAATTTTTATTACCTATTTATTTTTATATAATAAATAGAAACTTTCTTCTCCTGTAGCAAAGCGGTTACTGGCTGGAATTGAACCAAATTTTGTGTTTAGGCTTAAATTAGGTAACCTAACAATTTTATCAAGTAGCCAGAACGATTTGAGAAAAAAAATCATATTTTAAGAGTCCTAATGTCCATGTCAGAGAAACGTTTTAGGGTAGGCCTACTCATATGTCTCGCATCGTTCTCTACATAATTGTCAATTGCGATACAAACTGTTTGCTTGTATTGGTGAAGCCATCCAACTTCGAATTGTAAAATGTTGGGAGTCTTGATATCAAATTTTTGAAAGGTGCACGTTGAGAAGATTTCGGAATCTGTCAAATTATACAAAAATTTAGCAAACTCTTTGACATATTTCATCTATTTGGGACTCGATCAACGTAAAAGAATTGGTAATCATTTTATACAATATATTGTATTTGTAGTTGAAGTATAGTAATAATTCTTATGGTTACCGCACTTGTAACGATTCACGGCCATAACTGGAATAATTAGAATGATGTAACTTTCAAATTGTCATGCATTTTGCAACAACATTGTTCTCAATTTTCAAGGTGCTGACCATTCGAGGAAGAATTCGGGAATTCACGATCCGTAAACGCGGCCGACTGTTTCTCTCCTCAAGCGGAAGCGACAGAGAAGAGGAACGAAGAGAAAAAACGAGCAGAAATAGCAAGAGTGTGACAAGTCGCGTCCGTTCGCTTTAATGCGTATTTCCATCCGCGAAGTAGTAGGTGGGAAAACTAATGGGCGTTTGGTTAGCGCTTATATAAGGGCGTTTGGTTAGCGCTTATATAAGGTTGACTCCAGCGCTGTATTTGCTAAATGTTGCTGTGAAATAGGGGTGGTGTCATTTGGTATCAATATTGACTATTGAAAGACCATTTGTTAGTGGTCATGGATTTGTTCGGCCAGTATGCAGTAATTTCTGATGGTCACTTCCCGGGCTTCTGTTCTCTAACCCCTCATTATTGTTATTCTGCTTCTAGTAAGACTGTCGATTCTAATGTTTTATCGTATCATTTGTCGGAGGTTTCGCTCGCTTTATTTACAACGTTTTGCTCTCTGCTAGGTCTATTACTTTCCTGGCTGTGTATCACTACAGCCTAAGAAACTGCACTAATTCTCATTTTAATGTCTTGCTGGTTATCTTGCTGTCAATTCTAATAATTTGTTAATGTCTATACCAGTGCAGCCAGCCAGCCACTCGAATGTTTTGTTCTCTGTACACAATATTGTTAGGTCTTCAGCTTTCCAGACAGAGTATCATTCCACTTTCTAGACTTGAGTATGTATCTCTCCAACTAGCTGCCAAATAACTGATTCATTTGGATTGTTGAATTGATCATTTTGGACAGAATGTGAAGAAATTTTAGTCAAGAATTCTTTTTGTGTTAGTGGCTGTTTTCAAAGATTGCTGAAGTAGTCATCGTTGATCTTGATAATCAAGTAGAAGTGGCGATTGAAGTCAGTTCTCTAGTCAAGAATTCTTTTTGTGTTAGTGGCTGTTTTCAAAGATTCCTGAAGTAGTCATCGTTGATCTTGATACACAAGTAGAAGTGGCGATTGAAGTCAGTTCTCTAGTCAAGAATTCTTTTTGTGTTAGTGGCTGTTTTCAAAGAGTGCTGAAGTAGTCATCGTTGATCTTGATAATCAAGTAGAAGTGACGATTGAAGTCAGTTCTCTAGTCATATAATATTAAAAAATATAATAATGAAACTTGAAAACTTGAGTGGAAATGTTCAGAATCGAATCCATTTTAGTAAGTATGGGCGAAAAAAATGTAGGAGTCATTCGTTAGTCTCTACCTCTGCCATTTTCGCAGTACGAATGTCTTAGCTATTAATCATCATTTTCATTTTATTTCTGCAGGGTGTTGAAAAGAACAGGCCGCATGCTGGTTATTTAACTGGCTCATCAGAAGATGAAACCTGATGATAAGGACTGTTTTCACTTTCTTTCTAAAGACATTCGTTCGTTTGTTCGTTTTATTTTTTACAACGGCATTATTGCCAATTCGTTTGAAATTAAATTATCACAAATGTGATTAATATGTAGTAAATAATGTGGTGTGTGTACGTAGCCGTGATCAGGTTAAGCCCATAGTGGTAGAAAACAGGTTATTATATCAGGATCTTCTTCTTCTAACGTAGGATCTACATTCTACTCACCATGTTTAAAGGCTGTAGCATCTGCATAATATTTACATTATTGAAGGACATGGAAAAGACGTTGAATTGAGTCGACACAAAATCCCCCTTTCTACGACCTGCCGAGATCTAATATCTACTATATCGGCTCGGCTTTTCTACATCTTTGGTCTGTACTGTGTTTGCTGGGTCGGCCCGTTTCGAATTCTGTAAGAGTTGCGTTAACATTACCACTAAACAGTAAGACACTGCTACCCAGCAAACACGGTGATATATTTAGGACATGTTCGGATATCCTTTTGTCCTAATTATCTCAGAATTATGTTTGTGCGTATCTTGTGCCGAAACGTATCTTGAATACATCCACATAACTCATGCAGGCACTGGCGTAGCAGCATGTGCTGCCGCCCCTGGCTCTCGCTTAAAATGCCGCCCCCCATAAGTAGACCGCAGCAAATTTCGACATAGATTCATGTTCAAGGAATCGTATCAATAAAAATCATTACAAATAATGTGTCGCGTCTCAGCCTCACCGTCTATAAACGCTAATAAGGCCAAATATAATAAAGACAAAAAATAGCGAACGAATGTATTGTGCAGCCATAGCTAACCACTGTAAAACATCAAACGTTGTTTCACTATACGATCAAACGTGGTTTCACTGCTCCGAACCAGCCTCTTAACCCTTTTAAAATCTCAAGTTGAACAACTTCATATGATCCTATTTTAATTTGTGTTCGTCCTAGCTAGAGGCCTCATATTGGTTTGTACGAAAAGCTAGCTATCTTCTGATTTATATGATCCCTAATTCGAAGGTATAAGGCATGACAATTTTCGCAGTGAACTCCAAAAAGTCCACCTCGACGTCATAAATGCTTCTAAAAGCGAAGGCGAGTAAATTGTGACTTTCGCTTTGCAGCAGCGCGTGGGAATTCCAAAATCCAAACATATCATTTAAGTGGTGTATGTCGATAAACCTAGTTTCAGCTTCAAGTTTAAATCTGTCCAAAGCTTGAAACATGCATCGTCTAACTTCTTCAACAACAATGAGGCCAGCATCATCTGATTGTTTGCGAACTCTCCGAACAATCGGCCTTGACGGCTATTTCGGAGTGGTTCCATCGCCATGTTAACATATTAATTCGTGTTTTCGGAATCAGCGCGACAGTAGCTTTCGATTGAGACCTGTTTGATTAAATTTTAGCTCACGCGACGCCAGCTATAGGACTACCAATTACGCTTCTCTTATCCGGCAGTGTACACTGTGTCGGACGAGATAGTGTAATGGTGATGCGTCCGGTTCTTGATCGGTATTTCGTGGATTCGATCCCCGGCCGGGTCAGACCAAAGACTCGAAAACTGCTATCCGCAGTTATTCCGCTTGGCGCTCAGCCATCACGGAGAAGATAAAAACAGGGGTGCATACTAGATGACCTTACTATAAATTCCATATCGCATATCCGTCGTCAAAGCATCTCGGTGGTGCAGGCGAAAAAGAATATCATCTCTCTCTCTCATTGTGCTGCCTCATTTTGCCGCCCCCTTGGAACCTGCCTGCCGCCCCTGGCGCAGAGCCAGAACCGCTAAGTGGCTGCTACGCCACTGCACGCAGGTCGAAGTTTTTTGCATGCGCTGAAAGATTCTGCCGGCATGTCATTGTAGACAGATTCGCGTACTGTAATCATGCTGGGATTATCGCAGACAATGTCTCATCGGTACCATGTCTCCCATCGCCTACGATCGTAGCAGGAAGCAAATCCGATCTCGGGCGATTAGGAAAGTTGAAGCGTTCGGTCCGCATGGCACAAACGTGGGTGACTGACCAAGTGATTGCGGGCGCTCAAAGCTTTGCTACCTATTCCTGCGCTCATAAGAATATGGCTACTTTGCTATCTATTCCTATGCTCATATAAGAATTTGGCTGATACGATTCGTGTATGACTTCACATCACAACGAGATCAATATACAGGTTATGGAATCGTTTGTTCGAGTCTTGATATTCATTTATTTGCCAACGACAATCGGTAGCAAAATATTAGACGTCACAGTGAGCCACGAAGTATCGTCATTGATCCACCACAAAGCAGACCGAATTATCTGCATCCACATGATGACGCCCGGAATCGTTTGAAAACTTTTTGTCCCATCGTACTTGGTTCCGAATTGTCCCGCGATTCAAAAGTGGTAACAAACAACGGCTTGTGATATTTCGTCACAGCGCAGCAAAGGGGGCGGCGATCCTGTAAACACGAAAGAAGTTTATCGTGATCCTCCCTGACATCGATAGGAAGCTATGTTGCAGTCATGATTTACTGTGACATTAGGGACTTGCTTAATGAATAAATCTAAATAACGGCTTACCTGAGCTGCAACTATGGCGTGATTTGTTGGGTCAGCCGACGACGGAATCGGTGTAGCACAAATACCACTGCATAATCCTATCTCGAAAACTTCGTCATCGTGATACGGGTGTACAATATTCATCCTCTTTTGAAAAAAAATACATTTGCTGATTTACATCGATTCGCGAGTACGACGATGCAACCGTGCACGTACCAAATACTGAGCCCTGCTCATACGGTGAGGGATTCGTCTGCAAGTAGTAGTTGTTGTGGCGGTTTCGCTGTTGATCCGAGGACTCCTGCGGTTTCGATCTGAAAGAAAAGTAGAAAACACGACTATTTACATTTGTGACAAACGGGTCATTCAACCGACTACGACCAATAGCGTTTCAAGTAGGCTATCCAATGAACCACCAACCAATATCACAGTAATTGTGAAATGAGATTCTCGTACTAACAATAGCGTTCGTTGCAGATCGTAAGAAGTATTCCTAGATACAATCGAGCGCGGTAGCCACAGCGAGCCATCGCAGATTGGAAAATGATATATCATATTCAGGTCCGGAATCGACTATCATTTCAGGCGAGACTCCATGTTACACCAGATTGCATCGATTATGATCGAACATACTTGGGATACTCTCGACATCGGCCATTTCCGGGACCTCAACCTGCGATTCAGAGTTTTCCGAATATACAGGGGCGTTCGCAATGTTCGCAGAGTTGACGATATGCGCCGAAACTTCGTCTTCGTTTCTCCAGTGAAGGATTAATCCGATTGATTGCCTCACAACGCTAAGACGCGACGGTCTCTGTAGCGACGACTTGGATCGGTAGATGTATTGACGTCGGGCTTGGACGTCAACTCTCAATTTGATGGACTCGTCCGCATTGAACATCGCCTCTCGTAGAAGATCCGCATTCAAATCCAGGAACATGATCTCTCCGTGGCGAGACGAACACGATGTCTGTAACGATAATCGAAAGATGTCACACTACTACAATTATGATGATTGATATTCATACCTGGACGCCGGAGTGTAATTTAGCATCGCTCACATTGGCGGCTTTCAACTGAACAGACGTGTGATACCTTCCGAAAGTTTCCCCAACGTCTGACGAGGGGCTTCTTTGCAACAATAGTTCCGCTGCTTCGAGATTGTCCAGGTTAACGCTGTGAATTAGGTCACATGAGGAAGGAATATTTTGCAAAATTGACTACAGCTAACGAAATATCTAATACTGCGGCGTAATCTGTCTAACCATATTTTCAGTGCAGATACTTGAGCGGTTCCCTGAACCGTCGCTCATGAGTAATGATAATGATACCGAGATCGTGAAATTGCTTACACGAAATATCATTGAAATATTATACCATCGCCAAGATGCTCGAAACTGAAGCAGATAATAGGACGTCTTTTATTTGCATATTTATATATAACAATGGGAAATGGCAATAAAAATGGCATTTAAGAAGAATTCACCTGAAGTCAATGCCTTTAATTACAGTGACGTGATTGACTTCAAGTCACCATTGGGTTTTTCGAAGTATTCCTCAATTTGGCAGAGCAAATCCATCATTGATACTGGGAAAAATGCCGGTGAAAAAATTTACTGGTCAAAAGTGATGCAAATGAAATTTTTGAAGGGTTCCAATTCAACATTTTTTTTAAGTATAGTTACAGTGAGCCCTCGTTCTAAAAATTGCAGCTGTCCAGTTCAAGACCAGCAACTAGGTCAAATGCCACAGTTCTACCGCTGCTGTATCAGGAGAGACCAGGGATTCCGGTTCCTCCACACTTGCATTCCTTTTACAAAACCCTTCAGGTGGCATGCACTAGTGAAGGGAGTGACTGAGTTATTCAGTTTCTTTCACTCGTTTCATTTGTTGTGTTCCTGTTTCTTAGTTTGACATTATTTAGTCTCATTCATTCGTTTCATTTGTTATGTTCCTTTCTTACTTTGACATTATTATGCCATAAAATGCTGATAAAGTACATTATTGACTCATTGATTGGTAATTTGAAGAGGAATTACGTCCAAAAAATGCTACTTAGTTGAGGACCATTTGAGAACCAAACTGGCCTATGTCCAAAATGGGGGTTGAAAATGGGGGTTGTTCTTATTTTGAGAAACTAAAAATTATGCGATATCCCAGCTATATGCATATATATCAGTATCCCAGGGGCTCACTGTTGGCGTGTGGATAGTGTGAGCATGATAACTATGGGAAATCTTCTTTTGCGAATATCTCAGCTCGCTGTTTTATGACATAGCGCAGTTTGGTTTTCCAGCGACAATATAGCCAAACATCAATACATAAGTTACAATTTTAAACAAGGCAGAATGGAGATTAATGATCCTGCTGCGAGGTAGCGGCGTATCGAACGTGTTGATAACCTGATATACATCACGGCGGGTGTTCTTACAATCACACTAATGTAGGCTACGTACATCGAATATCTATTTACTGTGGATACTTCTTACGCAATGACGAGCAAAGCTAATAGGCTACTTCTGACGTAATAATGAGCAATAGCATTTGGAAATCAGACGTGTGTGCTATCGCGAACCTGGTTCCGTTTGGTGCTGGAAAGTCTGCAGTTAACAAACATATGTTCAGCTAGTCATCTGTCTTTTAGTGATCTTTGAGGAAACCGCCGTGATAGCTCAGAATTCTTGAATCGGTACTTCCTACCCCACTAGGCTTACCATACGTCCTATTTTAAGAGGATTTGTCCTCTTTTTTGAATTTTTTGAAAGTGTCCTCGGAGGACGCCCTTTTGTCCTCTTTTTTGAGATTTTGTCGTCTTCTTTGAAAATTTAGGTCAGATTTAGAGCAAATTGCGACCGATATGCCGTAAATGAGCACAGAAGTGACGCTCCGGAGGGTATTTCGGAGCGAAAAACGCTATTTTGAGCTCCGAGCGAAAAGATGACCTTTTTTTTAGTCATCCACCTAGCAATGCGGAGAAAAAAAAACGATATTCTGAGCTCTGAGCGCGGAGAGTTGACCCTTCTTTTTTTTTAGTCAACCGGTCGCAAAGGGGGAAAAATTCACCGGTTTTTGAGAATTCTACTCTGGTTTTGCAAGTCTCAAATTTCTGGAAAAGTGTGCACTTTTTAGATTTCCAAAATATGGTAAGCCTATACCCGACGTTAATAAATACCGCAATGCACATAAATCAAGTGACGTAGCCAGCCAGAGTCGAAACAGCTTCCATGTTAAAATCGAAACCCTTTTGTTTTAAAATGCCGATTTTATGTCCAATATTTCGCCATACATTTGCAATTTAGTATTTTGTTATTAGTGATGCAAATTAGCGACAATAGGCTGTGTAGTGTATAGCGGCATACGATCTGACATCTCTTGCAGCCCATGTGCTACTATCGTCTGTGTGTGGTGTGGGGCAGGCCTGATACGCAGTAGGCTGGTGCGCCTGCTATCATCGCTGATCCGAATTACCGCTTCTGCAGCAGTAGCTTTACATACTCTCTCCCCAATACTGTTACATTTAGGTTGCTTATCGTTCGTAATGTCATGCTGTTTTTGGGCTAACACGAAATATATTCCAATTTGCGTGGCGGGTGGCCTAACTGGCTGCGAATAGACTCAGTGACCAAATACTATTTTATTCAAATCCAAATTTTTTGACGACAATAACCCCGCTTCTACTGGTTAGAGTTGAAACAAATTTGAAGAACATCGTTTTTATAGACAACCTAATACTTTCATGGGGTGAACAGAAAAATTCCAAATTTTTCGTTATTTATTTTTATATAATAAATAGAAACTTTCTTCTCTCGCAGCAATGCGGCTACTGGTTGGAATTGAACCAAATTTGGTGTGTAGGCTTAAGTTAGGTAACCTAACAATTTTATCAAGTAGCCAATACGATTTGAGATAAAAGGTCATTTTTAAAGACCCCTAATGAACAGGGGTGTACGAGTTTTGAGCAAACGTTAAAAGGGTGTACCACGTCGAAAAAGGTTGAAGAGCACTGGTTTAAAACATGTTTAAACGGTGTTTTTAAAACAAACTAAATTGTGTTTTTAAAGTTGTAACATTATGCCATAATTGTGTAAACACTTTCCAAAAAAACATTTTTTATGAGCCTACGGACAATTACCTCCCGATTTGGCCGACGTACATCGATATGGGATGGTTGGAACCCTCAAAATAGTCTGTTCAACAGTAATAGTCCAGATATTTCGTCAAATGAGCTGTCTTTGGTGTACATTTTCAATTGTCAATCTCAATCCACTAGGACGTCACAATTTTATATTCGTGACGTCGTGGTTTAAAAAAGAACATTTTTTAAACAAGGGTCTTGTTTTAAACATGTCTGTTTTATATTGATTTTTGTTTTAGATGCAACCCTAATTTATAGTAATAGGCATTTAGGTGCCAGTCAATACCGTGCCACGATAAACCAAAAGATATACCCTGTTTCGACCAACATGCGACTTCACGAAGTGTGCTACTAAAGAAGGACCTTGGTCGAAACTTTGGGTATGTGTCCATTGTCAATAGCCACGCTGGGCGGACGTGACTAATAGTCTGGTCGGGGCCTACGATATTCAATGTACCAGATAAGGCCGTAAATATCGTAGGCCCCGGTATGGTCCTTCCAATCTGAGCTCATAATGCAAATGCCACCGGGGCACCCACAGAGTTTTAAAGACATGACAATTTGTGTGTGCATCTCGTCCAAGTTATTGCGCCACTTCAATATCTTTTGATTATATAACAGACCAGCGGTCACGAATTAACAACAGAAACTAAAGTAATTATAACAAGACACCGGACGTTATAATTATGAATTACGTGCTCCCAGCTCTGCAGGCAAATCTGACCATCGGGGCTGAGAGAGGAGTAATAGTAATATAATGCAATTACTAATAATATTGACGAAATTCAGTCTTCAACTTGAAAATACCACCCTATGGGGTCAAACACCAACGTTTGGACTGGGGGACGAATTGCTGTTTAGGTCCAGATTCTAGCTACAACCACGCTAACATGGTATAGAAGACCGTGGCCATGGCGGCAGGTCCCAATGTTGAGTAAAGAATTGTGAAATAACGATTGACGCCCGTTTCAAGTAGAGTCATATGAGAATAAGATGAAGCCGGGGCCCGATGATGCGAACATAAAATTCTGCCTTCAACCTCATACAGATAATGTACTGCAAGCTGCCGTTACGAGAAACGGCAAAGACGGCTCGGTTATGATTTTGATCATTAGCTGTTGATTTTTACAGCTTCCCTGTGGAAACCGTAACGTTTTATTTGGCGAGTACAAAATTTCAAATCTTTGTCCGGTGTACTTACGTAGTACATAGGCCTACTGCAGCCAAGAAGCAACGGTCAAACTGCGTTTAACTAAGCATATAGCCAAACATCAATACATAAGTTACTATTTTAAACAAGGCAGAATGGAGATTAATGATCCTGCTGCGAGGTAGCGGCGTATCGAACGTGTTGATAACCTGATATACAACACGGCGGGTGTTCTTACAATCACACTAATGTAGGCTACGTACATCGAATATCTATTTACTGTGGATACTTCTTACGCAATGACGAGCAAAGCTAATAGGCTACTTCTGACGTAATAATGAGCAAGAGCATTTGGAAATCAGACGTGTGTGCTATCGCGAACCTGGTATAATATCTCTTCCTTGTTCACGAATGTTCATGTTCAGTTTCTGTCATAGTCCTTGTACAAATAAAAAGTAATCGTTCTTTCACTAAGAAATCGATTAGATATGCGAAGTAGTCGATTACGATTACTTCGGAATTTTTTCGAATGTAATCGATTGCGATTACGATTACTTGAAAATGCTGTAATCGTCGTAATCGATTACGATTACTTATCGCGATTACCCCATGTCTGGTCAGATGACCGCTTCCGGCAGTTCATATAAATGCTTTTCACAACTACATACATACTTTAGTAATTTTCTAATCGAGCAAACTCAATTTTCTAATCGAGCAAACTCTCATTTTGGTAGTTTTATATCAGGCTACCAATGACAGAAATCGATCTTACGTCAAATCTGCCACGTTCCACACTGATTAGGAAAATGATAACTGCGGTTTAATGACGGTATTTGATCCTCACCAAAATCACCCTTGAAGATGATTATGGGCGTTGTTCCATACAATTACATCTACATCTTTGCAGAGGTGGTCAGTAACGAAGTACTTGAAGTAGATTTTGCCAACTCACACTACTTTTCAAGTAGTTATGATTTTAGACTACTTCTACTTGACAGTTTTCAGTTTTGTAGGCAAAAATAAGCGTAGAATACCTACTTACTTGTGAACCACCACTCCTACTTCTACTTGAGTAGAAATTCCGGCGTTACTTCTACTTCTACTTGAGTAGCGACGGTGACTACTTTGACCACCTCTGCATCTTTGTAAACGAAGCATTTTCACAGAGTTTCAGAGGTGGTCAGCAACGACGTTATTTCAAATTTTCAAAGTGCAAAGTAGGTGTTGCGTACTTTGATATCTCACTCTTGAAAGTGGTTTTCATGTTACAATACTCCTACTTCTATACTTCAGTTGCCATTTTTTAAGCAAAATTAAGCCTATAAAACTTATTTCTTTACATACTTGAAATCACTACTTCTGCTTGTACTTTAGAGCAGAAAGTTAAGACGGCACGTGACTTATTTGACAACCTCTGCTGCATTTTTCCATCATGACAATGTATCTTGATGAAGCTGACCAATTGACTTTGGGTAACGATTTCAAATTGGTAAATGCCATTCTCGGATCATTATTTTGCAACAAAGTTTGCTGCTCTTCTTCGTCTTCATATCTACCATACTCATACAAGACTGGAACATGACGGACAAGGTTATCTCAAAGGCTTGACCTCCGTCTAACCCCTGAGCCTGAACTGAGAAGGGAACCTGGCTTCGATATCCTGTTGGAACGAAATTTATTAAAGCTAGACAGAATAGAGAGGCCAATAAAAAATGGTAAGAACTTTACAGCAACAAAAAATAGAAAAATTACAATAAAGTCGGTCAGAATAGTAAAACAGTAAAAATATAATTTACAAGCATAAAGGCAAGGAAATCGATTTCCTGTCGGTAAAGAAATTTATATCGTGCTAATCATGGTAACGAAATATAATTAGGCTGGAGAGATTCCAGAAAAAAACGCGAAGAACTTTACAGCAACACAAAATAGAAAAATTACAATGAAGTCGGTAAAGAAATTTATATCGAGCTAATCATGGTAACGAATTTTAATAAAGCTAGACGGAATAGAGAAATTGCAGTAAAGAGTGTGAAGAACTATTGAAGAAATTGAAGAATTACAATAAGTCGGATAAAATAATGAAACAGTAAAAATATAAATCACGAGCACAAAGGCAGCGGCGATTCGAATGATTTCCCAAGCCGGCGGTGGATATTGGTGTGGAACGGTGTAATTGCGATATAATTGCCAGAGATGAGCACAGATTTGGATTTGGCAGAGTCGGATGAAATGATTTAGGCTGAATTTGGATCGGATATACAATTCAAAATATTTAATCCGCTCATCTCGGGTAACTACAGACAGGATTCCGATACTGACGTTCGCCTCATACGAAGAATTAGTCAGCACTGTGATTAGATACCAGATAGTTATTACGTTCTACACCTGATATAGCAAGAAAATGATACACTCAGCAAATTTTAAACAACACACTGAAGTGCGGGGAGATAACTCACACTGCACCAACGGCGGCCACTGATTTCTGAGCTTGTCAAAAAGAGAAAGAGATTTTACTATTGTCTACACCAGGGCTACTTGAATCGTTGATCAAGGTCCGAATGGGAACCTTTTCAGTGTTGAATCCAGTCCTTATCTGTCTTGGTATTTACGTACCGGTAGTATAATACGAAATACACTACCTTTGATTTGCAAAAACAGCATAAAAATGCCATTTCTTCCGCTAGCTGTGACCAGCAGAATGACAAATGCGTTTAGCTCATTGCTTTCGCTAATACCGCTTCACCGTGTCCTATATACAGCAACACCATATTACATTTGCATGAATGTAAATCATTTTATGAGAGTTATGACAGACCAAATCGAATTTCAAACTTTTGCTGTTTGCTTTAGACCAGGGGTTCTCAACTTCCCTCGTATAACGGGCCGCACTTTCACACTAAAAGATGCTGCGGGCCGCAGAACATTATCACCATGTATTTGTGGGCTACTATTAAATTTAGGTCTATTTATCATTGTCATTCGGGCATTTAGTGCATTTTTATGCATTCTAAAGCACTGATGGAGAGCGTACGTAGGTTGGCAGTTGCTGTAATTTATTGTGAGAATATCGATCTTCAAGTGGCGCAAGTAAATGCCTTCATGGAAAGTACATTCCATTCATTGCCATGTCGGTATTATAGTATATGCACCCCTCAAACCCTTCCATCACCAGAGAACCGAACTCTCTGTTTCAAAGCGTGAGCGAGCAAGTAAGTATAAAATTACGGTGATTTTTCGTTACTGATATCATTATCACTTTGAGCTCTCAGTGATATGAGAAGAATTGAGACGTTAGAGGTCATTTCTGAGCAAATCAATCAACTCTTCGCCTTTCCTTCCATGACTGGAGCCCTACACTAATAGTTATAGAAGTCAGCTTTGTCAAATTGATGTCATGGTCCCCTTCCCACGTTTGCCCCATCAGGATTTCCTCTAGAAATATGCCCATGCCTATTCCTATAAAAAGCACCAGGATAATTAGCTATGCAATGTGTGTGCACTGTGTGCATCGATGGATAGGTTCAATGCTAGGCTAAAGTAGTCTACGTGGCAACGTGTTACAGAACATGCGATGAAAGACCGACTGAGATCGCTGTTACTCTTCTGGTAATTGTTGAATCAGACAACTGTAGCTTCGAAATTTGTCAGGTGATGTGGGAATTGCTGTAAGTTCCGGAAACAGCGACTATTTGCACAGTGCGTTAAAGTTGTATTGAAGTCATACCTTCTCTAGCAGATTCTTAGGTTTAGCTATATTCCAAGCAATTTTGAACAATGCGTCTGTCACGTAGCCGGCAATTTTAAAATGATTCGAAATATGGATTGCTGGGCTTGAAACCAAGCTAAAGCAACGTTTAATATGCGCACCTCCAGATGAAACTATCGTGCTATCATTTCAAGCTTCTAGGCTTTTTTACAACAACTGTTCTTCGACGAATGTGACACATCGGCCTTCCATAATAATGCGGGGCCAGTAGTGATTATATTGAAAGATGTCGCGGGCCACAAAATAATCGTCTGCGGGCCGCATGCGGCCCGCGGGCCGCGGGTTGAGAACCCCTGCTTTAGACTATCCCGCTCGCAGACATTGACCTAACATCTATTACGATGTTTTCAGATCTCTACGGTAGTGCTGTTCAACCTTTTTTTTTGGTTTGATGACCCTTAAAGTTGTGACAAACTCTTTTTGCCAAGTTCCATGTTTCTCGGTGGTGGGAATCAATAGTCAAGTAGACAGACATATCTATATGTAAGGTAAATTGAAAACAAAACTGGCTTATGTATGACTTATCGACAGAAACCTCTGACTTTCCACCTGACCAAATGTCCATCAATGCAAGTCAGTAAGCTCTTGGGAACATGATGTCATGTGTCATGTGAATGTACGACATGGTATCTCAGGAGGAAATTACATTTTGATAACTATTATTCAGGCAAGCTATAGGATATTATCAGTCATATTCAGAAGGTTATTCCAAGTTCCTAGGATATGCTCTGCCAAAATTCAGAGCACAGGTAGATGAACAGTTTGAGGGAGATGATATCGTTAGCTGATTTACATGAAACTGAGATGTTGCTCACATCTCAAGCTTTTCCTGAACTATTCTAAGGTAAATAAGAGTATTTGTGGTTGAAAACTGGCAGAATCGAATTAGAACACAAGAACACGGACACATTCAAGAGTGTCAATTGAGACATGGTAATTTCATGATCAGATGGTCTTATACAGAGATAATTGGATTGACGCAAGCATACATGGAACAGTGACAGAAGCATTGGGGTCTAAATGGTTGGTTTTATGGGAAATTGAACAACATGAATCTAACATGAATCTAGCATAACTTGTAACAGGTAGATGAGCCTTGTTTGTCAAACCATGTTGATGATCCTATTGAAGGAGAAATAGGCCAGCTTATCTGCCACACATGAATGCCATACTTCCCGTGGCAAAATAATGAAGGAGGGTGGATGCAGGCTTTTCATTACAAAAGTTACAATATTGTTGATAATGGCCTGAAGTTTGCTATTATAATTTGGCGACAAAGGTTTCGTCATCTACAATCCAGTTGGTCGGGAGAACGAAGGAGAGTAATTCAAGTAACAAACTGATTTTGGTAGATTTGAGGCATATACAAAGCCTCAAAGAAACCATAACCTGACACAATTTCACTCAAGTTCCCTAAAACATATGACGGTTTGTCGATTAAACGTATCAACTCTTGCAATTAGCATGAATTCTGACAAAGTCAGAAGATGTACTATTGCATTAGTAATCACCAGGGGCGTAGCCAGCCGAGATAAAAAGGGGGTAGAACTGAATAAAGGGGGCAGAATGAGCCTCTATGCGTCATACCTTAACTATAGCGACTTCTGTATTCCGTACGCTTTTGAAAGCAAGCGTAACTAATTGGCGGATCTAGTTATTGAAAGCGAGTTAGCAATCAACAGCTTGCACGGGGATCATGTTACCACGCGCACGCGCTCATCCCGTGACAGTGCAGGAGATCTTATTTGTATTCAAATAAGTAATCGACCTTGAAACGATACCAGAACAACATTTCACGACGAACAATCTATACGGCGCAGAATCTGTTATATCTTCATGAATTTTGACATGATTCAATTCGCGTGCAAGAGTAACGTCTTCTCGGCGTTTTAATTCCATTCATTTCGAACATGGCGCATATACTAATTGTACCGGCGTGTGAATAATGACTTATTCGCAAAGCGAGGGAATCTCAAACAAGTTTCGGCGCGGCTATTGAAGGCTGAATGCGTCCCGGTGGGATACCGATCACGAAAGGCATATTCTAGTATGACGTATACATGGTCATTGAGGTCAAGACAATGCAAAACAATGGCGTCAACTATAAAATGCCAATGGAATGTATTGTGTCTTCACGCTGTTTTGGGGAACAGGCTTGAGTTCGGCAAAGCACGAATCAGATGCGAATGCTTTAAAACATGATTTCATTCAGTTATAAGTTGTTATTTTCATGTTACTAATGTTCGTTATCGTTTACAATGAACTGTTGATGAGAAAACAACGCGTGAACGACGCGACAAATGTTATTATTGCGCGACGACTGCATTCAGAATAAAGGGATTAAGCTGATCGCTAACCCTCGCTAAGAGAAAAATCTAACAATGCCCCTTTCACGCTTGCATAAACGCGCTTCCACAGACGAGAGATCGACGAGAAAAAGGCATATAATCAGCGTCGGCGATCGGCGTCGCGCGCAGCAAATTGAAATTAGGCGATAACGTGAAGAAATGTTGTTATAGCAATAGCGTTGACTTGGGATTTTCGGGATAGAATCGAGCCTGGAAGGGGGTAGAACGTTCTTCAATTCTACCCCCCTGTCTACGCCCCTGGTAATCACATTGACGTATAAGCAAGTATACGACTAAAAACTAAACAATGTACCAAAGTCCAGATCGTAATACTCACTTCTGGTAGTGAATGACGTGAAGTAGTAAATAAAACTAGGTGAGATTGCAGCAATATGCATCCGAGTGACGAGAGGGATTGCATTCAAGAAACTAATAGCCTACAACAACACCGCAAGAAATAGAGGTAAGAGGGAGAGAGAGAAATTTGGTGACTGTTTTCATGGAGAATGTATTCTCATCCGAAGGTTTCGTCTCGCTCACGCGATCTCTCTCAAGTTCAGATCTAGACGTTAGTTAACTGATAGGCCTGCATAAGAAACAGACTGGAATGGGACGAATCATGATCATGCGAAAAATTGCTCAGCCACGAAGAAGGGTAGATGTGTGGTATGTGGCAAAATCAGTAATTTCTGGAGAACATGCCCAATGAATAGAAGGAATATTCACCGCAATATGTTGATTCCAGAACATGACATGGACTAGCAAATGACATTGTCTTTAATGCTACCAATAAAGAGCATGATATGGCATTTATGAAAATGGTAGAAGCTTTGTGGAACAAATATATCAATGGACGGTGAAAAACTACTTTTCAAAAAGCAACAAGTGAGATTCTACGAGCACATACTATCTGACCAAGGGGCCTGAAACTTGCTGAAGACGAAATGAGAGAAAAACGCAATATAAAAGCTCCACAAGATGTGACAAGAATCATCATCACTTGTAGGCGTGATATCGTAATGAATTTTCAACAAAACTTGCTCACAATAGCCCTTAAGAAACCGACCTAGAAAATGTTTCCGCAAATGGGAGGAACACAACAAAAAAGCGCAGAACAAAATAAAAGAACTATGCTCCAATACTGTCTCATCACGATCCTAATTGAAAAGCACGCTGCTGCATTCCCAAGAGAGAAATGTGTTGTTTGAATTAAGTATGTGAATATTTTCAAGATCTCTCTTACAGGTCCTAAGAGAGCAGTGATAACATACAATTTAGGTAAGCTGCCTCACAGGTTGCACAAAAGAAAGGATAAGCTGGAAATTACGCGTGCTCGACTGACGGCTTCACCTAATGCCAAAAAGGGCTGGAAAAATACAGGTTCCAAACACGGGTGTCACTGTACTTGTCACTAAGAGTTAAGTTATCAATGCGAATCATAGTTCAGATGCATTCACACTGTAGTGCAAGTCGTGACCAGGGTTGGGCACAGTGATTCGAGTTATAATTATAACCATTGGAGTCAAGTGGTGAGAGATGATTTTTTTTACTGTATCAATGGGAATTATTGTTGCAATAAAATTTTTCACTGTGACAGCTTGTAACTACGATTAGTCGTATCGTAGCATACGTAACACATAGAACAAAGCTACACACATTATTGAAGTAACATCTTGTGACGTCGTGATCAACTCAAGGTATTGCCACAAATTGCAATGAAATAAGTATGGTCGAAAAAATACCAATTAATCTTTATTGTTGCATTATATTCCTTGTGGTCGCATAAAATGTACGGATTTGAGATTTTCGCACTATTCATACTGTTGTGACATCATATAGAGTGGTACTCGAATCACTCAAGAACTCAATTTTTCCCAGTCACAGTCAAAGTCAGAGTCATGACCACACTCAACTTGAGTCGCTCTGTGTATTGACTTGAGACCAACCAAGCCAGAAACAGCCATTTATCTGCAGGAAGTCTATTTCTAAGACTTATTATCGGATTTTCATAGATCATTGTTTCTGATTTTAGTTGCATGTTAGCAAAATAGGTACAGCAGCTAGTTGTAGTCGCGTATTAGAAAAAGATTGATTTGTGATTCGGAACTTTTTGTCTTGGTTACAACCCTGTACCTGAGACCCGACGTAACCGCCCTTTTACAATCTTGGTCGGACAATTCAATCATGTTTTATTTCAGGCAACAATGAGGGTTTGGCGAGCTCTGCCTCGTCATACCAAAGTTATAGCCCAGGCCGGCCGAATCCAGGTGACTGTGTAGTCTTTGCAAGTTGTGATGTTGAAATTCAACACAGATATAAGGATGGAGAGAAAAATTAATTTCAAAAAGTGTCTTTGGTGCGTGGTGCCAAATATCATACAAAATACTTGTATCATGATTTTGGGTTTAGCCACTGTATCTCGGCTGTATCACATAGCCCTGAACTTGAATATAGAAAGAGAGTGTTTAGTAGTTGCATATGGTCTGGAGAAATACAAGCACTAATTATTTTCCTTTTCAATAATTACTCAATAAAAAGAGCGCTGATGCACCTCCAATCCTCAGACTGTCGCTATAGTTGAAAAAAAAGCGTATGATTCGATTGACCATGGGCTTATGCACGCAGCCATAGACCAAGCCGGCTTCGGGTTGAGCTTTCAAAACTTTATCCAAGAAGTATACGACAAGGACCTCCTACAAAGACTAAACAAAGAAATAAAAGGACACAGAATTTGCGGCTTTAAAGAGCAAATCGTTTGAACAGCGTATGCAGAGGACATCACAATCACACTCCTAGAAGAAAAATAGAGTGAGGGTGCAATTCAGATAATACAAGAATTTGGATAAGTACACTGCCAGTCAATCGAGAAAAGACGTACGGGATGAGCTTTGAAAAGAGGTCGCGTACGGCACCAACCTCATTCCACTGGACGAAAGAGCTCACAATCTTGACAAACTCTATTGCGCAAGACTCAAAAGATCTCCAAAAAGCAATGCGACGACCCAATGAAAAAGCCCAGCAAACTAATCCAAGATCTGAAAAAGATGCATCTTCACAGGTATGAAAAAGTAGCCCCAGCCCTACCCTAAACCAACATCCTGACCATATTTACATACAGAACAAATACAAGAAGAATTCCAAAGAACATCGGACGAAGACTATAAAGAGAACTCATGTCTTTCCTCTTCCGGATGGAGAAGCAGGTAGACTATGATAAAGTCATACAGAAGAAAGAAAATGGCGGGTTCGAGCTACCAGACATACTGATGATTAGGGCTGGGCACAATGATTTGAGTACTCGAATCTGAATCGCGTATTAATTACAATGATTCGAGTAGTAAGAGACGATTTTTTGGAGTACTGAAATAATGCGCTCCTCGCCACTGAAAGTAAATTCATCAACAAGAATTATACTTTCTATAGTATTTTTCACTGTGGAAGCCTTGAAACCGTGATTGACCGTATCGCAGCATACGAAACAGATAGTACAAAGCTACGAAGGTTATTGGAAATAACATATTTATAAAGTCATGACCAACCCGCAACATTGTCACAAGTGCAATGGAATCGGTATGGTCGAAAAAATACCAAAGTATCTTCAATGTGATGTGAAATTGGCTTTACATTCTTTGCAGTAGCATAAATGGTACATATTTTCTCATTTCACTCATCTCACTCATTCCGTTCCCTGGAATCGCCGCGCCAGCGTGCTGATCAACCTGCCGTGACACATGATGAGGAAGATGGACTACTTGTGAAGACACGCTGAATCTATAGAATTCGCTCCAAGGTCGTGGCTAAGAGAAGTCAATGAACTAGAGAGAACAGTGTATCTCTTACAGCATGCTCCTTACACTGAATATGTAGTGATGGACCGTGTCATAGAAGAAACAAAGACTGACAAGAATCTGTCACGTCTCCAAAAATGCATACGTAAAGGATATATTCCAAAGAAGGACTCGTCGCTTGACATGTTCCGGAAATTCATCGATAAGATTATATTATGTAATGGCCTAATGCTCAAGCAAGATAAGATTATTCTACCCAAGACTTTGTGGGAAGTAGCAATTGACAAAGCTCATCAGGGTGGGCACCCAGGCCTAACTAACCTGAAACGTCGTAAGATTATTCTACCCAAGACTTTGTGGGAAGTAGCAATTGACAAAGCTCATCAGGGTGGGCACCCAGGCCTAACTAACCTGAAACGTCGTATACGAAGCCATTTTTGGATTCCAGAACCGGCACAAGACAAGATAAAAGCGTGCCAAGTTTGCCAACAGTTTACTCACGCCGGCACCAAGCAGCCGCAAAAGGTGATTTTACCTCCTAAGAAGCCATGGCATGAGGTAAGCATTGATTTATTTGGGCCAATGCCTGACAAACGCCATGCCGTAGTAGTACAAGACATCAGCACGAGATTACCCGATGTGAAGATCGTGAAAAGCACATCAGCAAAACATGTCATCCCGGCTATAGCAAACACTTACAATCAGTTTGGGCAGCCTGACGTCCACCGAACGAACAATGGTCCGCCGTTTAACTCAAAGGACTTAGCTGATTTCTCGCAGCAACGTGGAATTAGACATCAAAATTTGATCCATATCACACACAGGCTAATCCTGTGGAAACATTCATGAAACTGCTTGGGAAAGCTATGAAAGTAGCCCACGCGCAGCACCAGGATAAAGATAGGGCCCTACAAGACTTATTGGCAGGATACCGATCCAAGGAGGTACAACCAGCGTTAGAAAAAGATCAGCTGAAAATATACAGGCAAAATTCCATCAATGCCTCGAACAAAAGGCAAGATCGCGAACTCTCTATAGGACAAAAAGTCATCTTTGGTAGAACTAAATTTGAACCGATTTATGGACCGTAGATCTACAAAATCACCAAGCTGCATGCAGATGGTGCAGAGGTCCTCCGCTTTTCGGCTGGTAAAAAGTTTATCCGCCACCTAAACGATATTAAACTACATTTCGGGGATATCACGACTTCGAACCAACAGTTGATAAACTAGTGGGAACCACTTCAACAAAATGCTTTTGCTGACCCGGTGGAAGAACCAGGTACTGCACTGAACCCCATCCAGTCGGATGAACAGGAGAGTTCGCAGAACGAAGTGCATGTGCTACAGACGCGTACTATGCAGACTGGCCGACTTCAACAGTCCTGGTTTCCTGGAAACCACTGAACTTTAAGTATCCATGCCCTTCTCAAAAGGGGGGGGGGAGTATTGATATGACTCATTTCGTTCCCTGCAATCGCCGCGCCCGCGTGCTGATCAACCAGCCGTGACACATGTTGAGGAAGATGGACGCAGCAGCACGGTCGTCAGCGCGCGTTAACCTAGATTTTGTATCTGCTTTCATCGCAGTTGCCGTTGGGGTTATTAGTTCTCCTAACCTAATAAAATATTGAACTGCTGTAACGTGTGCGCTATTCCACGGGATTTATTACATACTATCATTACATCATAATGAGTGATAGTCGCATACTCGACTCGAAGCATAATACGTGATTTAGAATCGTATCACTCATGCACTCGATTTTGTCCAGCAATACTGAGGATCACGGAGATGATTTACATCCGACCAGCGCTACAATGCCGAAGGACAAGCAAAGTCAAAGTGGGACAAGAGAGCGGACAACCAACTAGCCATCACCCTAACCAGCACACTAAGAAAAAATTATCTAACAATGCAGCACACAATGGCCGTGTTGCATTAGAATAATAGTATACATTTTTGTGTAAGTAATAATAATAGTCGATATTAGGATATGTCGCTGCTATTCACGCTGTTATTGGGGGAAGGCTTCTTTATTCGTCGAGTGAGGCTAGGCAAAGTAGCGATTTGGATCAGGCAAGGGATGTTTTGTGGTTATGAAGAAGACCGGAAAGATCTATTACATCATTTTTCAAGCCCTCATTGTCAAACATCACTGAGCAACATGCCTGTCCGATACATCCGAATTCAATTCGCCATCGGGACGAGTCGAATTAAGTCAGACCGAAGGACCATGTTCTTCGCAACAATTCACCCATTCTCATAAGCGTCGTAATAAAGTTTAGGACCAAATCAAATTCAATTATTCAACTGGTCATTGGAAAGAATATCGCTACGCCAAAAAAGTCTTCTGGCTTAAATTTCAGAGATGTTGGCTACACGCATTCAAGTGGTTAGCCTACAGTCCGTCTTAAGACGGGGCATACTGGGTGTTTTGTCGGCTATTTGCCGTGGATGCAGTTAACGGCCAGCAATTAGGACAATTCGTCACCGAGCCAATGTAGAACTGGAAGAAGGCTAGAGAGAAGTGCAGACGGTTTGGAAACAACGTACAAAATGGGTAGGGTAGTGGAAAGAATGAGTTCACCTAGGGAGAGGAAGGCCATTGCGGGTGCCGAAGCTTCGAATTTCATCATCATATTTTGTGGTCACGAAAACATACCTCTTCGCGGCCATCGGGATTCTGGCCCCCTGGGAAATGATTATGGTTAGCAATCACGTACTGATAGTGTGAGATAGTGTGATGGTTATGCGTTCGGCTTCTCGATCGGTAGGTCGTGGGTTCAATCCCCGGCCGAGTCATACCAGACTCGAAAATTGATATCCGCACTCCGCAGCTATCCTGCTAGGAGCTCAGCAATCACGGATAGCAAGGAGAAAAAACGGAGGCGCAGACTAGATGACCTCACGGCCGTATCGCAACTCTGTCTTCAAAGCATCTCAATGGTGCAGGTGAAAAAGAATATCATATCTCTCTCTAATGAAGGACAATTTTCGCGCACTAATTCGATACTCCATATCTTATGGTAATAAATATTTGTCGGAAAATTTTGCTACTGCTCCCACCAATGCCCTCTACCAATGTAGAGAAATTCAAAATTAAAACGTTGAAATCTGTGGCAATTTGATTAGAAAGAATATCGTAGAGAGAGTTGCTGCCGCGAAATATTTCTCTATTCTCGCGGACGAAACAAGTGATGCAGCTCAGTTCGAGCAATTATCACTGAGTGCTCGATACGTCCACGCTGACAAAACATGGATGGATGTGCTCGTGAAGACTTTCTTGGTTTCATAGAACCCAAGAAGTTAACAGGGCGAGCGCACTTGCGGACCTTTTGATTCAAACTTTGACTTCATGGAACATGGCACCGAAAAACATGTGTGGGTAAGGCTGTGTCGGAGCTGCGAACACATCTGGACGCTTTAATGGCGTACAAGCTCTTGTGCGTGAACAGTTCTCTTCAGCTACATACACACATTGCAGTTCGCACATCCTTAATCTCGTTCTCTCACATGCATATGGAAATGCTACTATAAGAAGAACAATTAAGAGTGTCCACGAAGTGATCGTTTTTTTCGTCAACAGCCCAAGAGGGGAGAGATATTGAGGGAGGCTATTAGCGTTATTTGCCCTAATACACCAAGGACAAAACTAGCTCCGTTTTGTGTAAATCGCTGGGTGGAACGCCATGATGCTGTGTTAGTGTTCTGGGAAAAATATTCTGCTATCGTTCACGCTCTTGGTGAAATAGAAAATGGCGATGACAATGCACCCACTAAAGAATCTGCAGTTGAATGTAAGCAAAGGATACGGACAATGGAATTCCTAACGTGTATTCTGGTGACTGTTCCCGGAACAGCACATGCTCTTTACGTTGCATTGCAAGCCGTAAATATGGATTTAATAAAATGCGAGGAAATAGTGACCAATGTTGTAGACACTTCCAAAGAAATCATGGCTAATTTTCTTCAATTTTTTGAAAATGCGTGAAGTGTTGTTTGTGACCATGACATCCCAATGATATGGAGGGGGCTGTGAAGTGCCATTGCGAGCAAGGACGACGTAAAGAGTAATGCCTTGGAGAATACCTTTAGGCCGTTTGTGCAAAATATAATCAAAGAGCTAGAAGAACGATTTGGAAATACATTTCGTCGAGCTGCGCAATATTTTGCGATTTTGCCGGCGAGGATAAATACAGGTACGTATTATGAAAAGGTGATGTTAAGATGATTTTTGTGACAAATTACGATATATCAACTCATTTCACACAGGTTCATGGGCAGAAAAAAGCGATTCGGAGTTATTTAGATAGTATGAAGACGATTTCGATGATTTGGTCACCTTACAAAACGAGCTGGCAACCTGGCGGCAGAAATGGAGGAATGCTGATCCCGCATCGATTCCTACGAATGCACTCTGTGCATTCAACTCAGCTCCAGAGCATACTTTTCCTAACATCAGACGATTGCTGCAGGTAGGCTGACCAGAATTCTCGATCAAAACGCGTGCCTGTACCATTTCAATTGGATTTCAGATCTTGGTGACACTACCTATAACAACCGCTTCAGTGGAACTCTCTGAAATGCAGTCAAATCAGTTCGACTAAACGGCCTGGCTTTGATACATATACACCGAGAAATCGAATTATCCAAGTTGAATGTTTTGCGAAAGTTTGTCAACAAATCTTCTCGCAGATTACATATTGCCACTTGAATGCGATTGCTGTGAATTCGCTTTTGTACAGTTGTTATTTTCAAGTTCTAAAGTTTGTTGATAATAAATAAACCGCGAGCAAGCACGAAAACCAACTCGCGCGCCATCGGAATTTTATGACATCTCATGCGAGTGTTCTTGTAACCGGATAATAGAGTTCAGACGAGACGAGAGAACCATGTGACGATGGGGATTTGGGCTTCCGTAGACGAGAGAACAATACGAGAAAAAGGTGGTGATGCACTGCATTGCTTGATCGACCGATGGCGTGACGATGCCGCGCGGCAATTTGGGGATTGTCAAATTAGAATAAGAAATATTAGGTCACTGGAAATAGATTTAAGAAGGGGCATATTCATGCTTGGAAACGGGACACCGATTACCCCTGTCTACACCCCTGCACAGGCAATAAACATTCCGAACATAGGAACCAGTCAGTGTTGTTCGTCAATCAACAAACACGAGATTTCGGTGTGCGACAACAATTCCAACAAGCAATTATGACACACTCCCATCAACCTCTGGTTGTATTATCACTATATATAGCTCGTGTCCTTGTGTCTCAACAGCAGCCATTTACCTGAGCAGAAAGTGTCATGAAACCGCGTCTAGAGCGTGCAGTACAAGAGCTGCAGGGAGAAGTGGCGTCTGTGACTACCTTGTCTGACAGTACAATGCAGAGAAGATCTTCCATGATTACTACATCACTAAAAGACATCGTTATAGCAGTGCTTCGTTATGCTCCTTGCTATGGGCTTCAATTGGATGAAACGACCAATATCACAAGCCAAGCTCAGTTGATTGTTCATGTTTGCTTTCCAAACACGGAACGCTAAGAAATTGTGGATCACTGTTTTGTCTCGCCATTCACATTGACTCCAACGCACTGAGCATATTCACGAAAGTGGACAATTTGGCTATGAAAATCTCAGCCAAAAGGGGAAAATATTCTCAGACAACTGACTGACCACATTGCCAATCTATGCAGAAGGTTTCTTGGTGTTACGAACATGAAATGTCAAGAAATTGCGTATTGTCATGCAGTAAGCTGGACGTGACTGGTGCCAAGGATTTCGGAACAGTCATGACATATCGCTAAGTGAACGGGAAGCGACATCATTGGCTCAGTCCATCTCATTAAACAGACATTCTGTTGGTGAGTTTTTAAAAAATCCCGAAGTGCTTGACAAGGGCCTACAAATTCACTGCCACATATATTTGTATGTTGATGAGACTGGTTTCCATACAGTGCAGAAACTGAGTAATGTTTAAAGGCATGAAGCGAGTAGGTGCTGTCACCTTGGCTTGAAGAGGAGAGTTAGTGACTGCAACCTGTACCATTTCTGTTACGGGGTATGCAATTACGCCAGTCTATGTTTTCCTCATAATGATATCACGATGATTTCATTTCAGCTTGATCTACTGGATGGATGGGCAACGAGAATGTTTTCATTGAAACATTTCTGCCCCATCTGGTCATGCATACCAGATGCTCTCCTAATACTGGACAATCGCGTTTCACATGTCAGAATACCATTAATCGAAATGGCCAAGGATAATGGTATTGCGCTGCTAACAATAACTCCCACGAATAAATCTGCAACAGCTTTTCAAAGAGTAATGTCTCCAATAAACATTACAAATGGGTATCTGAAGAGTGGAATTTATCCCTATAATGAAAATATTTTCCAATATCATGACCTTGCGCCATCATTTGTTAGCGACAGAGATCAGCAGTAAACAAGATATTTAGTTGACTTTATCTGCATTGGCAAATGCATCACCAAGAAAAATGTTGACGTTTCCAATTACAGGTCCACTCTTTCAAGCCAACAGAAAGAGCAAGAGATCAACTATTTTGACTTCATCAACCCATCTAACTTCACTGATCAAGTATGCAGACGAAGAAGATTACAAAGAAAGTTAGTACAGTCAATCTATACAGAGAGAGAGGAGGAACAGGAAATGTTTTTCGATGATGACAGCTCAGTGGGTGAAGAATTGGAAGAATTTATAGTCAGAGATTGAGTGCTCAAGACTTGTGAAGGACAAAAACTATCTAGGTGAAGTCAGGGCAGTCCAGGAGGCAGATATTCATTTCAATGTCATGAGAAGGGCAGGGAAGAATTGGAAGTGACCGAAAGAGAAGGATGAGATCTTTTATGAAAAGTCTCAGGTGATGAAGACTGGCAACACCCCTTTGTTGCTGCATCACATGGATAATTTACTTCTAAGGACATAGCGAAAAATGTTGTGCAAATTCGTTCCGAAAGTTGAATGTTTCATTGTTAAAATATTTCTTTCATTATGTTACCAATTGATAGATCTATTCGGGATAAATTGGTACTGTAATTAACAAGAGTTCCTGGGGTGTCTCATCTTGGACTCAGCGTGTGTCATGTTACCCTCACCCCGAGGTAAGTTAAGACGTTTGACCAACAATTTTAGAAGCCCGAGAACTTCGAGAGTATGTTGTTCAATATCACTCAAAACATACATATGAATAGTACAGATGGCAGGATTTCCATCGGTACCAAAATCGATGCTCAGAGAGCATTAGTTTTTTCGATTGGCGTTGAAATATCAGAAGAGTGTCTCATCTTGACCTTCTCTCCACTACAATGCGTTCCATTTTGAGATCACTCATTACATTGACGGATTTAAATGTCACAGAATATAAACCTGCTGATGCATTCTCAAGCAACTCAGTTAGATGTACCTGACAAAGAGGATGAATATAGCTATGACTTCAGCAAACTCATGGCAGTACGATTTGCCATGACAACGTCGAGGAAAAAGTCTATTCCCTTGGGTTTGAGTCAGAAATGTACAATTGGAATATCACTTTCTAAAAAAACAGATAACGTAATGACTTTTAGCAGAAATAACGGGTATTCTCAGCTCCTATTGGAATGTATGAGAACTGTTTCAAGTTAGTGACGATGACTTTGTGATGCGATATGACGATGACTTTGTGATGCGATAGAGTTGGGATTGCCTTTTCGCATCGCCCTGGGAATCACCAATCTCACTCCCTCGCATCACATGTTTTACATGTCATCGCAATCTCATTCTTCATGCTCGGCCAATACACAACGAGCAGGACTGAAGCTTTCGAACTATTAATGGCTCTGTTGCTTGCATGAAACTCTCTCAGAATGGTGATTCCCAGGGCAACGAGAAAGGACATTCCGAAAAACCTTCTTGCAGGCAAAAGATGCATTGAAAGTTCAAAAGCTCGAGCCCCGACTCATTGTGCATTGGCTAAACATGAATAATGAGATTGGGATGTCCTGTAAAACGTGAATTATACATCAAAGACCGTCAGAGCAACTCAAAGAGCTAATTAGGAATCCTTAAGAAGTTATTCTTCTTGATACGTGGTAGATATTGATCTATTCTATTAGGCAAGTGACAAATAATGATTTCTTGTGTACTGTCCTAGCAAATACCGCAAGTTGAAGGTCATGGCTCATGGAAATCACTCAAGCGTAACAATATTTTAGAAGTCTCCCTCTCATTTCTGTCTACTTCAAAAATTTTGTGAATGGTGTCATATGAAAGCTATTGTAACATAGATTTTAAAGAAAATGAGTTATTTTAAAGAAAATGAGCTTTTAACTAATATGTACTCTCAAAGTTGTGAAATCAATGTATATTTCAGGTCATTGACATTCACTGATTTTGTCAAAATTGACGTTTGAGATTTTTGTTGCCGAGTACCGTAAAACACATTCCAGTCATTGGAATTGGTTTAGATGGATTGGTGAAGATGATTGAGTTCCAGAATTGCAGTATTGCCCATAGAAGCGGAGTTATTTGTGTTATTCATTGATAATTCTGTGATTATCCTTGATCGGTGGTTAATCCAAGAATTGTCACCGAAAAACTAAAATAACTCCGCTTCTACGGATTGGAATTGAGTCAAATTTGTTTTGCATCGTTTTTGAAGACAGCGCAACAATTTCATGGAGTTGAAAGAAAAATTAGAAAAAAATATTTTGGCATTTTTGGGTAAATTCAAAATTTTCAAACTGTACGATATCCCTGATTACCGGTTGGAATAAATTCAAATTTGGTGTGCGCCGTCTTTAAAGGCAACCTAACAATTGAATCACATAGCCAGCAAGATTCAGGAAAAAAGTTTTTTCAACAGCCCTACTGTGCAAACATGAAGATGATTTTGATGAAAATGGTCACCACGAGTCATGGCAAGTCAGCTTGTGATGAAATAGGAGGCACTGTTAAGAGATCTGCTGCCCATGAAAGCTTACGAAGACCTTCAGAACCTCAGATTTTGAAATTTGGGGATATGTTGCAATATTGCAAGTCAGCAATCCCAAGCATTCATTTTGAAGAGCTTGATCCCAACATCATCATCAAGGGATTCAAAAAGTGCTGCCTCACGAACAAAATGGATGGCACCGAAGATGACATTCTGTGGGAGGATCAGGTTGCACCGCGGGCTATGGAAGTAGAGATGGAAGATGATGATTGCGTACTAGATGAGGAGATGTACACTGATGATCAGAATCAGCTGCAAGCTTTGCAAAACCTCTTCAACGAGCCAGATTCAGACTCTGATAATTCCCTCACTGGATTTTAGAGTCCGTATTGATTGATGTATTGTCATGTTATGAAAGTACCGGTATGTGCTAAGTAGTACAACAAAATCAGCGAATAAAATATCGCGTAGTGCAGGCTGTCTTTTATTTCATAACACTTTGCCTTGTTTGGTTCTTTTCTGCTGTTCATTTCAAACACGCTCCATACAAACACAATGCTCTCGTAGCAGACGCTTGCTCGGTCACCTGCTAATTGAGGGCGTGTACTATACACAGGTAGTGGCTTTTTCACAGAAATTACATGCTATTTCAAGGGTGCGTATTATACATGGGGGCGTACTATACTTGGAAAATTACGGTAGTCCTAATGAGGACTAATGTACTCCCTTCATTTACATATCCAGCCATCATGGTCAGAATGCCGTGCAATATCAGAAGCAAGATAAAAGAAACAACCACCAAGTTACTATTCGGAAATGACAACAGAGCAGAATAAGGGAAACTAATCCAGAAGAAGCTCATGGAGGTATCAACCTAATTGACATTCCCACAATAACGGAGATGCTTTTTCTTGAGCCGGCGAATCAGGGAAAATGGCGAGAAAGGGTCGACTACCAGCTGGAGCTCAGATTGAACAGGCACCATGAAAAAAAAACATTCCCAATGACAGACCACACTCTTTGTAGCCGCTACCCCATTGGGAAGAGATGAACAAAGCAATGAGAGAGATGAAGATAACGAAAGAGGACATAAAACTCCAGAAGAAAAGAGACCTTTAGTATCACATAAAACTGGCCTCAAAAAAACAAAATTCACGGAGCCCTGACCTCTAAACAGCGAAAAATGAACATGCTAATAGCAAACCATATGCTACAAACAAATGAGAGACTCCCACCGAGAGAAGTCGCGAGAACAAGTGACTGTTATCTGCGAGGAAATCTTAGTGAAACACATGTACACGTTTTCTTAGACTGCAGAGAAACCAAAGAAGTCTTAACTACCATCCTAGAGGCTTGTAGAAAGTCACCAACGAAGCTGCACTAAAACCCGGGATGCAGACTATAATCCAATTGACTCCCAGAGAACCTGCCCGAGGTCCATAAAACAGTCCCAACGATACCAACATCTATCAATAAACAGGCAGTATGGAAGGAAAGGGAGTATAAGATGGTGGGAGCAAAACAGTACAGAGAACAACGGATCTTGCAATCTACAGTAACCCGACTCAACAGGAGAACGTGACGTAAGGAGGAAAAAGAAAGAGAAAACATGCTAGGTGATATCCTTCACGAACTTACTGGGGTGATGAGACGTAAAAGGAAAAGAAATTTGACTTTTGATATAATAACTAGGGCTCCAAAGCGAGAAGCGTACATCCACTATTTTATGTCCAGTCTGGACTTTTTCTTCGACGGAGTGTACGCAATAAAAAAATAGTTTGACTAATATTATAAAATGGCATTAACGGAGCAAGTAGATTACAATATTTAGAAGTGTAGTCATGCACTTACTTTTGAACAGCCATAGACAGGATAGTTTTCATTAAAGGTTATTCAATAATGGTAGTGTAGGAGTAAGATGAGACAAAATCTGGGGGGCAAGTTGAGACATGGGTATAAGAAGACTTTTACATTGAATGCCTTGATATGCTTGTAATTCACTGATATGCTTGTAATTCAAACTGTTTAGCAAAAATAATAGCTGTACAATAGTTATCTTAGTTGACCAGATGCCACGGTAGCAGCAAAAACAACACAGAAAGGATCGGTCTTCCCTTTTGGCGGCAGATAAGATCGGCAGTGCAAAACATGGAGTTGATAAATCGACATTGAGTCGGTATTTACATTCCGGATCACAAGCTTCTGGCTATGAAAATCTCCGCCAAAAGAGGCAAATATTCTCTGACAATATGCATAAGAAACTGGCCGACCACATTGTCAATCAATGCAAAATGTTTCATGGTGTTACAAAACGAAATGTCAAGAAATTGCGTATTGTTACACAGTAAGCAATCATGTTGATATTCCTGTAAATTGGAGCAGAGATCAGAAAGATGAATGCACTCAAGTACAAAAGTGAGGTATGGAAGTACTTTGAAGAGGATGGAGTGGCAGGTAAAGCAGTCTGTACAGCTTGCCAAGACAGTGTTAGCATGGGAGCGACAGGACGAGCGAAAGTGGAAAGAATGAATCCGAACATGGAGCAAGACGTGATTACCAATCGCGAAGCCATAAAATCGATTATCCAAGCAATAAAATCATACGGCCGCCAAAACATCACACCCTTTGCTGTCACCGAGATTCTGGCGCTGTGGAAGACAACTTCAACCAGTCGCGCAATGAAGGAAACTTTCGATCTCTTTTGCGATTTAGTATGTCTTCTGGAAACAAATTCCCATCATATCATTTTGCCAACGGATCTGCCACACACACACTAGTGCAACAACTCAAAATGAAATTGTTGAACTATTTGCCAATCTCATTAGAGCAAAGATTGTTGAAAGAGTGACTGCCGCGAAATACTTTTCAATTCTTGCTGACGAAACAAGCGACGTCGCTCAGCTTGAACAATTTTCTCTGTGTATACGTTACGTTCACATCGATCAAGATATGAATGGATGTATTCGCGAGGACTTCCTCGGCTTCGTCGAAGCCAAGGATCTAACTGGAAGAGCACACGCAGAGCTTCTAATACAAACTTTAACATCGTGGAGCATCGACCCAGGCAACATGCGAGGTCAGGGATACGACGGCGCTGCTATTATGTCTGGTTGTTTTAATGGCGTGCAGGCTCATGTGCCTGAGAACTTTCCAGCTGCTACTTACACACATTGCAGTTTGCATCGACTCAACCTAGTCCTCTCAAACACATGTGGCAACGCTTCGATGCAAAAAACTGTTAGGGACATCCAAGAAGTCATCGTATTTTTCTCGAATAGTCATAAGAGGAAAGGGATATTAACGAAGGCTATAAAAAAGCCTTTTACTCTGTCACTCGTAAAAAGAGACTCGAGGATGGAGGAGGCCAAGATGAGACACAGTGTAAGATGAGACATGGATTTTTTCAGGGAACAATATGTTGATTTACAGAATCATTCAACCATGTAACTCTCATAATGCCATTCTATAGCTCTACCATGTAGCTAAGAGAGACAGGTTTGAGGTGTATCAGAAATATACCAATACAGGTAAACAGGTATTTTTTAATTTGAGTAATACATCCTAGGTTACTTCTTTCAGAAAGACAAGGGAGGACCCAAAATTCAGTGGAAACAACCATTCAAGAAAGCAACCACGCTCATTGAGGATATTAAAAGCCTCACACTTGGCAGAAATGAAAAAATAGTCCTGCTATTTACATATCCTGCCACTATGGTCAGGGAATACCATACGAAATCAGAAGCAAGATAAAAGAAGAAACCACCAGGTTACTATTCGGAAATGACAACATAGCAGAATATGGGAAACTAATCCAGAAAGAAGCTCATGGAGGTATCAACCTAATCGACATTACCATAATATTGGACATGTTTTTTTCAAGCCGGTGTTTAAGACGAAGCGACGAACCGGGGGAAATGTTGAGAAAAGCTCGAGCACCAGCTGGCGATTAGATTGAACAGGTATCACGAAATTACCATTCCTAATGACAGACCGCAATCTAAACAACCCGACTAACCAGGAGAACGAGACGAGGAAACAGAAAGTGAAAAAAAAAGCTCGATGATATCGTTCACGAACTTACTGCGGTGATGAGACAAAAAAGGAAATTAACTTTGAATTTTGATATGATAAGGAGGGCTCCAGAGCCAGAACCGTACATCAGCTAGTTCATGTCCAGTGTGGACTTTTTTAATGCAGTGTACGCAATAAAAAAGATAGTTTGAGTAATACTCAATATTATAAAATGACATTAAGGAGCAAGTAGATTACAATATTAGCAGTGTAGCCATGCACTTACTTTTGAAAAGCCATGGACAGAGAAGTTTTCATTGAAGGTTACTCAATAATGGCAGTGTAGGGGTAAGATGAGACAAAATATTGGGGGTAAGTTGAGACATGAGTATAAGAATACTTTTACATTGAATGCCTTGATATGCTTGTGATTTAAACTGTTTACAGCAGAAATAATAGGTGTACAATAGTTATCTTCATTGACCAGATGCCACAATACAAGCAAAAACAACACAGGAAGGATCAGTCTTCCCTTTTGGCGGCAGCTGCAGAGGATGTATGTGTCATATCCTGACTAAGATGAAGGCACTCAAGCACAAAAGTGAGGTATGGAAGTATTTTGAAGAGGATGGAGTGGCAGGTAAAGCAGTTTGTACAGCTTGCAAAGACAGTATTAGCATGGGAGAGACATAGGGGAAGCACGGAAACCCTTTCAACTTGTGGGCCCATCTTCCGATTCATCACCACGAATTGCACAATATGGCACTCAATGAAACAATATCCAGGCACGGTGAGACCGCCTCCAGTTCACAGAGAACATCAGAAGATATGCTTCACAGAGAACATCAGAAGATATGCTTAAATAAGAAAACAGTTTGGAAAGCTACAGATGGCAGGTCCATGAAAATTGATGACCTAATAATTGGGATGCTCGTAACTGACAATCAGGCATTCACTATGGCGTCTGATGAGGGTTGTAAAAAGCTTATGGCAGTCTTAGAACCAAGATATGCTTTGAAAAGTGAAAATATAACCGGACAGAAAAGCTGTAGAAAGTCTATGATGACAAGGTTGTTAAAAAAAGTCCAATTCTTGATTGAGCCAGTTAAAGCGGGCAGATATCTGTCATTTACCACAGACTGCTGGTCAGGTGCCACCAAGTCTCTTATGAGTTTACCATGCCATTTCATTGACACCATGTGGTCAAGAAAACAAGTAGTCTTGAATACGAGAGTGATGCAGGGGTCTCACTCCGGAGAATATCTCAGAGAGTCTTTTTTAAGGATGCTCGAAGAATGGAACAATGGGTCAAATATTGTGGAAGGAATGAGACACGCAGAACTTCCAGACCTTTGCTGCACGGCGCATAGTTTGCAACTGGTGGTAGGTGATGTGCTTTCATCATAAAAAGCTGTAACTGAAGGTATCTCAATTCTTTAAGAAGTGCGCCACTCACTTCAATCATTCAATCTTGGCTAAACAATGTCTGCGAATAATCCAAAAAGAACACGGTCTGCCTGAGCATGGTATTTTGCAATCGGTTCCTACAAGATCGAATTCAACTCTGCCTATGCTTCAAAGGATGATAGCGCAGAAGCGTGCCATGAATAAGTACTGTGGCGAACATGGTGGATTGACACGCCCCACTATTCTTCATTGAGACCTTGTAGCACAATTTATTGAAATTCTTCTTCCAATAGAAGAGGTCACTCCTCAAGTAAGCCAAAGTGACTTATCTATTTCATGTATAATTCCATGAATCTCAGTACTGAAGATGATACTTCATGATGACAATGCTACTAGACCACAAACGGAAGAGATTAGGAAGCTCAGGAATGGTATAAGGACAATCTTGGATAAACGTTTTGATAAATTGAAGAGCAATAAGGCTGGCAAGCAGCGAATATGTAGCTTCAGCAACACCTGAGGATTCCAAGAGACCACAGTTAGACTCACCGACGACGACAGCTGCAAGTGGCTGTCTTGATGCACTGTTTAACACACAGTGACAGCACCCAGGAAAGTAGTTGTATTGATGACGAACTATACCTACACCTCAAAGAAAAGATGACGGAAGACACAAGCTACTAGCCCAAGCTACTAGCTAGAAAGTATCTGAACCCGCCACCCTCATCTGTTCCCAGTGAACGTGATTTCATCGAAATCGTTCAGATGTACACTTTGCAGGGAGGACAGGTTCACTGGTGAGCATGCAGAGAAACTGTGCTTCCTGCATTACAACATACGTCTACTGGACTGATCACGTTTTGCTTTTTGGGCTAGCCTAAATTTCAATAATTGTGCACAATTCTTTCTGATTTCAGTTTGCTTGTTTGGTTTTCAGCCTTCTTTGGCATGCACATCTGTGCAAGTGCCAACTTGCCTAATACATAAGATATTTGGAGGGAAATGGTTCCCTACTCCTGCCATATTATTATCGGCCTATGTTATTGGTTACCGGCCGTGTGAGTGTGTCAGTATCGGCCTGCTAAAATTGATACCTGACCTATCGCTAAGAGCACCGGAAGCGACATCATTGGCTCGGTCCACCATATTCAACAGACATTCTGTTGGGGAGAGTTTTTCAAAAACCGAGCTTAAGTTCTCGAAAGTACAGATATTTTGAATGTTTATGAGACTGGTTTCCATACAGTGCGGAAACCCAATTATATTTTGGCGCGTTATATGGAGTGAGATCACCAGATATGCAAAGCAAGAAGCCGATATACAAATCGTAATAAACACGACGCCAACAACACCGATAACGGAATGTAATGAAAAATCACTAATCTCAGTCAAATCCATTTTCGAACAGGCAGCATGGAATGCAAGGAATTGGAAAATACAAGGAGACCCGCTCATGAGTACGAAATGGATTTGGCACTCCTTCTAGCGCAGACTCGGAAGACGAACTCCGCGACCGCAAGAGCAAGAAACAGAAGAAACCCTTCATAAGATGATTGAGAAATCAATAACAATAAACAACGCGGCGCTCGCGAGTTATATTATAAACTAAAAGCGCAGATATTCCGGCCAATGGATATTTTTCACTCGATATAATGGTGTAAATGCAGAATATGCTATATTTTTTCAAGGCTTGAGGACCCTGCCTATTTTTGATGCATTCCTTTGCCATTTCCTTTCCCATCGTGGGAATGTCTCGTGACGTAACTGCAATAAACTCAATGCAAGTAGGTGCCGTTACCTCAGCTGAAAGAGAGTTAGTGACTGCAATCTGTACCATTTCCACTATAGGGAATGCAATTCCGCCAGTTTATGTATGTTTTTCGTCATGTAATGTATCACAATCATTTCATTAACACAGCACCAGCTGGGTCTATTGGATGCTGCTCAGGGAATGGATGGGTCGATGAGAAAATTTTCATTGCAACATATCTGCCACATCCCGTCAAGAATACCATATGCTCTCCTGACCGTTAAATACTCCATGTCAGCATTACATTTAGCGACATGGCCAAAGAGAATGGTATTGTCCTGCTAACAATAATTCCCCATACCTCTCATAAATTGCAGCCCCTTGATGTTAGCGTGGTTGGGCCATATAAAAAGCCTATATAATTCTGCGATGGATGGATGTGTGCTCATCCTGGTCCAACTGTGAAGACATAAGATATTCCAAATATATCTGCAACAGCTTTGCAAAGAGCAGTGTCCCTATCAAACATCACAGATGGCTTTCTGGAGAGGAATTTATCCCTATAATGAAAATATTTTCCAAGATCATGACTTGGAAGTGTCTCATCTTGGCCTCTTTTCCCTTATTTGAAGTTAACGGACACGATGCAGTCACAATAACTGATACATTGAGGCATCCAACAAGAATGCAATTTGCACTGATCTCTTGGCATACATAGTATGCGTTACTGAAGGAATTGAAGGTATTCAAATTGATGCATAGACCTAGATACGCTTGCAGACGACGTCACAATATATCTTAGCACAGCTGACTTTAACTACAGGCAACTGTTCTTAAGGAATGGGAAAGCCTGTACCCGTACAGAGTGACAGGCCAAGACATCAACACGATAATACTCGCACTAATCTTGCAAACATGATTAAGTAAACCTTGCACTCTAGCTTCAAGTGAATGTACAACATGCGATTAATTTTTCTCAGACAAGACCTGGAGAATTACTCACAGACCATCATTGGTAGTGAACACCCGAAGAAATCATGTGATAAGTATATGAGAGAACGCACACAGGAACCATAATAAGAGCAATTTATGAATAGGAGCACCCAACCTCAGGAATGGAAAACAAACTTGGACCTCAAAAATGATTACGCTCACGACACCAATCAAAATAAAAACCCAAAGGTACCAATGAAGCGACTCGGACAGCGACTCTTTGATTGCACTCAAGACGCCAGAACTACGAGAAAAACCCCTACCCTTCATTATTCACTGGATTACTGCGCATATAATTATTGAATATGCTACCGCAAACGCTAGGAATGATCAATGCGTAGCCTACATATGGTCAATGGTCACTCTCAAATAATAAGACCATCTGATCATCCACAGAACCGCAAGAATTTCATACATAATGTAAATATTGTAATTATAGTATGTCTGTATGTTTGCTGAGTGCTATTTATGTTCAGAGAAAGAAAGGTTGACTAAAACCACGCCCCCTATCTAAATGTTTCATTGTTTCGATATCCGGCAAACCATAGAAGGTAGGACATCTCTCAACGGCTTGACCGAAACCCGTACCAGCTGCCTACTAAGTTATATATAAATTTTGACGCATTCCCACAATCTTATGGGTCAGCAGTCAGCACTAAGGAAATCCTAGAGAAACCCTGTCACACTGATCCATTTTAGTGGGGACATGAAAAAATTATCATTCCCTAGTATACTCCGCCATAACAATAGATGTAAATTAAAACATGATAAAATTACTAGTACAGCAATAAGCTACTTGATCTTGAGTTCACTTTCCCAGTTTAGTGACTTGAAACAATTTAGTACCCACTTGTGAGATTTAATGCAGGAATTCAGCAATCATGCAATGCAGTCACTAAATAAGACATTGTCAGATAGTCAATCTACTATCAATTTTATTGTGTGTTTTATTTCGACAAGTTGAAAAGTAGGGGGCTTTTGATTTTTTAAACTTTCAAAGGGGGCAAACAGTGAAAACTAATTTAGGGGCCCCTTTCCTTCTATTTCATCACAACAACTTCTAGGGTTCACTGAATTAAAAAGGTTGAACAGCGTTAGAAAGCTGAATTTACCGCGATAAATGTACAAGTGTACATACCATTACTTAGATCGACCACAACCCTTGGACGACGTCAGAAATCAGCGGCCACCGTGGATTCAGCAAAAAGTTATCGCGCCGTACCTCAGCATATCGAAATTTTGCTGATTTGATCATTTTCTTGCAGCATCAAGCGTACCATAATCTTTCTCGTACAGCTGGTCATGAATGTCATCTGGTATTTACGGCACACAGTTCCGACCGCATAGCCACTACCGGCCTGAGGAAATACTCAAATCGCCACTGACTACTATCAAATGAAGCACACACAATTATTCAGGAGGGGCTGAGGAGTCATTTACAATCGACAAGGAGTAATAAATTACCGCGTTCTCATCGGTGGTGTTGCGCAGTCCGTATTCGTTGTAGTATGGCACTTGGAAATGGGAACGCGGAGGCAGAGTAACTTTTTCTCCCATCAGAGTTAGCTCCACAACACCCTCCAAGACAAGGCAGCTCTGTAAAAAGAGTTACGGTCACATTTATTCCAATTAAGTTAACCTGTTACGGCTCTGCTGGTTGCGGACACAAATTAAATGTTTATGTCGTTTCAAGCCAGCCTGAGCGACTCTGGAGTTTAGACACACGTCGTAGAGCAGTGTACTATGTTGGAACTTTTTATTACCCAATTACAATCAATGAAACACACATCCTTCACATCTGTTTTACGATAAGTACTGTCACTGTCTTTTTCCTATTAAATCAACAGATATCACCATTTCATTTGAAGAAAACAACTTCCGTTTTTGCAAAACACAATAAAAAATGATAAGCACGATTGCAGGTTCAGTGTTGCGTTGTCAAAAACACGTGGAGGATGACAGGCCTTGAATAAGTGTAGACTCATTCTGTCTAGAGAGATCTTCCTATGCAGCTTGATGGAAACTGTCTCCTGGCAGGTCTTTGTCAATCAAGATTGAGTTGGAGTCTGAGCTTAGCTTTACATCTCCTACTGCATCATTAGTGATACAAGAACTTATTCAACAACTTCAAATATATCCCACAACTGGATGCTAATCCTTATATTTGTATTCAGGTCGAGAAATTTGTTTGTTTCACTCGTTGTCAATGATTCCAACACAGTATGCTGCACATATGCGGTCCATTTACATAGCAATTGGTCAGTAGCACGTATGCTATACCTAGAAACGTTGTTATTCACATTCTGCAGCTACGGAATATGCCATGTTGCATTGTTGCACATTCTACAGACTCTTGGTAACAACATCAACAATGGTAATTTAACATGTCTACAATGCTGCCCACAGAAATGGCTGTAGAACAATGCAGCATAACTGAAAACAGTCATTCATTCACATCACAAAATCAGTGTCAGTCAATCGGGATTCATGATTCATGACTGCCTGCCCACTGTATCGATTTCCATCTTTGCGAATTTCCAATGAGCTTCAAACAAGCTCATTGATGTCATTTTATCAAGAATCTACTGATTAGCCTTGACACCGTGGTTTATTCTTATTTTTTAAAATTTTGGACAACCTTAGTGTACGAAGACCCAAATTTCCAATAAATAAAACACAACTCTCAACACAGAGTGCTGAGACTTTCAACCACCGAGCCAGACTAGTAAGAACTACTGGATTTTCAAAATACTGAACTAGAACTATTCACTTTTCAAAACTCATGACTGAAATTAGAACTAGAACGACTTTGAAACTCCACAACTATCTACTAACGGATAATACGAATTAGTGAATTGCAAATGAAAGGAGAAATATCGAACAAGGTTTCGACGCCAAAACACGACCATTCGCTACCCCGCTGTTAGCAGTGATGACTCCGAGTTAGCCTAAGCTACAGGAGCACCAAACACAACAAAACATCAGATTCTTGATTCACACCAAATTATGGTTCGTTGTCCAATTGATTTTCTTTCCTAAATGCGCTACTAAAACTACTCACATTCAAAATCCGCAAATAATAGAACTGTTTCCTCATAAAAATCTGCAAATGGAACTAGAAATGCTAAATAACAGTATTTTGTTGTTCCAGTTTGGTAGTTTCTACGAATCTGACTGTAATGGGCATGCTGCCGTTAGCAGGTATGTGTTTGAGCTTTCTAAGTAAAATGCGCTGTCACCTCATATCAGTGGTACTTGGAATGGCCAGCCCTGTAGGCAACTATGACATAAACATGACGAGCAAGAGATATTAGTCTAGGGCAGGGGTCGCCAACTCAAAATCGGTAGCGGGCCACACTTCAAATTTCGTAGCGGCCGCATGAATTCAATTTCAATATGAAGTAGGCAACCACGTTTTAAAACTCTACTTCAGTAGAACGCCGTGCTACCTAATATTAGGCGATGGGTAGAGAGTGACCACAAAAGAAGTAATATTTTATAAATGAATAAAAATAAAACAAAGGATAACTGTCATCAATTTCACAATATTTTGAACTCTGAGCTGTGCACGTCACCTGAAAACGCTTCTTGGGGCTATAGCGAGATACATTACTAGCTGAAAGACCGTCTTCACATAAAGCTTGATCGTGTGGGTAAGCCCTACGCCAGTGGTTCTCAACCTTTTTAGACATGCCCCCTTTATGCCACTGAAAACAGTCGCGCCCCCCCTTATCGTCATATCACAAAATGCATCCATAATGCTAGCAATCCCAACGGATAGTTTGATCGCAGCGAAGGTTATGGATGTTGATGAGAGAATTCTACAATAATTGTATTTTATTGAACAATTTTGTGCACTTATCCCCGATAAGGTCATATGCGCTCGAGCGTGAATATTGTCATTTGCTTGTGGTACGATTTTTGCGGACAACATCCAGTCACATTCTCATCCACGTCCTTCACTCTCTCGCACGCGTCCTCGTCAGAGCCAGGTGCAGCCGATTTTCGTAAGCTCGAATTTACTGGCTTCATCTGGGCTTTTCGTACGACACTGCTTATGCAGTGAGGATAGTGAGGAGGAGCTCAGATAAACCTCCAGCACATAGAAGTAGGTCCGAACCGGGATTTGAACCACAACCATTGGTTTTGTGATACCGGTGCATAACCGTGTGCCACTCGCAATTCTATAATATGAATCCGGATTATACACAGGGCAATAACTGTAACTACGAACTCGATATATATCGCGCGTAGCACAAATTACTTTTCCAGATGACAGCAGCTCCACGCCCCCTTCAGATGCCTACACGCCCCACAAGGGGGGGGGGGGTGCCCCCAGTTTCAGAACTACTGCCCTAAACCGTTTTCTAAGCGTCTCGGCCTTTGCAGTGTTCGGGCCATTGCACGTCAATTTCAGCATTTCAAAATTTTTTCTTATCTTTCTTCCGAAGTCTCGAATCAAGTAGCGGGCCGCAAAATATGACCTCGCGGGCCGCGTGTTGGTGACCCCTGGTCTAGGGCAAGTTTTTGCAACTTTTTTTTACAGCTTCCGACGGCTTTCTAGATACTCAGAATCTATGTCTTATAATGTTTTAAGGTGTTTGGAGGAATTTTATAGCCTCTGTTTTTAATGTCAACAGCAACAGCAAAAATGTAAAGGGGTGATTTAAAAACATGCTATAAACTATTTCTAGTATGGTTCTATTCTCTTTGATTTGCATAGCAAAGAGCTATATGACGGGTTACGACCTTGCCCCAACAACATGTAAATAGATCGCTTTAATAATTTTGTCGTTTAAATTTGAAATAGTTTCCAATTTCACGAACGCCCAGGCGAGACCGCCTAAAATCACATTTTCGCTGGGTCACCTTTTTCGGGCTATTGATCTTGGTAAAGTCGCTAAGAGCGAGTTTTGCTGTAATGTCTTGGGTCAAGTTTGCCGACCTAGGGGGTTTGGGGTGTGTCTGATATTTGACTTGTTTTGGGGGAGGAGATTATCGCTGTGCTGTTTGGCTTTTGGGGTAAAATTATTCCTGCAATGAGTAATTTTTTCGACGCCTGCCGGGAAAAATGTTATTTTTGGAGATTTCGTCAGACCGTTAACTGGCGTAGTAACGAATTTGACAGCTCTGCAGGAAGTATGTTTTACAACGGTACCTTTCGAGTATCTCATACCCTGATAATTCAACAACAATCATGAATGCAACTTTTGTTGAAATTAAATGCAGCTTTCTCGCGATTGTACTGCAACAAACACTTGCCCTAGACATTACCAAAACACTTACCAGAGTGCCGTCACCGCTTGTGCGTACTGGCTTTGTCACATGGGGCTCCAGGGTGAAGAGACCCTGAACGGCTTTCGACACCCCAGGCAGGTATTCCGACCTGGTCATGAAAACACCTGGCGCCATCTCGTGCCCCTCCGGTTTAACGGCCGAGCTTCCACCGTGACGACTATCTTGCGAAACATCTGGAATTGCAGAGTAATACAGTTTAGAAGAGAAAGTCGATGCAATGCATCAGACCGGGCGACGACCAAGCAGACTCGGTAAGAAAGTGCTTTCTCTAGTGAAGCTATTCATCTCCCATTTGTATGGTTTGGACGCTTTTGGAAATGTTTCAGTAGCTTTAGAACAACGAGTTGGAGTCAAATCTCTACTTGAGATGGATGCACAATGGCTGTCGCGACACGACAAAACGAGAAAATCGCATCCGTCTGCGACAATAATGATGCGCAGCACGTCGATGAAGTTGGAAATTGCACTGCTATTGCAATATTTGTAATCGCTAGACTTCCGAACGAAACATTATCGCGTATCAGATGAGTAATATGTCTTGTGATAGAGTGCAGGCCGTTTGGGATTACAGCAGTGCGCAGTATGATATTTCAACGAGCATAGAAAAATAATGTGTTAAAGTTGGAATCACGAAAGGAAGATATACTTAATAATGAGATGACATGATAACAGAATATGTTTATGTCCACATTACAAGATGAATAACAGAGAGCATGGCCGCTGGCACGCCAATGTCAGTCACTAGTATTGCTCGACATCACGAAAGTACCGGTGGGCTAATATCGATAGTTCTAGATATTATACATGTGAATAATAAGCTTTGTTCGACACCTTCTCGTTTATATATATTTGTATCTCGGGTACAGTATTTATTGTGCATCCGCGTCTTGACTTGAAATAAGATACAGGACTGAGTTTTCGAATTTGAAAATATCTTAATGGCAGTATGGTAGGCTATTCCCAAACCGACCCAAATTTGGAGCATCAAGAAAATACTGTCAGTAAACATATAATTCGTCCTATAGTAGGTACAAAACAGATGCGGTAGGGATCTGCGTGGCAATGTGCAGCAACCCAGAACTACCGCGATCGAGGGCGTGACATGAATCAGGCTATAATATATAACTAACAGCATCATTCAGCAGCGACATATTCTGTCAGAAATATCGGAATTAGAGGAGAAATACAATGGCGAGAACAAAGCAAACCGCGTGAAAATCTACAGGCAGAAAAGCGCCTCGCAAGCAGCTCGCGACCAAGGCGGCGAGAAAGAGCGCTCCGGCCACCGGCGGCGTCAAGAAACCTCATCGTTACAGGCCCGGAACAGTGGCCCTCCGTGAGATCCGTCGCTACCAAAAGTCGACCGAGCTGCTCATCCGCAAGCTTCCCTTCCAGAGGCTGGTTCGCGAGATCGCTCAAGACTTCAAGACCGACCTCCGCTTCCAAAGCAGCTCCGTGATGGCTCTGCAGGAGGCCAGCGAAGCCTACCTCGTCGGCTTGTTCGAAGACACCAACTTGTGCGCGATCCACGCCAAGCGCGTCACCATCATGCCGAAGGACATCCAACTCGCCAGACGTATCCGTTGTCGATTTTCGGCGCCGAGCACGACCATCTACTTGGAGCTGGTGTACTTGGTGACGGCTTTGGTGCCTTCAGACACGGCGTGCTTGGCCAGTTCGCCGGGCAGCAAGAGCCTGACGGCGGTCTGGATCTCGCGGCTGCTGATGGTCGAGCGCTTGTTGTAGTGGGCGAGACGAGACGACTCGACTCGCTGGCGATCCTCTCGAAGACGTCGTTGACGAACGAGTTCATGATGCTCATTGCCTTGCTGGAGATTCCAGTGTCGGGATGCACCTGTTTCAGCACCTTGTAGATGTAGATGCTGAAGCTTTCCTTTCGCCTCGATTTCCTTTTCTTCTTGCCATCTTTCGGCGTTTGCTTTTTGACAAGCTTCTTTGAACCTTTGGACGCTACCATGTTTATTTTGCGTCGTGCTAGTCGCCGTCAGCTTAAGCCCTCTCGCCACGGATACGTCTGGCGAGCTGGATGTCCTTCGGCATGATGGTGACGCGCTTGGCGTGCATCGCGCACAAGTTGGTGTCTTCGAACAAGCCGACAAGGTAGGCTTCGCTGGCCTCTTGCAGAGCCATCACAGAGCTGCTTTGGAAGCGGAGGTCGGTCTTGAAGTCTTGAGCGATCTCGCGAACCAGCCTCTGGAAGGGAAGCTTGCGGATGAGCAGCTCGGTCGACTTTTGGTAGCGACGGATCTCACGGAGGGCCACTGTTCCGGGCCTGTAACGATGAGGTTTCTTGACGCCGCCGGTGGCCGGAGCGCTCTTTCTCGCCGCCTTGGTCGCGAGCTGCTTGCGAGGCGCTTTTCTGCCTGTAGATTTTCGCGCGGTTTGCTTTGTTTTTGCCATTGTATTTCTCCTCTAATTCCGATATTTCTGACAGAATATGTCGCTGCTGAATGATATTATACTCTCAATCAAGATTCAGTGGTAGATAAAGTTAAGCTGTTGCTCACTTTGGATTTTGTGGAAATTCTTGAATAGGCTTTTATCAGTTCAGAACATCAATATCGCAACGGAGAAAATATCCTTATTCCCAAATTTCCAGTATGACGGTCGACATCGCAATTCAGAAACAACGACATTTGGGGCGAAAAAATACAAAAATGATGGTACCTTCAGATGCGGCAGGCTTTGTGGCTTTGCGGACTTTCTTCTTTTCCATGGTTGCCGCACGAAGGGCTGCAGAATCTGGGAAAACAAGCGGGTAAACACAACGACTTCAACAGACACCACATCGGCCTACTTTTATCTTTCACTTCCCGGATTCCGACAACTCGTCGAAAGCGGTTTTCATCAAACTCTCCGCTGCAACAATACAAGACACATTAGCGGGGCACGATCCGTGACGGTTGCACCAGGTTTGTTCAAAAATAACTTTTTTCCAAATTTTATAACATATAAGTTTTTTACAAACATTACTTGAAACTCCATGAAATTGTTTAGTTGTCATAGCGAGCGATTCATAAAAAATTGGCTCAACTCCAACCCGTAGAAGCGAAGTTATTGGAGTACAAACTTTTGGATAAAAGAAAATAGTATTCACGGTGGTATATTATTTCATGTATAGTTATTGGACCTACCACTACCACTAAATATTTTTATTCAAAATCCTAAATCTTCTACTATAATTTGCTTCTACCAGTCGAAATTGAGCTAAATTGGGTGTGAAGAGTTGTTAGTAGGGATGGGGTGAACGCGAGGTTCACGTTCTGCTCGTGAACTGCAGAAATTTAGAGGTTCATGTTCACAAACGAACCTTGGTAGGTTCTGTACTATGAAACGTTTTCTTATATTACAATTTTCACACCAATACAACCTTTGGTTGAAATTTATTGTATTTCAACTGCGGGCCACTCCATGCATGGCGATGGCAGCATTGAAAAATCAACACTGAACGACCGTGGACATTGGCAATTTCAAAAATTTTACTTGCTTTGTTACAAAAGTTTGCTCGAAATATCCACCCTCCTGTTTAGGAATATTTAGTTACTCTCTGGTGTGAGCTTGACTTGCAATCGCACAACATCCTAAACGAAATACGCTACATGAAGGTAGTAAACGTATGACGCTAATTCCATCGATCAATAAAATGGATATCGTAGTCTGACGTAAAAAGTCAACCAGGCGTACGTACTGGGTCAATCTTGATTTCATGTTTATTGTATCATAAAAAAACAAATCTGTGCGATTGGGGTGTTGGCTACTGCTGTATAATTTATTAATGGGGTAATATCGGTAGCAAGTATAGGAACCCGTTTTACACTCTGCTCAATATCAATGTAGCAATACTCAGATGCCAAATACATTGCCGGTCAGGCGTAGACCGTTGAAGCGCAAGGTTATATTACATTGCATGTCCTCGTCAAAATTGTTGGCAAAGCGACGGAGGATATTGATTCCATGGGATTATTATATATCATTTGATTGCCCCAGTTGATACATTTAGCGATGTTTAAAACATTAGTATGGTACTTCAGAATTGTGGCATTATGTGGCCCTAGTTTTTGACCAGTATCCTGTACTGTACATTATTACAGGTTATCACTACACCGAAATGTAGGGTTGGAATTAGCACTATGACGTCACGTGACGTCACGAGGTTCACGTTTGCGTTCACTCGGAACCTTTTAAAAAAGTTTGCGTTCACACGAACCTAAACCTTTCAGAGGTTCACACCATCTTTAGTTATTCACTGAGCGAGATAGTGTAATGGTTATGCGTCCAGCTTCCCGATCGGTAGGACGTGGGTTCAATCCCCATCCGGGTCAGACCAAAGACTCTAAAACTGGTATCCGCGGCTACCCAGCTAGGCGCTCAGCATCCATGGGTAGCGTGGAGGAGAAAAATACGGTGGTGCAGACTAGATGACCTTGCTTAAAGGTCGTATCGCATCTCCATCGTCAAAGCATCTCGATGGTGCTGGCGAAAATAAATCTGATCTCTCTCTCACTCTCTATTAAGCCAATAAAATTTGAAGAAAAATGTATTTCTGAACATCCCTAGTGTGCGCGCCCACTTACGAATAAATAAAGCTGTATGTGAAGCCAGGCTTTACTGGTAGCCGTATCCGGCTGCTCCTGCGGACTCCCGCTTGTTGGGTCACTGGAGGCACTGCCAATAAAAGGAGTTCGATTAAGAAGCTGCATCAAGTTGATCATTTCCCCAAAACTCTGGTATGTCCCACACATATGTCACGGGTAATTTTTTGAAATGACTAATTTCATCAACTGAATTCTACATTCCCAGACAATTATTGCTTGTCTTCTTTCTCCGTTACTCTACAGCAGTGGTATTGTATTTTGCATTTCAGGTGAATATCATTACATCGAGAAGTATTGGTTAAAAACTACTGATCTAAACCAGACACATTACACATTTTTCATTGAAAATAGTGATAGAAATGCACTGTACAATGTACATAATACTACAAATCCGTGCTAATTGCCATATTGTTCATAATTCAACATTATTTGTCTGGGATTATGAATTTGCTACGACAGTGATGATTTGTTTAGAGATGACTATATCTACAACGCGAAACAGATAGCGACCAGGTCATATTGATTACGGTATAGATGCAAAACATGAATATTCATGGATAACGTAAATCTTACACACCCACAATTGCACCCAAGACATGAATACTTACCGGGATATTCTTTAACCTCCCATTGAGGTTTCGGCGGATCCCTAGAAAAAAAGGCCGTCTTTGAACTTCCTATCACAAAAGATGAATATTACAGTAACAAGGCGGATAATATTACCGAGTGACTGAGTCTGACATAACAATGTGAGAATGTGACGCGTGATGATGTGCAATGCAATGAAATTACAGCTGGGCCAATTGTTTGGGATGTAAGCTCGCCATAAAGTAATTATGGTGACAAACCCTCATCACGATATCGGGAAGAAAATATTAGCCACAACCACGAGAAGGTGCGCAAACCCAAAAATTACCATACAAGTATTTTATTCGATATTCGGCACGACATGTCAAGGCCACTTTTGGAAATTATTTTCCTCCTATCTTCCAGTCTAGCCTAATTTCGACAAAGAATACCACCGTTACGGCTACCCAAGCAAGGACAACACCGTCACCTGCTTGCCAATTTCTTCTTTTTCATTGACTTTTCCTGGCCTTTGCTAGCCGATCTTTTGCGGCTGGAATTGTTGACCCTGAAATGTCGAACAGTCTGTCTTTCATTTGAAACCCACAGACTCAATAAAGGCGAACATGGACACAAGTAGTAAATTAATGGACAGGTCGAGAATGAAAAGGTGTTGCGAATTTTACAAATTCACCAAGTTGGTTTAGTAGGACAGAGATGGGAAAACTATGGCCCGCGGGACGCTAACTACTCGAGCTCTTTGAAAAAAGTTTCCATGTCAATAAAAAGGTTTTAATTTTCCGTCAAAAGTATACGTTTTTAGGTCAAAAAACGATTGTCCCAATCATAACCTAACGGTAAGAATTGTGTTCGAATAGAGCAGAGAATTATCCGAAATAACATCAACTTTTTATATACAAATTTTACTTATAAACGATAAACACAATTCTCTTTTCTAAAAATCGAGAACACTCAGTTCTATAACAACATCACCTCTCTCGTCTGATCTATCGAAGAAGTTCAGCGAGATAGGCCACGATTTTTTGACGAACACATTGTGATTTTGGGCAGGCGGCGCCCCGCTTTCATGGGGCCAGAACAGGGTTGGGCAAACTTTTGAGCTTGCGGGTCGCATTCAAGAATTAAAACCATTCGCCAGCCGCACTCCATAAAATTGGGATACCGAGCCAAAATTCAAAATCGTTACTTGATCATATAGTGACAGATAACATGGAAATAATATAAATTCATTGCTAGATTTATAACAAACCAATCGTTGATATGATGATAACGTATACGCGTCCGAAACATTGACGAAAATTTATAAGCTGATCGTCCTTATTGTCAAAATTATGGATGGAAGTATAGGTTGTCCCAATTCTTAGAACTGGATGTAAATTTGAGTCTGCGAGCAGCGATGTGTTCATATATTTGCTGATTGTACTTTTGGTTTACCTCCAAGACAGACAATGCCGACAGCATCATAACCATGTTACCTTCAGATACAAATAACGAATCTGTCCAACACACCAGCGAATCGTTTTTACAAATACAGCACTAAAAGTAATTAACTTGTTCATGTTGCCGATCTAAAATCACGCTCGCGGTCAGAATTAAGTCATTCACGTCTCACTTTCTGTGATTTTTATCAATTGAAACCTTACAAAATGCATGGGCCACATGGTCGGGCTATCGCGCCATCAATAAAATGAAAAAATACTACACTAAGAATCTAACTTATCATTAACATGTTGAAATATTTCAAGAAAAACTTAATCAAGTACCCACAGACCCATAGTAATGTGATTTTTAGTATGCATTTTATCAATATTTTTCCGTTTCTCGAGGCTTTCAAGGGCCGCAGGCCATAGTTTGCCCACCCCTGGGCTAGAACTAGCAAAGTACAAACAATATACCGCCAAATACATCATATAAAACCGCTACTAACCTGTCATTGCTGGGAACCTCAACACGATCTGATGGAGAATTGCCGCCTGAACAAAATACATACACATTTCAAATCATTTCTGGTTATCAAGTGGAATTGACATATTTTGCATGGTAATTGCCTTAATGCTAGGCCTACATATTATACCTATACAAGTTTGTCATGATGTTACGACATCATAGCGAGCGGCACTCACACGCTGTAGAGACTACAGGATATTCAAAATACACATCTAGAACCAGAACTAGAATTAAACTCTTCAAAATCACAACTAGAACTAGAGCTACAGCCATTAAAAACCACAACTAGCAAACTAAACACACATTCAACTGATTCAATTCCAAAGCAACTCATTACTTTTTATCTTATCGTAATTGGATCGGCTGGAACGGTTCGTTTTACGGCTTTTTTTCTTTTTCATGGTTGCTGCATGGAGTGCAGCCGTATTATCTTTAACTTCCCGGATTCCCAGCACGTTCTTGAAGCCATTTTCATCTCTTTCGTCGCTGCAACGACACAAGATACATAAGCACAGCTCGATCCGTCACGTTTGCACTAGGGTTGTTCACTTTTAATTCAAATATGATATTTGATAAAATTGTTAGGTGGCTAATTTGGCATAAATCTAACAAGTCGAAGTTATCCTATTATTATTTCAACTTCTACAATCTACATGCTACTCCATGAGATTAGTTGTCTATACAAACGATACATAACAAAACTGGCTCACTTTCAACCCGTAAAAGCAAAGTTATTACAGTACAAAGTTGTGCATTAAAAAAATAGTATTTGCGGTAGGATATTCAATCACCATCCACCTTGAAAATGATTATTTGAAATCCTAAATTTACTGCTATAGGTTGCTTCTCCTGGTTGTGGTTGAGCTAAATTTGTATGCATCGTTTTTAAAAAAAACTTTACATTATCACGGGGCAGCCGGTAGCATGTGAATTTTTTTCTTCAATAAATTATGAATTTTTTAAATCTAATGCTCTCCAATCGAATTGAGCCAAATTGGGCGTGAAAAGCTATTAATCCAACAAATTTCAAGAAAAATGTACTTTTGAACAACCCTAGTGTGCATGACCCACTTACGAATAGATAAAGCTGTAGGTGGTGCCAGGACGTACAGGTAGTCGTATCCGGCTGCTCCTGCGGACAGCAGTTTGTTGGGTCGCAGGAGGCACTGACAAAAAGGGGGGTAGATTAAGAAGCTGCATTAGGTTAATCAGTATACATATCCCATTAAAAATTTTGATAGAAATGCACTGTACATAGTGCTGCAAATCAGTGCTAACACCATATTGTGTACAATTCAACACTACTTGTCTGGGATTATGAATTTGCTATGACAATGACTATTTCTACAACACGGAACCATAGTGTCCTATATGGTGTCGACACAGGCAAATCTCACGCCTCAGTGAAATTGTATCACGTCACAATTTCCATTTGGCTACGGGCAATTTGACGGTCATTTTTCACCGGATTGCTGAGCATTTAATTTGGTAAAACGGGTATCAATCGAAAGCTGACTATGCACTGATGACGAAAATATAAATTTTATTCCGCTCGTGGCCCTGGAACTCCCACAATCAGCCTCGAATTTTTCATTGTTATGGAGATTGGCATTGGGACGCAACAATGCTGTCTGGCGCTTTTTCTCTTGAGCTACTCTCTCGTTTTGCCAGACAGCATTGTTGCGTCCCAATGCCAATCTCCATAACAATGAAAAATTCGAGGCTGATTGTGGGAGTTTCAGGGCCACGAGCGGAATAAAATTTATATTTTCGTAATCAGTGCAGAGTCAGCTTTCGATTGATGGCGGAACAGATGGAGACCAGACTGGGACCAGGCGCGTATCCAGAGCGCGATAAAGGGGGGGTTTTGCGTTACGAAATTGGATATTATGACGTCATCATCACAATTACTCGTCTCCACGCCATGGCGAATATTTACGATATTCTATAGTTTAATAATAAAAAGAGATTTGCGGTGAGTGGGAGATGTACGAATACGATACAGACATTGCCCGAAAATCGCGTTTCTTTGACGGCATGATTGCAAGAAATTCGTAATTGCTCACATTTAGTCATGAGCCAGCAAACGCCGCCCGTCTCCAAGCGCGTAGTTCCGGCCAGATATGCGCGGTTTTGTTGGTTTTTGACGATATTATGCGCACGGTCGGTAGTATCGCAGCGGACGAACAAGCGCGGAATAAGGCGGTAGCATAAACGAGGGCGATCGCAATCACCACAGAGAGGTGTGGTGTGAACAGAGTACAATGTACATCGTACACGAATGTGTGCTTTTCGATGGCTTTACTAGCCGTACGGTTGAGCGTGTAGTACGCGCGAAGGTAATTACACCTTAATTGCAAGTACGCAAGTCAGTCAATTAATACAAAGTACACGCTGGGATAATAACTTGATCGACAGAGAAACTTGTCAGCCGATAACTATACTACTAGGCCTACTCAATTCTCCCGTTCAGCGACAACACAGGCCTGTATTCGGACGCCAGCAAGCCACCTAACATTCGGCAACGTGGATTGCTAGGCTTGTATTTTGAAATGTGAATGTCAATCGTAGACCATGTCTCGCCAATAATCGCGAAGACAATGTGGATTTGAGAATAGCATTGTCGTACTGGTGCCGCCGTGTCTGCGTTTCGCTGATCAATCAACACGCCGTGCAATTCTTAATTAGGATTTCAAGGCGAGCAGGTGCAGCGAATTCGCGGGCGATGTTGATTGCCGACAACTTCGTCTTTGCAATTACGTATCGAGTCGGCCAATTAGATTAGATTTTCCTAAAATGCATCTCTCGTTTTAGCAAGGCGAGAGAGAAATCGATGGAAGAAAGTTGAGAACGTCAGCTACTGCCGCTGAAATGTAGCTGAACAAGCGCAGAATTCGTATGGAATTAGCGAAATATGATGACCTATTTTATGCTTTCGACTAATTCGGCGCATGATTCCAAGATTTGGTAGGGGTTTTAGTACCCTTAAATAACATTAACACGCCATATTCGCCTTCTCATACGTAAAAACGAATATGTTAAACTACTAAATTAGCAAATATTAGAGGCTATATTTTACATCAATTTTTAGGATTTCGAAAAGGGGGGGGGTTCCGACCCCCTAAAACCCCCCCTGGATACGCCACTGACTGGGACATATTGATTATAGATGCAAACATGAATATTTAAGGATAAGGCAAATATTCAACACCCACAATTGCACCTAAGACATGACACTTACCGGGATATTCTTTAACCTCGAAACGGGGTTTCGGCGGATTCCTGGAAAAAATATGCCGTCTTTGAACTTCCAATCACATAAGATGATTATCACAGTAACAAGGCGGATATTATTACTGAGTGACTGACTCTGACATAGCAATGTGCAAATGTGATGCGTGACGATGTGCAATGCAATGAAATTTACTAGAACAGCTGGAGCAATTTTTCGAGATGTAAGCTCGCCATATAGTGTGTGAGTGATTATGATGACAAACCCACATCAGGTGTTCTGTAAGTGATTGATATTGCCCCCTGGGCATAAATTGAAAAGGCCGAAATGGAGAAGAAAATATTAGCCACAACCACGAGAAAGAGCACGAGCCCAAGATTATGATACAAGTATTTTATTTGATATTTGACACCATATGTTAAGGCCACTTTTTGAAATTATCATTCTATTTTTCACTCTCTAGCGTAATTTCGGCGTCGAATTTTACAGTTACGACTACCCAAGGACAACACTGTCACCTTTTTGCCAATTTCCTTTTTTTAACAGACTTTTCCTGGCCCTTGCTGGACGATCTTTTGCGGCTGCGCTTCGATCTACCGTCAGATTTGCGGGCCCTGAAAAATCGTACAGTCTGGCTTCAATTTGTAACGGACAGACTAAATAATGGCGAACAGGGACACAAGCACAAAATTTCTGCAGCAGTCAAGAAAAAAGGGGGTAGGACAGAGTTGGGCAATTCAGTTTAGTAGGACAGAGTTGTGCGAACTACAGCCCGCGGGGGACCCTATCTACTTGAGTTCCAATCAAGTCATAGTTACAGAAATAAGTTTTCAGCGTCACTAAAAAGGTTTCAATTTTCGACTAAAAGTTTAGGTTTTTTAGGTCAAAAATTAATCGCCCTAACGATAGAAATTGTGAACAAACTTTTCAAAACTAGCAACTCAGGGTCGCAATGTCGCGATTTTCTGATTACTTGACTCGAGTCAATCTGTGTATTGACTCGGACTCAAACCAAGTCATATGACTCGAGGCTTAGACGGTCAAGACCGACATTTCATCATAATTTCGAAGAATTGTAAAGTAACCAATAGTAAGTCTATCGATCGTGGTACAGTACATGAAAATGCGACCAGAAACTGCTAAAAGTGAGGAAAATAGGCATATTATAAATGCGAACCATTCGACATCACCTAAGAGAGTTATAAAAAGAGGGTTTAACATTACTTCAACTGGATATTGAGCAGTTAACACAACGACTCGGACTCGACTCATGATACCATGACTCCGACTCGACCCTCTGCTTGCCGGCTTGGACTTGACTTGGTGGCGAATTTAAAATGACTCGACTTGACTCGGCCCAAAACTATTAAGGTGAAATTGATTTGTGACTGGGAGCCTTGTGACTTGGTTACTACCCTGTAGCAACTAGAGCTACAACTCATAACCCTTAAAAATCCACAACAAACCAACTAAAACACAACCGACTAATAACTGATAACACGAATTACTGAATTACAAATGAGATAAGAAAGATTAAAGATAGAATTGGTATTTAAAAGCGACGGGGTTTCCAGTTAGAAATGGACGGGGATTTCAACCTACAAAACCCATCACCTGGCCGCGATACTGATATTAGTGATGACTGTGACCTCACCCATTGGGCCATCATGACGTAAAATAAAATCAGTGGGAAGTTGAACGCTTTGTAAAATAGACAAAGTATTTTATTTCTGGAGTCGTAGGTAAAGCAATATGCATGACAAAGAAATAGTTGGTGCATCCAATGGCTACAATTTCAACTTGAAATCAAACATCCTTATGATAGGCAAGTTATTCAAGCATGGTTTCCAGAGTTCACAGTAAACGATATCTATAAAAGAACGTTAAGGACGAAGGTTTTTCACGGTCCAATGAAATTTAAAACACGTTTGTGTTTGTCAGAGTACTGAAATTTTTCATGCATAATGAGCAAAATTTCACCGATTTTTGTCCTAAAATCGGGGGGGTGCAGAACTGCGCACTATGCATGGGTATAACAATTCTTGAAAAGAATCTCCCCCCCAAAATGAAAATTAGAATCGCACTTTTCTTCATGTTCGTTTGTCAATCGCATAACAAATTAGCCCATCCTGCCAAGTAATTCATATTATCAGTGTTGAGTGCTGCCAATTAGGGATTAGCATGTGATCTCCTGCTGAGCTGGTTTGCCATTTGTAAACAAACGAATTAGGTCATTGCTTGCTGCACGCGCTCGTAATCCTTGCTAATGGCGTCAACAACAGGTCTGACCAATCACATCTACAACAGGCCATTTCCTCAAGATATAATCGCTGGCCTAAACAGTAGCATTTACAACAGGCCTGGTGCACACGATATCATCGTTGGCCTGAGAAAACGCATCCGTAATAGGCCTGCTGCGCAAGATATCGTCGCTGGCCTACACTATTGCTTCACGGGCCTTGCAGCCTTTGGCTGCTATTTATAATTGTTTAGAAACAATGCCGTTAATCGTATAATGATTAGCAATCGTGATGTCATGATTGTTCAACAGTGACATCACAGAGCAGAATGACATTGAATCGTCACGAGCAGACGTCTACGTGCGTAATCGATTTCCACTAATAATCATCGCTGGTAGCTAATCATACGCTCAAGTTCGTCCACACGAGAAGCTTGTCTAATCGACATCAACGCATTTACTATCCATGTACTGCCAGTGCAGGGTGCGTACTATGCATGAGTACAGGCTTTTCCCCATAATCTATATGCCATTTACAGGGTGCGTATTATTATACAGGGAATCAATATCAATATCGGGTATCAATTCCACATAACGTTAAAAGCAGTCATGCAAAAACAAAATAACGCCACATACACGATACACAAGTACTACTAACCTGCCATTGTTAGAATCTCCGCCGTTTTGGTTTGTGGGACGGTCTGAAAAAAATATTCATTTAACGAAAATAAAGACCGCAGACTGATGTTCTTACTAACTTCATTTATTTGGACTTAAACTGACGTTGGATTGGTCAGCCGAGGGGCCTGCGACCAGAGATTATGAGGGACTGTTGTTACTGCCTGCTTTTCTATACTATCTTCTTTCACTTTTCATTCAGTGTGCAGTGCATGCCTCCTCTTTACATCGCCTAGCTAGGCCAAGGTGGGTGTCTGATTTCAAAAACAACTCCAAGTCGTTTCGACACCTTCCTATCTTTTCACTTCATCACAATTTTGTGGCATATTGAACTGATAAAAATTGCTAACGAACCAAACTGAGCCGAGAATTAGCAGTAAATACTGCAGATCAAAATAATCCCGTTTTTAATCACTATGCTAAGACAGTACAACATTCCTGTGTTGAGCTGGCAAAGAACAACAAACGCTAGATTGTGTGGGATGAAATCGCCATTATCAGTAGCCCTGCTGAATAGGCTTGTTCAAAAATAACTTTTTTCTTCAAATCTTACTGGCTCTAGTTCATAAAATTGTCAGGTAGACTGAAAAATCACTGCACACTAATTATTAAGAAGTATCAATTTTTTTTCTCAAATTTTACTCAGTACGCCCATGAAAGTTGTCTAAAAAACTTGGTTCAATTTCAACTGTTGTTTTCGAACAAACGTTTTTCAAATCCAAAATATTCCACTCCCCCGACTTTGCTTCACACGTAAGAATTGAGACAAATATAATGTGCAGTGTTTTTAAACACAATCTAACAATTTTATCAAATAGCCTGTAAAATTTAAAAACTTGAACAACCCTAACGCTCAAATAGTAGTACAGTAGGCTACTGTAACATTACATTGAACATTGATAGCACTGTATGGATCGCGAATCGCAAGCAATCTAATATTTCTCGGCTCAAACACGTCCAAACGTTTTAATTGCTGGCAGATTACATTTTGAAAATCATAAGCGAATTCCTATCGTTTTCACAGGCGACATTGAAATAGGAGAAAAATGCGTCGCTGCACTGTTTGGTTGGAATGCATCTAATTACTTACTATGGATTATGCTAATAAATATTCATTAAAACAAGATTTTGGAGTCCTAAGGGAGTAGCATCCGATCCCCACCTACGGCACGCACATGTTTTAAACAAAAATATTACCTTGATTTTTATCACTTGCTATCAATGATCGTGGCATATATAATTCTGAGCCTTCACCGACCTTTCGAAAATATACGAGCTTTTCGCAGGCCAGTGAATTCGAGACGAACATATTTCCTTATTATAGATAAAAGCTACCATACTTAACTGATGAATAAGCATTATAAGGTCGATATTTTTTACCCAAAAACCGGAAAACTTTGACCTAAAAAATCAAAATTCTGACATTTTTTCATCTTAAAACACTTAATTTTAACCTAGCGTATGCAAATTAGGCGTTTTCCCACATAATGTTAGAATTGTACCACTTAGGCCTATCTTCATTTCTGGTTGGAACTGTCTGTCTTTACGAAGTTGATTGGCTTAAAAAAGCTTTGACTCAAAAACTGACATATTTTTACACGAAAAAACTTTATTTTCACGAAATCTGGCCTTCTGAAGAATTCCAGTAGTTACATCACGTGTTATGGTAGGAATAATTAAAATTTGTTATGGTGCAACGAATGATACCTTCCTACATTCTCGGGTAGAAAGTGACTGTCCTTACTAAGTAGCTTGCCAAGAATGGAGAAAGAACGTTCAACAGCAGCAGTTGTTGGCTGACAACACTGAAGTTGTGCGTACACTGCTGGTGAGACCCGTGTTGCTCCATTCTGACAGTGGTGTCTACATCACAATTTTTCATCATGCGCTTCTTTACATGAGAACCAATGCCCACGCAGTTTTGCTTCAGTTAGGATATTGCTGTACGTTGAATAACACCATGTCCACCTATTTGTTTTCATTTGAATGTTCATGATTCACAATGAGCGGACAATTGGCCGTCTACAACGGTAGGCCTATAAAGTAGGCTACAAGCTGTAAAACGTCAAATGATAAGTTCACCGACAGTGCAAAATCTACGATACAAACGAAATGCAGATTGTTAAATAATTTTGACTTTGCAAACAATGTTGCTATTTTTTGACCTAACGCTACTATTTTGACCCAATTTTGACTCTTTTTGAAATGTCAAAAAAAATCGCCCTAATTATAAGCAATTTATGACATCAATTTTGGGATTTTGAAAATGAGGGTACCGACTCTGTAAATGAAACCTCGCATGTCGTCGCTGAGTGGCTCTTACCGAAGTGCACAGTTGTAGAACCAGGTGGCTCGAATTGGCCCTCCGTTTTTAGCCAATCGGCCAGAGTCTTGCCTCCCTTCTTCTTCTTCGCCGACGGGGCAGCGTGTTCGAGGTCGGAACTCGATGTAGGTTCAACTGACGACCTTTTTCGGCTGGCAAGGTGAGGGCTGTGCTGCTGGGCCGAGATACTTCTGCTGCTACAGGCCGTCTAAAAGAAGAATATGCGTTAAACCTGCATTCAGGCATGTCTGGAACTCATTGTTATGTTCTGGTGAAATTCACATCCATAATTACCATGCTAGTCTACCAAGAGTTACACACCGTCAAGCTAGTTGTATTGTATGTACAGTATTTCGGTACTTAACGATTCAACAAACGATATATACTGATTACTGTGTAACACACACTTATCTGTAGGGTTAGGACAGTAATTCGTCAATTACAGTAGCAAGTCATGCAGCATGTTCTGAATCAGTATTTTCATCTGAGAAAAGTACATCACAAAACCATAGTAAAAAGCAAAAAGCTTTTAAGCCATGCCGAAAATCATTTATGGAAGAGCTAACAACGCTAACTGAAACACCTTCTCGATTACCGGTCGGTATGAATTGAAATGTCGTGTGCATCGTTTTTTAAACAACCTAACGATTCAATCGCCTAGCAAGCAAGATTTGGAGTAGCTCTACTGTACAGTGGGGGTCTTCAAACTCGACTTTTTTTAAACCGTACTGGCTACTTGATAAGATTGTTACGTTACCTAATCAAAGGCTGCACACCAAATTTGGTTCAATTCCAACCAATAGCCGCATTGCTACAGTAGAAGAACGTTTTTGTATTTATTATTTAAAAAGAAAAAAAATTCAGAATTTATCTTGTTCACCCCATGAAATTGTTTGGTTGTTTATAGAAACGATGCTAATAAAATTTGGCTCATTTCCAGCAATTGGAAGCGAAGTTATTGCCGTCGAGAAATTTGGATTTGAATAAAATAGTATCTACGGTGGCAAATTAGTAAATTATTTATCATAGGTCTGCCCAGCATCGATACTATTTTATTCAATTCAAATTTTTTCGAAAATAACTCTACTTCCACTGATTGAAATTGACCCAAATTTGGTAAGCATAGTATCTATAAACAACCTAATAATTTCATGTCGTGAACAGAGAATTTTGAATTTTTTTTGTTCATTCATTTTTAAATAAGAAGTAACCAGTACAATTTGAGAATAAAGGTCATTTTTGAACACCCCTACTGTACTACAGCCATAGTAGTTATGGTGATGAATAACACCCATACTGGCATAGTAGCTTGTAGTCTGCGAAAAACCTTCTAGTTTCTATCACAAACAGAACAGTAGCTCGCCCGAGGAAAAAGGTAGTTAGCGCATGTTGATAAGGAACCAGACAGAGCCTCGATTACGGAGCCGTACCTGAGCTATATTCGACGCTGCCATATCCAAATTTTCAGTGATGTTCCTCTGGAGGCTATCGGCTTTCGGGGTTGCTGGACAATGATTAGCCACACTGAAAAAAGAAGGCAATCGATAATGCAACAATGTTTAGGCCTACTTGCAAGGTATTTCATACTGTCTTGAAGTTGAATCATTCCATTAATCTGCATTGGAGTCAAAGATAATTACAATTACCTGTCACCAGAAGGATTACATTTAGAAGATTAAACTTTTCATTGTTTAATAGCATATAACTATGTGCTATTGTATTTATCATAGCTAATTACCGAGTATTTTTGGGACCATTCATTTACAACTTCCACTAGAAGTAGCATTAGCATGTCTTGAAAATGGTGACTTTTACTTAGTGGAAAATGACGGCGCTACTTCTAGTTCCATTGACGTAGCAACGGTGTCAATGTCGTCAACCACCAAATATATGATACAAATTTCCCATGCTAGCTGTCGTGTATTTACTTTATGATAGAACGAAACAATTCGAAAATGATTTCAACACTCAAAGATTCGACATTCAACATATATATATATATATATAGAAATAGGGGATTTCCAACCTTATAGTTTCAGTGGGTGATGCCTCTTCGTTGGCTAAGCACGGGATGTCTTCTGCCTCAACCACCGTTGTCTGAAACAAAATCACATGTTATGCCAGTCTTGATCGACTGTGACAAAAATCTCCAAAAACGTAGCCAAAAATTACAGTTGGTCAGTAGGGCTGGCGGCTGGTCACTCTGCGATTCAACTACTTGAATTAGGATTGGGTATGATTACAGACGTTTTCGTTATTTAACCAACAAAAATTGTCATAGCGATGCTTTTTTTCCCACTGGGGGATCACTGGAGATCCCAATCGGAACCTTGGAAAATTGAAAACTTGTAGTACGCTACGGCACATAGATACGCGTTAGGGCTGTTCTAAAATAACTTTTTCTGGATTGAGAACTCTATACATAGGGCGAAACCAGCCGAGCTAGTTGTGCAGACGTTAACCATGCTCATGCTTATGATGATGAACTCTGATTTAATGTGACCTGAACTTTAATTTTGCTGAACATCTTTCTCATTCGGAATTTCATTCAATTGCCAAGTTTTGCGCATTCGGCAATTTTAATTATAATCCAATTTCGGAAAAACAGTGTAGCTCTAATTCTAATTCTAATCTAATTTGAGAAAGCTGAAAATTTTCTAGTTATACGAGTCTGCTCAGATGCTCAATTTTGCCACCCCTAGTGGTCAGTACCAGGGTTGTAATAACTCGACTAGAGTCCGACTCGAGTCACGATTTTCTGATGACTCGACTTGAACTGAGTTATTTTCCCTAAATACGGAAATAACTCGACTCGAGTCACGATTTTCTGATGACTCGACTTGAACTGAGTTATTTTCCCTAAATACGGAAATAACTCGACTCGAGTCAATCCGTGTATTGACTCGACTTGGACTTGAGTCATTGCGCACTCAGACGACAAAGACCGACATTTTATTGTAATTTCGAAATGAAGTAAAGTAACCACACTATTGGAATTTTGTCTATTGGTACTGGTACTTGAAAATGTGACCAAAAACTGCTAAAAATGAGCAACAAATTAGCATATTATAGATGCGAAGTATTTGATATCACCAAACTAAGTTATAAAAGGTGGGTTTACCAGACTTTACCTGCATACTGAGCAGTCAACACAATGACTTAGACTCGAATCATAATACCATGACTCGGACTCGACCCTCTGCTCGATGACTTGGACTAGGACTTGACTCGATGGTGAAATGAAAATGACTCGACTTGACTCGAGTCAAAACTATGAAAGTGAGATCGACTTGTGACTCGGAGCCATGTGACTTGGTTACAACCCTGGTCAGTACTAATTTAGAGTACTAAAGACGCTGTTACGTTTCAATACTACTCCCAGATCTATTTAGGCAGATTTTTTAATCACATCCTATTGTGAAGCATGAGCTAACTAGTCCATGTCCCACCTACCTTCTAGTTAAATACAAATCATGCTCACATATTACTCTGTACTACAGAGCGGGAGATAGACTCGCCGGTACCGAAATCCATAATAATAATAGTTACTGAACTTGAAAATGTATACAGTACAGAGAGTTTCAAGTGATGGTTGAATGTACACACTTTCACTGATTTTTGTGCGGCCACTCGACGATTACCAGTAAACCCAACCCTCGGTAAACCCAGCCCTCGGTAAACCCAGCCCTCGGTGAACTCGGCCCTCGGGAACTTTTGTAATTAAGTGTATTAACAAGTATTATTATGAATTATTAAACTAATAATGTTATTATCAACTGATTTGTCGATATTGTAAGGAGGTCAGGGCATGCGTAGATCACGCAGTCACGGCGTGATCAGATCACGTGATCACGATTGCGCAAGCGCGGCCTTACAAACTCGGCCCTCGGGAAATTTTGTATTCACCGGCAACCCTAATATCCCCCTCCCCCAACCCTAATATCCCACCTCCCCCAACCCTAATATCCCACCTCCCCCAACCCTAATATCCCACCTCTCCCAACCCTAATATCCCACCTCCCCCAACCCTAATATGCCACCTCCCCCAACCCTAATATCCCACCTCCCCCAACCCTAATATCCCCCCTCCCTTAACCCTAATCTCTCACCTCCGGCAACCCTAATATCCCACCTCCCTCAACCCTAATATCCCACCTCCACCAACCCTAATATCCCACCTCCACCAACCCTAATATCCTACCTCCGCCAACCCTAATATCCCAGCTCCCAGCTTTAATTCAAAATTGTTCGGGGGCGGAATTCACCGAGGTCCATAGTATTCGAGAAGCACCATGAATACCACAAAACAAACAAGTAGAGTATGTGAGCGTCGCGTTATCTCCCCCGCTTACTCAATCCGTGAATACAAAATTTCCCGAGGGCTGGGTTTACCGAGGGCTGGGTTTGTAAGGCTTGGTTTACCGAGGGCTGGGTTCACCGGCAACCCACTCGACTGTATCTGGAAGAATTATCACACCACTTCACAGCCAAAGCGTTTTCGACTGGTAAATCGGATCATAGCAAAGTTAAATGACCGACTATGCTGGATTAAAAGTTTCAACAAATGACGCATAATCATCGCACGAAACCTTATTAAACTTGAGCTAAAGTACAGTTGTTGTAATCAAATCATCAACAGCACATAGCATGGGTTACCTTGAGAGGGGTGTCATCTTTAACGTGATGGTTCTTTCCACTACTTTCTAAGGTTCCGCTGTTATTTTGTTGTTTCACATAGGAGAATCTAAGTTTGATGTCGGTGTTTCGAAACTGGATCAAAGAACTGAAAAGGAATGAATTGTATTAAAACAGGATTATGCAGAATCACCGGGACTTGTTAAGTATTGGAGAGGAAAGTGGTTTAGCAAGTCGCTAAAACAAAGACGAAGTTGCATTTAATTTCGACAAGAGTTCGAGTAAAAAGTTGCGTTTATGCTGGGATCACCATATTAGGGTGGAGTGAAAATAACTCTTTAAAATCGAAAAAAGTTTTTTTTTAATCCCGACAAATGACCTAAACAAGGGCCGGCCAACCCGTGGCCCCCGAGGTAATTTCAGAAATTAGTAATATTATCAAAAAGGGATTGCCCAGATTGGTAACTTGCATGCCCAACCAAAAATTTGATTAGTCTGGCCGCAACACTTGGGATGTGACGAATAAAATATCAGTTCCGACGCATCGGCAGATCCATGGGCCAGTCGAATTTGGTAGATCTTCCATACATTACAGAATATTCTGCGGTAGATTTATTCCAAGTAAATTTTTTTTCACGCTTCACGCAATATGTTGTCGTTCGCTTGCTTTGAATATTGCTACCCCATTCTGAAAATGAAAGAATGCCTAATGTACCATATCAAGTCTAATGATGATCGCGATTACGAGAGAAAGTGTCGTCCAACATGCGACCTCGCGACCTCGCAGAAAGACCGTCGACGATGAAACATAGGCATAAAATGATTGACGCATGTTGGCCAAAGCTTGTCCAGGCGCCGAATAGTCTAGTTATTGCAAACTGAGCCCAGCAATACACAGCAGACCCGCAAAATACTCAAGTAACAATAATATCGACGTATAAACTTTAAAAAAAATTCGCGCTTGGCGCGGCTCACGCGATCGTCTGTCAATGAAATGTGGCCCGTTTGCCGAAAAGGTTGGCCACTCCTGACCTAAAACTTCAAGTGAAAGATTGTAGGGGATTGCTCCCATTTTTCAGCCAGCAAACCCACAATTTTTTCATTTGGAGGGGTAAAATTGCCCATCTCGGCAACCACTTGTCGTAGAGTCATGATATATAGCTCAAAAGCTGCCAAAACACGATGTTTTTATCTTTGTGAACACAAAACGAGTTACAGCCAAAAAACGCTAAAATTTAGAAGCAGGCAAATGGCAGGAGTAACCAAATTACATGATAGTGTGATTTACACAAGAACAACAGCTAAATAAAATCTCATTATGTATAGGCTCACTGGTGAGGGCTGTTTCTCCATCTATTTTCAGAACAGGCCCACTGGCGATTCATCTGGTCCTTGCGGGCTACCTGGAGCCCGTGGGCACCGCAGGGTGACCCCTGATCTAGAATATGGCTGTGGATTGTGGAAGGAGACCTTGAGTGGTCGTTGGACCCCTTCAGTGGGGTGGAAGGACACAGTCATGCTTCGACTGCTGCCTTAGTAGGAAATATATGTGAGGCTGTGGCATCCCAGCCCCCGGGGCTTGATTATTCCTTGTACCATGAAGCATACAAGGGTCCGTACAAGATATGCTTGGCGTAAGACGTAACGAGGTACGTGGGCGGTGTCGTGCGCAAAATCGGTAAAATGGCAGAAGAACATCGATGCTCTCCCTAAATGCATGGCGGGTGGTCGTCAGTGGGCCGGAGAGAGCCGCTGACGACGCCCGATCGGTTGAATATGAATACTGTTGCAAAATACCCAAGCGGGCGACGTCTCCATGAGAATGGAGAAGAGGCAAGTCATGCTTGGACTGTTGCCTCAGTAGCAAATATTCTACTGTCGGTTGCCGGTGAACTCGGCACTTGGTGAATTTGGCAGCACAAACTCGGCACTTGGTGAACTCGGCCCTCAATGAATTCGGCCCTTGGGAAATTTTGTAATGAAGTGTATTAACAGCTAATAATATGAATTATTAAACTAATAATAGTATATCAAGTGATTCGTCAATCTTGTAAGGAGGTCAGGGCATCCGTAGATCACGCAGTCACGGCAAGATTATATGACGGATTACGTAGCCACGGGAAATAACGCAGCGCTCATATACCGACCACGCGCGGTCTGCTTGGTATTGATGATTTGATGGCGTGAGTGACGGACGTGCAAATTTAGAGAGAAGATGGATCTTGGCGTTGTATGTGAGATTGGAGCTGTGGAAGATCAAGCGGCGCTTCTTCGTTTAACGATCACGACAAGCCAGTGTTCCTCAACAAATGTTTTGCATGGTCACGTCAAAATAAATCATTTTTTGCCAGATAAATTATTTTTTGCCAGGACCAGATGAATCACGCGCAGGCCTGTTCTAAAAATAGATGGAGTAAGAGCCCTTCTCAGTGAGCTTTCTCTTACGAGATTCATTCATTTAGCTGTTCTTGTGCAAAGCACACTAACATGTAACTTAGTCACTCCTGCCATTTCCCCGCTTCAGAATTCAAGTGCTTTTTGGCTGTAGCTCGTTTTGTGTTCACAATAGAGAAGACTTTCTTCTCAAGACAGGTAGAAAAGAAACATGTTTTGGCAGCTTCTCAACTATATATATATCACGACTCTGCGACCAGTGGATGTCGAGATGGGCAATTTTACCCCCTCTCACGCAGAAATTGGGGGATTACTGGCTGGAAAATGGGGGCCATCGCCTAAAACCAATTTTTATTGAAATTTTAGGTCATTTGTCATGATTTAAGAACTCCCCTTTTTCGATTTGAAAAAAAAAGTCATTTTCACTCCACCCTATTACCATATGCCCTCAAACTCCTAGATCTGCAAACTGGATCCAAGGCGTCGCGGTAAAACTTAGTTTTGGTCACTTTATCAAAGTCAGCACGTCAAAAAAGGTGAAATAGTGAAAATGTAATTTTCTGCAGTCTCGACTGGACGCCTGTGAAATAGGACGGTACAAAATTTGACAGTTCCAAAGGAGCCGACACGGAAATGTTTTTCGGTACCGTAGCCTACATGTTGATTGGGCCAAGATTGAAAGTCCGAAATATAACTGCTTGGACTTGAAATGACTGCCAGGCCGCACAAAAATCTCAGACAGGCTGCAGATTGAACATCCCTGTCATATTAACAGATATCAAGGTTATCGCTTTGGTTCTTACTTGTAAAATAACAAATGCACTTTTATGAATACAGTTCGACTACCGTAACTACGCTTGACCTTGAAAGACTACAGACACAACCTGATACCGTTTGTGCAGGCTTTACCAAAAGCCAAATCATACTACTGTAATTCAGTTCAGCGTTCTCAACCAGTAACATTGAAATGACTCGATTATAATGCCATTTCCAATCGTATAAATTATCTGCGTGAGGATTGCGTCTGTGTAGTTTCATACAAAGAATGTAGAAGGACTTCCACATTCTTTGGTTTCAGAATTAAATGACTACACGTGGCGATGGCTAGATGCTCGTTTCTCTACAGGAGTAACCACGTGACTGGTCCTAGCCAATAACATATCGAGAATATGTTCCGCATCACTGTATTTCCATCCCGCACGACTGTAAACAAGCAAGGAAACCGGACTTACTTTGGTTCGAGCATATATGGATCGTCTCCAGATGATAGGAGGTGGCCGTTTATCAATACACCACGCACGCTTAGGCATCTCACATAATAACTCGCATCTTCTCTTAAAATCAAAAGATGCTCTCTAGATACGTGTGAAGACGGTCCTAGGTTTACGTCAACTTTTTGGTAAGGCGCGTCTCTTCCGATCACGGTCTTACGACGATGGATAAAGTATTCGAAACCATCCCCAGTTAACTTGGGTATCATCCCTTTATCATTCAATATATTATATTCGATTCGGTTCGCCATTACGAGTTCAAATGCTGAGTCAGTCAATTTTGACAATATCTGCGACTCCACGTTGTGAATGACCTTGCACGCTGGTATGTTTGCAGATAATGGTGCAAGGGCGGCACCTACTGGAATTCATGTGAAACTGCGATGCATTAATATCGTTGCTTAGATCTTCTTGACGATACATAGACAAAATATACAGAAAATTAGCGTATAAAACTTATTACGGGGCCTTAGCAAAATCGTGCACCTGTGGAATTCGATACTGATTCAAGTCTTGGGTCGAGTGGAGCATTCGAGTTTCACTCCCTATGACGTCACAATGGTATGTATGATGTGTGAAAATTTAAATATGTACCGTTAATGTGATCACAAGAAAATAATGCCAATTCTACACCACATAAATGTAATTTTTAATTTTTTACTAATACGCCCATTTCACTGAACTTCGTACGTACATTTGTAGGTATTACACGTGTCGCAATACGACCATAGCAATTTACAACGTAGCTACGTTGTAAATTGCTATGATACGACAATACAACATGACCGGCTTCGAAATGCCTGTTCCCATAAAATAGCCTATGCCTGTTTTTTCTTGAGAGGGAGAGGTACGCATTTCAAACCCAGCTATCTACTGGAGCAGGGGTCAAAAACCGTTTTGAAACAAAAAGCTACTTCTTGTGAAGTGTGTACTGATTATTGCGACGACCGACGGGTTACCACTTACTCCCGCCGTTTATCCATGCTCAGTTGGATTTCTTCACTTAGAGTAAGACAATCAGAGCACTGGGCCGGGTTTCCGCCCCTTACCAAGAACAAAAAACGCTCACTCGACGGGACTCACACCAGCTCCTCCGGGCTCAGTTGCGTTGCTGCAGTGCGCGCCAAAGCGCTAATCTCCGCGTCGAGACTCGGGAATATTAACTATAGATTCCCGTTGAGCCGCCGCGTGGGCGAAGACGAGCAATGCCCCGAGCGACTGCGTTCGTATGTTTCTTGGGGTCGGCCGACCCATGTTCATTGTTCAACTGCTGCTCATATGAAACTAGCTTCAACTTTCAAATCTTTCATTTGGATATTTGCTACATCGACCGCGGGCGACTCATTTGGTCCGCGTTGGTGACCCCTGTACTAAAGGCATTTGAATCGCGAAGCTCGAAGAACATTTTCAAGAATTAATTAAATTCTCGAAAATACTCTATAATTTATGTTGGTTTACGAAAAACTTTTGAGTCCCCTTCGAGCACGCTCCCCACCCTTTTAAGGAATTTGGGGTGCAGCAGGTAAAGACCTGGCAACAATGCAAATCGTTGGGTGCGATAAATCATCCCAATAAAGTTGGGCAATTGGTGTATTATGACGTAATGTGTATTATGACGTAATAAGCAAATGACACATGATGTATGAAGAGAGTTGATATCTCATTAAGCCTTTTCATCGCAATCCTTGTATTGTCTTCCAATATATCCTTTAAGATTATAGTCCTAAGAAGCAAAACAAATGTAATCGTGAGTAGGCTAATCGTGATTACTTTTCCCATGTAATCGTAATCGTAATCGACTACTTCCTGATTTTGCTGTAATCGTAATCGTAATCGTAATCGCGTGATTCTGAAGTAATCGTAATTGCAATCGATTACATTCCTGAAGTAATCACCCCATGTCTGGTGGACACAAGCAAAAATCACGGCTCAGTGAAATTAGTTTATGTCACACTTTCCATTTTGCTAAAGGGAATTCGACGGTGATTTTTGACCGGCTTACCGAGCGCAAAATTTGATAAAACGGGTGGCAATCGAAAGCTACGGCGGTACGGATTACGAAAATATAAATTTTATTCTGCTTGTGGTCTTGATACCCCATCAGCCAATCAGCCATTGTAAGGTAGTTTGGTAAAGTGACGCTACCATGCCGTCTGGGACCAGGGAGGAGCAGCACAAACAGGAAGCTTATTGGCCATTGTTGAGAAACCGATTGAGCATTCACAGTCTCGCTCCCGTGCGCACTTGCTGCTGAGCTGCTTAGAAGGCATTGTTGCATCATAATACCAAACTCCATTACAATGCAACATTCGAGGCTGCTTATGGGGAGTTCCAGGGCTACGAGCAGAATAAAATTTATATTTACGCATTCAGTACCGAGGTAGCATTCGATTGATACCCGTTCAAATTTAATATCAAGTTTAATGCTAGCCAAGCCGGTCAAAAATTGCTGTCAAATTGCCTTAAACCAAATGGAAAGTGTGACGTAGGCCTACTCCAACTTCATTGAGCCGTGAGATTTCCTTGTGTTCACACCATATAGGACACTATGGTGAAACATTGCAAGGTTAAATACGATTTGGTCTGCCTCGCCGACTGTTGACCCAACAATCGGACGACCGCAGGGCGGTGAAACAATGCGCTACCTGCTGTCGACTTCGTGACGATTAAGTATGCCGAATACCAAAACTATATCGCAACGCACTTTTCGATGAGGCGATTACATATAGAATATATAAGGACATTGCTGTGTATATAATAAGTAAACAATAATAATAAATACCAATATCGAGGTAGCTTCATAGAAATTATATCGCTGATACGAGTCTAAACGTTGAAAAATGATGGCGACTACGTCGAAACCGTATCAACACCTCCGACCTATGTCAGTTGGAATGCGTAAGCAGTTCCACACAGCGAGAGTTTTATACACCCCAATAGATAAAATAAACTCAACAATGCAACTACTATAAAGTATATAGCATTTAGTGTAGATCAGTGGTTCTCAACCTTTTTGGCTTCGCGGACCCCTTTTGACCGTCACGGACCCTCGCGGACCCCCTCAAGTTTTAGTTCAATTTTAGCTCTATTATGGTGCAACCTTCATCTGTCTTGTGCAAATATGAACTGTAGGCTTGTGATACACAGCAAAATATGATATTTCTTGAAGATAACATCATACTATTTATGTAGAAATTGGTAGACTTTTATCATTTCAAAGCTAATTTTGCTGCTGTATTTCTTGAAGTAAGTGGTCGTGTCTTGAAAATCTGCGTCTCCGTTTTGATATGAGCGAGGAGTGCGGAAAACCATTTCCGCAAAGATAGATGGAGGCTAATGCAATATTAACGCATAACGCTTCCGACGATACTTTTGGTGTGATCGCAACATTTATGGCACCCAAATGAAGAAACACATATTTTATGAACATATTACGTCCAGCATCTATAGCGCAGGGATGGGAAACACACGGACCGCAGGCCGGATTCGGCCCGCAACGGCATTTTGATCGGCCCGCAGAGAGTTTCTACCGTCAAAGTGAAATCCTAATTTACAAATTTTATGCTCCAAAGAACGGATCCAAGTTTTCTAACCAGAAAAATACTGTCATGAAACGACTTGTTCTGTTCGGGTTTATACATATAAATTTGCAGCAAACAGTTTCGACCATGAACAATTGAACATTAACAAGACAAGGATGCATACCAATATAACTGGTGATATTAATTTCAGGGTTGGAGCGTAATGCTTTGATAGCAACGAAACACTCCCTAGTCCTTTTTCATCAAAAAATCAGCTTTGTCGATAGGGCATCCGCAATAAGAATGCGCCAAATCTGATAGCCGAACTTTAGAAGCAGGTATATCATTGTCCGATTTATGACGAGTGTCAGCCGAAAATATTCGGGTTTATTTCAATATGATTATATTATTCAATTGTATATTAAAGTTCTGTACCTCCAAGAAGCTGTTCCCTGCATTGGGACAAATTATGGAAATACTTCGGAAATTTTTTATTTCAAACGACTGTTCACTTATTTGATGAGAGTGACAACTTCAAATCGAGAAGGTTTCGCAGACATTACGAAGTCACCCTGATAGACGTTACTATCTTCACATATATAGATTTTTATATAATCCATCAAATCGTCTCTAAACAGCATTACGTTTGTATCAGCAGGTTACTCGAAAATTGACAATGAAAATGAGTTTCCACACTACCCTAGTCCATGTCAGACGATTATTATGATGATATGAGTCATGAGGTTTTAGCAGTGGTGGTGCGAAACAGTCTCATGCTTTCTCAAATTAAAAAATAAAATAAAAATTAGGTTGTCAAACATTTAAAAAATTTAGAGGTCTCGCGGACCCCCTGAAATTGCTTCGCGGACCCCTAGGGGTCCGCGGACCCCCGGTTGAGAACCGCTGGTGTAGATAGTATGACGAAATACACATTGCTGGTTCGAAAACATGACTCTCGAGGTCACAAAACAATTACCTGAGTTGATTGGATTACATGCAAATATACTCTCCATGAGGGGTTTGTGCAAGCGAACGTTATCTTGTTTCCGGTGAATGTCCTTCTTACGATGTGAAATGAAGGAAGTTACTGCGAAATAGCAGGTGGCCTAATCAATAACCGTTAGATAAAGATTTGTATATAGTATAGCAGAGGACACCAACCTTTTTGAAACTAAGAGCTAATGGTACTGATTAATGCGAAGGGCTACCAGTAAGGATAGTGCGAACGCCTAAAAGGTTCAGGTTCGTGTGAAAGCGAACCTTTTTGAAAGGTTCTGTGTGAACGCGAACGTGACCGTATGACGTCACATTACGTCATATTGCCAATTCTAACCCTGCATTTTAGTGAAGTGATATATTAATGTACACTGTACACTGAACAGGAACACGATAGCTAGCAACGACTCAAGCCACATAAGCCGCAATGCCTAATTAATTAGCCTACAGGTTGACGTTTTAAACGTCACCAAATGTACCAGCCGTAGCAATCAAATGCTATAACAAAATCAATATCTTGCGTCGCTTTGCCAACAACTTCGACGAGGACTTACCAGGGATAATGTATATGGCGTCTGGCTATTGCTAGATTGGTATTGAGCAGTGTGTAAAACCGGTTTATATACTTACTACCGATATTACCCCATAAACGAGTAACACAGTTGCCAACACCCCTATCGCACTGATGTGGTATTTATGATACAATAAACATTTCAAATCAAGATGGATGGAGCCCGTACGCCTGCTAGATCTTTTTACATTAGACAACGATTTAGGCCTATTCTTTATACCAATTCCACTGATTTTTTTAATAAGCATAATTCGCTGACTTCCCGAGATGGGGTATAGTATATTTCGTTTTTGATGTTGTGTGATTGCAGGTCGAGCTCACAGCAGAGAGTCACTAAATATCCACAAATGGAAAGCTGAATATTTCGAGCGAACTTTGGTAACAAAGGAAGTAAAATATTTGAGATTGACAAGGCGCATGCTCGATTAGTGGCGATCTTTTTATGCTGCCAACGCCTTGCATTGAGTGTTCGGAAGTTGAAATGCAAATAATTTAAACGAAAGATGTTATAATGACTCCTTCCGGGACTCACTCCAGCGTCTCCGAGTTAAGTTGTGTTGTCGCACTGTGCGCCGAAGCGCCAATCTACGCACCAAGGCTTGGGGATATCAGCTATACTCCCACCTCCGCAAGGGGGCAGACAAGCAACGCCCCGATCAAGACCTGCGTTCACATGCTCGACTGCTGTTCATATGGACCACGACCAAACATCGACCTCGCCCTCCGCCACATGCCACCCCATTTTGTCGCCTGCGTCTTATATTCTCTACATTACTTTTCATTCAGTGTGCATGCCTCTTATTTACTTCGCCTATGGCCTAGGCTAAGGTGGGTATCTGATCTTAATGGGTACTCCAAGCTGTTTCGACACCTTCCTATCTTTTCATTGTATCGCAGTTTTGTGATGTTTTGAAACGATGAAAATATTATTAAACCTGATTGATTGATTGATTGATTGATGGAACCATTCACCACTTCGATCTTCAAAGCTCTCATTTGAATATTTGCGACTGCGACCGCGGGTGACTAATTTGTTCTGACGGCGACCTGGCGCCCGAGGGTACCGCTTTGTGACCCATGGTCCATAGCGGTGGATCTCAAACTGGGATTGGTAGTCTTTGTGAGGTACGCGAGACAGTTTTTAGGACCGCGAAACACGTTCCGAAAAATTCAAACGATCTGGAAAAAAAAACTATTTTTTAGAATACAAAAAATCAAGGCGACTTGTTTTAAACCAAAGTCGACGGTGGCTCGACGTTATAGCGTTGATCCCCTCAAAGTAGAGTAGTTTGGTACACAATTATTGAATTTCAAGTTGGAGTCGCGCTTAGCGCGTTTTTGTGTCACTATTGTTATGTTCTTGATCTTGTTTGAACAATAACTCAATGCGACGAGGTTGCAATAAGAAATCAGTATATTATTAGCAGTATAACTTTAAGACAGGCGACACGATCCAGAGTTCAGTTAAATGAAAAGACCACGAGACAACAGAACAGAGGGTATAAATACAAAGCACGACACACGAGGAAATAATGATTGGCGGTAATTACTAATCCTAGACAAATACGAAACAAACGATACCAACGTAAAATGCACGAACATAACAGTCCTCCCCTGTAAGTTAAGAAAACAAGGTAGTTTACGTTGGCCGATAGAACTCAGTTTGTTTTCTAAGTCTAAGCGGATAACGTCTGCCCGACGTTCGAGCAGGACTAGCTACAGGACGTTGTGCCCTATTCCTGACCAATGGTTGCTCAACTTGTGGTTGCCGAGGTTGAACAACTTCCTGTGTGGCTGTATTATTGCCAGCTGAAATCAAGCGTGGTTGGAGTTGGTTCTTATGCCTTCTCCAATACCCATGATCTGTTTTTACAATGTACACAACACGCCCCAGTATTTCCGTCACCACGCCAGCAACCCACTTTGGTCCGCTTCGGTAACTGCGAGCGTAAACTGAGGAACCAATCTCGAAATGAGTGACTGATTGTCTAGGCGTAACGGGTTTCGATTTATCGAAGGGCGAGCACAAACTTAACAAATTGCGTGGCTGCCGACCATGTATAATCTCGGCAGGCGTTTTCCAGTCTATGCCCGGGTGCGGTGCACATCGGTACGTAGCGAGAAGTGTTTGGAGCGCGAAGTTGAGATCTTTTCCCACGTCGCAATTTTTTATTAATCCAGCTTTCAAAGTCAGGACAAAACGCTCCGCTTCCCCGTTCGAGGCAGGGTGAAAAGACGGTGATACGATATGGCTGATTGCCAAATTAGAGCAAAACGTATCGAATTCATTCGATGTGAATTGCGGCCCGCCATCCGTGACAATTGTTATAGGCAAGCCTTCGATAGAGAAGACTTCCTTCAAAGCGTTGACCACACACAAGGTTGTGGTAGAACCGACATTCATTACTTTATCGAAAGGATATTTCGAATGCGCATCGGCGATGACAAGTTACATCTTATTTTTTATTGGACCTGCGAAATCCAAGTGAATTCGTTCAAAGCATTCAGAAGTTTTTGGCCATTCGCGATACTGACGATCAGGCGCTTTCATTACCTTACGGCAAGCGTCGCAACTCCTAACGAGATTTTCAATGTCGCGATTAATGGAAGGCCATGCGATGTAACGTCGAGCCATCTGCTTCATTTTCGCGATACCCCAATGTCCTTCGTGCAACAATTATAATACTCGCGAGCGAAGTGACTGCGGAATTACTACGCGCTGAAAACCATCAATATTGAGCATGACTATGTCTTCGTGCAGAGAAAGTGAATGTTTGCGAGTCGAAAACCAAGAAAAATCATCAATGTGCGTCTTTGGATTCCAATTTCCATGAGTGACAGATAATTTCACTAGTTCCATGGTTTTGTCTTTCAGCGTCGCGTCCCGAATTTCATTGCGAGTTAACGGTAAGCCATCGAATGCCATATTAATAGCGTGAACGATCTCCGCGTTTTCCCGAATTTCCAGTTCGTCAAACTCAGGGTCTGGACCCTTTGGTAGGCGAGATAAACCGTCGGCGTTTCCGTGCTGATTAGTCGGTTTATAGCGAATAACGTATTGGTACGCCATGAGCGTTAGTACCCATCGCTGTAGGCGTTGCGCTGTAATCACGGGAATTTTCTTGTCCGGCGAGAAAATAGCTAAAAGCGGTTTGTGGTCCGTTACGAGCGTAAATTTTCTACCATACAAGAATTGACGAAATTTAGTGACTCCGTAAATGATTGACAGAGCTTCCTTCTCGATTTGAGAGTAGGATTTTTGCGAATCGGAAAGTGTTTGGATGCGTGCGCGATCGGTCTCTCTTCGCCATTGTGCTCGATTGAGAGGACAGCGCCAATTCCGAATTGAGAAGCATCAGTTGACAAAATGAGCTGCTTGTTTACATCATAATGAGCTAACTGCGTAGCGTCGATTACGTCGTTTTTGAGAATGCGAAAAGCTGCGTCACAGTCCGTATTCCAAATGAATTTCGCGTCTTTTTGAAGAAGGCGATACAAGGCAGCGGCTTTATTCGTGAAATTAGGAATAAACGCGCGATAATAATTGACTTTGCCCAGGAATGCCTGTAGCTGGCGAACATCCTGAGGTTTAGGCAACTGTTTGATTGCTTCAACGGATTTGTGAGACGGGCGTTTGCCGTCCTTGTCGATTATATGACCAAGGTACTCGATACTACTTTTGAAAAATTCACATTTAGCGAAGTTGACGGTGGAACCGTATTCGGTGAGGCTTTAAAGAGTAGCGATAAGTTGCGAAAATGATCGCGTTCATCAATGCCAGTAACGATTATGTCATCGATAAAACTAGCAACACCGGGTAAGCCGGCGATCATGGCATCAATACAGCGTTGAAAATTTGCGGGACTAGATGCGACTCCGAAACACATGCGTCGGTAACGGAAAAGACCGAATTGCGTGTTTATGACACACAAATTCTTCGCATCATCATCTAATTCTAGCTGAAAATAAGCATCGGCAAGTTAAATTTTTACCACCCTGTAACTTGTGAAGAATTTCATCTAAGGAGGGCAGGGGATGTTGATCTATCTGAATTTGTTGATTCAATGCTTTGAAGTCACCACAAATGCGTACTGATCCATTTGATTTAGTGACGGCAACGATTGGTGCTGCCCAATCACTGTAATTGATTGGTTCGAGAATACCTTGATTGACTAATCTATCCAATTCGGTTTGAACAGCGATTTGCCTTGCGAAAGGCAAAGGGCGTGGCTTGTTAAATACGGGCTTGGCATTAGGTTTCAAGTGAATCGTCACCTTTCTCTTGGTGCATCGTCCTAATACATTAGAGAAAACGGAGGGAAATTTGGACTGAAAAGATGCCAATTTGTCGTTCGAATCACAAATGTCAATAGTATTACATGATTGCGATTTGACCATCTGCAAGGAAATTGCATTCAAAGCAGACGTTCCCTTAGCGGTCTTAGATCCTTAGCGGTGTTGGAGTATCAGCCGTAAAACGCCTTAAGAGGAAAGTCGACAAAGGTTACGACTCCTGTTCCGTCGTTCTCTTACTTCCGCTGTGACAAAGTACCTGAGAGTGTGAATTTCTCTTACCTTCGGTTCTAGACTAGGCCTTATAATCCTCCCCCTTTGAGATGCTATCGCTGCAACAGGTACGGCCACTCCAAAGAATCGTGTAGAGGAAAAGCAACTTGTAGCAAATGTGGTAGTTCTGACCACGACCATGCCTCGCGCACGAAGGATAAATTTTGCATCAACTGCAAAAAACCTCACAGTGCCGCATATGGCGGTTGTAGCGTATATAAAACCGAAGCTAAACTGCAAATTATCAAAGAACGTACAAAAATCAGTTATTCCGAAGCGAAGGTCGTGTTAAACTCTGCCACCGTTGCTACCTCTTTGCCTACGTCTCATATGCACAGGACTTTTAGTGAAGTCCTCGCTAACGACTCCTCCACATCTTTCCGACAACCACGACCGCGTCGCACCAAAATCAGTTCGATCCTTAGCAAACATACAATTTCCGCTCCTGCTCCCAATCACGGGGATTTGCGACATTTCAGTCAGACCCAATCGAAAGAAAATACGGTTAACCATGTTGCCAGCCATAGGCCTACCGAATTGGAAGAGAATACCCTAATGTCTCCGTGTCAACCATCCACCCCAGATCTTTCGCAGTTACTTTCCCTACTTGTAGGAATCGTTGAATATACGATGGAGGCTGCCAAATCAGGTCAATGCAATGCGCTTGAAATCGTTTCCAGAGCATGCCTTAAGTATGGTTTTTCGGCTCCTGCTCCTAAAATAAATGTCTAATCAAGCTCTTCGTTTCATCCAATGGAATTGTAGAGGTATTTATCGTAAACTACCAGAGCTGAAGCAATTTGTCCACAACCTACCAAATACCCCTGATGTGATATTGCTTCAAGAGACTCATCTCATCGATAAGTATTCCCGCAAGTTGACGGGTTTTCGGGTCTTTCGTAAAGACAACTCGCTTCATTCCGGTGGCCTGGCCATTTTTGTGCGTGAATCTCTCCCCGCGACTGAGATCCAACTTGACACCCCATCTTGCATTGAAGTGTTATGTACATCCATCGGTCAACTACGCATCTGCAACGTCTATATGAGCCCTACCGCAGTTTCAGAAGATGACGCTTTTGTTTTCCTTGAATCGCTGTCACATCGTGCAATAATCTTCGGGGATTTTAATTCCCACCATCTTTCCTGGGGGCAACGAAATAACCGACGGGGCCGTCTCCTATTTGACGCTTTCGACCAAAATGGATTGGTGGTGTTAAATAGCAGCTCGCCAACCCATCTTAATATTGCCTCCAACGCCATAAACCGCTACTCGCTACTTGATTTATCTATCGCGTCAGCCGACGTATCTTCGAAGTGCCGAACCGACGTCACGGATCGGTTACTGGGTAGCGACCACTTTCTTGTAATAACTACCTTCAAGGAGAAGTTTTCAAATGAAACAAACAGGAAAAACTCGTGGAATTTTCGCAGAGCGGATTGGGCGGCCTTTGAGAGAAAAATCGACAGGAGCTTAGAATCTTCGGTCTATGAAGATGTAAACTTTTTGAACAAGACTCTTTCAGAATGCATAATGGACGCGGCGCATTCATCAATTCCGAAGTCTCATTTCTCGAACCGAAAACCTTCTGTGCCATGGTGGAATGCGTCTTGCGATAGAGCTGTAAGACGAAGGAGAGCTGCTTTCCTCAAAATGAAACGGACTTTCCTCATAAATGATGTCATCCAATATAAACGCTTGCGGTCGGAATGCCGGAAAATGATACTTTCTTCTAAAAAGGAAAGTTGGGAAAACTTTTGTTCTTCTCTGAATGATTCCGGCAATTACTCCAAAGTTTGGAAGGTAGTTCGCTCCTTTTCTGGTGTCCGTTCCTACAATATCATACCTCCTATCACTATTGGTGGCGTCGTTACGGGTAGTGACGACAGGTCGAAGGCTGACGCTCTAGCCTTGCACTTTTCGTCGGTTAGCAGTGATAGCAATTAACACGTCTGCATTCCGAACAAGGAAGGAAGCGGCTGAGGATCAAATAACCTCCCGAATCACCTGTCTCTCAGCACCTAACAATGATGTCATTAACGGTCCTTTTTCCATGGCCGAACTGAGATCAGCCATTTCGTCTCGAGGAAACACCAGCCCGGGCTTGGACGACATCGCTTACCCCATGTTGAAGCACTTGTCTGACAAGTCTCTAACATATATCCTCCGTTTGATCAACTCTTCTTGGAGTAATGGCTTTCTTCCCGACACCTGGAAACACTCAGTTGTTGTCCCCATATTGAAAGGCGAGAAAGACCCAGCTGCGGCTAAATCCTATCGTCCCATTTCGCTGACAAGTCACCTATGTAAAGTAATGGAGGTGATGGCAACGAGGCGCTTGAGATGGCACTTGGAATCGAACTCCCTTCTCAACGCCTCTCAGTCCGGATTTCGTCATGGGCGTAGCACCATGGATAACATCATGCAACTTCATGATACCGTGTACAAAGCGGTAAACAATCGGTATTCCGTGATTGCAGTCTTTTTGGACATCCAGTCCGCGTATGATATGGTATGGCGCAACGGTCTTTTGTTCAAACTAACAGAGCTTGGAATAAAGGGCCAAACGTTGAATTGGATAAGGAATTTTCTGTCACACCGATCTTTTCAAGTTCGAGTTGGTGGTTCTCTATCCAACGTTCATTTTTTAAAAAATGGCGTGCCACAGGGTAGTGTCATCAGTCCTCTGCTCTTTGCAGTCAGGATGGCCGACCTTCCCCTGTTGGTCAACACCTCCCATGCACTCTTCGCCGACGACCTCTTACTTTATGATTGCGGTCTCTCCATCCCAAGCCTACTTCTGTCCATGCAGCGCTCCCTGGACTCCATACAAGAATGGTGTGACAAGTGGGGTATGCTCTTGTCCAAATCCAAAACCGTAGTAATGTTATTTACACATAAAAGAAAAGTTCCTCCTCTTGCTCTCCAACTGGATGGTTCAAATATACCGTTCGTGGAAACATTCAAATATCTCGGCGTCGTTTTTGATAAGAGGCTCTCCTACAAAGCACATATCGAATACATTTCCTCTAAATGTAGTAAAAGACTAAATTTGTTGAGAGCTCTCACTGGGACAAGTTGGGGAGCCAGTAAGAAGAGTCTCCTGTGTGTCTACCGTTCCCTCGTTCGCTCCATCATCGAGTACGGAATGCCGGCGTACTTTTTTGCACCGGCCACACATCTGAAGAAGATCAAGGTTATCCAGAATAAAGCTTTACGGATCTGTACAAATGCCATGCGTAGCACCCCGATTTGCGTGATCCAAGCCGAATGTCGGAAAATGCCTCTGCATCTGCGGCACAAGTTTATTTCAATGAATTACCGGTGTCACCTGATGAACCAGGACCCGAGAAACTCGTTCATCAGCCAAATTATTGAAGATTCCTGGCATGACATTTACAGTCTCACAAATCCAAGCTTTCAGACATTCAACACCTATACTAAATCACCGCTATTCAACGGCTTCATATTGGATAGGTACCGGCTTCCCTCGTCTCCTCCTTGGTTGTTACCTCAACCAAGGGTTGATTTATCTCTCCTCTCGGAGAATGCTTTACGTGGCGTTTTTGAGGCCTATAACCAGACTTGTTTAAGTCACGTTGCCGATCACTACGATGCACACACGCTAATATACACGGACGGATCTAAATCGCTTATTGGAGGGGGAGCGGCGTTTTGCATCCCTTCACTTGACGTTTCAGTTGCCCAGGCTTGTTCAGCCGAGCATTCTGTCTTCTTCACTGAGATGATAGCGATCGACCTAGCGCTGAGTTGGATTACAAGAAATCGCAACTCGTCAACCGAATATCTGATCATGTCAGATTGTTCGAGTGCCCTGGCTTGCATTCGCAACTTCAACATGTATCCTCGCCATAAGCTGCTTTATGAGATATTATTCTCCCTGTCTCGATTGAGGGAATTCGACGTCAACGTATCATTCCTTTGGATACCCGGCCACATGGGCATTCACGGCAATGAAGAAGCTGACAGATTGGCAAAGAATGTCTCCACCACCCCGCCAAGTTCCGAAGATATGCCGGCGCTCTCCGAACAAGAAGCCCGGCACATAATACGTCGTCACTGCATGGCATCGTGGGACCAAGAATACCAGAGCTCCGAAAACGGCCTACGTTACAAGCCCTTCAACAGTTCTGTTCTACATCCGTCCCCTGGTTATGGTAATCGCCTTTATGATAGTATAATCCTTCGATTTCAATCGGGTCATTGCCGATTAAATGGCCATTTGTTTAAACTTGGAATGGTAGACTCTCCTGCGTGTTGTTACTGCCGCTACCCCGAAACTGTGGATCCTTTCTTAATTAGTTGCCCTAAATATGACTTTCATCGTTCATTTCTTATTGATAAATGTGTTCAATTAAAAGTGAATTTCTGTATTGATGATTTGCTCACTGATTCTCGAATAGTCCCGTATGTCGTTGAATTTGTGTTATCGTGCAACCGCTATTTACAACCGTATAGTCTGTAATTTATTTCTGTTATGTTCGTACGTGCGTCAATTTGTGTAATCGCCTTATCTCACTTGATTGATTCTACTTCATTGTGCTATTAATCTTTGTGCTATTGATCATTATTTCGTGTTACCTCCTTTATTTGTGTACTATGCTCAATGACCGTGGTGCAAAAGGCCGTCAGGCGATAAGCGCCAATTTTTCTGTTTAATAAACAACAACTGCTCTTTGAAAGACGTGTCAAGTGAAAATAGAAAATCCAAGGTCTGCAAAGTGCCCAGAAGTAAGTGGGCTCCAACATTATTTTTAGTCGTTGATTCACTAATAATTGGCAGTTTTTCGGTGGTGACTGGTCTTTTAAATTGCCAAATGCTTCGCTGCGACTAGTACAAAACGATTAGGTATGTACGATATGGTCCACGATTCGGGTAAGATTGAGCCTTCGGGTATACATGGTGACCAGTAACGAAGTAATTCTACTTGACGTCGTACTTCAAGTAGATTTCTCCTACTTGCACTACTTTCGCATTTGGTTATGATTTCAGACAAATTCCACTTCCATTTGACAGTTTGCAAATTTTAAACAAAGTTTTTCCTGGAGTACCTACAATTGTACTTACATGTGTATATCGCTACGTCTACTGCTACTGCTTGAGTACCGACGACGAATACTTTGACCACCGCTGTCTATATCATACTTTTGTATAATACATGACATATTTATAGGTAGATTTTAACAAATAACCATAATTGGGATGCGACTAAAGCAGTGGTTCCCAAACTTTTTCGGTGTCAGGGCCAAATTTAGAATTTCAGAGTACGGTCGGGGCCGCACGAATACCATTGCAATTAAACGGACCCAAAATAGTCATCAAAATATGAAAATTGGCAGTGTTCCGATCAATCGCTCGACGCCATTGGCCATTGTTATAGTCATTGTGCTGCTGCGCTCCCATCGTTCAGAACAATCGACCTCTCATGGCTATTTCGAAGTAGTTTTATTGCCCTGGCGAGATTTCAATTCGTATTTTTGGAATCAGTGCGACACTAGCTTTCGATAATGACCGAACCTAACAAATTATTCGGACGCTTCGATCGTGAGCTATAGGACTACCAATTATGCTGCTTTCGGGGCAGTTTAGTGACTCAGTTTTTATCGCCTAGACGGGCGAAGCGCGAAAATTTTCTGTAAATCTTGATTGAATCGGTCAATATAATCGGGAATCGAATATATATTGCCATCAATTTTTATCCTCTCTCTGCTCACGTAATCAGTTTTACAGGTAGAGCCGAGGGAGGTGTGTTTGAAAAGGTAGGACACATCAATAATAACTAAACATCTTCGGGCGTATACCCGTTGGCAGGAACGAAACAGCACTTCGTCAGCCCCCCAAAAAAATAATAATAATAATAAATAAAAATAAAATAAACTTGGGTCTTGGGGTCCCATAGGGTGATAAACCTACCCCTATTACCTTGTTCGCTGTTGCCACGAAGGTTGGTTTACTGTTAAGTGGGCCAGCGCGGAATTTTGGATTCTTCGGTCAATATGATAGGGAATTGCATATATATTGCTCTCAATTTCTTGTCCTTGCTGCTCACGTAATCAGATTAACCGGTAGAGCTGAGTGAGGTGTCTTGGAAACTGTAGGGCCCGTTAGTATGATTCCGTAACATGTTATTTCGTGACCTCCTGTCTGCTATATCAACAACAACAAAAAAGAATCGCCCAAACGTAGGCTACTAAACTAAAAGATGCACACGACTTGAAATTGGTATTTCTTCATTGGAATATAATTTTTCCCTGTCTCGTGGGGTTCAGATTGCCAAGGCAGTATTTTGTATATATAACGAAGTTTTCGGTCATCGTAAGGGCAGTCCTGTTCGGCCAAGGTTTTGTCGCTGCCGATCGTTCTGACACACTTCTTGGAGTCGCATGTTACATGGCCTAAAACTTAATATGTATTGGTGCGTCGTGGCGCGGTAATGGCCAACGCCGATATGACCATTTCTATAAATCCTACGCATTTTTTCTTGGTGATGAATACCCAAAAATCAAGATATTTGGCAGCATGAAATCACGCCTAGAGCGAAAATATTTTGAAAAAGATGCATAAATTGTGAAGAAATATTCTATAATTTATGCTAATTTACGAAATAATTTTATGGCCCGTCCGAGCTCGCCCCCCTCCCCCCCCCCCCCCCCGTTGGGGGTTTGGCGTGTAGCAGTTACGGTCCTGTCTTTCCCTAGTGACGTAACGATAGCAGTCTACTCGCGACTTTTCCGCAATCCTAATTAAAAACTCCAGACTCAAAGCCAAGCAAGTGGATTTTATAAATATAAATTTTAGTTTTTGTCATAACTCGATTTCTTAACATTTTCTGGGGCCGCAAGTAGGCTAGCTGGGGGCCGCATGCGGTTATCGGGGCCGCGGTTGGAAATCACTGGACTAAAGCAAATGTAATGTATGCATTTTGTAGAATGAAATAATTTAACCAATCACCATTGTCGTGTAATTATATGAAGAATGATTACAATGGTTGATCGTTTAAATTACGTCATCTTTCCTCATTAAACCAATATTGTGTTCAGATAACCAAGATATTGCTCGATTGTACATTTACGCGAGAAGAAGATGTCGGTTGGTCGTTAATTGAAACTTATGTGGAAAAGTATCAGGTAAGATCCTGATTTGATTTTCGAAATATTTTCAGATGAGCGAAACAATAGCTTCATATTGTTAATTTATTCGCTAAAAGCTTCTCGACAGACTCTCATTAGTAGCGAACTAGGGTGAATCAAATCGGCTTTGGCGGCTTTATGATCGCACATTCCAGGACCTTCAAATGAAAAAGAGAACGGCCACGAGCAACTATAGGAAATTGAGTGCAATTGTAATAATCAGCGCATTATGGATGGGATAAGGGAAGCTGTCCAGCAGCCGAATTACATGCAGTAACTTGATCATAATCACGCAGTGTATCAACAGACTGCGATGATGGAGTTGGAGAAACATTAGTTTCAGATGCATTCATATTTCCCTATCCTTTCATTGTGCATAGATCCCGTTGATCGCTTCAGCGGCTATGTGAACGTCCGGAGATAAATGTTACAATAAATGACCGTATTTTATGTCAAAATTAATCAACATCTCTTCTCATTTGAGGTGGCACACCTGGATATTGCGGTGAATGGCCAGACATCCGATGACGATTACAACAGAATTTTGAAGCGCGGGAGTGCATTTTCAGTTTTCGGCAATATCCATGCGATGTTCTGTGTATCGAATAAGAATGACTTCAGAAAGATAGAGGAATCATGTCAGCAAAAGAAGGTATAGTACTCATTATCCGGTATTATTGGCATATATTGAGTGTACTTCTCCCACCATCACAACTTTATCATTAAATTATGCCGTACCGTACGAGTCCCAATCAAATGAATTATCTTATTGTCCCAGCCCGAGATATCCACTGCAGTTTCGGAGTTGGTAATTCTTTGTAATAAGTTTATCTAGAGAAGCTTGTAACAAATCAGAGCCCTGGTAAAACGGCCAACAATGGCGGTAAGCATCATAATAATCTCCCATTGCAGATCGACTATATCAGATGCATCTTATCGTACGGTGCTTCACTCGCCCAGATCTTGTCTTTCGTCAACAACTCGAAGGTGAAGAAAATACCATTGGCATACGAAGCGGATTTTTATATGTTGGAAGGAGACGAATTTGAGAAAGTTCAGAAGATTGCAAATGATCAGGATACTGTATTGAAAGTTATCGAATGCAAGTCATTGTTCAGTTGCATCCTATCTTACATGAGTTGTATATGGTATATCAAATACTGGTGGTTGCAATCTCATCAAATGAGACCGCAGTTGTATTTCACCCGTATTAGCCAAACTACGGAAACGAAGCAAAAACCAAGTCCGGCATGCTACACCAAGTAAAAAACACACGATCTCATAGTCTACTACTCGTTCTGTACATGTTGCCTATCATGCCAGAGTTATTTAGGATTACGTCGTTCGTATGTGGTTTGATCTGTTTGTGCGAAATACATCGTTCGCATCGAGGGCGAAATTAAAATCAGATCGAATGACAGGATCATCACAATATCAAAAACAGTTTCATCATGGTAAAAATACTCCGAGTTCACTGCTTTAACGATGAAACTACTTTGAGTACTTCGCAGAGGATTATATCTTTAGCTTTCAGTGGTGTGATAAAGATATATCAAGCTTGATAAGAGGGTGATGATTCAAAATATTTTCGGCCACTTTCATATACTTTTAAAGTTATGGGAAGACATTTATCACTTTTGTAGCCTTTTTTGTGACATCTGTGAGTAGTATTTCTAACGAGAGTTCATGGACGACCAGAGCTGGTCAATGTAGACACCGTTGACACTCAAGTAGAAATAAAAGTAATACCGTAAGCTCGTACTGAAAATGCAAATAGTTGTAGCAATTGCCAAGAAATAGCATAATTTCTTCATGTGGAAGTAGAAAATGTCGTAACTGTAAAAACTTTATTTTAACGAAACCTTATGAAGTAAGTTGTCTAATAACTGTTACAAGTGGAAATGAAAGCAGTCTAAACTAATAACCACTTTATTAAGCGATGCAAGTGTGCAAAACTCTTTGAGTACTCAGATCAAGTAGAAGTACTTTGTTACTGACCTCATATCTGAATGGTATGTTGTTTTCTCACATACATCATCCTACTTATTATATTGGCAGTCATACGTATCCCCGGAATTTTAGTTGATATACGACGTGCATTCTTCAAGCATAACTGAATTACAATTACCGACATTGTAACGAGTCCGAAATCGTTTTGTCCAACTAAATTATGTACTATAAATCTTGAAATAGCATTCGGAATTACTTTGCTCTAGTGACCTTTGATGTCAAAACGAATACGCGAATCATTCGTTTTGTAAACGTATCTCACAGAACGTGTAACGGGTACAAATATTCATCGTATGTAAATTTAAGTGATTTGAATCGATTTGTCAGCACGTAAATTCTTGGCCGCATATTGTAGGAATGTTTTCAAACTATCAAAGTGATTTCAACCTCTTTGGCATAATTGGATTAGATATACGTATATTATGCATATGCAGATTACCTTATTCGAACTGAAACAAAAATAAATATTGTCACGATTTGCACCATTCCACTCTATGAATTCATATGCCATTGATGTCGCGTGCCATCCCTGCTAAACACTTTGCAAAATATCTGCCACGTTCTTATTCACTGTTGTACTTTATGTGGTTATTTAAGCAGAATAGTAATTAAATAGTATATTCATATTGAAATGAACCCGAATATTTCGAATCGTAGGTCGAGGTCGTTCACAATTCCATTTGTGTGCCTTGGAATCAACTTTTATCAAAATACACCAACCAAAACTCTGTCAACAAAAGGAGTTCGTGTATCACCTAAAAATAGTACATTGAACGTTCTCTCATTCGAAATTTCATGCTGGTGACGTCATATTTTGTGATACGATTGTTGATATACAATGTTCTTTCCAATTCTCTACTAGTTGCTGACGATTACCCCTGACGAGTGTCGGTTCGGGTTCATTTCAATATGAATATACTATTTAATTGTATATTGAAGTTCTGTACCTCCAAGAAGCTCTTTAGAATAGTAATTCTGGATCGTTTGCAGTCGATATTATGAAGGAAATGTGTCTCGAGAACGAAGTTAGTGGTTTATATAAGGAAATCATATACACTTGAATTAGGATATGAAAGAAGCGGATTTGATTACTTAGTGATGGATTTTGATTGGATATACATTCATGATTACCTAATACATGGGTCTGGACTTGTACTTGATATTTCAGCCATTACCGAATGGAATATGATTTGAATATTAAAATAATAGATAAGCGCCGTGTATCGCAATCGCAATCGCAATAAACAATACCTTGATATCTTTGTTTCTAGTAACACGTAATATGTTCAGCAACAAAGCACAAATTAAAGGATGCATACATCGGTTACTAACAACTATTTTATGCTTTGCAAATTTCTCATTTCAGCCGTGTATCACGAAAAATGGCGGAAACTCGACGAAGAATTTAATAGGAAGTGAGTAGATGTCGTGAAATCCAACCGGTCTAAAATTAGGATTGAGATTTATCCATCCATTTCATGGTCGATCAATTCTCTCATTCACCCGGCTTCACACAACAGCATAGAGAAATTGCGACGCGATCAGTTTGTTTTTAAATTAATAATAAATTATCAATTATTATGATGTCGGATAGTGACGTTACGAAGCTTCGTTAGAAAAGCTTCTACGTTACTCAACACTTCTGCCAATGTCTTATACTGAAGTCGATCTTCAACGGTATTGCGCCACTTCAATGTATGATTGCTTGCTGTATAGAGTATATGACTATACGACTGCCTAGATCTCATTTTCTTGGGGGAATTACTGAGCTTCGACAAGATACTCGTAGAATTGATTCTTTGATACGCCTAAAGTCGACAAATAACCTGCACGCAAAGGAAAATATAGTGTAGAAATCCAGTTGCACGCAATGCAGTTCTATGAAACACGATTTCAAATCGGGGTACATTATTTTCTTTTGTTGGCAACATAGTCTGTGGCTCAGATTGCAAGGACGGGGCTATACCGATCATTTCAAAAACCGGTCATTTTGGGCCAACGTTTTATCGCATTTATCATGCGTTTTCAGCACCGCGTTTTGACCGCAGCCGCATGTATAGGCTGAAACGTTATGTCTTCGTGTGTCCCGGCGCGGGCCCCCAGTGGCGTTAAACGATACTAGGAATATTCTGCTCTTTCACAATTGAGAATAAAGTTGATTTATTTCTGTAAAGTATGTGTACTAAAAATATCGGGTGCGGCAATTACGCCCGCATTTTCCTTCCCTCTACCCTGCCCGAGTAATACCCGCGCAAGATAGACCTTTCCAGAGAAACCAATGTCAAACAAATCTTATCATGACAATAAACCAATTTGTGCAATACTAAGGTATCTCCATTGTAGTAACGACTTTCGGCATGCCTCGGTCTTTAACTATAGTACTCAACATAGTATATAGTGATCTTGTACAGGCACAAAGCAAGCATAGGATGTCGCGAAAATTTGTTTTTGCAAGATAATAACAATCGGATTGGACGCCCGCGGCCCAATTTTATAACCGACTTTGGATCAAGACCAATACTTTAATAACCCCTAGTACAGAAGTATCCCGTCAAATTTTTACTCGAGTTCTTAAGTATTAGAATTGTTGCAACTGAAGGTGTGAAAATTACTGAAGTACGGGCATTAGACATTTTGTTACTGGGACGGGTTGTCGCATACTCTGATTAGCAAATCGATCAGTACATGATGCGAAACAGAAAAAAACGAGCCGGCAATGAGATGACATTTGTTTCCATTTCACATTGGATAGCACCAATGTACTTGGTATGAAATCGGAACAAATATGAGCACATATCCTCTACAAAAAGTTGATTTGAATTTTTTACTGCCTAATGACGTACACACAATCGGTCGCTGCCCATCTTGATCGTCCAGATAGTTTGCAGACATGTTTAAATAATGAAGATATTGTTTGTTTATCAGAGTGCAAGGAAGAAGAAAGAACAATATGGAATCCGTTATCGACATTTTTCCTCGACGGCGATCCCCTAAGAAAAAATTGCAATGGGTTCGCAAAATTGCAAATAAATTCCGAACCACGGGACGTAAACCAGAAACCTCCTTTCAATTCGAATCCGACTCAGATAATTAAACAAATGCTAACGAGAGAGGTGGTTTTCCCGATTTCCCACCAAACATTCAAATTCACCACCGCCTCTCACTTGCGGTTTTCTTATGATGACTCGCGCTTCATGTCGATGACTGGTAGTGGGTACTAAGCTAATGTCTATGCATACTTCAATTATAATATCAGTATCTATAACAGTGGTTCCCAAACTGAGTGTCGTGGCACACTGGTGTACACTCAGTAAAAAATTGTCAGGTGTGCAGCGAATCTTTCTTGAATTTTGTAAAAGAACTCTATAATATTGAAGACGCATGCAGACAAGCATGACCTAATTGAAAACGGTCTACCTTTTTCAATAGCAGATGACTAGCCCAATAGGGCCATGTTCAGGAAGCCAATCATGCTATTTGCGATGAGGGGTTGATGCTCAGATCATAACTGGGCTGCTATTTCCCGAATAAATTATTTGATTCGTTTCAAATCAAATAATAAACAAAACAAAAAGTCTGGGGTTCAACTTACACTTTAACAATACTTCTCAAGATATACTGTAAACAAATATAGACGTGTAGGCTATCTATAGATAACTAATCCATTTTTAAACCTAACGATCGTTTTGTAGAAGAGGAACAGCTCCTTTTCACGAAAAATTTGATAAGTTTTGGATGTCTCTTCCTAATGCTATTCCATGATAAGTATAATGAAATTATAATTGTCATTGGAGTATGTGAACATGTTTTCGTCAGTTTTGACTGAAATTGAAAGCTGCAGCCAAGAGGCGCTGCTTGAAAAGTCTTGCACCACCCTCCATGCTATCCCAGTAATGCATGAGCGCCAAGCAGGGAAGCCATGGATACCAGTGTTACTAATCAGGTCTTTGGTCTGACCCGGCCGGGGATCGAACCCACGATCGACCGATCAAGAAGCCGGACGCGTAACCATTATGCTATCTTGTCGGTTTCCATGATACCGCCATTGTAGTAACGATTTTCGGTATGCCTCGGTCTTTAACTATAGTACTCAACATAGTGATCTTGTACAGGCACAAAGCAAGCATATTTATTTATAAGACACCGCTTACACGGATGATATGGCGAGAAGGAGCCTAGATAAACCTTCAACACTTGGGTAGAAATTCTGGGGTCGACCTTGGTCGGACTCGAACCCTCAACCCATTGGTGTTACAGCTGTGGATTATATACCACTGCGCTATCTCGCCACACTCGGAATAAGGGTGGGCTTGTCAGCAAATAAGCCTGGGTACATTCACATTAACACCTGATTCGATTTTCGATGCAACTTTCTTGTAAATGTGCCGCGAGCGCTTTATAACTTTCCATCCTTGAAACAGGACTGTAACAGTAAATGACCACTACATCGCAATATATCTTTGATTAGGTGACGCGTGTTCGAACACTGTTCGTAGAAGATTTGGCATGTCTGCCTTTGATGCCACCCGCGAAATTCGTTTTTCAGTATCCAACCTGCATTTTGAACAGGTTTTACGTTGCCAATAGCCTATAGTTGAAATACAGCCGGGTGCACGTACATTGATAGGAATTATCAATACAAAAAGATTGTAATCATCTATAACGGTACAACGCAAGATATCTTCGATCAAAGGGAACGTGATAGTGAAATATTGGGTCATTCTCATCGCTGAGACGCCCGATTTGATCAACCAAATTGAGATGTGAATAGCAGAATGACTTCGTTTTATTTCCGGATTCGAGCTTACTATTTCGCGCTCGATTTGTGCTATTAACACGTAGGCTAATAAATTTTACGAGACTATATTTATTTTGTTCATTTTAGAATTACATGACAAAAAGTTGCGCTATGCTCAACTAAACGACGAAATCACTTCTCATACCGAGATACTTGGTCCATATGACCATATGAGGTTGAAGATTTTACTGCGCAAACTAATTTAATCGATTCAAATGAAATCGATGTTTCGCTTCTGTCGAGTCGATCGTCATCATATATGCATTTATTCTTTTCTAAGTATTCGCTCGCAAGTTGTAAGGGAATAGCGGATGTCCTCGTGTTGTGTATTTTGTAGTAGCCACTTGGTTTTGGTTCTCAATCATTGTGGTGGAAAAATGTCAAACCATGATTTTGCTTGAATTCGTCCAATTCGTCGACCAATCCCCGTCTGATTTTAATTAATCATCAACCAACTTTTACATAGGCTGTATATTCGTGATGTTACCTTATCAAAGTCACTGTACGGGTCATACAATATATCTGTATGATTGTAGAAGTTATATGCATATATATTTATCAAAATCCTAATCTGTGTTAGTGGTTATTTGGTGTTTATAGTTTTGAGATAATTGAATATATTAAAATGTACAGAAAAACACAAAAATATTGAATGAATAATGATCTCGCATAGTGTGCAGTGTCTTTATATTTTGTTGAATGCTTTGTTGACTTTCGCTTCAACACCTGATTAAGGAGCGGCGCTCCGAAAGCTCGTGTAACTAATAAAGTTATATTCATTCGCAAGCGGTCGTTAAATAGGGTGGGAAAACTACCAAGGTCTTACGGTTTTACATTTTGTGTGATAGATTGAAAATAAAAAGCTATATAAAACGAAATGAAAAAATATAAAATGTAAGATATGAAAGAAATAGGTGAATGAAGTAGTGTTTTATATGTAGGCCTATCTGACTGAGCTAATACCTACATACTTGTCTCTTCCTCTTAGTGAGCTTGGTAATTGCCATGTTATTGTTTTGAATCTTAATCACTTTGTTATATTCACGTTAACCAACACAGGCAAATCTCAATACATAACAATCGGAAGTTCTGATAATCGTATGAATGTAATTCGTCGTTCACTCTTTTCTACTGTAATGAATAGGAATAACAAGTAGGCTACTATATCTTCGTCCTTGATGTTTTGTGGCGTATAAACCGACTCATGATATCCTAAGGTAATGACATTCATTATGCATAGTTGTTGCTGTTGACATATTTACTACCTCATCTCTTGTGATTGAACTGGAATAACTCCTGGCATTATCCTCAGCTCCTCATAACCCAGTGGAATATTGTTAATAACTGTTAGTAACCATTATCTTATGGCACAAATTTTGGTGATGGAATTTGTTTGGGGAATGCATTTTCCTGCTATGAAATGTGAAGAATTGAATTAAAAGAAACATTAATTAGTCGTTTGAGCTCAACAGTTTGTTGGTTTATCCCAATATGAGGATTCTTTTATGATACAATAAACATATGAAATCAGGATTGACCCCGTACGCCTGCTAGATTTTTTACATCAGACAGCGACATCAGTTTCACTGATTGGTGGAATAAGCATCATTCGCTGACTATACCTACAAATACATGTAGTGTATTTCGCTCTTGATGTTGTTTGGGTCAAACTCACAGCAGAGAGTCACTAAATATTCACAAACGGAAAGCTGGATATTTCCAGCAAACTTTTGTAACAAAGCAAGTAAAATATTTGAGATTGACAGGTGCATCTCGGTTTGGTGTTGATTTTATTTTAAGCTGCAAGCGCCATGCATAGAGTGGTGCGAAGTTGAAATGCAAAGAATTACAACCAAAGATGTTATAGTGAGGTGAAAATTGTAATCTATGAAAAAGGTTCCGAGTGCAGAACCTAACAAGGTTCGTTTGTGAACGTGAACCTATAAATGTCTGAGGTTCACACACAGAACGCGAACGTGAACCTCATGTTCACATCATCCCTACTGTATACCAGTGGTTCTCAACCGGGGGTCCGCGGAGAATTTTCAGGGGGTCCGCGAAACCTCTAAATTAGCAAGGGTGTTGATAATGTGATTTTGATTATTTTAAATTAGATAAATGACGAAGCAGTTTCGCCTCATAACTGCTGAAACTTCGGGACTCACATAAACAGAATGGCAGTCTGAGATGAAATATTCTAGCGTGAAGACTCGTCAATTTCCAACATAGCCTATGATTCAAACATAGTGCTGTTTAGAGCGGTTTTGTTGGGGCTTTGGAATATATTTGTTTGCAAAATTTATCTTCTCCTGTGATATGCATAACCGCTATACTCCCGAATAACTTCAAATTGAGTTGCTCGATTGAAATGACCAATAGACTGGACGTTGTATTGGTGCCATATATGTTGCGATAATACCGAAAATTGTCGTCTGAAGCGTTACAGATGTCGAAACACGATAATAGAGCTAACTTTTAACTAAAACTTGCTGGTCCGCGAGGGTCCGTGATGGTCCAAAAGGGGGCCGGTAAGACAAAAAGGTTGATAACTACTGTGGTAGATAGAAATGACCAGACTTGACGTTATATCAGGGGCGGGCAACTTCTCCAGTCGGGCCGAATATGTGAAAATTAAGTACTTGGCGGGCCGGATTCCTGAATTGATACATAAGTCGCGTATTTATCCACCTACAACGAATAAATCGTATCTAATGTAACCTTCAAGTTTAAAGTAGAGACCAGAAACAATATTTATTGGATTACTCATAATGTAATTCAATAGCTGTTGAAGTCAATGAGTCATCTGTGGTAATAAAAAACTATTGGGAAAGAATGGTCGTGAACGTCAGTTGGATTGTTAATGTTTATGATCGAAAATGTTTGCTTGCAAATGCATAGACCTGCGGGGCACATTATCATGAAAGACTGGAGATCGACTGTCCGCGGGCCACTCAAAATCCCGTTGCAGGCCGGTGCTGTATTATATGTTCATTAAAAGTTAATCACGATAAGGTTATCGTTACCATTTGCACAAGACAGATGAGGTTTGCACGATAATTGAGCTAAATTGGAATGAATACGTTGTGGGGGTCCGCGGGGTCCGTGACGGTCCGAAATGGGTCCACGAAGACAAAAAGGTTGAGAACCACTGTATAACTGTTGAACCGACGACGATTTCGAGGGTTCCAGTCACGTGGGTACCCCACGTCGACGATTGGGTATAAATCATCGGCAGGCTCATTCTGCGTGTTTTCTCGAAAGTATTTCCACAAATATGACGTAGTTCAGTGGTTCTCAACCTTTTTGTCTTCGCGGACCCCTTTCGGACCGTCACGGACCCCGCGGACCCCAACGAAGTTTTAGTTCAAATCTAGCTCAATTATCGTGCAATCGTCATCTGTCTTGTGCAAATGATACCTGTTAGGGATGGTGTGAACCTCTGAAAGGTTCAGATTCGTGTGAACGCGGGTCACATAATGCCACATTTCTCATGTACATATTGACGTTTTGAACGTCGCTAAATGTATCAGCTGATGCAATCAAATGATATAATAATCCCATAAAATCAATATTTTCCGTCGCTTCGCCAACAATTTCGACGAGGACTTGCCAGGGAGGATAAGCTTACGCCTTAACGGTCCGGGCCAGATCGGACATTGTATTCGGCGTCCGAGTATTGCAACATTGATATTGAGCAGAATGTAAAACGGGTTTTTATACTTGCTACCGATATTACCCCATTATAAAGTTATACAGCAGTAGCCAACACCAAAATCCAACGGATTTGGTTTTTATGATACAGTAAACATATGAATTTAAGATTGAACCCGCACGTCTGCTTGATTTTACTATATCAATCTCATTGATTGGTTGAATAAGCATCATTCGCTGACGACATGTAGGGTATTTCGCTCTTGATTTTGTGTGATTGCGCGTCAATCTCACAGCAGAGAGTCACTAAATATTCACAAACGGAAAGCTGGATATTTCGAGCAAACTTTTGTAGCAAAGCAAGTGAAATTTTTGTTTGTCAAGGTGTATACTCGACATGCTCGTTTAGTGTTGTTTTTATGCTCCCAGCGCCATGCATAGAGTGGCCAGCAGTTGAAATGCAATAAATTTGAACCAAAGCTGAAGTGAAAATTGTAATATATGGAAAAGGTTCACAGTGCAGAGCCGACGAAGGTTCGTTTGTGAACGTGAACCTCCAATTTTCCGAGGTTCACACACAGAACGCGAACGCGAACGTGAACCTCACATCACATCATACCTAATACCTGTAGTCTTAGTGATAAATGTTTATTGTTGTACATTTATTATGGCATCACTGTGCCATCAACCAGAGATGAGATAAGAGAAAAAGCGGTAAAGCACGAGTGATATGGTCAATTGGTCATGCACAGTTGGGCAAGACATGACGTCATACCATACTACTCTACAGGGAAGCATCATTATAATACATACAATAACCCACTTAACAAAAAATCAAAATGACTTTTCTTGAAAAATAAGATCATACTAATCATGTGGAAATTAGGTTGACTACTATTATTTCAAAGCGAATTCCGCAACTGCATTTCTTGAAATAAGTGGTCGTGTCTTGAAAATCCGCGCCTTCGATTTGACGTGAACGAGTGCCAAAAATCTAAATATAGATGGTGACTAATGTAATAATAACACGGAACGCTTCCGACGACACATTTGGGTGCCATCGCAATAAATTGACAAACAAGCCTGGTCATTTTTATTTAGCAGCTTATCTTGAAGTTATTATGAAAAAAAATGGTTATGTACCACAGAAGAAAACGGATTTTTGTAAACATTTCGAAGTCGCCGTCATTGACCTTACTCCTCCAATTTTTCTTTCTCACAATCCCCAATGTAACATCTCCAAACATAAAAATGTTTGTATCAGCGGGCTATTGGCAATTTAGCAATTAAAATGAGTCTGCACAGTTGGATATTTCGTCTCAGATAGCCATTCCGTCGATGTGAGCTCTGGAGTTTCATTAGTGATGAAGCGACACTGCCTCGTGATTTTCCGAACTAAAAAAAATACAAATTAGGTTATCAAATATTTTAAGGCTTCGCGGACCCCCTAAAAATGCTTCGCGGACCCCCGGTTGAGAACCGCTGGCGTAGTTAGACAACGCTTGAAAAAAAAACTCTGATTTTTCAAAAACACATTTGTTTAAAAACATGTTTTAAAGTTAAACAAAGTGTTCTATAACAGAGTTTGATTTAAATGCAGCCTTAACCCCATACTGTCCTAGTGGCGACATATAGTCTCGACACACCCCAGACGTGAGATCCAAGTGGCAACACAGTCCGATTGCACCCTGATAATGATTCAATTCAATTTATTGCTAACAATTTCCTCATTTCAATACACCACAAGACTGCGATATCATATTAGGGTTGTATTTCAATGAAAATTTAATTTAAAAAAATGTCTGAAACAACGCCTTGTTTAAAACATATTTTTATTGTTTCTTTCTAAGCAGTGACGTCACGAATATTTAAGTGTGACGCCATAATGGATAGACCTTGACAATTGAAAATATAGCTTCTTTGACGAAAGATGCTTTCAATTCCTGACATATACGGACCGTAAATATCTTTAACCAGGTCTACATTGCCATGCAGCGTTTTTACGGCAAGCGTTCATCATCACCAGAGCATTCATTCCGTACAAATGATCTATACCAGGGGTTCTCAAAGGGTGAGCCACAGGAGCATTTTGAGGTGGGCCACAAAGGTATTTGGAAAATTGTAGAATTAGTATATTTGTTATGTTATTCGCTCAAAAATATATTCATATTATCGAATTAATCGTAGCAAAAAGCTTTTCATCCGACTTTGATAAGAATAGTAGTGACTCGTATGGAGTCACAATGTACAAGTCGAAAACGGGAGGGGGAACGGCAGCTTTTTTCCCTCGACTAAGACAACCTATACGGCTAAGAGCAACTAGAATATTTAACATTATATTTTTTTACTTTTCATTCAGTATGTAATGCCTTCTCTTTACATCGTTTACGCCAGTGGTTCTCAAATTGAGAGACCCCCCTGGAGGCTTCAATGTAAGGAGCGCAAAGCTGCTGTCAACTGATTTTTTTTGCTCTGAGTATAGTCCAAGTTTCATATGTAGGAATTCTTTCATCAAGAGTTATAAACTCCCATGCCATCAAACTATCCGTGGGGACTTCCATCATTCTGGTTGCATTTTGTGATATCAGTGAGTCAGTCAGTCAGTATGCTTTTATTCATCTCACCAACAAACACATGTAAATTGGTATGGATTGGGAGACCACGGGGGACCGGTAGGTCTTAGATTCAGTCGCCACCCAGCGGAGTTATAAATGAGTAAATATGGCAAGATCAATACTAACGATTATGACAGTTAACCAATGGACATAAAAATAAACAAAAGATAAAAGTCATGGAAAATCAGCAGTAAGCATCCAAGCATAGTACTGGTATACAATACACAGTGTGCACAGCAAAATATGCAGCAAAGCAAGAACAATGAAGACGAACCAAGTGGAACAGTATTATAGGGGGCGCGCGAAATTTTTCACTATCATAAAGGGGGCGTGTCTAAAAAGTTTGAGAACCACTGGTCCAGGCCCAGGTGATTGTCTGATTTCAAACACTACTCCTATGTTTTAATTGTATCGCAAATGTGGTGTTTCGAAATGATAGAATTATAAATGAACCGATAGCGATTCTACCACGGGGCTCATAGCGTAGGCTTACCATATTTTGGAAATCTAAAAAGAGGACACTTTTTCAGAAATTTGAGACTTGCAAAACCGGAGAAGAATTCTCAAAAACCGGTGAATTTTTCCCACTGATCGGTTGACTAAAAAAATGGTCATCTTTTCGCTCAGAGCTCAAAATACCTTTTCTCCACATTGCTAGGTGGCTGACTAAAAAAAAAATATTTTCGCTCAGAGCTAAATTCACCGTTTTTCACTCCGAAATACCCGCCGGAGCGTCACTTCTGTGCTAATTTACGGCATATCACTCGCAATTTGCTCTAAATCTGACCTAAATTTTCCAAAAAGAGGACAAAATCTCAAAAAAGAGAACAAAAGGGCGTCCTCCGAGGACACTTTAAAAAAAAGTCAAAAAAGAGGACAACTCCTCTTAAAAGAGGACGTATGGTAACCCTATCATAGCGTAGTGGTGAACGTCGGCGCCGTCCAAACAGGCGGCCCGGGTTTGATTCCCGCCGCTGGAGGTTATTCTGGGTACCTCATCCCTCGTGTCGTTGTTTTTACCATTACGGCGACGAGAAAGGTCCAATAACGAATCTTCTAAATATATATCTTCTAAAGAAAGACTAACATCGAGGAAGATGAGACTGAGACCCCAACTGAGTTGAACGGCATCCCCTAGCTTTACATTGCATTGTGTGTCTTGTATATCACATTGTACATTGTGTGTGTAAAACTATCATCTGTCGATTGATTGATGATGCCGACTAACAGAACAAGCTCCATGATACATCAAAACATATACCACGCACCGGTGAATCTGTGGGTATTGCGCAATCGTCCCAGATGTCATCAAATCAACGTTTATTTTTTGTTATGCATAGTTTTATCACAGCATCTACGAGGGAATGATTTGGAGTAACTTGGCACCGGACCTGCTAGCTGCTACTATGAATTACCAGTAGAGCAGTCATGAAATTTCGCTCATTGAGGTATTGCCGCTTTTATTTTGGCCTGAGGGGTAATTGCAACAATCAAGGCAAAAGACAATTTGGAACGAAAAAAGATGAACAGGTATGGTTTGCATTATTGGGTTGGAACGAAGGTTAATGAATTGATATGATATGTCATTGCGGGACCAGATTAGTGCAAACTATTGCATTTTCAAGATGCACAACTGAAAGTAAAACTACTCTCTTTTGCTTTCAACACTCGCAACTACAACTGAAATTAACGACCTCTAAAAATCCGCAACTAACCAAGTTAAACACAACTAACTAACTAATTACTGCTTATACGAATTACTGAATTGCAAATAGATGAGCTAAGAAATATTGGAGATAAAATCGGCATTTTGAAAGTACGGGGTTTCCAATTCGAAATCTGAGTGGTTTCGACCCCATAAGGGTAATTTCCTGCCAAATGAGCAAATTTATTTTCAGATGAGCACCAAGGTTAATGGATGGCTATGAAATTTGGCAGATTGATTCTTCCGTCATTATCATGAGGGAATCCAAATTTTTTTTTCTCAAATTCAATCTGATGACCGAGTTACACTCCTCACAAAATCATGCTTTTTGCATGTCACGCTTCAGTGATTTTCATCAAATCTGCAGTGAAACAGCAATATATCTTACTATGATAGTTTGATAACCCTAAAATTTGGTGGAAATCTCCTCAAGAGCCTGACTAACATATAAAGTGAGCTGAATGAACCATTTGAAGTCTATATCATTTTAGTGAGGCTTGTGAATAGCAGCTTCTCATTTTCCTACAGCTTAAATGGAATGTGGTATATCTGAAAAGGGGAAAAAAAATTTAAGGTCATTTTCATGAATTAATGGTTTTCAATGAGCATTCTACCTTGCTACAAAAAATGAACAATTAATTTCCACGTTATCTGGTGGAAATTTGGCAATTTCTGATTACTGTGAATTTTTAGCATTTCCAATTATGACGTCACAAACCAAACAAGCTTAACAAACGAAATTCACATAAAATGGTTGTATAGGCCTACTGTAAATGAATACATGTAATTCAATCCAAATATCCCATGCCAATTGGTCTGGAATTTACAGTTTCTCTAATCATATATATACCACATAACTAAAAAAAAAATTGATCCCGTAGCATACTTGTACAAAAGCATCTCAATTGCCCAATCCATGGAAAATGTTCTGTATTTTTGGATATTGTTTTCATGTACTTTGTACTGCCTGCCACTAACAGTTGAAGGGCATGTCAATGCAAAGAAGTATGTGAGAAAATGTGACATAGCAGATATCTTCTCTTGCTGGCCAATGAAATAAGCTTGGCACGTTTATCAACCCGGTTTTCCGGTGAAATGTAATTTGTGGCAAATTTCTTCCAATACTGCAATTTTCAAGCTGAGACATCACCTTTCTAACTATGCATTCAAATGAGTTATTTACCTGTTGAAATTAAGACAATAAAGTCACTCACTCACTAAAATTGGACTCAGCCACAACTGTACTTCAATTCTCATGGTCAGTTTACTCCATTCAGCCACCTTTAACAATCCATGCATTGTGACATCACAGTGAACAATGCCTTGCAAGTTTTAGTTCATTGTTTATCTAATCCAATTATTAATTTGAAGTTTTTTACTGGTGTAGTTGGAAATTAATGAATTGAATCAATATTAAATGAAAGACAATATATTCAAGATCATTTTTTCAGAATTTAGGCTTCTAAAATTTTTCCCTTTTTTATTTGTGGGAGTGTAAACTTTCGGTACCAAAACATGCAGTAGGAGTCTTTGGGGACATTATTTTTTAGGATAACATACTCTGAAATGTTTGGGCCATCAATTTTAGAATTCTTGGATAGCAGTAGTATCATGTCCCCAAATTTCAGTCACACTGACGGCTTTTTACCTTCAAAATCATGACATTGAAAAAATTATTGACAGTGTTCAATGAAGCGTGACAAGGAAAATGTGCGAAGTTTGAAGCCTCATAACTTACTACTTTTTCAGAATTTTTCAAAAAAAAATTGGATTTGGGCTGTCTAAAGCTACATCAGCCAGTGTGCCAAATCTCATATAAATTCTCCAACCTTGGTGCAACCCCCTTGTTGATTTGGCAGGAAATTACCCATAAGCCAATTCCTGACTGCACCACTGTTAGTAGTGATAAATCTGAGCTAGCAATGGCTGCAAAAACATTACACAACAGAACACTGGTATCATGATTCACGTTAAATGACGATACATGTTAGTTGTTCTTACCTAAATTATTTTTTGAATGTGCAAGTAGAACTAGAACTACACACTTTTTAAAAAACTAGAACTACTTTAAAAAAATCAGGACATCAAATAACTAGATTAATAGTTTGTGCAAGTCTGTTTGTGACTTAGCCATAAGTTTAGTATCACGAATTAAAGACATGTTTCTGCCAATGAAGCTCTTAAATCCTAACCTTATCCCCATGTCTTCTACAAACTAGCCTAACCTGTAATCCTAACTATAACCAGAGGTGGTTGAGGTAGTCATCGTTGTTGCTCATGAAAATGTAGAATAAATGCTCTAAATTTCTACTCGAGTAGGCTCTACCTAGAGATGTACGGTAACAATTTCGAACTAGATGAAACAATTAACTAATCTAAGCCTATTTTTGCCGAAAAGGGTGGGTTGTGTTTGAGCTCACAATGTATACACTGAGCATAAATTCCCTAATCCTAAGGAGCCCGTAGCTTCAACTTTGACAACCCTAATCCTAACACTACTGCGCACTTAGCGACTGTCCTTGTTGTACCCTTAGAAACTGCTCGTATGGAAGCATGTTCAAATTTAGGATCTATAATTGGATATAGAATTTGAATTTTGTTATGAAAAAGTAAAATATCGATTTTAAAAGTGCTATAGGAAACAAATTATAAATATGAAGCTCCACAAGAGTAAAAATCGCATCAAATATTTGGGTTTGGAATAGGCTTACTGCCTACAGCTTTGTTTTCTGTGCCTGCTGACCTTATTGTGCATGTGACTGTCCTTAATGTGCATGTGCACTCAATCACACCAACCTTGGTGGTTTTGTCTAATAAACGGAAGACGTAAAAGTCTATCATCACGACCACATGAGAAAGTGGGCAAAACCTACATTACTAGCAACTCCGAATAAGTTAAAGTGCCTCGTTCCTGTCTACATCTGGTCATAGCACCTAATCCTATTCAATATTTCAGTAACATTGGGCGGGACCAGTGATTCGTACCCATTCTTTACGTTATTATGCTTCACCTCTGTTCAAACTTATCGCTGTCTCAATTTGCTGGTTGCCATTTATTTACCCTCCTGACTACAAATCTATTTCAGAAAATCGATCTATCCAAGTTTCCACCTGAAAAAATACGTAATTTCAGCATTATCGCGCACGTTGACCATGGGAAAAGCACACTTGCCGATCGTCTGTTGGAAAGTATAAAAGTTCTACTACGTGTATTGGTAAAGCTAGCAACATTTTATAACACAGTCCATCAATTAGTGTTGCATTACCGGTACTCGATTGTTGTTGACATTGGTCACAGAAATAGGTACCGTAATTTTCCAAGTATAGTACGCCCCCATGTATAATACGCACCCCTAAAATACCATGCAAATTCTGGGAAAAACCCTGTACCCATGTATAGTAAGCACCCTGTATTTCAGTACATGAATATTCCGATTTAGTACACGGTGTCATTCTGCTTTGCGATGTCACCGTTGAACAATCATGACATAACGATCGCAAATCATTATACAATTAACGGGATTGTCTTTAAACGATAGTAGATAGCAGCCAAAGCCTGCGAGGCCGGCGGCGCGATAGTTCAGGCCAACCACACGACAACTTGAGCACGCGACCTATTATAGATGCGATTGCTAATCAATATAGCGGACAATTAACGGCATTGTCTCTAAACGATAGTAGAGAGCAGCCAAAGCCTGCGAGGCCGGCGGCGAGATGGTTTAGGCCAGTGGTTCCCAACGTGGGCGATATCGCCCCCCCGGGGGCGATTTGTCGGTCCAGGGGGGCGAAAATAGCCAAGGGGGCGATAGGGGGGCGAAAATGGACGAAGGGGGCGATAGGGGGCGATGGCGCGTTGAAATGGCTATATTGGCGTTTATGACCATAACTGCCACACCCAAACCTCAATTGGGATGGGGGGCCTACAGTGTTTTCGTGAATTAACATTAATTATAAAGTATTATTTAGGAAGTTGAGGCAACTTTTTCAAAAAATTTTCGCGCTGCGCGCCATTTCGTGGTCACGTATTTGTTGCTTATTGGTCACCCTTCCTCCAAGAAATAACACGCATGAGTTATAGAAATGGGCATCTCGGCGTCGACCATTATCGCACCAAGACATGAAGTTTCAGGCCATGTAACATGCGACTCCGAGAAGTGTGCCAGAATGAGAAAACCTTGGCGGAAAAGGACTGCCTTTATGCTGACCGACTTCGATATATATACCATATCCATATATATATATTTATTTGTCCATGGGCGCCTAAATGGCTGGCGCCAAATGTTTCTGTCCTGGCAATCAAAACCCCACAAAAATGTCATCTCAAAGAGAAAATTAATTGCCAGTGCAGAAATACCAATTTGAAATCGTGTGCGTCTTTTAGTTTAGTACGTATGGGCGATTTGAATATCTTTTGACATAGCAGACAGGCCACGAAATGTCGTTACGTAACGAAGTCATTATACTCACGGGTCCGCCCGAATATGTTCAATTATTATTTACGGGCCCTACATTTTCCAAGACACCTCACTCAGCTTTACCGGTAAATCTGAATACATGAGCAGAGAGAGGATAAAAAATTGACAGCAATATATATGCAATTCCCGATCATATTGACCGATTCAATCATGAATGATGGAATTTTTTCGCGCTTCGCGCGAATTAAGCCGACCAACTAAAGAGTCCAAAAATTTGTGCTGAGAAGTAGCGGTAAAGAGGTATCGGGGGAGTTGAGTATGAGGGGTGCAGAAGTTTGCTTTACCGCCCTATGGAGGAGGGTCAAGACCAACGTATTAGGGGGGGGGGCTGACGAAGTGCTGTTACGGTGCTTTTGGAATCAAGTCGGAGAAATCACCTTTTTTGTTAGTCAAATCACCAAACTTTAGCTGGAAAAGTGCAATTTTGAGGTCGAGCCGAGAAGTTGTCCTTTTTTCTTAGTCAACTCGCCGGTGATTTCAGTCTGTATGCCCATTTTTCGGTTCCCAATATTTGGGGGGCGATGATCGGTGTGGAGTTTGAAAAGGGGGCGATGAGTCGAAAAAGGTTGGGAACCACTGGTTTAGGCCAATGAACTGACAATCGATATCTTGCGCAAGACGATGTTACAGATGCGAGTGCTCGGGCTAACGGTTATGTCGTGCGCACCAGGTCTGTTGGAGATGCGACTGATTACGCAAGCGATTATATCTTCCGCACATGGCCTCTTGTATAGGCTACGTATATGCGATTGTTTGGGCCTGTCGCGTGCTTGTGCACACGACTCTTGTTAATTGGCAACACGCTTTCCGCTAATTGGCAGCGCGTTACACTCTATAATAGGAATTACTGTGCGCGATTGCTGAAAGTGATGCGCGATTGGAAACAAACATGAAGAAAAGTGGGATTTCAAGTTTTTTATCTAGGGAGATTTTTTTCAAGGCTTGTTGTACCCATGTATAATACGCACCCCCCTATTTTAGGGCAAAAAATCGTGAAAATTTTGCAGATTATACATGGAAAATTACGGTAATATATTTTCTCGAACTCAATACACCAGTAGGACGATTACACCGGGCGTTTCAAACTCAATTTCAGTTGCGACCCAATTCAAACTTTTTGGCCGTTTCTGAACCAGACTACTCAAATTTTCCAAAAAACTGTTCCTCCGTTACCATACCTTCGTTTTTAAGTGTGATGCTTCATTATATAGTCCTACCATAAATAATATTACGGGCCATATTCTAGCGTCACCACATGTTTGAGTTTGACACTCCTGGCCTACACAGCTACTGTGCCATATAAAATAGCAGAAATGAGTTTCTCGCTGAATTTTGGAACATAATCCAATCAATCAATCAAAGTTATTGCGAATGACATGTAAAAAGTAGACGCATCTCTCAACGAACCAGCTGTCAGCAGGGAAACCAGTACGGTACGGGTTCAAAGTGCGGATCACTAATGCACTATAACAACCCCAGATCCGAGGAAAGACTAAAGATATTTTCAATATACCATAATTAAGTTTTATCCAGATACTCATTTTCATGCTACTGCTGTTTATGTAGTCTACAGCTATCAGTAAAATCAGTTTTCCTTTGTCATGTTTTTGCATCATTTTTGGCTTAACGATTTGTTAGATTTAATTCAAAACTGTTCGTCAATCTTTGATTTGCACGCCCCAAGTTATATTATTTTTCCCTCCATTATTAAACCACACAGTTAAGTTGATATTCACGGAATCGATCGAGTTGGTATTTACAGCCCTACTTACTACTGGAATAGTGACACTGATACTGACTACTTAAACCACATCAGGTCACTGCCGTCTTGCCAATATCTTCATACTACAAATTTGTCATTTCTCAGTGACTGGGGCAATCAGCAAGAGCTCTGAAAATCAGCAAGTCCTGGACAAACTGCAAGTTGAACGCGAGAGAGGAATCACTGTGAAGGCACAAACAGCATCAATTGTGTACAATTATATGGGTGTAGACTACCTTTTGAATTTGGTTGACACCCCGGTACGTATCAAGTTTATTTGTCAATTTTGTTAATAAATTTCCTCGAATATTTGCTAATAGAATTGAAGTAACAATGTAACGACATATTGATATTCAATGGAAATATAAAGTCTTTTCGTGTCGATGTTGATCATGTGGAAGTACAAGAATTGCATCTAATCAGAAAAAAAAACTACAAGAATCTGCGCGTTCCTGGGCTGCTGAAAGTAGCCAACTTTGGTACTCGAGTAGAAGTAATACGGTATATATGATAGTTATGAATATGTCTCATATTTACATGCTGTAGGCCAGTGTTGGGATCAAGTCACTACCTTCGAGTCACGAGTCATTTCGAGTCATTGCACATTTTGACTCGAGTCAAGTCAAGTCAATCGATTTTCGAAGGTGACTCGAGTCAAGTCAAGTCACTCGATTTTTGGAGGTGACTCGAGTCAAGTCGAGTCAAGTCAAGTCAAGTCACGAGTCAAGTCACATTTCAAGTCAAGTTGCATTTTCGAATGCCTACGCCATTGCATTTTGCTAGCTGTCTGAAATACAAATTAACTGGTCATTGATTTTGAACCGATGAACGAATATGAAGGTAAATATACACGGCGCTGTATCGCTTACATATACGTAGAAATGCTGAACTACCCAAGTATAACGGCAAAGCCTCAGTATATAATTACCAGCCAATATAGAGAATAGAGAAACGAATTGATAAGATGCAATAAATTACACATTTAAAAATGAATATGATTCAATTCAAGCCTGCGCCAATGGTCGAGGACTATATAAACTATCTTCGAATTTAATTTCAAGAAAGAGGTTTGGTTCAGGTACAGAGAACAGTAATAGACATTTCTCTATTAAAATACATTACAATACTAATTTACGACAGCGTAAGCTGTAAGCTTCGATCACTTTGTAAGCGATCAATTTATTTGTGAGAGAACAATGGAGGCTCAGTAAAACGCACGATCATTGAATGATTGGTCGCTCTGACGGGTTACACTAGCGTTTTGCGAACAATCCGATTGAAAGATACAGTGATTTTTATCGACATCGAGTGCTTGATGACTTGAAATTGACTCGTGAATTTTGCTTCGAGTCACGAGTCAATCCACATTTCTGATACGCCGAGTCAAGTCAAGTCATTTTAACAAAGTGACTTGAGTCAAGTCAAGTCATACGAAAAAGGTGACTCGAGTCTGACTCGAGTCAAGTCGTGACTCGAGTCATCCCAACACTGCTGTAGGCCAAGATGGGTGTCTGAATAAAAGAATACTTCAAGTCGTTTTGCCACCCTCCCGTCTTTTCATTACCGTATATCGCAAACCGTCAGGTATATTCATTTGATAAAAATTTTAGTAAACTGATGACGATGATGTCATTCATATTATTGCTATGCATCATTCTTTTTGTAACAGATATTTGTATGTAAGTTGACTACCATATACAAGACTGTACAATGTGACAAGCTTACTTGATGAACTAATGGTCGTATCGCTGACCACCATTTCACTTGATTATTTTCTCTTATTTTTGGAAATAAACTTTTGTCTGTCTGTTTTCGCAACCAATTTTACTTTTAGGGTCACGTTGACTTTTCATACGAAGTCTCGAGGTCACTCGCCGCTTGTCAAGGCGTGGTGATGGTTGTGGACGCAGCACAAGGGGTGCAAGCTCAGACACTTTCCAATTTCTACTTGACTATGGAGGTTAGCTTTCTTTCTTGTATTGTTTCTGAAATACACACGTGTTCAGAGGTGTTCGTAGTAGCTAGCTGTTGCTACCTCAGTAAAAGGTACCAGGGTTGTAACCAAGTCACAAGTCAATCGCACTTTTATAGTTTTGACTCTAGTCAAGTCGAGTCATTTTCAATTCAACACAGAGTCAAGTCCAAGTCAGTGAGTAGAGGGTTGGTCAGAGTCATAGTGTTGTGACTCGAGTGGTAGTCCAAGTCCTTGTGTTGACTGTTCGGTTTTTAGTTCGATCCAGTTCAAACCACTTTTTGAACTTTGCTTGAGTGATGTAGAATAGCTTGCATTCGTAGTATCGTAATTTTTCTCAGTCCTAACAGATTCTGGCTCTATTTCCAATTGCATCAGCACGGATAGACGAAATACCAATCATGTGGTGACTTTATTATTCTTCGAAGTTGTCTGTCTTGGCCTTCTTAGTCTCGATTCATATGACTTTGTTCGGGTCATGCACAATAACTCGAGTACAAGTCATGTCAATGCGCAAATTGACTCTAGTCGAGTATTTTTATGCATTTGAAAAAATGACTCGGGTCAAGTCGAGTCTCCAAGAAAATCGTGACTCGAGTCATTAAAACCCTACATTAGTGTCTACCCTCTTGACGGCAGATTTTCTTACTTTTTAGCAAGGACAAAAGATTGTTCCGGTTCTGAATAAAATCGACTTGAAAACGGCAAATGTGCCAGCAGTCACAGAAGAAATGGACAAATTTTTCGACATCAAAAGCGACGAAATCATCGCGGTCTCTGCGAAAACCGGTCACAACGTCTCAAAAGTTCTCGACGCGATCGTAACGAGACTGCCTTCTCCTGCCGAATTCTTCGAAAACTGCACCTCGGAGCAACCGTTGAGCGCGCTTCTTTTTGACTCTTCGTATGAGGTTTATCGTGGCGTGAACGCGAACCTGGCGATTACGAGCGGTTGCCTAAAAGTGGGAGATCGAGTCACGTCGTCATTCTTGAAGACGAGGCCGAAATCCAAGGCTTCGTATGAAGTCAAGGAGATCGGGATTCTGTCGCCTGATTTTCAGTCGACCGGTGTGCTATATGCAGGTAGGCGGGATTGAGCTGGCAAAATTGTTAGGCTTTGAGTATCTACTAATCACTAGGGCGATTTTTTTACCTAAAAACGGAAGATTTTGACCTAAAAATCAAAATTTTGACATTTTTTTACTTTGGGAAACATAATTTTGATCAAATTTTGACCTAACATATGCAAATTAGGTGTTTTCCCATAAAATCTTAGAATTGTACTACTTATCTTCATTTCTGGTTCGAACTGTCTGTCCTCACGAAGAAGTTTGGCCTGAAAAAACATTTTCGACTCAAAAACTGACAAATTCTTACATGAAAAAACTTTATTTTGACGAAATCTGGCCGTATGGAGAAATCCAGTAGTTACATCAAGTATTATCGTAGAAATAATTACAATTTGTTGTAGTGTAACGGAAGATACTTTCCTACATTTCGGGGTAGAAAGTGTCTGTCCTTACAAAGTAGCTCGCCAAGAATGGAGAAAGAATGTGACACACTGTGTTGCTTCAGTCTGACAATGTTGTCTACATCGCAATTTTTCATCATGCGCTTCTTGATATAAGAACCACGCAATGCCCACGCAGTCTTGCTTCAGTCAAGATATTGCGACACGCACAGCATAACACCAAGTCAACCTATTTCTTTCATTTGAATGTTTATGATTCGCAATGAGCAGATAATGGGCCGTCTACAACGGTAGGCCTATAAAGTTGGCTGCAAGATGTTAAATGTGAAATGATAAGTTCAATGACAGTGCAAAATCTACGATAAAAACGAAATGCAGGTTGAGTCTAGACTTTTTTTGACATGTCAAAAAAATCACCCTACTAATCACTCATTAGGACATCATACCAGTATGAAATATTTACGGAATTTTCAAATACGTACCTTTTATGTGACCAAAAACAACATAATGCCAGCTCTTCATCACATTAAAGATAATTAGGTATTTTCTTGAACGAGCCTATTTCATTACGATTTATATCAATGATGTGGGTTGATCACCAATTCACAGATATCTCTAATGTGTGTAGCTTTGTGCTATGCATTTTGGATGATGCGATACTAGGGTTGCCCTATTTTGGAATCCGAAGAGGTGGAGGTCGTAAAAGCCGGATTACCGGACTAGAAAACTCCTGATTCTAAAATTTGTACTGCAAATCTTGTTGTGTTGACTAAACAAAGGTCATCTTTACGAATCGACACCTGATTTACCCACTTTTTAACTATACTGGTGTGGTGTTGGCCAAAAGGGTCAATTTTCCAGTCCTACATTATAGATTTCGTTTATGGCGTTTTTTAGTTCAGATTGTCCATTACCCTGGCTCTCGAAGCTATAATATAGGGCGGATTCCCAAAAAGGAGGACATTTAGGCGTCCTCGGAGAACATTTTCTATTTCCTGATTAAGGAGGAATTATGGTAACCCTATACGATATAACCAATAGAGGTTAACAGCCAGTGGAATATAGTATCAAAACTATACTTCTCAGGAGTGTATAATTTCAGTACTCGAAGAAATCATATCTCACTACTAGATTCAAATCATTAAGATTAATACTCCTACTGAGGCATGTCAAAACCGACTCAAGTGTTTGCAAATGACGCCTGTCGTCAAAACTACTCGATTGGTTGTGAAATAGCCCCTTTATTTCGGTAACTGAATATATTGTTGAAGATTGTACCTATCTGTAGTGTCATTAATCATTTTAGCTATGATGATACATCGTGCAATTTCAATAGTAAACCGCTGATGATTAATAACTGCCGAGAGCACCTCTGAAAATACAGTCCTAAAACATGTACTATTTCAGGTCAGGTTGGGTACATGTTCTGCGGTATGAAGTCGATATCCGAAGCCAAAGTTGGAGACACGTTTCACCGCGTAGGAAAAGAGGTTAAACCTTTCGTTGGATTCGAGCCCGCAAAACCCATGGTGTTCGGATCGTTTTATCCAATCGACCAGTCTGCTTATACAAATCTGAACGGCGCGATTGATAAGTTGACTCTGAACGACAGCAGTGTCACTGTGTTACCTTCTATGTCAGAAGCATTGGGTGAGTAGTTGAGATTGGTTCTTAGTATTGAAAGTTAGTCACTACCAGTGTCGTATCCAAGTCACAAGGTGCCGAGTCACAAATCTATTCTACTATCAGTAATTTTAACCGATTGGTTTTTTCAAAAAAATTTTCTTCACTTTTCGAAACTGTAAAACATGACCTCAATGGGATGCGAAACCAACAACTAATATATCGTTGGATTCAGAACGTCAACGCCTAACCAACTAGGCAACTACCCCAGCTGACGCATGAGTCAGGCTATGGTGTTTCGGTCAAACGCTCTACAGTGTTTTGATAGTATTTATCGCATAAGTTGAGCAAAAGTGGTCACTCATGTCTTGTACGAAAGATGTTATCTCTGTTGAAGTGAACAGCGTGTGCCTATTTGCACCAATTATACGTCATGGGCTCTATAAGGAAGCAACCAGAACATGTACATTTTTACAGCAAGGTTTTCTCGTCTTCTCGATTACATACACGCGCGGTTAACCTGCTCTTGTCTCACTTCGTGGTGTAGTTGGTGAGATATTGAAGTTCTGAATCCAACGTTATATTACTTGTTGGCTTCGTGTCCAATTGAGTTCTCGTTTTTAGGTTGTGAAAAGTGAAGCAAAATTAATCTGACAAATCCGCCGGTACCAATCGGTTAACTATAACTACAACTGCTCACTTGCAACTACAACTACAATTAGAACTACCGGTACTCAAAAAACCGTTAGCCAGTTGACCGTCGAATAACTAGATTGGTAGCTTGCACGAGTCATCACTATTCTATCCATATTTCTGAAACGCAAAGTCGAGTCAATCTTGCAAAGTGACTTGAGCCTAGTCAAGTCATACTAAAAAGTTCATTCCAGTCTGATTCAAGTCAACTCCAGTCATTCCAACACTGTTTGGCAGTAATGATTTATAATTGTTGTGTTCAGGTGCTGGGTTCAAACTGGGATTTCTCGGCCTACTACACATGGACGTGTTTAGGCAAAGACTTGAACAAGAATACGATGCTTCTTTAGTATCTACTACACCCACGGTGCCATACAGAGGTAAATAGCAACGGCAATCTCTTTGTAGAGGCGGTGTATGCCACCGCACCATATAATGCAGTGATTTGTAATTAGAGCCATTAATATCGATTTGACATATCACAGAATGAAATATCAGTATCTGATTCGATTGGCGATTAGAGCTATAAAAAGGTAAAATAATATCGGTAATTTTGTTGATGTCACAGCTTGGTAAAGGGGAGTTAGATATAATCTGCAACTTCGAGACTAGGAATATTGATCTTTATCGTATACCTTGCAGGTGTCCACATGCAGCCTTTCTAGATATTTTCATGTCCAAGCATAGAAATGGCTGTAAACGTGTTGAAATAGCTGCTTTGCGGCTTTAAAAATGCACATTAAGCTAGATGCCATGTCTTTGAATATCAGCCGAATATATCGTAGTTTGGAAAGAGTATGCATTATTTTTGTTATCGAAATCATCATATCCACATTCCACAATATACACACTTTAGCATGCGTCACTTTGGCATGCGGTCTCACAACCCTAAAACTTACCCTAACCAGACCCTAACCCCAAAATCAACCCTTACATATACCCTCACCCCAAACTTGACCCAATCCATCCTCAATATACTAAACCAGGGGTGTCAAACTCAACTGACGATGCGGGCCAGATTCAACACTACAGATCGCTCGCTGGCCTCACCAAAATTCCTCAATCCCAAAATACATTAAAATCCATGGTCTTGTTTTTCGTTTGAATGCTTTATTAACCAGCCTATATATATGTAATAGTATATAACATTATATATGGATCAAGGCCCAAGGGGATTATATTGTATCTGCACCATTAATTGCAATCGGTGAAATTGGCAATAATAAGATGATTGGTCGGTTGAATACAGTTACAAGCGATAAAACAGTGACTCCAACGATGCTATAAGTTGGCATATTTCTATGCTCCCTTTGTTTTTGTGGGATATTGTCAACCCTGCGTATGCATTGTGACTTGTGAGCCTGTAAACGCGGACGTTGTAATTTGCTTCATATTATTTTAGTATATCACGATTCGGGTTTCTCTCGAGGCTGGAGACCTCTATTGTATTTTCCATTTAACCTGTACATTAAGGTCTTTGCATTGGCGTTTTCGCTTCTGTGATATAGATTACTAACTTGAAGAGCTTCTTGGAGGTACAGAACTTCAATATACAATTAAATAGTATATTCATATTGAAATGAACCTGAATATTTTCGGCTGGCACTCGTCAGGGGTAATCGTCAGCAACTAGTAGAGAATTGGAAAGAACATTGTATATCAACAATCGTATCACAAAATATGACGTCACCAGCATGAAATTTCGAATGAGAGAGCGTTTTAGGTGGTACACGAACTCCTTTTGTTGACAGAGTTTTGGTTGGTGTATTTTGATAAAAGTTGATTCCAAGGCACACAAATGGAATTGTGAACGGCCTCGCCCTACGATTCGAAATCGGTCGTCTCGATAAATATTCGCACAAATCGGATTATCCAACAGATGTTTGCCGATGGCAGAATTAATGGCCTTTGATCGATCAGCATCAATCTTAAGTGGATGAGTTAAGGGTGAGCTTTTCACATCGCGTGACGCACGTGTTCTGATAAATGTGGGGACATGTTGGTTTATGCGGTCCTGCTGACGTCTTGACGTTCTTCCCACGTAGCCACAATCACAGTGTCACCTATATTCGTACACTACATTACTTTGTTGAAGTGCAGAATACTAACTAGTTTTTGGTCGGTGAATGAATTCGCTCTTTCTTACTTTCTCTGGGTTGGATGGCAATGTCGGCGACCTGCTTCTGATGGTGACTAGAAACCACCACACCGTACGGGTGGTTATAAGTTGGCCAATATACAATATACATTCTCTACATTTGTTAAAAATGTGTTAATAATACACAAATTTTTCAATCTACTCAGAATTTCTTCGCGGGCCAGATGCCGCCGTATGTTTGACACCCCTGTACTAAACCATACCCACTACCCAGCTCTAACCCCAAAATTTACCGCCATGCCCAAGTGTCGCATACTCATACGTCCACGGACCGCTGTATCACAATCTCAGAATTTAATATGGAATTTGCGACACTTTTTTGTTGTACTTTGCTCATAATTTAAAGGCAGAGGGAAGGCTTGTCCCTAACTAATTTCTGATGTTACCTTTTTTTTCAAATCACTCAAATGAAGGTGTAGAAATGGTCTATAATCGTAAGCGCTTGAGCAAGTAGTGCAAGTACGCAAAGCCTTCAAAAGTACTTCACAAAGTAGGATTACCTCCACTGCTAACCAACCGCGATTCCTTTACCAGCTATTCTTTCCGCACCAAATGCAATCAAGGCGAATGGCAGCAAGGAATTAAACATCGACACGGCCTCAGAGTTTCCGGATCCCATGCACGTCCAGTCCTATTTACAGCCGATGGTCCGCGGAACGATAATGGCCCCGTCTAAATATGCGGAAGCTATCTCAAAGCTGTGTTTGGTACGTTTTAGATTTAATTTCCAAAATGGCCGAAATTTCAAATTATCGTAGCTTGGCTTTTCCTGGTTGGAACTGACATAAATTTTGTGTGCGGCGTTTTTTATGCAGCCTGGCAGTATTTTAAATTAGTTAGTGAAATTCAGAAAAAAAGTTATTTTTGAACAATCCTAGTGGTCGACAAAATTTTTAGCTTTTCCAAATTAGGTTCGAATTAAAATTATAGCTGCAGTTCTTTTCTGACCAGGATTAAAATCATAGCTACATTTTTTTCCGAATTTCCTATTTGGGTCAAATGAAGTTCCTATTCTATGAATACTTGATTAAGCTGAGACAGGATATTGAAGGTGTAGAAGTTGATCGCAAAATACTGAGAGAAAGAGATTCATTACGAGAAGTAGTGAATAAAGTAATAAGATTTACTGAATTAGCAAACTTGGGAATGGAATGAAGTTCAGTTTGTATCATATTGGAATGCATCCGCATAAGCATGAGATTGACAAATGTCTGTCCAGCAAGCTTGGCTCATTTCGCACGATACAGTTCTGTAGCATTTTCAAGACAACCAGAAATTTGATTAAAATTAAAATTAGATATAGTAAGATTTCATAAATTTGATTCGAATTAGATGATGACTAAGTAGACAACTTGGAATATCTATTTGTCCAAGTCTGCTAGTCAGGGCTGTAATGACTCGAGTCATTTTCTAAAAATACGGAAATGACTCGACTCGAGTCAATCTGTGCATTGACTCCACTTGGTTTCGAGTCCTTGCGCATGACTCGGACCAAGTCACGAGACTCGAGTCTCAGACAGCCAAGACCGACATCTCATTGTAATTTCGAAGAATACTGAAGTAACCACACTGTTGGTATTCTGCCTATTGGTACTGGTACTTGAAAATGCGACCAGAAACTGTTACAAGTACGGAAAATTAGTATATTTCGAGTTCGAACCATTCGACATCACCTAACAGGGTTATAAAAAGGGGTTTTAACCAGACTTTAACCCGTAAAGTCAGCAGTCAACACAAGGACTTGGACTCGACCCTCTGCTTGCTGACTTGAACTCAGACATGACTCGGTGGTAATTTGAAAATGACTTGGCTCTACTCGAGTCAAAACTGCAAAACTGTGATTGACTTGTGACTCGGAGCCTTGTGACTTGGTTACAACCCTGCTACTAGAAGTCATTTTCGACGCTGTCCAATATGCCTCTTTCAATGATAATATGTGATAACATGTTAATTTCATTTGCACAGGACCACCAGGGTGAAGAACTTGATGTGACGTATATAAATCAAGATCGACTCATCCTCTCTCATAAATTTCCGCTGAGCGAAGTCATCGTCGATTTTTACCATAAACTCAAGACCATAACGTCAGGATACGGAAGGTGAAGAATTGTTACGCTTGAAAATATGTTACCCGCAATTTGAAGAATTTTCAGAAGCTGATCGCAGATTCTTTTCAAAATCGAAAATCGCTTGTGTTTGTTCACACCAGTGTGTTGCTAGAATTCGATCCTAATCGGTGTCATAGTTTTGAAAGCCTATCACTAGGACAGAACGATTTATTAAACTTATTCTTACGAGTTCAATGGACAAGGTTCTGAAACCTAAACGCCTTCGACGTCGTGCCAGGCTCGTAGACTGCAGCTGATGAGTTCAAACATTGGCTTAAAACGTTCAACGACTACTTGGAAGCGTTTGCAGCCGCTGACTTACACCGGCCAACTCAAGGTGCTAACAAATCTGATATCATTTCAAGTCTTCCGCAACATAGCGGATATTGATGATTATGACCTTGCCATTGGTGCTTTGAAAGAGCTCTATGTGAAGCAGAAGAACGCCATTGCAGCTAGGCATGAATTACTGACTTGCAAACAACTGCCTGCCGAGGCTATAGACAGTTTTGTCATTCGACTGAAGTCACTTAGCAAAGACTGCGGGTGTCAGGCAGTTTTAGCTGAACAATATCGGTTGGAGCTGATTCGCGATGCCTTGATCGCGGGATTGCAATCACCGTCGATTCGCCAGAGACTTCTGGAAGAAAGCGCGTTGACTTTCGGTGATGCCTTCAAGAAGGCACGTGCAATGGAAATCGGGGGGGCGAGACTCAAAATGAAGATGGCAGCGCTCGCCGAAAACCAATGTCTTCGAAACGGCCTTGCTTCTTTTGTGGAGACGCTATGCATCCTCGCATGAATTGCCCGGCAAAAGATGCCGTATGCAGATATTGTTATGTCACTGGCCATTATTCGAAGGTGTGTCAATCTCGCCTACGAAACCTTCCACGAATCAATACGGAAACTGCCTCGATACAAGGTCCCGCACCTCCCAGCAGAGGACAAATAGAATTTAACCCGAAAACTACTCTATCAGCTACGGATCGGTCTAGAGTAGTATGCGACGTCAAGGTTGACAATTTGAACGCTACTTCATTGATGGATACTGGTTCAGGGGAATGTTTCATGGATAAAAAATTTGCCGACAAATATCAAGAAAAATTTAACATCCAGCCAATCGTTGGCGAGGTCAGGCTAGCGGAGACTTCTATACGCATGCTGATTGAAGGTCAGTGCCTCGCTCGCCTCACCGTGGGGAATAACGACTATCGAACTGTTTCGTTTCACATACTGAAGAACTTGGCAACTGACGTCATCATCGGCGAAAGAATTTTCAAGGAACACGAAAGCGTCACATTCACGTTTTCAAGACGACGGCCTCCGCTCACCCTGAATGCCTTGCCTGAATGCAAGGATTGCCGCCCTGTCGCGGACAAGCAACGGAGATATTCACGGGCAGATCTCGCCTTTATCGCAGAAGAAACGCAACGTCTACTTGCTGACAATCTTATCGAGCCAAGTAATTCCCCCTGGAGAGCTCAGGTACTCGTTGTCAAAAACTAACACTTAACCAAACGACGAATGGTCATTGATTACAGCAGGACAATTAACCGATTCACTCAACTCGAAGCTTATCCTCTGCCACGCATCGAGGACATTGTGAATAAGCTTGCTCAGTATAAGGTATTCACATCAGTTGACTTGAAATCGGCCTATCATCAACTCGAACTGGATCCATGTGACCGAGAATTTACTGCCTTCCAGTCAGGAAGCGAGTTGTTTCAGTGGCGACGACTTCCATTTGATCTGACAAATGCTGAACCTGAATTTCAACGAACAGTCGATTACATCGTCAAGCAGAATAACCTGAAAGGCTGTTTTCCAGATGTGGACGATATAACAATCGCTGGGGTGGATCAGGCTGACCAGGACAACAACTTGAGGGCCTTCACACGCCAATCTTACCATCAACGAAGCTAAGACGCAACTTGCTAAGTCAGAAATAGCTATTTTGGGGTACAAGGTCGGACGCCAGTCTGTTCTGCCTGACCCAGAGAGAGTGACACCACTCCTAAATCTCCCATATCCGGAATCTGAGCTTCGGTTAAAGAGGATGATAGGGTTGTTCGCCTACTACGCTAGATGGATCGCATATTACTCTACTAAAATCGGACCGCTAATCAAAGCCACGATTCCTTTAGACAACGATTCTCGTGAAGCAATTGATCTCATCAAACAAAACCTGGCCAACGCCGCATTACGACCCATCAATGAATCAATGCCCTTCACAGTAGAAACTGACGCTTCAGATTTTGCGATCGCTGCAACCTTGAATCCGGAAGGGCGCCCCGTTGCATTTCACTAGCGCACCCTATCGCCAGGCGAACAACGACATTCGGCTGTTGTAAAGGAAGCATATGCTGTGGTCGAAGCGCTGCAGAAGTGGAGGCATTTGCTCACCGGGCGGCAATTTACATTGGTCACTGACCAGAAAAGTGTCTCCATCATGTTCGACAATCGACACACCAGCAAAATCAAAAACAACAAAATCACTCGTTGGCGATTGGAACTAATGACGTTTAGCCATACTGTCATTCATTGACCCGGCGTCGAAAATGTCGGCCCCGACGCTGTAACGCGCACTTATTGCGGATACATGGGAAAACACCAATTGCGCGATCTACACATTTCACTCTGTCACCCCGCCGTGACCCGCATGTCTCACTTCGTACGAGTCAAGAATATGTCATTCTCAATGTCAGAGATACGTACCATGACTTCACAGTGCGAGGAGTGTCAACAAATCTAACCTCAGTTCATTCGCTCCGACGAGGTGAAACTAATCAAGGCGACTCAACCCTTCGAACGTCTCAGCTTCGATTTCAAGGGTCCGTTACGAAAAACAGATATTTCCTCACTATCGTCGACGAATATTCACGATTTCCGTTTGCATTTCCCTGTGCAGACATGTCTGCGAAGACGGTTATCAAATGCTTGACGACGCTGTTTTCTGTATTTGGGATGAGTTAATACATACATTCCAGCCGATGCCCGTCTTTCCAGTCTTACGAACTCAAATCTTGGCTCAACTCCAAAGGGGTTTCTACAAGCAGGACCACTAGCTACAACCCTCGTGGAAACGGACAATGTGAAAAGTACAACGGCGTGGTCTCGAAGGCTATTCAATGCTCATTGAAATCTTGACGTCTTCCTCTCGGCCATTGGGAGGATGTGCTCTTGCACGCTCTACATTCAATTCGGTCGTTGCTCTGCACATTGACAAATTGCACTCCTCATGAGAGAATGTTTCATCACTCTCGCCGCTCGACAAATGGCACTTCCATTGCGTCATGGCTGAAACCAGGTTCTATCTATGTCAAGCGACATGTGCGCCATAAGGGCGAACCCTTGGTGAATGAGGCGGAGCTCCTCGAGACAAACCCTGCTTACGCCGAAGTCAGACTTAACGACAGCAGGGAAACTACGGTATCGGTTCGGGGTATTTCACCGCGCAATAGCACCGACGTAACCAGCAGAGCTGAATTCAGTAACCGCAGCCGAAGATGTTCTGGTGGACAGCTCTCTAACTAAGACGCCACGGTTCGTGATGCTGCCATTGCAACTAGCACCGACGAAGGAAATAACGAAAGTTCGTAACCGAACATTGATCGTGAAAGATCACCGCTTTGTTGTTCAACGCGTGTTCGGAAAGCCGTAGATCGATATGGCGCAGTACCGTATGATTGACAATGTATCACAAACTTTGTTTCGCTAATATTTTATGGGGGGTAGAATGTACTATTCCTTATCTGTACTTTCCATCATTCGTTGATTACGCTCGCTCTCCTTACTGAGTAGGTAATCCGTTGTCAGTTGCTCTGGGTTTTTTGGTCTTGTGTTATCTTATTTGAACTGTTCCTATACTGTAGGCTTACCATATTTTGGGAATCCAAAAAGAGGACACTTTTTCAGAAATTTGAGACTTGCGAAACCGGATAAGAATTCTCAAAAACCGGTGAATTTTTCCCACTTTGTGATCGGTTTACTACAAAAAAAAAGGTCATTTTTCCGCCCAGAGCTAAAATCACCGTTTTTCACTCCGAAATACCCGCCGGAGCGTCACTTTTGTGCTAATTTACGGCACATCACTCGCAATTTGCTCTAAATCTTACCTAAATTTTCAAAAAGAGGACAAAAGGGCGTCCTCCGAGGACACTTTCAAAAAAGTCAAAAAAGAGGACAAATCCTCTTAAAAGAGGACGTATAGTAACCCTAGTATACTGTGTATCTCATTTGTCGTCTGTTGCAGAATAAGTTTAATAAAGCCTATCTCTAGGTCATATTGATTGTGTTGAAGAATAAGTTTGATAAATTGTTCTGACCTAGAGATAGTCATTAATAAACTTTTTCTGCAACAGACGACAAATGAGATACATAGTATGGGAACAGTTCAAATACGATAACACAAGACCAACACCTAGAACAACTGACAACGAATTACCTACTCACAGCACTAGGTAAGGAGAGCGAGTGTAATTAACGTGAATCTATCTACTAATGATGGAAAGTATAGATAAGGAATAGTACAGTTCTTTACCGTAATAACCTGCAAAACACATATGCTACTCTGCAAGCCTCTGTGGAACCCCGAAATTTCGCCGCGTCAGAAACAAAATCCTACCCTAATACGTATCTAATTCATTACCGTACAAAATCCACTGCACAAAATCAACTGTGCATCAACAAAGTGTTAAAAACCATTAAAATATAATAACACAACGCAGCAGCGTGATACCAATTGCCTAATTACATGAGCTTTTAAATATTGAGATAGAATTGACGTTACAGAATGACGGGGTTTCAATTTCCAGGAAATTCCCAAGAACCCTTATTGATTCAGAGCCACTGTTTTAATTGGTAAGGAGTCCTATAGAGTTGAAAGTCGATTGCAGTAGGATCAGATTATTCGTAATTGCAGTTCACACGAGTCGTGTACTGTTGTAAAGCCATTGAATTCTTGCCTTTGTTTTTTAGCTTTGACTACGAAGATGCCGGTTATGAAGAGACGGCTTTAGTCAAGCTCGATATATTGCTGAATGGTACAGTGGTTCCGGAATTGGCATCAGGTTTGTGATTCATGGGAGGGTGTCCGTAGCCAATTCGAAAATTAGTTAGCTGTCTAGTAAAGAAACACTGCTCTATGGCTTCGCCTCTAAAACCCTGTTTTCCATGATATAGCCAGTGGCTATTAGCCACCCCATGCTTCCCGTGGTCGAATCACAACGGGCTTTACTAATCGGCATATATACGAAAGCTAATTTATCACAAAAACACCTTTCGTAAATAGTTGGACGTATAGGAATTGACCTGTTTGACATTCAATTCGGGATCAGCGTATATAAGCAACTTTAACCTAGAGCAAAACCTGTATAGAGGCGTGCAGGTAGAGTCAGCATACTTACAAAACGTTAGTGAGTAGTAAGCATGAGTAGAACTGTGACAGAACATAGGTGTTCACCGTTCGATGAATTAAAAATCTACTGTTTGCACCACTCACTCAAGCTGTATCATTCTCATACCACTGTCAAGTTTCAACTGAAATTTATGATTTTGAAACAAAAATACCAGTTTCTTGTGCCTTGTACCACGTTTGTGAATGCACTTTCGTCAGTCATATGAGTACAATTACAAGTAGACGGGCAATTATTCTTGGTACCGGTACGTCCGGTATGTGTCTTCATTATTCAATATTGTCTGCATCGAATTGTGACGTCATCACAATTCCGAGAAGATTTCCATGCCAAAACGAAACCAGCTGTGATACAGCTAATTGAGACAGACTTGGGCATTGGGCAACTACATATTTCTAACGGACTAATTCGAGTGTAATCTAATTCTAATCAAATTGGCAAAATGTTTTTCTGCTCTAGTTTTAATTTTGATTCTAATATTTTAATTCCCGGTTTTCCATAAATGTCACAGAATTGTAACTTACGAATCGAGCAAGGCTATTCTCATGCTTGTGGAAAGGACCTCTAATTTGATATGAACTTTTTGTATATCTTTTGCAAATTCTAGAGTTGTAATAGGAATCTAAATTGGAAAAAACTGTGTTTCTATAATGCTAATTCCATATCCCTGGCTAATTCTCAGGGTTTTAACCAAGTTACAAGGCTCCGAGTCACAACTCAATCTCACTTTTATAGTTTTGACTCGAGTCAAGTCGAGTCATTTTCAATTCACCACCGAGTCAAGTCCGAATCCTAGCCATTGTGTTAACTGCTCAGTTTCCAGTTAAAATCTTGCTAACCCAGCATTTTATAACTCTGCTTGGTGATATCGAATGGTATGCACTACGCATTAATAATATACTAATTTTCCTCACTTTCACCAGTTTCTGGTCACATTTTCAAGTGCCAGTACCAATAGACGAAATCCCAACAACGTGGTAACTTTACTTTTCTTTGAAATTACAATGAAATGTTGGCCGTTTCAGTCTCGAGTCATGTGACTTGGTCTGAGTCATGCGCAATAACCCGACTCCAAAGTTTGCGAAAATGACTCGAGTCATCAGAAAATCACGACTCAAGTCATTACAACCCTGCTAATTCTAATATATCTTGGAAAAGCTTAAAATTTTTTAGCCGGCAACTGCTTGTAACTTTTTTTCTGCACATTTTCCGGACGAATTTCTATGGAAACGAAATAGAAACATGTTGCTTCCGTAGCTTTCAAGCCCAAAACTAACTTTCTAGCATAAGCGGTTATCAAGATATAGCAAATTTAGCTATTTCCGGCTTGTGCGGTGAAATTGAGGGTGCAGGAACCTGAAATCGTGATGGAAGTAATTCATTTTTGAGTTGGCTCTAAATATCAATGGCAATTTTTGAACTACACTCCACCCTATTTGCCAGTCCTACTACATCTTGCATTAATTCATAACCGTTCAGTGTTCACGGAAGACAAAGCTCAGCGAATGGGCCGTCAAATGTGCGAACGTCTAAAAGGGAGCATCCCGCAGCAGCTGTTCCTCATCACCATACAAGCGGTCGTCGGCAGCAAGACCATCGCCAGCGAGAAGTAATATTCAGTCTTTTATTATTAAATATAAAAAAAGAACCAAAACCAATTTCAACATATTACAGGATCAACCCGTCAAGAAAAGACGTCACTGCCAAGCTGGTGAGTAAGACACCTACAACGTGTGCGTAATCTGCTGAGGTGGTCAGCGATGCCTTGCGTCTAATTTTAGCGAGTACCCAAGTAGGTTTTGTATACTTATGAAGTGGTTAGATTCAAACTTCTATTCAACAGTTTTTCGGCGAATCAAGTATTTCAGAAACTGAAAGTAATTTTGTAGCATCATCAAGATAGATATTGTTAGGGGGCAATCTATCTAAGTTGCCACCCAGATTAACTGCAGAGTAAGCAACTTTTCAGCTTTACTTCTACTTGAATAGTGTATGCATATTGAAATGAACCTGAATATTTTCAGCTGACACGCGTCAGGGGTAATCCTCAACTAGTAGAGAATTCAAAAGATCATCGAATACTAACAATCGTATACCAAAATATGACGTCACCAGCATAAAGTGTCGAATACGACGTGTTTAGTTGATGCACGAACAACTCTTTTTGTTGACACAGCTTTGGCTGGTGTATTTTGATAAAGGTCGAATCCAAGTTACACAAATAAAAGTGTGAACGACCCATTCCTATTACACACAATCTGTCGTCTCGATAATTTCTACTTCTACTTGACTAGCAACATTGACCACCTCTGATAATGTGTGTATGCTTGTAAATATATCAATTAGCTAATAGCAATTGCCAGAAATGATGCAAGTACACATGCATATTGTCGCTGTTGAATCAAATTAGCTATGTCGATTTCCCACAATTTGAGAAAATGAACTTTTCGTTTCATTCTTCATAAGTTTGAAAAATGGACATAAGCTACTTTGATTCCATATGAGATCTGTTTGATTTGAAATGATATGATATACAGTATTTTCGTGTATAATTCTATACAATATTCCATTTACAATATTGCACATGCTCAGTACGGCGGCGACATAACTCGCAGAATGAAGCTTTTGCGGAATCAAAAAGAAGGAAAGAAACGGATGCGACAAGTCGGAAAGGTGCACGTTCCCAAGGACGCTTTTATCAAAGTATTCCGAGAATAAAGTGTTTTGTCACGTCCCTGTGGTGTTGTTCTGTTGAAGGGCGGTGCAATGGAAGTGAAAATAGACATTGGCGCAGACACACAGGAATACTATGGTTGCCGACATGAAGTAGATCAGACGCTTGAATTTCGGATTCACATCACCTTCTCTGTACCAGTAGATCTGTAGATATAAATACAATTGGTAATCACCACGACATGTATCTATTTTTCATTACATAAAATTGTGCAGGGGTTCTCCAACTTATTTTGGCGGGTACCCTTTCCACAGTGCCAGAAAAATATGTAAATATGTCCTATTGACACTAACAACTACTTTTTAAATTTATTGTTCGGATTGATTTTAGTAAATTTTGTAAGCTGTCATTGTCGATTGCCTCTAACTAGGCCTACTAAATGATTAGAGCTATTTTCAGATCTCACAGCCACCTCAAAGCTATGACATGTCCTGAGAATCACCACTTTCAAGAATCGGCATTGTTTTCCGTTTACAAAATTGTCATACTTCAGCATATTGAGCATGCCAGGTAGCCTACAGCTAACTGGCCAGAGATGCATGGCTGAGTAAATGGAAAAATACTGCTATCCAGCCCATGCTATAGTCTACAGCTTCAGATGTATTAGTATTATACACTTATGGTGACATCCACATAATTTCTAGGTCAAGTGGGAAACCTCACACATTAGAGAAGTTATCTTTTTTTACATTCAGTTTCAATATCTACAAGGCTAGGGAAAAAGATGAAGGTATAAATCTTACCAAGATTACCAGCGAACTGCATACCAAGGCAATGCAAATACCAAAGAAGACATCATTTCCCCTCAGATTGTAGTCCTGACCAGAGCAAGATGCAAATGACAGTATAAATGTCACAATAACAAATATACTGACTGCAAATCCAACAACGAGATTCAGCAAACGTTCCTGGAATTACAAATATAGGCTAATCATCCATATTTGAACAAATTCATTCACAGAACCAATCAACAAGCCATACACACAATGGGGATGGTATGAAGGTATTTTCAATGTCATTTAATCGTGTATAATATTCCAAGTTGTCCCAACAGTATTCTAGTCACTTACGTGTCGAAGTAGATTATGACAGAGCTGGACAAGTAGAAAATTTTCAGCTTTTCCAAATCGGATAGCCTAACATTTAGAATTGTAGCTAGAGTTTATTCGTAAAAACTTGGAAATTGAATTACGGTACACAACAAAAATGAAGTCCAGGTCATATCAAATCAGAGTGTTCTCATAAGCACAAGAACGACAAATGTTTGTAGAGCACTATACAGTTCTGTAGCACTTTCAGTAAAAGCAGAAATTAGATTGGAATTAAAATTAGAGCATAGAAATATTTCATATATCAAAACCAGACTACAGGAGACTCACTCTGACACAAATGGCACGTTTATTAAAGTACATAGCCTACTTCAAACGATTTGATCAAAAATTTATTTCATTAACACAAATTACAATGAAAATTAGATCCAATCGGTTTTGAAATCACTTACCCTTCTTGTGCTGACGCCAAACAGCGGTCTATCCAGAGATTCATATCCATCCATGGTAAAGGTGATACAATGTACAATGTTCAACTACGGTAACCACGGGGTCACAGTAGACACATCATTTAAACTTATAGATATGCCCGCTACGAACCAGATCGAGTAGTATTCTTCTGTAAATGGTTAGACAAACATTAGCTGAAGTGAATCTGATAGGCATTACCATCATAACTATACGGAGATCTGTTGTGTGATGATATTGCTGCCATTGCCAGCTCAGAGTCATCACTACTATAACAGTGACATAGCCAGGGGATAGGTTTTTGGATCGCTAGCCGCAACCTCTCCCATTTCAAACGTAAATGCCAATTCTAGCTCCCATATTTCTTGTTCTAGTTCTAATTGCAAGTTTTGAAAGTGAATAGTTATAGTTCTGGTATCGCATTTAGAAAATCCCAGTCTGTACAAGTCTGCCAGTGATACATTTGGATTTGAACCACTTGTCAACTCGCAAATGATATCGATCCAAACAGATGGAAAATAGTGGATTGTGACAGCTTGTTGGTTAATCCAAAATAGAATCGACCTGAACTGCATTGAATAAACTTGTACTGAATTGAATTCGAAGGCACCATGCTGCAAGTTCTCAATAAAAATCCTGTACCTGTATCAGACAGATATTTGGGGCGACAAAGAATCAGTGTATATTCAAGTAATGTTTGATATGTTACTGTATGTTTGCCGTCTGTTATGATATTTCTTCATTGAATGAAGGCACACTGACACATAAAAGTTCCTAGGTCTTCCTATCATCAGATCATCTTCCAATTCCAATTCGACTATACCGTAAGCGTAAGGTAACACTATCTGCTAATACATACAGAAAGGTTATTTTCAATCGTTCTACTCAAAGCTCACACTGTATTTAGTGACAAAGCTGACGTTCAAGTCTCATAGTCAAGATCTACGCAATATAAAAAAGAGATTCAACATACGGTATGCAACATTTGGATTTTCCTGATGTGCAGGTCCACCTCACGTTTTGAAAACTATTTTTGTGGTCATGCGAATGCCACTGTCTACCGAGCTTGAGTGAATAATATTCCTCCTCTTCGCAAATATTATTTCACACTCAATTTAACTGTTGCCACGACTCTACTTAATCCAACAGAATACAATTGAGTATATTAGCAACTGCAAAGTACTAACCAATCGGTATGCATGTGTGGTAGATCGCTAAGACTTAACAAAACACCGAGGCGCGTCTAACGTAACAACGCTGCGTCCTGGAATATCCGCGAACAGATCAACTGATGAAGAGTTCAAGCAGGAAACTGGATAATAAACACTGCAGCGTTCAAACTTTTTAATAAAATATTTACTATACTCACGTGACTACAACCATAGCAATTTACAACGTAGCTGGCATGGAGACTCCGCTTTGAGAACTAGCGATGCTGTGACGGACAACACTACTAGTGGATAGGTAACATACTCATTACTCAACCCACTACTCAGTACTCACTCAGGTTGGCTATCACTAGGTTTTAGCGAATAAATTACCAATATGAAGTTATTGTTTCGCGTTATTCTGAAGTTCTGTACCCCGAATGGCATGTTCAAATACTCAGGTAACCAGCGGCCTCTTCACCTCTATTATTGTAATGTCATATTACTTTTTCCACAAAATCTGGAGTTCGACAGGGCGGTCCCGAGTCCCCTATCCTCTTCAATCTTTACATGGACTATGCCGTGAGGGTTTTCCTACACAGAGCGGAACTAACCGATATCGCTTTCAGCCAGTATCATTTTCGCACACCGGACTATGCACGAGAAAATAAAAGGGACAAAAACTACCAAGGAACAGCTGTCAACATGGGCTCAGGCTATGCGGACGATCTTGAATTCTTTTTCAAAGACCAATCTTCTCTCCAGGAAGGCCTGAAACTGCTATCAGAAGTTCTTACTGATTTCGGATTACAAATTAATGAGTCGAAAACAAAAACTATGATATTTAACCACAATGAAGAACTGACTTACCCGACTTCAATCTGCTCTCTGCATAATCATCATATTGAAAACGTAAAAACTTTCAAATACCTTGGATGTATTGTTCACTATAAGGAAACGAATGTGGGAATAACCGAAATCAACAACAGGATCAGCTCGGCTCATGCAGCTTTCCAATCCAATAAATACCTGCTTCGAAACTTCAGAATTTGGATTGGTACAAGAATAAAAATTTTAAATGCTTTTGTGAGAAGTCGACTCACATATGGCTGCAGCGTATGGTCCCTTTCAGAAAATCAAAGAAACGTCCTGGATGTCTGCTACAGACAATTTTTGCGAAAAATGATACATGGAGGCTACACTCGAAAGGGAACCGGCCACGCCTTCAAAATTAGTAATAAAAGTCTTCATAAAATCTGTCGCACTGAAGATCTCTCATCCTTTATTGATCACCAACAAGCTAAATTTCTTGCCCACATAATTCGGAAACCTAATGATAGTGTCGTGAAGTCAATAACCTTTGAAGATGAAAGGAGAACCAAGAAAGGAAGACCGTCTGCAACGCTGATGAACAATGTCCTTAATCGGAACGATACCGACATCAGGACATTTTCGAAAGCAGCACTTTCACGCGAAATTTAATTTATATTTGAAATCTTTATTGCTGTGTCCTTTTTCGATGGATATTTCCATCACCTCGGTGATGGTGCTCTTAGTCTGAATGCAGACAGAGCTAGACCTATATATATATATATGTGTTGGTCGTCATAAGGTGGTAGCTGGTAAGTATAGGAGTTGGTAGGCCGTTTCTGAGTTAAAAAGTCTTATTGAAACACAAGAACGCGGCGCATCTGTGTTCATTTAGCGCAAGAGAGGCAGAAATGGTAGATATGGTGCTGACTTTAATTTTGAAACTGCTATAGTGCAGGCATTAGGCCTGGTTACATGTTCGACTCGACTTGGCGTTCAAGTCGTCTCCGGTGACGTCACGTCTCATCTCCAAGCTGACTCGTTAAAGGGCCCTGTTTACATGATCCTTCAGGGAGCTGTATCGTGGACGACCCGATGTCGCTTTACCCCTTACAAATATATATTCGTAGTAAGTTTGGTGGGCAAAGGTACAACGACAATCTGTGTTTGGTCGTACTCTGAAACGTTTCTTATCCTCGAAATTAACGAGGATGATGAGATACTCATAATATCGATATTTGTAGAGGAAAATAATCTTGTTCATATCATGATTGTAGAGGAAAACAACAAGTATAAGTTATCAGCTAGCTTTTTCGGCGTCAACGAAGATGGACCGTGGAGTATAGGCGGGAGTAACGACTGTTTTGATATGTCAGGCATCACTTGTCGATGCGATTAAAATAAGGTCATTAACACTCAAGTGACCCACTTGCAAACCCCATGTGGCCTCTAGTTGTTCAGCCGTTCCTCTGTAACAGACTACTCCATGTATGCCGGTGACTTAAGAGTCAGTCACGATACAGGAACTACTGCAGAGATTTTATTGAAGCATCTTGTCGGCATGATATGCCAAATAGCAAGTTAACAATACCAAGAATGTCTAAAAACTGTCATAAAGAGCAGTATAGAGCACTACTACTAAATTGCTACCCACCAATTAAACTTTGAGAAGTGCCAATTTCAGCACCATCACAAACACATAGGCTACCATGAATACAATATCAAAACGGCAAGCTGAAAATCGTGAACACCCGCACGACCGCATCATATCAGCAGAACACTATATAACCCAGAACCCAGAACTGAAAACAAAGCAATAACACCGCTGCGCTTCATCATCACCGGGAGAGTCACAAATCTCCATATCATCCACCCGGGAGAGACACCATCAGCTCCATCCCATCACATGCGCGCTCACATCAGTTTATCCAGTGGAACAGTAGGCCTATGTACGAAATGCAGCAATCGTTCATGTATTCCCGTATCGATATAGCACACTGCAAGGCCGCTTCTTCCATCAGTTCACTATGCATGTCGTAGTCGAATTGTAGTACCGGTACAATCCACATCTCTTCCGAACTGTAGTCTGAGAAGTTGAAATATACAGATGCAACGTTTTACATTGTTAGCCATTTTATGTAGCTGATGACAGCAACTAGGCTACTACAGATCGAAGCGTCGCAGCCAAATATCAAATATAAAACTGCCCTAAAAGAGCACGGTTGCTACTCCGGTACTGGTGTACTACATATATTCCATCGTAAACAAGCGAGCACTTACAAAGTAACCCCACTTTTCCTTGCCATGTTTGTCCAATTTCTTAACATCAGATGGAAAACATGAATTACGATGCCAAGAGCCCGCGCGGCAAAAACCAGCGCTGTCGAACGAAAATCGTCGGACGCCGATGACCAAATACTCAAGCCGATCGTAAACCACATTACACAACAGCTTGAGGCTCGAGTCGACTTGAAGCAGTTTGCCTTTCTCTTTTCATCGAATACGAGAGAGTCGGATCGACGAGTCAGCTTCGAAGCTGACTTAAACCGTCATGTAAATGGGCTGTATACAGGATTCCGTTCCAACTGCAAGCATAACAAGAATGGTTTTAGCCTTTTTAGGGATGTCGACTAAACATTGGTCGCGGAAATATTTTACTGGAATGTGCTGAGTGACAGGGCCGATGTAGGACTATGTCTTTTCATGCACAGAGATGTCGCCAATGAGTATATAGAAAAAGTTTTCCCTCTCGTCAACTAGGAGAAATGTGCTTGCCATAGAGGAGCTCCTATACGACACCAACGAAATGCAGTTTGCAAAAAAACTTTTCACAGCATTAACAAATTTGATAAAAATTTTGACTCTTTTGACATGTCAAAAGTCGAAAATTATTCGCCCTAGTCATCACTAACAGTGGAATATTTACATATTCTCTAGTGAAAATTGTTACATAGATTTGTAATGCGAAACGAGTATTTATACTTCCTGTGTGGCCTTGCATGTGAAATGCATTGATAACCTTGAACGAAAATTGAAAAGGAAGGAACATACACATAATTTGCCATTTTTATTGCTGAGAAATTGCATCATTTATATCAAATAAATATCACCAGAGCAACAATAATGACTTGTGCAAATCCTAAATCAGACTTTGAAATGTGTAGGAAAGCAGATTTGCGATTTGGAATTTCTGCTGTCCTTGAGTGCATATTAGGGTTGTTCAAAATTTGGAAAATGTTTGGAATTCTGCCTGTCCATCGCTTATTCTGTAGATTATTGTTAAAAAACAATGATGGGCTTGAAAGAAGCTCACAGGAAAGCCGGTAATATTTGTCTAAATGCGTTTGAAAGTAGCCGTCGGCGAGTGGGCGGGGAATCGATGAAGTGGGCGGGCAAAGAGAAGCCATTAATCCTGATTAGTTGAAGCCGGTAATAATAAGCTAATGATTGGCTGAAAGACCGACTTTGTGAACACTGCTGGTAACGATTTTTGCGTACTGTTTTGCAGTCGTTTCTGTTGGTGGCAATACAGACATGATATATTGCCTTTGTTAATGTTGTCATCAAGAGTCTATAGTACAACATTGCAACCGCCTAAGTTAATATCTACCTGCAGAATGTGTATAAGTGCTATGTATTGCACAGGTGCTCTCGCTAGTTGAGATACGAATAAACTAGATGCATGCATCTTGCTACCTTCAACCTTTCCAAAAGTTGCCACCAGGAGTCAACATCTCAGTAGTACTTGTTATGACTAGTCGACGTCTCACCCATAAACGAACGCATATTGCACTTTTTATTCACAATTGAATGAAGGCGAAAAGCACTATTTACAAAAGACAATAAAAAAGTACGTTGCAGATCAGTGTTGCATTGTCAGGCACAAGTTGCAGATTACAGGCTTTTGATTAGAGTTGACTTCCTGCTGTCTCCATCTGTCTTCCTATGCTGTTCCACAGCTTGAAGCAGACTGTCTCTTTGTTGTTCATTGTCAGTCAAGATTGCAGCATAGTCTGTGCTTAGCTTTACACCTCGTTCTGCGGCATCATTAACGACTTTGACAGAACTGATGTAGGAGCTCATTCTGGTGTAGGAATATGATAAGTGCCAAATATCAACCGGTTGAGCTAGCCACGCCCCAGAGCATTCAAAAACATCAAATATGTACCACGACTGTGGCCCAATAAAATCAGACAAAGTAGCGTCCTTGTTGATGTGTACAGTTGCATTCAACGAGGGCGGGCCTCTCCTGAAACTTGAAGTTCACTCTAACTGCAGGAGCGTTTTTGCCATATTTTCTCGGGTTTCATTGCTTTCACTCGGCGAAAACAAGGCATATACCGCGGTTTCCTCCACTATATACCAGTTATGCATTAAAAGCTTTTGTGAAGCAGCTTTGGAAACTTGTTCATCATGTTCCTTGTAACTCAACATGTCCTGGATGAATCTCAAGTCATTACCGGCTGCATCACGACCAATGCTGGAAGCAACCCAGGCAGGGATATAAAAGAGAACTAAAAATAAACTGAAGCGATGCAGCAGTTCCACTTCTTCAGATTTGTAATGTAACTGATCAGCCCACATGAACATCTTCTGAGCATACAGAATTGTGCCCATCCACCTTGCATGGTGTGTTGCACCAGGTTTGTGATGATGTATATCTCCATCTGCACCGGGAAGAGCAAGAGCATTAGTCACACATTGTTTGTAGTCATCCCGTGTGAAGAAATCTTTTCTGGCGAGTAGTAGCTTGAAGTTCTCAACTGTCATTGCTGCTCGGGTGGGGTGGGCAAACCATGTGTTCTCTGGTCCGGTTGTTGCTTTTCCAAATAAACATTTCCAGACGTCTTTGACTACTAGCTCATACACATGGTGCCGACACGCATAGTAAAAAACCTTGTTTCCCAGAAGGTCCTCAAGGATCTTCGCTGCACCCTTCTTCCAGCCGCTGTTGCTTGCTGTGGTGTCAAAAACCAAAGCTGTTACAGCATCTTGTATATCCCACTTTTTAATTATGTCGAAAGTAGTTTCAGCTTGTGTCTGACCTGCCGCATTTTGTATCTTCTGAATTCGAAGTAGTTTTCCTTCCGAGTATTGAGGTAGAACAATTGACAAAGCTTCATATCGATTTCCTAACCTATCCTCTGTGAGCTTTCCATCACAATGAATGGCAACATGCTGTGGTCTATTTTCGGCAAATTTTTCCAAAATGCCCTGAGATATTTCCAGGCGATTTGTTTCCCTGGCTCTCTTCGTTGAAGATCTTGACAGAGAGAACATGGCTATATCTCCTCCACAAGCCTTAATAAATGCTCCCATCAGCATCGTTGTCAGTTACTTGCAATCGATCCAGAGCTTGGGACACATGAGTATTTTTCATAATATTTTTAGGTGCCATCAGTTTAATGGATTGGGTCGAGGTGCCAAGTCCAACATCAGCATCATAGTCAGAACTTGAACTCAAACTGTCACCCTCTTTTGAAGATGACGAATATGCTAAAACAACATAGTCACAACTTGAGTCGTGTGAAACGTTTTCAACAGTTTGATCTGCAATGGCTGCTGTTTTCTTTTTGAGGTCTTTAGCCAGAATTTTGTCTCTTCCCAACATTATTGACTGGCGAGATTGCCGCTGATCTTCATAAGATGCAATGTCTTCAAGCTTTCTTTCATGTGATAGATAAATGTTATTTTCTATTGTTGTTATGGCATCTCTACTTCCAATATCCCACAGCTTGTCCAAATTATCAGTGAATTTTCTCCTCTTACACTTGGGATCACTTTCCTGTTTCGGATTGTTCTTCAGATCACGCCATCTTTCGTGCAGGTTTTAAAGTGATCGCACCACGTGTGATTTCTGCATTGTCGCAATTCTCCCCATTTTCCACACTGTCATTACATCATCCACCACCACAATACATAGTTCATGAGTTGACTGAGGACAATGCTCTTTCAGATGCAGCAAGTAACTCATTACTTCTCGTATAGTAGGTAATCTCGAGCCACAGAGTAATTGCAAGTATATCAGACCAAGTACTGCTCAGATTTGGATCTTGTTCTTCGCTGCGGCATGTGTGCAATCTTTCGCCGTTTTGCCTCTGCCATGACTGCACTATTGTTGCTCCAAATCATAAACTATTACTATCGACTCTGAAGCATTCAAAAAACACGTGTTACAGTACTACTAATGAATCATCAACCCACAATGCGCTTGTACAGAACCACAACCGCTACTAACAGACTCTACCTCAGCAAATCAGACTTTCAATTTAGTAAAGCGAAACTCCCGAATCCGAGTCAGCTGTTGCAGTAATCAGTGAAGCTTAGCCGATTACCCAATCAAGAACCGTGGTTTCGTGATTGCCCGCCTCTGCTGTCGGTTGCCCGCCCACTCTTCAACAACGACTTTCAAACGCATTTAGACAAATGTTAGCGGCTTTCCTGCGAGCTTCTTTCAAGCCCATTATTGTTTTTTAACAATAATCTACAGAATAAGCGATGGACACGCATAATTCCAAACATTTTCCAAATTTTGGACAACCCTAGTGCATATGTAATCATGCACGAATGAAATGGATGTTCAGTAATTGCATGGTGAGTTTCAACTGTCAAAATAGTACATTGATAATTTGCTGTTTGTTGACAGATTTGGAGGTCATCGGTCCTTGAAGTAGGGATTCTGTCCCAACCATCAGCCAGAAGAACGACTCTTTGGGCGCAAGCAAATGTCTTCTGTCTATTCTTGAGGATTCGTGAAGATCTATTTGAGGATATTTGTCCGATTGAATTCAATTTACATATATAGTCGTAGGCTACTATTCTGCGATCTGCCTGTTAATAGTGAACCAGTGATGTACTTCAGAATCTTTCGTCATCATTGGTAATAAAAATACCTCCACTAGGGGATCTTGAAGGAAGGAATCTTTTGATTTTTTCATACGTAGTTGGAGGAAGGTGGTTCCACAATATGATTAGCGGGCATTCAGTATTATCTTCGCGCCTTTTCCAATTTTGGCCCATTGGCTACGTTGTAAATTGCTATGCTACAACGAAGTCAGCTGTAAAGTGCAAACTATAAATCATGGTTTTTCCGGATCCGGTTAGCTGAAACCATAGTGTCCTATAAGGTGTCGACACCACTGAGCTATATAAACACTGGAGTGCGCTACTCGCGATATTTACGTTGTCACTAGAAACAGTTGCATTGTGGGGGATAGGCTGGACGATTTAGTGCAGGAGCTTATGGAAAAACGTCCAGTTCTAAAATATATTTGATTCGTATTGGGTTTGTAGTATTTTATACGAATGGAGCTTTGAATGAATAATCATCGTAACATTCAGGATTTGTTTCAGCCCAATATCTCGTGTTTATATCTGTGTTATCGGTGTATTTCGACATGTCGAAGATATAAGTGGTTTCGACTGTTCGTGGTAAAATAAGGTTGTCTATGTGTCATCGTATGTATTTTTTTGTGGTTATATTCCTGATGTAGATTGCTTTACTCGTTGTATCCAGCATATTTTACGTGTACAGAAATAACCAAGCTGTCAAAAGATGTATAATGCCAGTTCAGTTATCTTTCAGATATATGTATCTATAGGAAGTAAAAGCATCTACGATTGTTAGCTTGAAGTTATTATCGGAGCGTGCCTCGGAATTACCTATCCTGGATTCAAAATCTTCATACTTCAATGGAGCTGATGTGAATGCTATAACTGCCAGCTGTGAATATTGCTGATGGAGAAAATTCAGCATCATGGGACATATCAAAAGGCACTGCTGAAATCAACTGAATGCCATTGTGGTTATTCTACGTATTTATTGGTTCAGCGTATTTAAATAAATCCAAAAAAGAGAAAGTAAAGATATGTCTGCTATGTGTGGCGATGGGGTAGTGATTTCTGTATAAGTGACTGAATGAGTTCATTGAATGAGAGAAACAAGAAATGCATGGGTCCTTATTCAGATGTAGCTAGAATTGCCCAATTCACAGTGAAATTAGGGCTATGTTGGTTGTAGCAATCAAAACGGCACAAGATACAATCTAAACGGCGTACATGTATTTTATCATAATTACACCTATAGCTACCCATATACGTGTGTACATGAAGCTTGGCTCGTTTTGCACTTTCATGAAACCAGAAATTAGTTTGGATTCAAAACTAACTGGAGATGTGAACTGTACTGCCTCGTCACACGAAATACCGCGCTGTACTGTCTCGTACCAAAATGCTGAACTCTCATTTTCAGAAACACCAGCTTCGGTTATGAGAAACGAATTTTTCTATTAAAATAACAACATAAAAAATAAAAACAGAAATAAATTAATTGTTATCGACTTTACGTCGCCTTCGGCGTAATTAACGCTGATCTGAAAGTCAAATGTGGGATAAGTTAGGGCTTAATATCTGCGAACGAGGCATAATAAACGAACCGATTCTGATCTTAGTTCCAATTTAATGGAATTTCTTCTCTTCTTACGCGGCACAGTCACATTGAAGGCCACCCCACTACGGGTCCTACGACGACGACGTCGTTTTGGGGCACTGTTCAAGATAAATGAACTAACATATGAGCAATTGTTCACTTGAAGACACATTGATCGACATTTCATCCATCATTATGGAGCATATTACAGGATTTGCTGATGCCTCTACTTTTCCTCTGATGGCAGAAAAGGCAATACTAGTAAAGCCAGGCTCAGCGGGAAGTTTTCCATACCAGCGTCTTATCACACTTGGATGGGGAAGAGCAAGTTGAAAATTCTGACGCACAAAATTGTATGCCTTTGTGGAATAATACCGAAGCGTCATTGCAAATGATTGCAGTTCCTTGGAGTATTTGACTCCTCTTCCACCAGCTTGTAGCTTCATACGTTGCAAGAGCTCACTTGGTAGACCACTGAATTTTTGTGACATTACCTCCACACACGAATCGCTTATCAAATTGTTCTTCTTAAGAGATGCAATGACCTCATCCAGAGATTTCACTTTTTTTTGCAGACGGTATGCTCTCATTCTGGCTGCAACCAACCTCTTTTTAATTTCTGCGACCCTACGGCGTTGCTGTTGAACGACTTTTCGAGGAGACGTGTGCGCACAGTAGCTGTGGTCGTGAAGAACTACTTCAGGTTCAGCGGTTTGTGCTTCATAATGCCGTTTCTTATCTGGAACTGCAGAAGGTCTCACTCGTCGGTTGTTTGAAGCCTGAAATTTGTGAATTTTATGTTAACTAGGGCTAAAATAAAGGTAAGTAATTGGAACTCAAACTTCATAAATATATAGTCACTGTCTAGCGTCTACCGTACCTTTGGCCTCATATATTTTGGAAAATTCAGAAATCTTGTCGGCACCGCATTCGTCCTTAAACGAATTCTCCCGCCAACACGGTAAATATCACTTTCTGAAAAATGATCAGAACAGATGACCGACGATCTTGCTGGCTCCCAGTCTTTTCTAATACATTCTATCCATCTTTCTTTCAGGGAATCATTGGTAGGAAAGCTGCGTTGTAGAGAACATTGTATCAGTTCACAAGTAATTCTATGATACGAAGCACACCAAATTTACCATTCTTTGTTATGAACGATGATAAAAGTAGCAGGAACATATGTGAAATTATCTTGTTTGATTTAGATATATCTGTTACTTTCTACCCCAGAAGGATAAACTATTAGGTAACCTTTTAAATCCAAAGCCAAAGGTAAACCTAAAAAAAACATCTTACGAGACAAGTCGAACGTCTCGCACGCACAAAGCTATAATGAACTCGACCATGGAATTAGCAATTTGAACTTTAGTGTGAGCATCTGGCACCAGAAATATAGAGTTATTACTCAACTATGCTGGACAAAACCGTGTGGCCCTCAATTATACCTTTCCTTCTAGTCCTACCTCCAACCTTCACGACAATTTTAAGCAAGGATTGAGTACTAAGCTAGTTATTGGCTGAACTGCCCATACAGAATACAAACAGTGACCTGGCTGGTCATGCTATTACAGGTATACTGATGAACTGACATGGTGCTGAGACTGCTGATATAGTCTGCTCTGATCATACCAACATCATTATACTTGTGACAAAATGTTCTGGTATAATGACACTATAACATGGCCTATTCATTAATGCTGTGGCTTATCTGGACACTGATTAACTGTGATGGTCAGGAAATATTAAAAATAGAAACTGATTCTTCAAAGATAGTCTTGCTGCCCTGCATATTCTGCCATTCACTCACCGGTGAAATGTTCTTGGATGCCGACGCTTTACCAAAGACTCTTCATCGCTACTACCATCGCTATTACTTCTCATATATGACTCCGTGGATATCTTTTTCTGCCTTTTACTGCACCCATAGGCGCAACAAACGCTACCACCAAAACGAGATGTCTTTGACATGTCGAAATACACAGATAACACAGATATAAACACGAGATATCGGGCTGAAACAAATCCTGAATGTTACGATGATTATTCATTCAAAGCTCCATTCGTATAAAATACTACAAACCCAATACGAATCAAATATATTTTAAAACTGGACGTTTTTCCATAAGCGCCTGTACTAAGTCGTCCAGCCTATCCCCCACAATGCAACTGTAACATGGTGACAACGCAAATTTGTTTAGCCGGAGATGGCAGTAGTTCGGGGCTTGGTCGACACAGGCAAATCTCACGCCTCAGTGAAATTTTATCACGTCCAGACATGGGGTAATCGCGATTAGTAATCGTAATCGATTACGACGATTACAGCATTTTCAAGTAATCGTAATCGTAATCGACTACTTCCCACATCTAATCGATTTCTTAGTGAAAGAACGATTACTTTTTATTTGTTCAAGGACTATGACATAAACTGAACATTCGTGAACAAGGAAGAGATATTATACCAGCTTCGTGATAGCACACACGTCTGATTTCCAAATGCTATTGCTCATCATTACGTCAGAATTCCTATTAGTTTTGCTCGTCATTGCGTAAGAACAGCTTCTTTGAGGTACAGAACTTCAATATACAATTGATTAGTATATTCATATTAAAATGAACCCGAATATTTTCGGCTGACACTCGTCAGGGGTAATCGTAGGCAACTAGTAGAGAATTCGAAAGAACAGCGTATATCAACAATCGTAACACAAAATATGACGTCACCAGCACGAAATGTCGAATGCGTAAGAAGTATCCACATTAAATTGATATTCGATGTACGTAGCCTTATACATTAGTGTGATTGTAAGAACACCCGCCGTGCTGTATATCAGGTTATCAACACGTTCCACACGCCACTCCCTCGCAGCATGATAATTAATGTCCATTCTGCCTAGTTTAAAATAGTAACTTATGTATTGCTGTTTGGCAATGCTTCGTTAAACGCAGTTTGACCGTTGCTACTTTGGCGAGCAGTAGGCCTATGTAGTACGTACGTACACCGGACGAAGATTTGAAATTTTGAACTCGCCAAATAAAACATTACGGTTTCCACAACGAATCAGTAAAAATCAACAGCTGGTGATATATATCATAACCGAGCCCTATTTGCGGTTTCTCGTAACGGCTTCTTGCAGTAGGCTACATTATATGTATGAAGTTGAAGGCAGAATTTTATGTTCGCTTCATCGGGCCCCGGCTTCATCTTATTCCCATATAACTCTACCTGAAACGGGCGTCAATCGTTATTTCACAATTCTTTACTCAACATTGCGACCTGCCGCCATGGCCATGGGCTTCTATACCATGTTAGTGCGGGTTGTAGCTAGAATCCGGACCTAAACAGCAATTCGTCCCCCAGTCCAAACGTTGGTCTTTGGCCTCATAGGGTGTTATTTTCAAGTTGAAGACTGAATTTCATCAATATTATTGGTAATTGCATTATATTAATATTAATTTTTAATCCTCTCGCAACCCCGATGGTCAGATTTACCTGTAGAGCTGGTAGCACGTCATTCATAATTATAACGTCCGGTATCCTGTTATAATTACTTTAGTTTATGTTGTTTTAATTCGCGACCTCCGGTCTGTTCTATATATAATCAAAAGATATCGAAGTGGCGCAAAAACTATAGTGAGACGCACACACAAATTGTCATGTATTTAATACTCTGTGGGTTCCCCGGGTGGCGTTTGCATTATGGGCTCAGATAGGAAGGACCGGACTATTAGTCACGTCCACCCAGCGTGGCTATTGACAATTAACGCATAGCCAAAGTTTCGGCCGAGGTGGGTGGGTGGGTATTTGTGATGAGTGGTGCTTAGCTGCTAAGGCTTTGTGCACCAGAACCGCGTTTACTGCTTATTCCTTAAACCCCTTGTTATATGTCTCTTCCGGTCAATATAACATAGTCGATTAACGGTTGAATCGTTCTCTGATTACCTATCAGAGAAAATACTGTGTAAGGTGTTCGATACTTCTGTACGTCTCTGCTCAGATGGGTCCGTTCTACGGAATATTTATTACAGAATAGCACGAAATGGTCCACTGTTTCCGGCACACCACATTCCGCACAGAGTCCACTTTCGTGTAAGCCGAGTTTGTGCAGGTGTTTGTTTAGCCTGCAATGACCGGTGTACAACGGGTCAAGATCGAATTCTCTCTTCGGCTTCGATTGGTTTGCTTATGAAAAGTTACTTGGAGCGACTCCATCTCCTGATTGCCGAGTTCGAGTATTTGTTTAGTGGTATTACGTCGTATATGTCCCTGTAATATTCTGCTACGATGGCTTGACATTCTTTTGCTGTAAGAGGGACCATGTTTGGATGATCGACGGGTTCCCTGGATGCTTCCTTTGCCAATTTATCGGCGGTTTCGTTATATGCAAGTCCTTTGTGTGCGGGAATCCAAACAAACGTGACTGTTGATCCTCTTGCCGATAAATGGATGGTTTGTAAGTGAATGTCCCTGATTAAGTCATTGTCTTTAGATCGGTTGTCGATTGCTTTTATTGAGCTACTACTGTCCGAGAAAATTGCTAATTGTATGTTAGGTTCGCAATTGTTACAAGCCCATGCTAGACCGTCTCTGATAGCCGTCAGCTCCGCCGTAAATATACTCACAAGTCTGTTCAGTGATTTTTTATACGAAAATTCAAAACTGGGTACATAGAATGCTGATCCACATCCTGCGTCAGTTTTCGAGCCGTCTGTATAAATAGCACAATAGTTTTTGTATCGCTCTACTATTACTTCCCTGCATTCGATATTCATAGCTTGGGGATTATTGAGTTCGCGTAATTTCATTTCTAGATCAAGGTCACAAGTGCTATTTACCGACGTCCAAGGAGGAATTTGTGAATATTGTATGCATTCTATTGCTATGTCCTTTAAGCACCCAACCTTTGAAACCATATTAAAGGTTTCAAATTGTATAGAGTCTGGAAATATTTCGTGCCAAGAGTCCTGGACGACCGAAGTACAGGGCAGTGTTGGGATGACTCGAGTCATGACTTGACTCGAGTCAGACTCGAGTCACCTTTTTCGTATGACTTGACTTGACTCGAGTCACTTTGCTAAAATGACTTGACTTGACTTGACTCGGCCTGTCAGAAATGTGGATTGACTCGTGACTCGGAGCAAAATTGACGAGTCTATTTCAAGTCATCAAGTAATCGGCTTTGATCAAAATCACTGCATCTTGCATATGTTCGTATTGTTCGCCAAACGCTGGTGTAACCCGTGAGAGCGACCAATCATTTAATGATCGTGCGTTTTACTGAGCATCCATTGTTCTCTCACAAATGAATTGACCGCAAACGAATTGATCGAAACTTACAGCTTACGTTGTTGTAATCTAGTATAGTAAAGTAAATTTTGTTCTCTGTTTTTACCTTAACCAAACCTATTGTTTTATTGAAACTGAATTCGAATATAGCTTATATAGTCCTCAGCCATTGGCGCTGGCTCGAATTGTATCATATCTATTTGTAAATGCGCAATGTATTGCATCTTATCAATTCGTGTCTATTCTCTATCTTGGCTGGTAACTATAAACTGAGGTTTAGCAGTTGTACTTATATGTAATCGATACAGCGCCTTCTTGCATGTATATTTAACTCTATATGCGTTCATCGGTTCAAAATCAATGAACACTCAATCTGTATATCAGACAGCTAGCAAAATGCAATGACGTTATCATGCTTCATACTTCGAAAAGGCAACTTGACTTGAATTGTGACTTGACTCGTGACTTGACTTGACTTGACTCGACTTGACTCGAGTCACCTCTAAAAATGGAGTGACTTGACTTGACTCGAGTCACATTTGAAAATCGATTGACTTGACTTGACTCGAGTCAAAATGTGCAATGACTCGAAATGACTCGTGACTCGAAGGTAGTGACTTGATCCCAACACTGGTACAGGGGTGATCTCTTTGTGATCTTATGATACACCGGTAATTTGCACACGCCTGTTTGTAACGCATTTCTACGGGCGGCTCGTTGCAAAGAAATTGTAGTGCATGTATCGGAGTGCTCCTCATTGCTCCGCTGCAGAGTCTCAACGCGTTATTTTGTAGCGTCTGAAGTCCTTTGGAGACATATTTCGGTGAAGCGAAATATGCTTCGATGCCATATTCGATGATCGAGCGTATCAGTGCCCTATACAGTACTAACATGCATTCTTTGGAGGCCCCCCATGTAGTTCCACTCAGACAACGAAGAATATTCATCCTGGATGTGCATTTTTTGACCACAGATTGTAGGTGTGGTTTATATGAGAGTCTCGAATCAAATATTATGCCGAGATATGTGTATTCTTTTAGGAAGGGTATGGGATCACTTCCAGACAAAATCTCAAGGGAAGGTAACTTGCGACGTCTCGTGAACAAAATGGCGGCAGATTTTGCGCTATTTATCTTCATGCCCCATTTCAAGCACCAATTTGTGATCGCCGTGAGAGTCGTCTGTGTATCATTGCGCACCGTGTCGATGTTCAGCCCGGACTCGTAAAAACAAATGTCATCACCGTATATGTTAAGTTTTGAGGCGATTTTATCAGGAAGGTCGTTCATCATCACAGCGAATAATAATGGCGAGAGAATACTTCCCTGGGCAATTCCATTGTCAGTATGGAAGATTTCGGACAGGGTTGTACCCACGCGCACTCGAAATGTTCTCTGTTTCAGGAATGAGTGTATCCATCGTATTGCATTTCCTGAGATACCCATTTTGCGCAATTTAAATAAGATAGCTCCTTGCCACGCCATGTCGTAGGCTTTCTCTAAATCGAGGAAGACCGATATTGTGTATCTCTTATTTGCGATAGCTTTGTAGACTTCGTCGTGTAGCGATAAGATGCAGTCTCGGGTACCGCGTCCTTTTCGAAACCCACTCTGTGCAGGGTGGAGGAGATGGTTACTTTCCAGATACCAAGTCAGCCGATTGCTAATCATACGCTCAAAGATTTTACATAAATCGCTTGTGAGCGAGATTGGTCTGTAACTGCTAACTTCGGAAGCGGGTTTTGCTTTTTTGTGAATCGGAACTACCACTGCGTGCTTCCAGGAAGGAGGGCATATGCCATCGCCCCAGGACTTGTTGATTATTCGGAGATATTCAATTGCGGTTCGTTGGGACACGTTTCGCCTCATCTGGTGGCATATTCCATCATGGCCGGGCGACGCACCTTTTCTTTGACGGATTACCGTCATCAGTTCGTCCATTGTATACGGCGCGTTTATTCCAGTGTTCGACCCTATTTCCTGTAACAGCGGGGTCAGCTTATCAGCTTCAAACAAGTTGCGTCTAGTTTGCTCTACTTGTCCAAGGTTTTGGTTCCCACATACCGATGCAAAGTGCTTTCCAAGTGCGTTTGCTATCTGTTTTTCGTCAGTGAAAACGAGATTGTCGCTTTTCAGCGCAGTAATCACATTCCAGGATTGACTACCCCCCATAGCGCGGATAACTCTCCATACCTTCGAGACGCTCGTTGTTCTGTTCAATGAGCTACAGAAAGATTCCCAGTATGATTTTTTTGCTGTTATGATAGTCTTCTTCGCCATAGCCCGTCGGCGCTTGAAGTTTACCACATCGTCCACTTGGAAACTCCGTTTCATCTTAAGAAAGGCTGCGCGTTTGAGACGTACGGCCTTTGCACAATCTGCATTCCACCATGGGACGCTTGGTTTGTTCGAAGGTTTTGTTAGGGGAATAGTAGCTTTCGCGGCTTGAGAGAGAGCTTGAGTGAATTCCTCTGGCGATAGAGGCTCTGTTTCGTCTTTAATTTTCGATTGTATATGGTGTTCACTCGTCTGTCTGAATTTTTTCCAGTTCGCATTCCGCAAAGACCAGGTTTCAAGATGCACATCGTTTACATGAATTTTGTGATCAATTCGAATCCAAATCACGTTGTGATCGCTTCCAAAAAGATTTTCGGTGACGTGGGTAGTGCATCTATTTGCGATACCGTTCGAAGTGATCGTTAAATCTTACAGTGACGCCCGGCCGCGGTTGGGGAACGACAAATCGATTCTAGTTGGAACTGTGGTGTTCAGCACTACCATGTCTTTGCTATCGATAATATGCCCCATGTGTCTTCCACAGGTATTCATCGCGCTACTACCCCATAAAGGATGATGCGCATTGAAATCTCCCAGAATTACGAATTTCGCTGTGCATCTACTGAAACATCGTTGCAGCAGTGACCTTGAGAGTTTTTTGTTAGGAGGGATGTACACGTTCATCATTGTAAGGCCTTGAATTGATATGATCTGGGACTCGATTGGCTGTACACTTTCTGTTGACATTTCTAAAAATGGGATTCGCGACTTGATAAACATGCATAGGCCACCGCCGTGGATATTTCTATCCTTCCTCAGAATAACATAACCCGGTATTTTTGGAGAGTATTTTGGTACCAAATGCGTCTCTTGTAATGCAATAATATCCGGCTTTCCATCCAAATCTAGAATGTACTTTTTGAGTTCGTCCAGTTTCCTATAGATACCTCGGCAATTCCACTGCATTATTTTTAACATGGTGAATTCTCTTGGTATGACATGCTCAAATCCATGACCGGCTCAAAATCTGCTTGCTCGTTGTGTGTTGTTGTGAGTTCTCGTTGTGATGAAATCGATTGATTCGACGTGGTTTCTGTGTTCGACGCGGCTGCATTGGACATCGGTCGATTTGGCATGCTTTTAGTGTTTGACGCGGCTTTATTTGATGTCGATCGATTTGGAGTGTTTTCTGTAAATGACGAAGCTGTATTGGGTAAAGACATACCGAGAAAAGATTCTGCGGACTTGGCAACAATGGATGCAACGTTTATTTCTGTACCTTCATTCATGCAGATGAATGCACTTTTTATCACGTCTGCTATAAATTGGAGAAATTCTGTTGTGGCAATGGAGATGTAGCCAGCACGGTTGTGGTTAGCGGCTATCGGGTTACTGTGTTTTTTGGCGTTGGGAGCAGTGTCAGTCGCGGGTACATCTCTCCTTGGAGTGATGGCCGTGGGCATTGTTACTGCGTTGTTTCCTACAGGTGTCGAGTTTTGATGATGAAGGATAATTGCAGCGGGGCGCGGCAGAGTCGGGAAATCATCATATGATTGTGTGTTTGGCGGCATTTGTGTTAAAGTGTACTGTTGTCTGGCTTCCCAGTAACCTATTCCCTGTTGTGTCATTATCGAGTTAATTTTCCCTTCCTGTCGGTAACGCGCACAACCGCCGTAACCAGCAGAGTGTTTCTCACCACAGTTCACACATCTTGGCTCTTTGTCGCAATTCTCGTATTTGTGCTGTTCTCCACATCTGGTGCAGCGTTGTGTGCTACGGCAGTATTTAGACTTGTGCCCAAACCGATTGCAGTTATAACATCTAGTTGGCGGTGGGTTATAAACTCGGTAGCGAAATTGCATGAAACCGATTTTTACCACCGTTGGTAATATGGTAGAGGCGAAGCATAACAGAACTGATCGACTCGGCTTAGACTCTCCGTTTGACTTATAAGAAAACCGTCGCACAAATGTGACTTTGTGCATTGCTAATTCAGTTTGGATCTCTTCGTTGGTTAGATCCAAGGGAACATCTCCTATAACTCCCCGCGTCTCGGGTGTTTTCGTTTTGTACAGCTCGGCTCGTACCTCTATTGGTTTATCAGTAGTACCAAGGTTAGTGCACGTCAGCAGTTTCGAGACCTGATCGTAGCTCGCGCATAATACGCACAAGTCGCCGGAAGGAAGTACTTTGATATCTTTGTAGGCACCGCCCAACACCTTATACAGATGTCTATTGATGACCAATGGATTGAAAGATCGTAGTTGCCTAGTTATACCCTTGACGATAACTGAATTACTAGTTTGTACCGAGTTGCTTGGAGCTGATTCTTTAGAAGCAGGTCCATTGAGCTGGTCTTCTGCGGAGCGCTTATGCGCTCCTTTTTTACTTGACATTAACTACGAAACTCTGACAACTACGAAACTCTGACAACACTGACTATTAGGAATGTAATGTAATATAAACGACTGTTCTCTTGAAGAGACTTCACCACACGCGCTGCAGCCTTCGTGTCGAAGCTAATTCCCTTGATTAGGACACGTCCTTTCGCCACGACGCTCACCTCACGAATGTTTCGGCCGAGGTCTTTCTTTAGTAGCACACTTCGTGAAGTCGCATGTTGGTCGAAACTGCGAATGTATCTTTTGGTGTGTCGTGGCACGGTATTGACTGGAACCTAAATCCCTATTACTATAAATTAGGGCTGCTTTTAAAACAAAAATCAATTTAAAGCAATCATGTTTAAAACAAGGCCCTTGTTTAAAAAAAGTTTTTTTTTTAAACCACGACGTCACAAAAGAATCGAAGAATTGTGACGTCCTAGTGGATTGAGATTGACAATTGAAAATGTAAGGTAAATATAGCTCCTTTGACGAAATATCTGGACTATAACTGTTGAACATTTTATTTATGGATTTCAATCGTCCCATATATCGATGTATGTCCGCCAAATCGGGTGGTAATCGTCCGTAGTCTCATACAACATGTTTTTGGAAAGTGTTTACATAATTATGACATATTGTTACTACTTAAAAAACACAATTTAGTTTTTTTTTAAGCCTTTGTTTTTAAACACCATTTAAAACATGTTTTAAGCACAGTGTTTTGAACCAGTGGTTCTCAACCGCCGGTCCGTAGACCGGTGCCGGTCCGCGACGACGTTACTGCCGTCCGCGGGGTGCATTACAATTTAATACCCAAATTTCAAAATGCGATATGTTGAAGGTAAGTCCATTGGTAAAATAAATAAAACCTCAAATTTTATACAGATTCAGAACTTCGCGAGGTAACATTAGGGCTGGAAACATGTTTGATTTGACTTGAAGTTACAGCTGTGCCATTTGACGACATGCGAGCGACAAGTACAAGCTGACTCACTAAACCGCACAGTTTGCGCGATCATTAGTCTTCGATTAATTCATTTTGCGCAGGACCGTATCTGTCACATCCCAAACCTCGCAATTGGAGCGAGGCCGAGCTCAAAATTATTTCGTGAAATAACATAAATTATTGAGTGTATTTTGAAACTTTATCCAACTTTTTTCAAATTTTTCCGCGCCTTGCGCGATTGTACATCACTAAATGTTATGCTTATCGGGTGCCATTCCATCAAGAAATACGCGTGATTCATAGAAATAGGCATTTCAGCGTCAGTCATTACTGCGCCACAACACACCAACACATAATGAAGTTCAGGCCTCTCACGCTTTCCCTTCACTCAGTTTTTCTTTCACATTATCAGGTGATTGCCAAAGAAAAAATTTGAACTTTCCGGCTCAGCTCTCGAAATAGCCGCCGTAGCGTTACTACAGTGCTGACTAATTATGTCTCAGTCGAATTTGGCCCTATATTTAACCTAAATTCTCAAAAAAGAGGACATTCGGGCGTCCTCCGATGGCACTTTAAAAAAAGTCAAAAACGAGGACTAATCCTCTTAAAAGAGGACGTATGGTAACCCTGCAATACAGGATGTTTGGTGATCACGCTGGCATGAAGACGATATCTTTTTTGAATGGACAGCATCTGTTGCAACCTGTCCTAATGTCGACCATCATTACTATAAACGTTGGAGGCTACTTTGGGTAAGTTTGATCTTTGTAGATGCTTGTGATTATGGGATGGTATTTATCCAAGTTTGGATCAGATTGCGCTGATTTGTTATGAGGCTTTCTTGTGATCTGTATTCAGGGCAAACGGCAGACTAGTTGTTTATCTAGACTTATTAGACCGAAAAGCAGGTAATCTAATTCTGTCTAATCTAACTAATTTTGAAATACTGTGTACTGTGTAGCTACAATTCTGATGCAGTTTAAAAAAACTGTGTACTCCTAATTCAAATTCTAGTCTAATTTGAAAAAAGTGTATTCTGATATAATTTGGAAAAGCTGAAAATATTCCTAGTTGTCCAAATCTGATACAGTAGTGGTGTTAACATTTGTGTCACTCATCCCAACCCTGTAGAGAAACAGGGTTGTAACCAAGTCACAAGGTTTCAGGTAACAAGTCAATCTCATTTTTATAGTTTTGACTCGAGCCATTTTAAATTCACCACTGAGTCAAGTCCAAGTCACGGAGTGGAGTGTCGAGTGCGAGGTATAGTGTTTTGACTCGAGTCCGAGTCATTGTGTTTTGACTGTTTAGCTCCCAGTTAACGTCATGCGAAACCCACTTTTTACACAACTCTGCCCGGTGATATTGAATGCTTCCCATTCATAATAAACTAATTTTCCTCACTTTCGACAGTTTCTGGTAGCATTTTCAAGTACCAGTACTGATAGACGAAATAATAATAGCGTGATAACTTGATCATTCTTGAAATTAAAATGGAATGCCTGTTAGCAGACCCAACCTCGAGTCGTGCGCAATGACTCGAGTACAAGTCGAGTCACTTTTCGTTTTTATGAAAATGACTCGAGTCACCAAAAAATGGCGACTCGAGTCTGACATTACAACCCTGCCAAGAACTAATGGAGGTTCACCTACCGCCTGAAAACGTCCCACCCAGGCCGACAGTATCTCATCACTTACTCTTGTCCCTACCTCGTTGTGATCATCAAGCACACCATGGGCTGCTGTAGCATTTTATTTTCAGATGTAGATGAAAATGTCCAATATCGACATGTCATAACAGAGCGCCACAGACCGTGCACCGATGGACGAGGATATTACTATGTCTGATGTTGAAAAACCTGAAACTGTCACTGACACCTAACCCATTTGCTGGATATCTAGGGTCATGGCTATCTTTCATGTTAACCGTGTTTATACTTTGGTATCTGTGTTGTCATCCATCTATCCTGCTGTTCCCTTCCAGCTGTGCCCCGGATAGCTTTGCAGAACTTGCAGGCATCTAGCAAGTTGTTGATTAATTGACAAGATTCCTTTTAATTCGCCAATATACAATCCTGCACAATGCACATGAATATTGAGAGCAGTTCATTTATCGAATAGATGAGAAATTAGAGGCTTGCAGCCATATAAATAGCAGTCAACAATAGCTCGGATTTTAGTGTTCATATGACCACGGTATTCTATCCTCCTTTTTTGTGGTACTGTTTGATGATAAGCATCGTCATTGATCCATCGTAGCCTTCTATGTAATAACGTTCTTTAATGACCGTGCGACAACTGATAACAAACATTAGATGCGCAGGGAGACAGTTAATAGGGCAGATAGAATGTGTTAATCTGAAAAAATATAAAAGAATATTAGAAACTACAAAGTGTCGAGAGCATAGTAAAAATCAATATGACGTGCAATAAGAACTAAGTGCCGGTAGTGCTATGCGGATATGCTAACAGTATAATACACACAAGCGGGCTCGGCGCAGTGATAACTTATAGATCGTTATCTGTATTTCTATTTATTTAACTTAGGCTACTTCGATTGGACATAGATAGAAATCGCTTAAAACGACTAATATACGTTTCTACATTCTTGATTGATTTTTTAATCTAAGGAAGGAGGTTGACGAGTTACTGTGCACATATAGTCGCCAGCTTCACTGGCCTTTTTTAGTAACCAGCACGCCAAATTGAGAGGTGGGGTCGCGACCATAAAAAGTTTGGGAACCCATGCTCTAGATGCTAGCGACATAATTAAACACTATCCTGTATTGATGGATCGAAAGTGATCGGAGTTGGCATAAGCTGGTCGGATATTTTATTTACAGACCATTTACTATCCAATTTATGATGCAATTCAAACATGTAGCATTGTAGCCTAAATACTGCACATTGTACAGCACTATAGCATATTAGAAACCACAAAGGACACTGGCGTCGATGTTCAACTTAATAGCGACGTACAGTCATAAACTACATTTAAATTATTTAGACTAGTCATGATAACGAAAATTGTGCAACTTTGCATTTATTCATAGGTTAAATACCGTAATAAATGATCAAACTGAAATACAAAAGAACAGTTGCATCGACTAGCCTAATCCCTATTGCTCCAACAACTCACAAGACGTGGGTGCTAATATATACAATTATACATACACGCACGTCGCACAATCACAACAACAAGAAGATGAGATCACTCATGCGTTTAGGGAAACTATTAGAGAGAGAGATAGTAGTAAGAGATAATCATACAATAATAATGACAATTAACTTACTAAACCCGGTGTATGGCCGTTACGTAAGCCGTAGCATCACAGCAAACCACCAAAACATTCTGGGTTGATTGATTGTTACCTATTGATTGTTATTCAACCGTAAATGATTGACAGGCCACGCAGTTACCGTTCTATCCAATGATATATATACAATGATTGGAAACTCCAGTGAGCTCTGCGTTTGAGCGCGTCGCGAGTCATGCTTCACTACAGGTATGAAATCGATGTAAACAAACGGTTCGCCAGCAATCTTTCTTCAGGAACTGGCGTTAATGTAGTGAAAAGTTTTTCATCGAGACCTCTTTTGCACGTGAAATGTGTGCATACTGTACAGGTTTTGGCCAATACCAGTAGCATGGCTTAATATTCAGACGAAACTGATGTACCAGTGTGCCTACGTGATGAACATTGTGATCGGAGGTGGTCTCGCAGTATCAAATAAAGGTGGATACTTCATAGTACGAGCTAGAGTTGGGATCAGGTCACTATCTTCAAGTCATTGCAAATTTTTTATCAAGTCACGAAGTCATTTCTAAATTTTTCAAGTCAATTCAGGCAGGTTCTAAAACTGCCTCTGAAGTCAGGCCTTCTGAAGTTGTGGCCCTACAATATTACAACATATAATATATAAAACAACTTAGTTGCTCACACAATTATCGTAATCAACCCTTCACTTTTAAAAAATCAGGTGACATAAATGCTGCCAGAATATTTTAAAATCCTCTTTTAACAATCCTTCTAGGTTCTGCACATCTATATTGACGCTCACCCACAGTATCTATTAATTTTTTTGGCTGTGTCGTACATGCAAGGTTGCAACCGCTGCTAAAATGCCTCACAGCTAGTCGGTACTTTGATAAATGTGCATTGTTAAAAGTTATATTAGATCCTAGTATGCAGCGCTGCCTCACTATGCTCAAGAATCCAACAAAAACTAAACCAATTTGGGAAAAGCAGTGAATTAGTACCCCAGAAAGGTCGATTGCAGCACTCCCCCACAGCCGACATACGCAATTCCGTACCTCTACTCAAGCATATCCCGCGACGGACTGATTTCGCCGGGAATCTATCTTATAGCGTTAAGGGGCGTGGCAGTTTCCAATCATTGTATATATATCATTGGTTCTATCCCATTCAGTTTTCCATGATAGGACACTATGCTGAAACCATAGCCTCCTAAAAAGAGAGCACATTTTATAACTTTCCAGACTTATAATACCGGAGTTAAATCCGAAGAATTAGTAAATTCATTACGAGTTTGACGTCATTTAACTAAAAAAACGTCATTTTCCGACTCGACTCCAGAAATACGCACTTTCAATTTCTCCGTTGGTTGACTAAAAAAAGGTCAACTTTCTGGCTCAACTCCCGAAAGACCCGCTTAGTACTGATTTCCAATATCTCAGCGGAATTTTAACATACATTTAAGCAAAATTTTCAAAAAAGAGGAGAAATTCTCAAAAAAGAGGACAATTTCCAAAATGTCAAAAACGAGGTCAAATCCTCTTAAAATAGGACGGATAGTAACCCTATTATAAGGGCTGATAAAACGGAGTTCTGATCCTATCCGAATCCTGTTTCCGTCTTTAATGTTTGAATCCTTGACAATTGCGCTCGTAAAAGTGACGCAAATTCATCCTAAAGCTTGTTGGTTTGTGGTATTCATGGTGTTTTCGACTGCTATGGTCATTTACACCAGGCCGATATTCCTATATGATTACTATTAGCTTGGACTTGGACTTGGACTCGGAATTTCGAACTATACATTTCAACGTGTACTTAAACTATGGGCTGTATAAATTGAACCGGGAACTATGAAGGTGATAAAGCGAAGTTCTGGGGCCCCCAGACCCCCCTTTGCCTATCCGTTTTTTGCCGCAATTTGACATCTGTATTGGGTGTCCGTTTACTGAATCAGCTATTCCCGCGTGAAGACGCGTGAAGCGCGAAAAATTTCAGTAACTAATGTTCGAATCGGGCAATATGGTCGGGAATTACATATATATTGCTATCAATTTTGATCCTCTCTCTGCTCACGTAATCAGATTTACCGAAACTGTAGGGCCCGTAAACAATAATTACCCATCTTCGGGCGGACGGAACCGTTGGTATGACTTCGTTACATGATTTTATTTCGTTATCACCTGTCTGCTATATCAAAAATATAGAATCGCTCAAACGTAGGCTACTAACTAAAACACGCACACAATTTCAAATTGGTATTTCTTCACGGGCATATATTTTTACCTGCGGGATGGTATTTGTCTTCTGAGGTCCTGATTGCCAAGACAGGAACATATGGCGCCAGTCATTTAGGCGCCTATGGACAATTAAACCTATTATTTTGCATGTATAACGAAGTTTTCGGTCTGCGTAAGGGCAGTCCTTTTTGGCCAAGCTTTTCGCGCTGCCGATCGTTTTGGCACACTTCTTGGAGCCGCATGTAATATGTCCTAAATCGTTATATATCTTGGTGCGTATAGTGGCGTGGTAATGGCTAACGCTGATATGTCCATTTCTATAAATCGTGCTTGTTTTTTCTTAGGGGGAATAGTACCAAATAATTAGGATATCTGGCAACATTAAATTTTTGAAAAAGTTGCATAAATTTTCAAAAAATACTCTATAATTTATGTTCATTCACAAAATAGTTTTAGGCCCCCTTCGAGCTCGCCCACCCCCCAATACGGGGGTTTTGGGTGTGGCAGTTATGGTCCTGCATATATGTTATGATGAACAGTGTTTTTATTGCATGACGCGCCATATTAGCAAGCCATACACTACAGGCGCGAGATAGGCTATATCTCCCTTCAAATTGAATTTGCCATCGCGGCGCCGTGATTGTTGCGGCGAGATGACGTAGTGGTATAGGTTAATCCCAGGGTTGTAACCAAGTCACATTGTTCCGAGTCACGAGTCAATCTTACTTTTGTGGTTTTGACTCGAGTCAAGTCGAGTCATTTTCAATTCATCACCGAGTCGAGTCCGAGTCCAAGTCACCGTTTAAAGGGTCAAGTCCGAGTCATAGTGTTATGACTCGAGTCCGAGTCCAAGTCACAGCATTGAAGTCATTTTCAACCCATGTTTTCAATCCTGCTTGGGTGATATCGACTATCGAATTCCTTGCTTGCCAAACATGCTTATTTTTCCCTATCAGAGTCTTGGCACATGTTTATTTAGGCAGATTACAAACAGTTCCTGACCTCATTTACCGATGCTACAGATAGACGAGACAGGCCGCCAATATGATAACTTTACTAATCCTAGAACTTAAAATCAAATATCTGTCTTGTCAGTCTGATACATCACAAGTATAAGCATTCAGTTTTTATTGCGAGCAAATCGACGACAGCTCACAAATAGCTTGTAGAGAACCAACGAATTCACGTCTACATCCGAAAGAGAATAAACGAATTAACGTCTAGATACCAGCTGATAGAGAATCAACAGAAGCATGTTTATGTAGAGGTACAGTTTTTCTTTCACGTTATCAGGTGGTTGACTAAAAAAAAAGGTTGACTAAAGAAAAGGTCAACTATCCTGCTCAGCTCCCGAAATAGTTGCTGGAGCGTTACTTCAGTGTTGATTTACTGTATCTTAGTCGAATTTGCCCTACATTTACAAAAAATTCTCAAAAAGGACAAAATCTTAAAAAGGAGGCTACTTGTTAAAATTGTTAGATTGTCTAAAAGTACTTAAATTCGGCTCAATTCCTACCTGTAGAAAGCAATGCTATGAGATCAAATTTTGGAATAATTACAAATAGAGACTTTCGAATTTTACCGCCTACCTAATGATATTGTTAGATTGTGTAAAAATATGGTTCATAGCAAATTTGGCTAAATTCCAACAAGAAGAAGCGAAGTTATTAGAGTGGAATATTTTGGATATGAAAAAATAGTCGGCTTGCTACTATAGTATGTAGTTACATAATATGAAAGAATTTCCCTCTAAAAATACTCCATTTACTTAGAAATCCAAAATTTTCTCCTCTCATATCATTGATTCTACTTTTTAAAATTAAGCCAGATTCGGTGTTCTTTTTATGCAACATAATAATTTTATCAAGTATCTACCTAGTAGATTGAAAAAAAAAGAAGTTATTTTGGAACAGCCCTATTGTACAGACATCACACAACATTAGCCATTCATTAGTACTAACGTGCACAATGCGCATACCTAACAAAACGTCAAATGGACGGGGGGTGGTATTGTGTGTTTTCACAAACAGCAGATCAAATCAATGAGTTACACTTCAAAAATACTAAAGTGGAAAGGAGATCCTCAGATATGTTAAAGCGGCATGGCCTTAGAATAAATCCACGTCTACTAAATACACGTTCCACTGGCGCACTAGATGCAGGAATTGACAAGCATCTTGGAACCACACTGAAGAGCATTGGATACTCATTCTTTCTAGTCGCTCAAAAATGCATAAAATCACCACCTTCAAATCTACACATGAGCTTACAGCCTCTTCCAAGTACTTGACCATCTGAGTCATTTCATTGGCTCTAATTGAACTTTGCTTCTACTGTTTGCTTGTATAAAAGTCTTGAGTACTTAGATTGCGCAAGATCTATTTATTACCTCTCACTGGATGATTTTGTACAATGCAATATGCATTGCTACTATGTACCATTGTCTGTTGGTTTTACGGCGGCATATCTGATATCAGACGAGTGCAACAAAAGCAGTGGTGACAAATAGCGATGTCGGCAGAATTCGTCAGATGCATTGATCTAACCATTACGATTCGCAAATTTCTTCATCTTCAAGTCATATAAAATTATCCGAGTCACTGACTTGGGTCGAGTCATGCGTAATGACTCGAGTACAAGTCGAGTCAATCCAAATATTGACTCGAGTCGAGTCGAGTCATTTTCCCATTTCAAGAAAATGACTCGAGTCAAGTCGAGTCACAAAAAAATCGTGACTCGAGTCATTACAACCCTGGTTAATCCATATCTACATCACCAATGGGTTGCGGGCTCGAGTCCGACTCTAGAATTCCTACTTAAGTGTTGGGGGTTTATCTAGGCTCCTCCTCGCCATTTCATCCTCGTAAGCGGTGGCTTATAGCAGGCCTGGGCAAAGTGCGGCCCGCGAAGCCATTCTGTGCGGCCCGCGAAAGGTTGCTTGGAATTCATAACATTAAATCTGCTTTTTGAATGTTGATGCGTGAACTAAAGCCATATAGGCTATATCAACTAAACAGGAAATTCATTTACGTTGAAGCCTGTTCATTAATATGCAACGATTACGCTGCCTACGTACCTCGCATGCGTAATCCAGACTCAAAATGAAGGCAATGTGGCAAAGTATGAGTAACAGTTGAATTCATAAGAAATCACTATTTCCATACAGTTTGGGTCAAACCTTCTTTGTTGCCATTGTCACATTACGCCAGAGGTGGTCAAAGTAGTCAAGAAAGCTACTTAAGTAGAAGTAGAAGGGGCGACGAAAAAAATCTACTCAAGTACTTCTTACATAAGCAACGTAAAACTACTTGAAGTAAAAGTAGAATTGACTGACTTTAAATCTACTCAAGTAAGTAAGTAGATGTGAAAACGATCGTAATTCGTTCGCATGCACTGTCAAAAGCTGCAAATAGAGCTATGCGGAAGGTGAAAATATTGATGCATCCAGGAGGTGTCAATCTTGGACAGAATATGCAGTCGTCCACATCATTGGATGTAAATGATAGTATTGATATGGAAATGCGATACTAATCCTTTGTTTACTCGAACACCCCGTTATAGAGAATATCATGGCATGTAGCCCTCCCTCATACTCAGCGCCGTAACAGCACTTCGTCAGCCCCCCCCCCCCCAAACGTTGGTCTTGGGCCCCCCAGAGGGTGATAAATCGGACTTATAGGGGCTTCGCGCCCCAGACCCCCCTCGTCTATCCGCTCTTTGCAGCTACTTTTCATCAATATTCGGTGTTCGTTTAGTGGGCCTCTCATTCTCGCCTATACGTGCTAAGCGCAAAGAAATTCAAGAATTCATGATTGAATCGGTCAGTATCATCGGGGATTGCATATATATTGCTATCAATTTTTATACCTTATCTGCTGACGTAATCAGATTTACCGGTAGAGCTGGGTGAGATGTATTTGAAAAGGTAGGACCCCTCAATAATAATTAAACATCTGTGGGCATATACCCGTTGGCAGGAACGAAACAGCACTTCTTTGGGTTCCAAAAAAACTTGGGTCTTGTACTCCCATAGGGTGATAATCCGACCCCCCCCATCGAGTTGATCGCTGTAGCCACGAAATTAGCCGTACTGGATTTAGTGAGCCAACGCTGAGCGCAAAAGTTTTCGATAATTAATGATAAAATCGGTCAATAAAACCGGGTATAGCATATATAGGGTAGAGCGAGGTAACGCGCCTACCCTAAGCGGGAAACGTCATAATATCCACCAAACTATTGGAAACGGGTTGAATTTCGGAATTTGCGCGTGAGATATCGTCCCCACTTTAGCACGATTTTCTTGACAGTCCAAGTATCAATTATCATGTGTAAAATTATCATATATCCATGTTCATCAATTTGACGTTTTGCTACATGGGTGGGGCAAAACGCCTCCATTGGCTTTTCAACCCGGTACACCCTACTAAATACCGCATGATACTCAGTAACCGATAAATATTTAATCCCTATACAGACCTTTACAAGCTTCTCCCCCTCATCATGGTGCACCAGTTCTTTTGAAAACAAATTTCAACGAGAAATACCAACTGAATATAAGTCAAAGAACAAAGTCGGAATTTCTTGAAATGTATCATCATGTTTAGTCAGAGGGATAGCCTATATTCGCCAGCCGAATAGCAATTTCGATATGAACGATGTTCTCCGAAAAGGCATATACTTGATGAAACCATAAACGGCTACTCAATCCCTGCTTACTGGTCTTGAAGGGGTTGGGCGTTTGACTCCACGGGAGGGGTAGGCGTTTTAGCCTCGCGGTCGCCATTGTTTGCCGATCAGCTACCAGGTGGTTATTGCGTGAATTCACCTTCGGACTGTGGCTTAAAACAAGCTGCTAAGTGGATACGTTGAAATTGGGCTATGAGAAAGTGAGAATTATTTTAAAAAAAAATACTTTTTATTGATTTATGCAGTGTCATTATTAAATAAAATGCGAAACATGATACATTCTTAACTAATTTGAATACCATCAACCCCAAACCCCTCTATTTCTATGGAGACGTCAAAATCTATATGGGATATTACAAAGCTGGTGTTGGTACATAGCTGCGGCTTGTGTAGCTTGGTATTTAGCTTTGTTGTTTTAACAGCTTCGCTGGGCGATGCGTGAACATCCGCGCTCTTTCGGCCTCAGCCAGTCAACGAGTGTTTGTATATTACAGCGTTTTTTTCGTAATGTCGATTCAAAATATATCTTCAATCTCTAAGCACGGCGACCTGCTCACTACAAACTAAACTGACGGGTTTCCCTCTGACTCAAGCAAATAAATATGTTGTGTTCCAAATATATTTATATGATGAGCTTCTTGGAGGTACAGAACTTCAAGATACAATTGAATAGTATATTCATATTGAAATGAACCCGAATAATTTCGGCTGACACTCGTCAGGGGTAATCGTCAGCAACTAGTAGAGAATTGGAAAGAACATCGTGTATCAACAATCGTATCACAAAATATGACGTCACCAGCATGAAATTTAGTGAATGAGAGAGCGTTCAATGTAGGCTACTATTTTAGGTGGTACCTGAACTCCTTTTGTTGACAGAGTTTTGGTCGGTGTATTTTGATAAAAGTCGACTCCAAGGCACACAAATGGAATTGTGAACGGCCTCGCCCAACGATTCGAAATCGGTCGTCTCGATAATTATTCGCACAAATCGGATTATCTAACAAAGTAATGTAGTGTACGAATATAAGTGCCACTGTGATTGTGGCTACGTGGGAAGGAACGCATAAACCAACATGTCCCCAGATTCATCAGAACACGTGCATCACGCTCGGTGGAAAGCTCACCCTTAACTCATCCGCTTAAGATTGATGCTGATGGATCAAAGGCCAGCAATTCTGCCATCGGCAAACATCTGTTAGATAATCCGATTTGTGCGAATAATTATCGAGACGACCGATTTCGAATCGTTGGGCGAGGCCGTTTACAATTCTATTTGTGTGCCTTGAAGTCGACTTTTATCAAAATATACCAACCAAAACTCTGTCAAGAAAAGGAGTTCGTGTACCGCCTAAAAATAGTACACTAAACGCTCTCTCATTCACGAAATTACATGCTGGTGACGTCATATCTTGTGATACGATTGTTGATATACAATGTTCTTTCCAATTTTCATCTAGTTGAGGACGATTACCCCTGACGAGTGTCAGCGGAAAATATTCTGGTCCATTTCAATATGAATATATTATTCAATTATATATTTATATCTATATTTATCTATATTCAAAATGCCTGTTCATCGTTCATGGGTGGGCGGTACTCACGTGGACTGATTGACTTGTTTTATAGATTATGGATTGGAAACGTATGCCATGACCGACTATAATTCGCAAAGTAACAATGGGAACATACAAGTTTTGAACTATCTGGAAACAGTTGCTTTTGTCTTTAATTGTCACGGCATAGGTACTTTGCTAAATTTGCGGTATTTTGAATCCATACTACACGAACTAGGCTACGTAATCACTGTACACAGCCGATGAGCGAGCAGGCTTGAAAGTAAGCGCATTTACGATTCAGTTTATACAGCCTATGCTGGTTTTAGTCAGAGGTGGTCAAAGTAGTCAGGAAAGCTACTCATGTAGAAGTAGAAGTAGCGACGAAAAAATCTATTCAGGTACGAGTAGATGTTCTTCTTCCATAAGCAACCTAAAACTACTCGAAGTAGAAGTAGAATTGACTGACTTTAACTCTACCCAAGTAAGTAAGTAGTTGCGAAAACGATCGTAATTTGTTCGCATGGATTGATTCATATCGATGCATACCAAGATGTATCCTATTTTCGACAGCATAAGCATTGGTCCACATCATGGGATGGAAATGATAGGGCTGATATGGAAATGCGATACTAATCCTTTGTTTACTCGAACAGCTCGTTTTCGAAAATATTATAATATGGCGCCCTTCCTCATATCAGAAGGCCTGTAGTTTAGTCGTAGGGCAATACGGAAAAGATGTATCGAATACGGTGTGAACACATTGCACGATTAGTAAACGTTAATAAAAATATGGTGGGTCGTAAATGTGCAATATTGTGTAGCTTCATTTCCGGAAATTAAAGGTATTTCTACTCATGCTTTTATACTTCAACATGTATGTTCTCCAGACAAAAGAACTGAAACTAATTAGAACTCAAAGTTATGATACTGGGAATTGAAAGAGAAAGATATGTACTACTTATAAAAGCGGAAAATGTATTTCATGTCTTTGATCGAGAAAATTTGAAAGGTGGTATGCTAAAACATGTCCAAAGCTAAAATAAAGTCAGAGACCACTTTTCCAGATTAGAACCCGCCGTGAGTAGTTATTATGATCGCTCGTGACTTGGTGTTTTTTGCATGAGGCTTTATGGGCCGCTCGCACATCGTATTGAAAACTCGTGTTGGCACATCGTACTATTTGACCCCCCCCTATCGCTCGCACATCGTAATGTGTTCTTATGGGTGCGCTCGCTTGTCGTGCTTTCAGGTATAGTCATCTCTCGCATGTCGTATTGAAAACTCGTATTGGCACATCGTACTTTTAGGTATAGGCATCTCCCGCATGTCGTACTTTCGGGTATAGGCATCTCTCGTGCGGTGTCTTATGGCTGCGTTGGCAAGCCGTACTTTCAGGTATAGGCTGCGTTGACATGTCGTACTTCGTGTTGAATATGTATCAAGTATATTGATCACGTGATTGATCCTTAGTTAATTTGTATATTCCAAATTATTATATATGACCGATTCCGGGTAATCCTAACGTTTACGGTGATCGCTCACACGGTTCTAATATCGAGTCGCGACAAATGACCGCTCGCATTCTAACTCCAAGTCTTTTCTCGCTGTCTATTGATTCGTACGCAACCTGGATAATTCCAACTTTCAGACCGGATTATTCGCACCTTCCATACCGCTGTTTCGCACCTACAGAATAGTCTGCTGTTCACAGTCGCAGCATTAAGTCGCGATTTGCCACAGAGCCGGCGTAGACGGCGATTCGAAAACCAACAATAACCCCGCTCACAAGCTAACACTTCAAATAGGTGTGAAATTTATTACAAATCCTACGATCGCTCACTAGATAACACCTCAGACATAGTCATATATCATGGTTTTGTGTTGCAGAGGTAGGAATCATTCTCAGGGTAATATTTTGGCAAAAAGTTTGTCACAGAACCATCGCAGACGGTGATTCGAAAACCAAAAATATGACACTTTCCGATGATTGCTATATGTTTTCACGCCTCCGGAATAGTGGTCTACTTTAGTTGCGTGATACAAATCAAGAGAATATTCAATCAATGTGTCAATTTGCCAACTTGAAATGAAACTCACTACACAAATCAAGTTGATTCGTATTTGAATGTGTTGATTCGTCACAACCCTTATCCTCTGAGAAATCCATTTAACGCGATCTGTTGATTCCAACGCAACCTGAATATTACTGACGCCAACTTTCGGCCGCATCGGATTATTCATACATTCTGCGCCGCTGTTTTCACACCTATAGAATCAATACCAACTAGCTCTACAAGAATCAAGAATCACAAGTATGCACATACAATCATTGTATTTATTACTGAGAAATCAAACGCTTAACAAAAAACACGCAACTAATCATTTGCCAGCTCTAGCATAACCAAAAAATTCAGGCATTGTTGATTGAAAATCCTGGAGTCCTTATTATCAAAAATGTTATAGTGCGATGTCGGAATCCATTCGCGGGATGTACTAAAGGTAAATTCAGATAATCCAAAATGAAATATTTTGACTTTGACATAGTCTGAATTGAAATAGATTGACAAACATGACTACCAACTTTCAACCCAGTCATATTTAGAGATTATACGCATATTGATTTGAAACAAGTAATGAAACCTTACAACTCTATTCACGACTGAGTTTTCCGTTTGTCAAATAGAGTTTCAGTAAATAATATCACTATGCTATCGCGATATTTGAATGTGTTACTACACACAATCGAGTCAATCAATGAAATAGCACCTGTTGTAAATATTTCTAACTTGACAACCACTTGTGCATACCGCGAGTTGCGACGCGATGAGTTAAATCGGAATATTTCAATCTATTTGTCTAAACCTTGAACAAGCTATCTGGTTATTTTTTGTTGCAATTGAGTGTACGCAAATAGTATTACGTCTCGACATCTTACCATCTTACCATATTCAAAGAGTCAACCACAAAAACATTGTCAAGTAAATCCGTTTGTAACTTACCCGACCAACTCAAACAGTATCAGTATGAAAAACAACCAAGCATACACGAGTCCATCCAATCACTAAAACCTAAAATCCATAACAAGTTCGGTTGTATTCATATCCCGACGATGCGTCTTTTTTATTCAACTTTAAAAGTCGTTACTATTCTGTAAGATACAGGAATTACTACGTGGTATATTCTGCAAGACAAAGTAATTATTACTCGATATATTTTGTAAGACAAAAGTAATTACTACTCGGTGCAGGCGACTTGAAATTAACATAATATGTTTGAGTATACGAGATTTGAAAGTATGACCAACGTAGTTGAGAATTCATTTCTTACAATCGAACACTGGTGTTATATCGAAAGTTATCATGCTGTAAACATAAGGATTGATGCATTGATTTGACATATGAGATTTTGTAATGGTCGATCATGACTTGATTATTAAATTATTCGCGTTAATTAGACCCGGCGTTGTGGTAAAGGTTATTATGACAGCAACAAACTTTTCAGTACAATTGTTATTAACATATTGAGTTGTAAAACTATACGTGTCTGAAATGTTCTTGATTGGAAAATTATTCCACCTTGGTACAAATCACTCTGCGTATCGCGGATATCAGAAAATATTTTACAAATGTAATTGTTTCCAGTTACCAAAACAAAAGATGAAACAACAATCTCATTTGTTGAATAACAACCGGCGCAGGGCTTTATTGTCAGAATCTGTGACAGCGAATTGAAACATACACACATTTCACAGTACGAAAATATCACTTTGGAATTCGAGGGCATCATTTAAACTCTTTTCACACTATCTGTCGAACGCGTGAAATGTAAAACATTACGAGGTTACACTCTAAGGCTTTGATCATCAAGAAAGTAAATAGAGGTATGTTTGTTGGATACATCCTATTCAACCGGTCTTGGTTGATACAAAACTCATAACAACAATAAAATCGCAGTATGTGCTACACTGAAATCTACAAAAATGTGTTTGGATTGCTGTTCATAGTAGTGATATCGATTTGAACCTCCAGAATAATTGTCATCATCCAACCAAACTACTGAAAGTCGTTGTCAATTTGTATGATGTTCAGTGATTGCATACTAGAACTATTTGTGCAACGGACACGATCAGAGAAATTGGAAATTTTCCCATTGTCATTCGTCCAAGTAAATGTCGTCACAATACTCAGTCACTAAAATACCATATACTTGTATGTGATTGAATCACCGGCAATTAACTAGCTAAATCAAACCCCTAAGAAATTTCACTCACTCATTGGATATTAAACAGCATCGCCTAATCGGTGTGGGTCGTTTTTTCTAAATACAAATCATATCTGTCCAGCAGAAAACAATTTTCACTCACTTGGGTAATGAAGCCAGTGTGCAATATCGATACAAGATATTTTCGTCACACAAAAAATAATCAACTTCACTCGATGTTCCCATACTACGAAACTGTACAACGGTTTCATGTTTTTTGTATGACATGGAATTAATACCGATCGAAGTAACTGTCACACAAACACACTCTTCGTGGTTAACATTCTCATCGATTCTATTGAGATCAATGTACTTCATTTGTTCTGGATTCATTTCGATATGGTTAAACATTCAACCGTGACAGATACGAATTGTCACACACTCAACTATTATCATACCGAATAGTTATTTACAACAACCGAGACACAGAAAATTTGTTTTGGACGTTTCGATTTTATTACTGGAGGTACTCGTCACTTCGCTTAATACAATCTAGATCTAAACTCCATCGAACCTTTGGTGTCTATCGTTTTGCTGGATACGAATTATGTTAGTCTAACAGTAAACAATTTTCACTATCTTGGGTTATGAACTCAGTGTGCCAGCGGCGCCAAATTTGAAGTTTTCGATCAGTTGCCGAAGCAGTTCACCTTCCACAGTTTTCTCGGTCAGCGAAACCATATCGTATTTGTAACAAATAGCTCGCGAGTCGTGTGCACTGTGTATAGCCACATTTTGCCGCCCCATAGCATCCTGGCGCTTACTCAGAACTAGAACGGCCAAGTGGCTGCTAAGCCACTGCTGTAAAGCACACGCATCGTCTGTCTCAAGATGCAACTAGTGATATTCTAGTGCAGAACTATTCTCAGCGGAGCTGTGCATTTGGGATTCTTCGACAATGTTATTGAATAGCCAACCTTTACCGATATGAATGTTTCGGAGACTGGACGAGATTGAGAGATTCTTCGGATTATCTCGGAGTCTGGGATTGAGCTCTTCGGAGTCGGATGGACTTAGTTGCCGGAGGGATTCGGATCATCGAAAAGCACTATCCGCCGATCATTGGTAAATAACTAACCTACGGATAGATACGCAACACCCGTCGTTACGCTTGCTTGCCCGGGGAAATTACTGCTCAGCAATCTGAACGCAACATAATTGCTAATCCCGTAGCTGACGACCCGCGAGCTTAAATTCAATAAAGTTGATCTTATTTGAAAGCTACTGTCGCACTGATTCCGAAAATATACATTAAAATCTAATCATGGCAAAGGAACCCCCTTGAAATACACCTCAGTCTTAAAATCGGCATTGTTCTAAACCAGTGGTGGGCAATTACTTTCCTCTGCGGGCCAAATGAGAAGTATAAAATTCGTTGGCGGCCGAGTGAAAAATTTTAGCTACACTGTTAAAAATATTCTATGCCAAATTACTGGTCTGGTCCTGGCAGCAGTTTTACGACTCTGAGACCGGTAAATTTGAAAAATATTTTCCCCGTGAATAATATTGACCGTAATTTATTTTTACAAATACTGACTGTTAAAATTTTTACGGAAAATTCCCGTTACCTGACGTAACGGAAAACGGCTGTAATACCAAGTTACTGGTCTGGTCCAGTGCAGCAGTTTTACGCTGATGAGACCAGTAAATTCGAAATAACTCTCCCCGTAATATGATTTTACATATGCTGGCCGTAGGAAGTTTTACGGAAAATTTCCGTAACTAAAGGTAACAGAAATCTGCTGTAACATCAATATACTCGTCTGGTCCCTTGCAGCAGTTTTACGTTCCTGAGACCAGTAAATTTGAATCAGGTTTATTTGTTGCGGGAACACGTAAAAAAAAAGTAAGTGTGGATAATGACGAAAATCCAGTCTTTCTTGTGAAGATCATCAGTCAGCAACTGCTTGAATGAAGAGGGCTTCATCAAAACTTCAGCAGCAGTTGAAGGATTGTACTTTGGGCCATGCTCTTTTGTAGGTTCCTCTATAATCTGAACAAAGATTATGCAGTCATCAACACAGTTACAATTTGGAAACTTTGAGACGCTATAGTATGACATACTGCGACTTTTCATATTCTTGTCAATTTCTCGAATAATGATGGCCTAGGATAGCGGTGTCGAACATAAGGCCCGCAGGCCGCGTGCGGCCTGCGAAGCAATTCTGAGTGGTTTGAAAAAAACTGTATTACCCAGCACATTTTCTGACAAATGTTGAGATATCATTGTAAGAAATACTTCCCGCAAGGCCACAAATGTCAAGATCATAGGCCGTAATATAATTATCTGACAGTGGTGTTATGGTTTTACTCTAGTCATCATCACAAACAAGTTGGTGATACTGACATCCAATTCCCCAAACTCCAAAAAGTGCACACTGAGTTCATATTTTTATGAAAAAATGAGCAAAAAAGTAGTTATTCGTGAAGTGAAAAAGAAACTGTTATATGCAGGTCGCATGGAGAATATAATAGTTACAAAAAATACAATTCAAATATATTTGGTCGGACTGCTGTATCACTCCTACTCAAAGGCCCCAGATAGACAGAGAAACCCGAATGACGATTAATAATGAGCCAAATTCTAACGTCTGCGTTTACAATTAAATCACTTGTGTTCCTCAAAGCGCATACGATGAGTTAACGGCAGATTACGAATAAAACAAAGGGAGCATACAAATATATCAGCTTATTCCGTCGTTAGAGTCAGTGTTTTAGCGGTTGAATTCAAACGATCAATCTTTGAATTTTTGCCAAAATTCCGTTGTTTGCGAGTAAAGGTGCTGCTAGAATATATCGATATGATATGATCGTGAATGTTATGTAACATACCAAAATGTATACAGGATTGATAATAAACTATTCAAGCGAAAAGTAAGGGCGGGCGTTTTGATGTACCGTAACATTTTGAAATGATATCACTGATCTGGCCCGCGAGCGGTTTGAAAGTTTTGAATCCGGCCAGCGACGCAAGTTGAGTTTGATACCCCTGGCCTAGGACTTCGTACCTGAATCATCTTTTCCAGCGTGATTGCAAACTTTTCTGGCAATATTCCTTTGCATCGCACGTCCAATGCATTTTGCGCGGCACCGTGCTAGAGGCGAAATGATCCCTTTCTATCACATAAGCATTCGACGTCATGATTCATAATGCCATAACGCTTCCATTTTCGTGTAGTTCAATGTCAGAAAATGTAATACATTCTCATAAGCCATAGCTTCTGTTCACCATTAAACTGTAACGAAAATACATAGGTCTTCAGAAACAGCTCGGATACTGCTATACCTACAATATCTGCTATCAACACCTGCAATATTCTAAAGCTAAAGTGAAGCTGTGGCTTCGAAACCCTCAATATCTTACAGCAACGCATCTTGTTATTATCCAATACGAAAACATTACGTCGATATAATATCAATCTCGAAACATTCAGCCGCACGTGCTCAGGTTCAGATATGTCTGACGTCTGACGCCGCTACGTCTCGAATATGTATGACGTCACAATGTACTGTTCGCTCGAGCAGCTACGAATTCATGATCAAACAATGGGAGACATTCACATCCATGGTCAACCACTAGAGGCGCGCCCTTCAAGTCCTACTTGTGATCTCACAGTGTTCTCACTACCCAGAAAACTATAGTGATTTAAGCCTTTATCGGCACTCGGCAGTGCATCATACCATCGATTAGTCTAAAGCTATTCACGTCATTCGAAAAAGATTAACTAACATTATGAGTTCTACGTCATCGAATGCCAATACATTTTCCTCGTGGACCGTAGACCGCCTGAAAACAGAATTGTCCAAAAGAGGTGCCAGGACTTCTGACCGAAAGAGTGATTTGGTGGAACGGTTAGTATCAGGACAGTACCGTAACAATATTGATACACTTATTCTACAAAACAAAAACTGACATTTTCCCACGCATGCATGAGATAACGACTAGATAAAAAACTGTAATCGAGGTCTCCATGCGTATCGTCACCAGTCACAACAGTCCTAAATAATTTTTTAACAGACCGTGATACATTATACATAATGTATCTGTATTCAGGTTATGCTCGTATGACAGAAACGAGGACTTCAGGTGCGGGAATTTTATTCGAACAGCTGGAGAACGATTTCCTTGGCCAATGAATGGTTATATGACACTTCAACCGGATATGATTCCATCTATTAGCAATGCCCTCATCATGAGTTATTTTATAAAGTTTGGTAGGACCGATGACGTGAAAGAAGTTAAATCAGTTTCCAAGGGAATGAAAATGCTGGAAGCCATGTGCGTTGAAGCTTGTTCCGTGCTAATGGTTGGTGAACAATATTTTTATACGGGAATGGTCAGGGCATCAATGAAACGTCATGCCAAATACTGGTGCAAATTAAGATGTAACACGTCAGGAGAATTGATGAACAGCGAATGTGAATGTACTGCAGGCGACGGGTTGAATGCGCCATGCAAACATGTAGCCTGCATTGCATTGATGCTAGTTGAATGTGGTTTGACCGGCAATGCTAGAATAAAAAAATTGTGCACCGAAGAACTTCAGAGCTTTCACCAACCAGTCTCGAAAAATGGAGGTAAATTTTTAACTGCCGAAGAGATCTTTAATGGGAAAAACGAGTCCGAAAAAAATTATGATGAAGCTTTCCATCAAAAAGCCAGATTAAAAATTCTTCATTATTGCTCAGCAAATGATCACGATATATCTGCCAAGTATTTGTTTCAACATGCGAATTTGGCTGCCGCAGTTGTTGAACATGATTATTTGGAAAGAAAGTTTACGGAATACTGGGTTGATGATGCGCTCATGGTAAGCTGCATTCATGTTAACTACTTCATATCCTGATAATGGTTGATTTCTTGCAGGTCTCTCGCGTAAAAGCACAACAAATAGAGGAACTGAGTGTAATGCAGAGTGACTGTGCATTATGGGTCAGAGAGAGGAAATGGAGGATCACTGCATCCCATTTTGGTGAGGTAATTTTAGCAACAGAGCGTCGAAATATGGTAAAATTGTGCGAGCGCATCTACGACGATGCAGACTTGAGAACTGATGCAATAATTCACGGGCGTACTCACGAAGCAACAGCCATACGAGAATTTTCGGCCGCGACAGGTCTTGTCACAACTCCGGTAGGCTTATATATTCATAACGAATACCCTTATCTGGCCGCAACTCCTGACGCGAAAATCGATTCCGACTGGATTGTTGAAGTAAAATGTCCTTATGCTGCCAGGAACGAACGAATTGTTCCTGGCAACCTCTTCCCATACCTCGAGAAACTATCGTCCAATTGTAGATTGAAAAAAAGTAACAAGTGGTATTATCAGATTCAGGGGCAGCTGGCATGTTCCAGAAAAGAAATGTGTTTTTTTGTTATAAATACATTTGTTGATCTTCACATAGAGACAATATACTACGACCCGTCATTTTTTCAACAAATTATGTTGGCTAAATTGGGCGACTTCTACAAAAGTCATTGGCGTCCTTTTATATCGCCTAAAATTGCTGACCCTGACACTGTTATCCATTCCGGATCACAGGACTTGATTCAATCCTAACCTTGATATATATGCTGCCGTATAGTATTATTTTACAGATGCAGATATGCGATATCGACCATGGCCGCTGCACCGACAACGCCGCGGACCAATGATCGACGAGGAGATTAGAAAATCCGATCGTAAAACTGTCACTGACACCCAAACCCATTTGCTTGATATGAAAGGGTCGTGATGATCCGGAGATCTTTCATTTTAACCGGGTTTATACTTTGGTCTCCTCGGTGTTTTTATACACCAAGCTGCTCACTTCCAGTTGTGCCCCGGATAACAATGCATAACTGGCTGACATCTAGCAAATGGCCGATAAAATGTCAATATACAATGTCGTTACCGCACATGACGGCGGAAAGTTGTTTATTTATTGAACAGATAACAAAGGAAAGCATACAGTCAGAATTGTGCTCGCCAGATTATTATTATTCAACCTCGAATGATTGACTGTTATATCACATTCATGTTTCAGGCTAGCGTCACTCATCACATGATAGGTTTACGAAAATTAACCAGCATAAAACAGACAAAGACAATCTTATTGCACAAAGGCAGTAGATTGAATGGTATAACACCCTGCAAAATTTTATAAGTCTTAGCGTACCCTATTATTCTTTCTACGTGCACTCGCTTTGAGGACACGGCGAAATCCGATTTTCGCTCTGATGCGCCAAGCCTTGCTCGTCCTTTCAGGAAGGTAGGGGTGTTGATCGCTACGTCAAAAGGAGCAAATAGATCCTGGACTAAAAATCCCTTGTCCGCCATAATACTATCGCCTTTCTGAAATAGGGAGGATGCATTCTGCAAAAGGCTTGATTGATCAATCATTTGCCTGTCACTCGTTGATCCACCATAGCAATCGCTTATAAATGATACTGCTCCTTTTGGCGTTATTCCAACAAGAACTTTGATCGTGTTTCGGTTTTTGTACGTCGAAAAGGTCTGTTTCTGCGCATTGATATCGGAGGGTTTTTCTATGGGAATTTCCGTAGAATCAATTATTACTCTAGTACATGGAAACAGGGCATGGTATGGTATGGTATGGTATGGAAGTATGGTATGGTATGGATCGATATTTTGGTATGGAATATGGAACAATGCATGTATGGTATGGAATGGAAGATTTTAATCTATGGTATGGAACGACATTTCCATACTTCCATACTTTGGTGTTTTATACATTTTTGTCGTTATCTGTGCAAGCTTCATGAAGCGTATACGTTGTTCGCTGTTCACGGAATACGATCGCTTTTGTTGTGTGTGAACGTGAACTGTTAAACGCTGTGTAGGATCAAATACACGCTTGTGCAACGGTTTTTGAAGCACTTGGAATGACATGATTTTGTGATGTAATAATGACAACAGTAATGTTGATCCGATATTCTATTGAGTCTAGACACGACGTCTCCGAGCGTAGTCTATCATGTGATGCAATAATTGGTAATGTTGGCTACTCCAACTACCTTATTCCTTGAGTGACGAGAGCTTACAAGCCATCATGATGCAACGCACTTAATGCTAAATGTGATTGATAATTACATTTCTTCTGAAACATTATACGCACTTATATACTATTACATACCGAGATATCTTATTGGTCATATTTCAAACGCTATGGCATTAGGATTATATATCAGGGAGTGGGGTAAATCTAGTTTGAAATTCTCGCCACACTAACCCCAGCCAAATACTGTACTAATAATCACGCAGATCGCTGCAGCATTGATCGCCTGCAGCTGGGATATTTTATGGGTGCGCCTATATTATAAATTATTTTGCGAGCATTTACTTCAAACTTGCATGTGCCTCAGGCCAATGTACCGGAAATGCGATGATATTCTTATGGAGCAGGGGCGTGCTACTTCTCTAGTCGGCGGGCCGGATATAGGAAAATTAAGTACTTGGCGGGCTGGATTGCTGAATGGATAAATTATTCGCCCATATATACAAGAAATAAATCGTATTTATTGAATGTATTTTATCGACAGCAATGTCACTTCAAAGCCATTTCTTGCCGATAATGAAAATACTACAATGTGGATTTGAGAACAGCATTGCCTTACAGGCGCCGCTACGTCTGCTTCTCTCTGATCAACTAACTCACAGTGCAATCCTTAATTAAGATTTTAAAGCGTTTGATAAGCCCCCTACACAAAATTTACCAAGATATCAATTCATTAGGGTTGAGTATATCGTAAATGCCGATAATGCAAGTCTTCTCGCTTCGAAGAACTTACCCATGAGCTCCACTCTCGCACGCTGCGCTGTGCGCAGATCTATATAATAACATGCAGTCACTAAAATTTGACGTTCAGGCAAGTAGTGGGGAATCTCAGCAGACTGGGGCCGCGGGCCACATTATCATGTAAGACGGGAAACTGTCCGCGGGTCGGACAAAATCTCGTTGCGGGCCGTATGTTGCCAGTCCCTTTTATGGACGGTCCTAGATAACAATCTGCTGACTATCTCATTTTGCTCGCGGAAGCTGTAGAGTAGAGGCACACGGCACCTCACCGCTGTGAACTAAACCTCACCAAAACAGACTCTGCGAAACTATTACCAGGAGTTGGATTCGCATCATGGCTAGTTTAAGCAATAACGACATCCGAAATATAAATAATATAGGTGCTAGAAAAGGTACTATACTTATGATATTGAAGTATTTGAAAGTATGGAATACGTATGGAGTATGGTATGGAACAATGTTGGTATGGTATGGAAAATTGCAAGTATGGTATGGAGAGAGTAAGGCAAGTATGGAGTATGGAAAATTCTCGTTCCATACCATACCATACCATGCCCTGAATGGAAATTGCTTCTTGAAACTTTCAGGCATCGTATGTAAAATGGTTGATTTTGTTGGCCAAATATTCATTTTTTTCAAGGTCGAATATGAATGCTTAATCCACGAATTGAAGATTCTTGAAACCGTGGCCTCCGAAATATCAAACATGTAGGATAGTAACGGATGATCAAGGTTCAGGCGCAGTTTTATTAATACAAGGAAAAGTTGATCCATATGTGATATCATTGAGCAAAGGTATTTGGGCTTTTCCGGGTTCTCCAAGAGTATATCATAAAACAACCTCATATGCGCAAAATTCTCAAAGCCAGTAAAGTATTGTATTCCTTTGTCGTCTGATTTGAAATTAGCCACGCGAATTTGTGGACGTGCGGACTGCATACTCTCAAGGGTCAGATTTCTATTATCGACGGCGTCTGTCTGTGTAGAGACAGTGGTGTGTTGGATTGGCATCAAATGTAACGATTCGTCATCAGTTTCTAATATATGCGGCTGCGTGCTCAACGGTGGGACTGAGCGATTATACTGAGACCTTATTTTAACGGGCTTCGAAGGTCGATCAGCAAATACTGACGGTACAGCTCCGGGTTTCAAAAGCCTCCTTTTGCAATTTTGCAGGTAATCCGACTTGGCGAAATGATCGTGGCAAACCACGTCGAAATCAAGGTTCGGCTCCCACAGATCTTTTGTCGCTTTATCGCTCCGTCTGATTGCAACTCGCCACTGCAATCGCAATTTCTTATCGCCGGGGAAAAGGTGTCCCCCGATCCGATTTTTACATTCCGGAACGCAACAATACTGAGGCATTATTTCACGCGCAAAGCTCGGAAATTGCTCTAATATATATGAAGGAAAATACAGGCTTTTATTATAAATACTTCTTGCTTGACAAATTTGACAGTGAGGCTTGGGAAATTGCTTTTCATGAAATATTTCTTGTCATGACTAAGGCCGTGGAACTACCACAAATAGAGACAAATTATTTAGACTATACCGGTACTTAAAAATGGGGCGAACGGTCTGTATTGAGCCCGTTTTAGAAATACAATAGCTGTAAATCTATGAAAAAAACTACCCCGTTTTGAACAAAATGATGGTTTGGTATTTTTTGCACGATTGTTGCTTGATAAAACGTATTCTCCGTTACAAGGATGCGATATCTATTATAGAAAGACCGTCCATTGATAGTAGACATTATATCTAAGTGACGAAAGAAGGACTGGAAGGGCGCGCCTCTAGTGGTTTGACCATGGATGTGAATGTCTCCCATTCATAAGGCCATTCGCAGGAAAAGGGTAAAGGACGTATACTCCTCTCGTCGCAATGGCAAAGGAGCATGGCGGCTATACACCAGCTCCAGTGTTTAGATATACAGTTTGCATCATACATGCGTCAAGGAGTCTACAATGGTGGCAGAACTGGTCCAACAGATAATTACACAAAAGATCATACCTGCAGCAAAACTATATAACATACCAAATTCGCTTGGCATGCTACTATTGCTAGACCTTGATGTCTCAAAGGATACTATTTATAAAGCGATATAAACGATGGTATCTGCAATGCCCAAATGTTCGGATACCATTCACCGATTAGCATTCAGCACGGCCATCGATGTCGTAATTTGCTTGATGATTGAAATATGATGTAATGACGAAAATCACATATATATGTCCATAAGACCGTAAGCGTGTGAAATGATCGAATTGTAAGTGCAATAGCAATGTTGTAACTAATGATTATCCAGTAAATCGCTTTTACGAATGCAAAAGTAAATCCAGAATACTGATTATCCAGTAAATTGCTTTTACAAATCCAAAAGTAAATATGAAATACTGGTTATCCCGTAAATTGCTTCTACGAATTTAATCTGTAATTTTTTTACCCTCTGAAAACAAGTAAATTTACTTTCGACGTGCCCGTATATTAATTTAACGAGCATTTACTGTTAATATAACTGACGGGACAAATTTACCGGTATAATTTGGGTAAATCTACGAATATTTCTGTGAGTGTATATTCTCCAGCGTATTTTATTATATTTCTGAATTACATTGTTAAGAAATGCTGCTCAGTGAATGTGTTGAAGTTAGGTAATGAGAAAGGGGCGGTAAATTTTTAAAAAATATCGATTTGCCGTTATGATTCGAAACAATGTTAAACATGACACATTTTTAATTCTCTAAACAACTATCCACGTTATTCTATTAAGACACTAAAACAGTGGTTCTCAAACTTTTTTTAGACACGTCCCCTTTATGAAAGTGAAAAATTTCGCGTCCAAACCCCCTATTATGATATAAAAAAAAAAAACATATTAAAAAGAGCAACCAGCATGCTAGCAATCCCGACGGGTAGTTTGATGGCATGGAAGGTCATGGTTGTTGATGAGAGAATTCTGCAATATCAAAGTCGGACAATACACAGAGCAATAAAATGTATAAGCTGGGGTTAAATCGCGCTGAGTGCGCAAAAATTTTTCATTCAACTTCAGCTTCACGCCCCGCAGTTCGAGAACCACTCCACTGAAATGTATATGGGATAGTAATTAAAAGCTTGTCTTGGTTGCTGCATTCCGAGCAGAGTGTAGCTCAAATAGTCTTGATGTTGAGCGAAATTTTTAGATTTTCTGAAATTCATCCTCCCTTGCCCGAGTGTTTTGTGTTTTGTCACAATTAAAATCCTTATAAATAAATAAAAATAATAACCAAAAATAATAACCAATCTCGGCACCATGCTCGGCAAAAACTAAAAGGACGGGTTTACCCCTAACTTCAGTATACAAATATTTAGTGCCCTAAACCTTCATTGAATTTCAGCTTTGGGCTTTCTCTTTTTGACATGCCTGTTCAGCGTTCATCTTTTATGGGAGATAGATATGATGAGTTATATAGAAATCGCGAGCACTGATTGACTTGTTTTTCGAATTAGGGATTTGGAAACGCCTCACGTAACAATTTGAAACACGTACGCGAACACTGCGTAATCTGACAATGACAACAGAGAAGGTTTGACCTAAGCCATATCAAAATAGTGATTTCTTATGAATTATGAATTGCTACTCATACTTTGCCACATAGCCTTTATTTTTAATCTGGATTACGCATGCGAGGTAGCCTACGTAGGCAGGGTAATAGTACGTGGCATAGTAATGAACAGGCTTCAAAGTAAACGAATTTCTTGTTTAGTTGATACAGCCTATGGTTTTAGTCCACTCATCGACATTCAAGAAGCAGGTTTAATGTTATGAATTCCAAGCAACCTTACGCGGGCCGCACAGAATAGCTTCGCTGGCCGCACTTTCCCCAGGACTGTTCTGAACAATCGCAGCGACACAGCACAATTACCATAACAATTGTAAAAACTGTTTACAAGTCAAAGAAAGTTTGCAACCTGCATTTCGTTTGTGTCGTGGATGTCTGCACTGTCGGTGAACTTATCGTTTGACATTTTACGGCTTTTAGCCTACTTGATAGGCCTACCTTCGTCGACGGCCATTGTCTGCTCACTGTGAATCATAAACGGTCAAATGAAACAACAAGGTTTACATGGCGTGATGCCATGCGTGCGTGCGGGCATTGGTTCTTATATCAACTATTCTTTGCGTTCTGTAGGATTACGTGTTTCCACTACATTCTCTTCGCTGAAGCGTTATGTTTAAGTTGGTCTTGGATCATTGAACTGGGATTACAAAGTCTGCTTCGCTGAAGGCGTTTCCGCTTTTTATAAACAGATCGCTATGAAAACGCCCAAACTATGCTCACAAAGTCAGCTTACATTTACCAAATGTCACAATATTTACCGAGGGCTCCAATTTCCTATGTCGTGAACAGTACGACATTGGGTCAAGGGATCTGATGTAGCGATCAACATTGCATTATGAGCAGTCAATGGGCCTGAGCAGTCTATTAGGCAGTCAATGAGATCTCCGTGGGCAGGTTAGACTGCAGTTATTTAGCCAGCGTATGAGAAAAACTTAAATTGTATACGTTTCATGCAGAATTACAGCGTATGTAAAACTCTACTAACATTATATGACGAAACATTTTAAAAAATATCGGCTTGATTTTTCAGGAGTCTTGCTACCGAATATTCGTAGTTTTGTACTATAGCGTTAATCGATACCCATCGAGTGTTAGCCACGAATACGTGATGAAATATGGTACAGGTTATGATAGAAGCCTAAGCGTCCATATCATCAGCATGCATATATCAAAATCTTACTGATGTACCAATATTGCGAGACAAGATCTCTTTCATTGCATCTCAATATTGCGGTGTTTTGATTTGATGATAATTTAGGTGAAATTAATGACTGACTGACATGACTTGATCAGTTATTAAAATATATCGTTAGCTATTTTATTTGAACAGAATAAACGTGACAGTTTTTAACTACCGCAATATGCATACGCTACTTCTTGCATCGATTCTAACCTGCATATATATATCGAAAAGTATAGCGACAACGGGGTGGAACTTGATTAATATTGTAGAGGAGCAAGGTGCGTGCAACTAAGCATAAGAGAAAGAATGGCAGCAATTATTTTCACAGTGATACATATCCCTATATTTTCATAGCCGATTCCAGTCTAGTTTTGTTTTCGATCACCACGAATGTAATTCCCTCTGCTGCCGATTTAAACACATTTAACCTTACGGAGGCGAACTTCAAAAGTGTCACAACTAATGCCCTGGTGAAAGCCTAACTGTCACCACTTCGCCATTTCATTTCCGCACGTCGCCTAAGATCAAAACGATTTCTTTTCAGAGGATGATAGCTGCCCAGATGGAGAAGTAATCCCCTGCAATAATACCATCAGTACCAACAATACCATTTTGCGTTATGAGCGCGGAAATTTAACTCATATCACCCATTCCATACCGAGCAAGGTAAGTAGGCTATGCGTAGATGTATGTATGGTATTCCGTGTATAACCAGCATCTCAAAACCGTTTAAATTAAAGGCTATAGTTAGAGTTTAGCAATAGTGTCGTTTTCTGCTCCTGAACCGATCTCGCGATACGGTGTGCATGAATTCTGATCCAGCTTTCCAGCCGTTTCGCAATATACCTCGGGTTTGAGGGTGGGTTTAGACGTGTACCGCTACGTTACATCAGTGCTCCTCAACTTTTTTCGTCGTGGTACACCCTTTTAACGTTTTCTCAGCCTTATCTGGGGGTGTTCAACCTTATTCCTACGGTCGCATTCCAGTGGAGAGTCGTCATAGATCATCTGGACGACAAATACTCGCGTGAAATTCACTATCGGTAACATATCGCACCGCGAAGAGCCCTTGCGGGGTTCTGAGCCATCACTGTTTTCTTCTTCTGTTTTCTAGTTGTAGAAGTAGAACACCCACACAGGAGTACTATGCACCCAAATTGCGAGTATTATTCTTAGGAAAAAAATATTTGGGATTCATTTGATATTCGGGAAAAAAATTTCAACCTCATGAATGAATTTCGTCGATAATATTGGCCTACGTAATCAAATTAAGGTGTAGATTTAGTTGAAGGGCGGTCTTCGAAACTTTTGGTCACAAAATTAATGATGATGCATCTTCCAGTTCTGTTAATCACTTTGCTGCATGTTGTTATTTCTTCTTCTTCTTCATCAGGATTGTCGGTATAGCCAAAGTATATTGAAATCACTCAAATATACTAGAAAAACCGTTATTCGTGAGACGCATTACTTTCTTATGCGTTTCGCATTCATACGGTGGGGCTCAGATTGCAAGGACACTATTAATAATAGAAACGGAGAAATCCAAGTCACCCGAGACCGTACTGACCGTGGAAAATTTTTTAAAGTCGACTTAAAAGTTTTGAGAACCAATTCAAATTGCATATTAACGGCCCCTAACACACGCTAACATAAATATGTGCAGATGGCCGTTTAATTATAATTACGGATTTGCGGCTGCATGCGTCCACAGTAGGGCGGAGCATTGACCGGAACGGGATTGGATATCCAGCCGGTTTCTCATTTTTGGCCGGAGCCGGTTCAGTACTTTTTCTGATATGGCCGGAGCCGGATCAGTACTTTGGGGCAGCCTTATCCTCTTCCACTTCCACCAATAGTTAAATTCAATCAATCAATAGTTAAAGTGAAACGTTCATGGAAATAATCCACATGCCAAGTCCAAGTTGGCATAAATACTGCAGATAGGGGTTATGCTTGATCTTTGAGTTTTTAAATTAATGTTTGCATTGTTTCAATCATTATTCAATGGGGGAGTTCCACTTCATTTTGGACAAGCGGAGGCGATAAAGATAACTCGACCCAAATCTGTTTTGTTGCTATATGCTTTACTATGGGATTGGGCTAAACATCGACCCAATTTCGTCTCTTGAGGTGCGACGAGGATGGTGAAACTATCCATATCTATATAAATTATCCATATGGATATCAAATAGCTGTTAGTCGACGATAATGATGCTATTTCGTGGCGTGTTGTCCTCGTGATGGACATTGACATTCAGATACTGTTAATTTTCTAGAGTCGTATGATATGGCTGTTGTTATATTCCTCATTGCCTAAGGATGATAGTCATTTGATATCAAAAGATGCATCAATTAGAAACAGAAAGTTATCGGGAGGATGGTTCCGTTTACGAAGAAGAGGTATGGAGGATGCCTGGTTCTGGAAAAGTTGTCTGCAGAATATCAGTTCACCAACATAATTTATCCTGCTTCCCCTGCAGTAAATCAGTCCACCCATGAGTGTTGTGTGGTATGGAAAATTATGAAATGAGGCTGTGAGGTCCTACAACATATAAAAATCATGCGTTTGAATTACCATGAAGCTGATGAAACTTCAATTGAGGCAGCCTCATCTGTTTTCAATGAAAGAGGTTGCAGAAGAGACGTCAGTGTCAAAAGCTGTTGCAAAATATAAACTGTAGAGTCATCAGTCACGGCGTCTTATTCTGACAATTCAACAATTTGGAAAAGGGGATAGCTGAATCTATAGTGATTCATCCGTTATCGAAAGAATCATAGCCTACTTGATAGTTGATAGTGAAAAGCAACCACCATCATTGCGATGATAAATCCATTAAATATGGTATCGGTACTTTTTTCAAGTACAGTCACTTCAACTTCTTCTTTGACATTCTGGTGCGTTGCCTACCGTATGGATTGAATTACAGCAGTTGGACATTGAACCCAGAGGAGTATCAGTGAAGATGAGTAAATCCAGTGATAATTATGAGCCTGAGTGGAATTGGTGGCAAGTTTACACACAACTTTGCTTCATTCCTAATTATTCCATGCAAGTACACCTTCTGTCATGCGCAACTTATTGGCCTAAACAACCACTGTTTCTGGTCTGGATTACGAGCTCTCTGTTGCGTTCAAGATATCCATGAACACTGTTGGATATTGAAAGGATGGCGTATTTTTTGTACTTCCAACAGAATGACTTGGAAATTATAGGTTTAGTTGTAAGACAGTGAAGCAAACGATCTCATAATGACTTCAACAAAACAGGACTATTGTCGGTTGCTTGCTACCTGGACTCTTTTATTTGTAGCCTATCTGATACATATTATGTTGACAGCGCAATGAACTTTGCTAAAAGCTTCAAGATTTTCAAGTTCAAACTTGATGATCAAGAATGACTAAGGCTCACAAGCTCATTTTTGTGTTTTACAATCTACAATTTCGCATTAGTATTCTCGTTGAATGTTCTTGGATGTGGTGATGCTATTTGTATGAATTGAGTTTACACCGTAGTATTTTGCTTCGTGTCTGAATGCAATCCCATACATGGGTTTCTCAAATAGCAGGTTGACATTCCTTCTTCCTCAGAATTATGTAATAGTGTAATAAGTGAGCATGTGTAATACGTTTCTTATAATTTTATATTCCAAAGTTTATGTGCTTACCATACAATTCATTTTCAGGGTCGGGCAAAAAATACTCGAGAACCTCTGCTTTATAAACTATATACGCTTTGCGACTTCATTTTTTCTGTTCCATTTTATTCAACAAGATAACTGCAACAATACAACTGGTACATCGTTTAATTGTCAATGATCAGAGAGGATGAGATTTGGTATTATTAGTATTATAACTGCAACAATACAACTGGTACATCGATTAATTGTGAATCATCAGAGAGGATGAGATTTAGTTGGTATTATTAGTATTTTATTATTTAAATATACCAACAGTAACAGATAGTGATTAGATTAAAGGACAGGACTCGGGCATTGAAATGACATGAATATATCTAGAAAGGGTTTGTGTTGAATTTAGTCCAACCTGGTGTAGTATTGGCTGCTAAATGGAGAAAATAATAATGATAGAACCATTGCAGTTGATGATAAGGATAGAATCATAATTTCAGCACTTCCGTCACGAGGACAAGACGCCAAGAAATAGCATCATTTTCGTCGGCTAACAGTTATTTGATATCCATATGGATTATTTATATTGATATGGATACTTTCACCATCCTCGTTGTACGTGAAGAGACGAAATTTGGTCCATGTTTAATCCAGTCCCATAGTAAAGCATATAGCAACAAAACAGATTTGGGTCGAGTTATCTTTATCGCCACCGCGTGTCCAAAATGAAGTGGAACTCCCCCATACTATCCTGGGAGTAGATAATTATTATCGGGGTTTTTCGGACCTGATCACGGTACATGTCCAGAATCCGGCTTTGGAGTCGGACCGGAGTCGGACGAGATCTTTAAAAAACAGGATCGAAGTAGGACCAGAGAATTTGTCGATCTGCTCCGTACTAGTCCATAGGGTGGCCACCCCTGGCCTAATCGAAATAAGAATGACCAAGGCTGCAATGTATACGAAATGCTAAATACTAATCCGGGTTCGAGGTTCTCGAGCTACCATTTAAGACAGTGGTTCTCATAATCGACTCCGATTACCAATGGCTATACCCCTGCAATTATGTCGGCCTACACTCCGCTTTTATAACCACCTGGTAGGAAGTACCAATTCAAAATTGCTAAGAAATCGTGGCGATTTACGCTAGAATCAATCTGAACTCATGTTGACTAATTCGTGTTGTAGGCCTACTCTAAAAGGAACCAATAATCCCATTATCAACGGTTGAATGATGAGGAGAAACATTGCTGGTGACATCACAAAAGGAATGTAATTTACAAGCATATAGTTGATATGAACATTGTACGATACTGCGCATCCGGTCAACCTGCTGCGAAGCATGAATTTGCTTATATATTGTGATAGCTAGTCATTAGTATTTTGTAATGCGATATCTGGTATACACAGTACGCCCTATGAACGTGGTACACCCTTTATGCATTATGGTACTCCCTGGGGTGTACGATTCACCCGGTTGAAGAGCCCTGCTCTATATGATATCCAACCCTCGATTTCTAAAAGTAACGACCATGACACAATAAGTAGTACATAGATGAAGTAAAGAGCTTCTTGAAGGTACAGAACTTCAATATACAATTGAAATGGATCCGAATATTTTTCGGCTGACACTCGTCAAGGGTAGGCTATTCGTCAGCAACTAGTGGAGAATCGGAAAGAACATCATATATCAACAATCATATCACAAACTATGACGTCACCGGCATGAAATTTGCGATAATCGGGGCGAAGAGAGAGCTTTAGCTCAATGTGCTAGTTTTAGAAAGTAGCCTACACGAACTCCTTCTGTAGGCATAGACTAGATTCAATAATATGTGTTAAATCTTCCGAAAGTACAATGTTTATGCTATGATGACTCAGAAAACCTTCATGTAATGGTAATAGGTCATCATTGACTGCATAACCGCAACCAATATCCCGTCAGCGTCCACATCCTCATTTCAGATTAAATTTTCTATCCCCTGTAATCAATCAAACCAACAATTTTATGTAAACCCACGCACCAGACAAATACCTTCTCGATACAGGAATGTCCATGGAGAATACGAGCACCACCGGGTACGACCATATACATGCGGACCACATGCTATTACCATTTTCACGTCAGCAACCTGACCGAGTATTCCGTCTGCTTTGCTTTGGAGAGCAGGACTGATACATCTACTACTTCGTCGTCCATTTGCGGAGGAGGCTACACGTCAGAGTCGTCAATTCCAGTAAATGAGGTTGACTATTCGGTGTATTACAGCGAAGGTCATACATATGGGATGGGATTTACAACCGAGATTACATTCGTTGGTGAGCCCGACATCGTAACGACCGACGCTGCGACAAGTCCAACAGAAGTCACTACCTCACGCGGATACAGCCTATCTCTAAAAGAACTGTTGCGGTCTATGCCTTTAATGACATTTTTCCTAGGGAGTGGCCGCTATTGAAAGCGGCCAACATTTTTCCTGAGTATTGCATATTGTCATGGCCTATCGTCTCATATTCCTTCCCAGAAATTCTGAATTACACGAGGCTATATATCTCGTGAAGTGTACAATGTTTACAGAATGGATCTCATTTAAGGTTACCATACGTACTCCTTTAGGAGGATTTGTCTTCTTTTTTCAGTAAATCGAAAATATCGTCAACGACGCCCAAGTGTACTCCTTTTTTGGCATCGCCCTTCTTCCTAGCGTTGACTGCCAGCCGATTATACAGGCACAACTTATAAACGCTATAGATGACGCGGAATCTGGATTTTTTACGTACTCCCACACATTTTACACCCATAGACTAAATAATCCAAACTGCTCATGCGATTGTTAGATGCCGTTCTCTCATAATTGCTATGGACTCATTTCTGTATGTTACGCATATCTTTATATTTCGAATTGCAGTCTCCAAATTTACTGACGGCCACTCCCGACGAGGGTCAGTTAAAAAGCTAAGAGTGAATAAATTGCGAATATGAATGTGTTGTTCGTTGCAATATCTTTTTCCATATACCCATATAAAATCCGACTAAACTAATTCGCGCCACCCCCGAAGAACATTTTCAAGAACAATAAAATATGTCTCCAACCACTACTTTTTGCAGATTTACATTATAATGCTGGGTCACTTTCAATCTTGTCCACATAAACTGATGGGCTTGGGGCACGGCAGTTAGGCCTACGGTCCTGCGCTGAATATTAGCATAATGGCGGACATTAATTTTCAGTGCTCGGTTATATGAAATCAGTCGCCAATTTTAATGATCCAGGGTTACGGGAGCTTCAAAATTTTCTGCGAGGAGCTTGTGAGTTGTGATTAAAAGGAATAGGTTGGAAACCATCGATGCACGCATAGCAAGAACAAAAAACGTTGTACAATAAAACAATGAAGGAGAAATTTCAATGACATCCACGTGACTGAATCAATGAATTTTTGTAATTATTAATGTTTCATAGAATTGTCAGGCGTACTAGTTGTCTGCACCTTCTCTATTTCTTAAAAGCACCTGAAAACGTTTAGCATACCAAAATTAGAGATACATTTCTTTCGATGTGTGAGGCTTGGGTCGCCAGATGTTAAAACTCAGATTTGGGCCACGCTATGAAAGTTTTAGAACAACGGGGTAGGCTTCGTTAAACCTTATTACCAGCGGCGAGATAGCGCATTGTGGTATCGTCCACAGCTGCAACACCAACGGGTTGAGGGTTTGAGCAGGGTTGTAATGACTCGAGTCACGATTTTCTGATGACTCGGCTTGACTCGAGTCATTTTCTCAAAATGCGGAAATGAATCGACTCGACTTAAGTCAATCTGCGTATATGACACGAGACTCAGACGGTCGAGACCGACATTTGATTGGGATTTCGAACAATAGTAAAGTAACCACCATATTGGGACTTTGTCTATTGGTACTGGTACTTAGAAAAAGCGACCAGAAACTGTTAAAAGTGAGGAAAATTAATATATTATAAACGCGAACCATTCGATATCATCAAACAGAGTTGTAAAAGTGGGTTTATTAAGACTTTAATTGAAAATTGAGCAGTCAACACAATGTCTTGGACTCGGACTCGAGTCATAATACCATGACTCGGACTCGAACCTCTGCTCCATGACCTTGACTTTGTGTTCAATTGAAAATGACTCGACTTGACTCGAGTCAAAACTATAAAAGTGAGATTGATTTGTGACTCGGAGCCTTGTGACTTGGTTACAACCCTGGGTTCGAGTCCTCTCATCTGTGTAAGCGGCCTCTCATAAAAGTGTAGAAGTAGGCCGCCCTGACGTCCACACCTACAAGATAAAAATGGTGAAAATTGGCCTGATATAAATGATTATAGTGGTCGACAAAAACCATGCATATCACAAAAAAAAACCTTTATACCACATAGGTTTTAATCTCCTCGGAATAACTTACAAGACAGCTAGCGATTCGAAGAAAGTAACCATATATAGACCGCATCGTCTTGCTAATAAAATCATAGATGAAGGATTTTCACCCAGGTTGGGTCAAGATTTTCCCGTTTTGGAAACTTCTTTTTCACTTTCTGCAACAAACATGGTTGTGATATATCGTCGTATATGCGTCAAAAATCATTTGACGTGCCATGAAGATGCAACTCGCGTTCCACAGATTGTCGACCCCTATTCTAGCCAATTTGGTATCTCAGTTAGCGTAAAAATATAATCCGTTCATGCAGACAAGCTAATGTGCCCACTATAATGCAATAATTTCCGGTATTTGTTTTGAAAATAATGCTTTGCCGAATGCTCCAGCGCGATCCAAAGCAAATTTCCGCGATCTGTTCCTTCTCACGACTCGCCGACTGAGATGTCAATTATTGGCCGCTTTTCTATCAACATCGATTAGATGGAACGTGTTCATATAATACAGTGGTTCTTAACCTTTTTTCCTCCAGCGCCCCCTTTCAAAAATTATCGTGCTCCAGCGCCCCCCCCCCAACCTTATATTGTAAGGAATGTAATAAAGACAATGAATAAGAGGGAGGGCCGTAACAGCACTTCGTCAACCCCCCTAAAAACGATTGCCTTGCGCACCCATAGCGTGATAAACCAAACTTCTGAGGGCTTCGCCCCAAGAACCCCGTGGCGGGATTTCGATGGTCAGCAAAGTTTGTGTGGCCTGGTCGCCCTAGGTACTAAAATTTTCTATAATGCATGAATGAATAGGTGGTAATTACATATATAAGTCGCTATAAACTTTTTATCCTCTCAGCCCACGTAATCAGATTTACCAGTAGCGCTGAGTGAGCTGTTGTATGGGAAAATAAAGGGCACGTAATTAATAATTGAACATACTCGGGCGTGCCCGTAGGTACAATTAATTCGTTACCAGGCCGTAACAGCTCTTCGTCAGCCCCCCCCAAAAAAACGTTGGTCTTGGGCCCCCCATCGGGTGATAAACCAAACTTCCGGGGGGCTTCGACCCCAGACCCCTCTTCGGCTATCCGCTATTTGCTGATACTAGTCATCTACATTGGGTGTGCATTTACTGAGGCAGCTATTCTCGCCTAGACGCGCCAGGCGCGAAAAATTTCACTAATTAATGATTGAATTGGTCAATATGATCGGGAATTGCATGTATATTGAGATTAATTTTTATCCTCTCTGTGCTCACGTAAACAGATTTACCGGTAGAGCTGAGTGATGTGTGATTGAAAAGGTAGGACCCCTCAACAATAATTATTCATCTTCGGGCGTATACCCGTTGGCAGGAACGAAACGGCACTTCGTCAGGCCCCCCGAAAAAACTTGGGTCTTGGACTCCCATAGGGTGATAAACCGACCGCCCCCTAACACGTTGTTCGTTTTTGCCACGAAATCAGCTGTACTGTTTAGCGAGCCAGTGCGCAGTGCGAAAACATTCGATAATTCATGATAAAATCGGTCAGTAAAATCGGGAATTGCATATATATTGCTATCAATTTCTTGTCCTCTCTGCTCACGCTATCAGATTTACCGGTAGAGCTGAGTGAGGTGCAATGTTCTCTCTAAGCTGCGCACGTGCGCAATGCTGACACGGTCTCTGCGCACAGAAAATCCGAAGTTATGACCTTTTTTTAGTCGTTACGCACTGTTGTCCAAGGGTCAGCGTACTGAGTTGTTGAGTGGCGCAGACTCATCAAAACTTAGAGCGATTATTGTGAGGTGTCTTGGAAACTGTAGGGCCCGTAACTAATATTTAAACATATTCGGGCGGGCGAATCCGTTTGTATGACTTCGTTGCATGATGTTATTTCGTGATCTCCTGTCTGCTATATCAAAAAATATAGAATCGCCCAACAGGGATATCGACCAACAGGAATATCTAGTTTTAGATATCCCTGTCGCCCAATCGTACTAAACTAAAAGACGCACATGATTTCAAATTGGTATTTCTTCACTGGCATATATTTTTTCGCTGCCAGATGGAATTCGTCTTCTGGGGTTCAGATTGCCAAGACAGGAACATTCGGTGCCAGTCATTTACGCGCCCATGGACAATTAAACCTATATGTCTCTTGTAGGCTATATATAACGATGTTTTCAGTGTTAATTTGCTCTGAATACTCATTATGGATATGTCCTACCACTTCATTGTGTGATTATCTCTTACTACTATCTCTCTCTCTAATAGTTTCCCTAAACGCATGAGCGATCTCGTCTTCTTGTTGTTGTGATTGTGCGACGTGCGTGCATGTATGTATTGGCACCAGGGTTGCCAGATTGGCCCTTTCGGGGCCAAATTCGTGAAATTTGGCCCTTTTTAGAGGCTGCTGGCCCCAAAATAATAATTTGGCCCCTTGGCCCTTCATTTTCAATTTTTGGCCCTTTTTGGAAGCAGTTGAGACATACCGTCAAACCAATGATATATATATCATTGGTCAAACTAAGTATTCAAATAAATCTATCTCGCAAATTGAGCTGACAATGTTTATGCCAATGTCATAAGATTCGAGTGGAAACACTGTGGAAGATTTGGATTTGTTTTTGTAGAATGTAGACTGTGTTGGAATTGTAAATACAGATTTGTGAACAGGTGGACGAAAAAGCATCGAACATAGATGGAAGCTATCTAGCAGAAAAAGTCTGAAGAAGAGCACCCTTATATTACTTAATGATTGATAGAAATTTCAAAGAAAAAATGCAACATAACCGTAGAGTTTTGTGGTGAAAAACCTAAAAATTAGGTATACATATTAAGTGGGATAAGTTTCAAATGTAAAGAAACTATTCTCTCAATGTTTAATGAAAATTCATAAAATTTAATCACTCTTATATTATAGCACAAAAAGTTTTATTTTACGATTTTATATTCAGTCGGAAAAGGCTTGAAACAATGAAGCAGTTATTGCAGTTGGATCCAGTGTAGTTGCAGGTCGTGGATTTGGTGTCCTACAACAGTATCAACAATATAAAACTGGAATTCCAGGTGTCTATGGGTAATGTTGCAACGTTATTGACGTTATTGAACAATTTGGCCCTTTTTGGCCCCTTTTGGCCCCTTTTCCGGCGCTGTTTGGCCCTTTTTCGCAAAAGATGTCTGGCAACCCTGATTGGCACCCACGTCTTGTGAGTTGTTGGAGTAATAGGGATTAGGCTAGTCGATGCAACTGTTCTTTTGTATTTCAGTTTGATCATTTATTACGGTATTTAACCTATGAATAAATGCAAAGTTGCACATGATCAAACTTAATACGGATTAAAAATGCCGAAGCTTTCTTGCCCAATCCAAGACTGCGAGTACGAGACTGAAACCGAAGACGTGGCCGGCGCCGCCGCACAGCTAGCGATCCACGGTCTAATCCACACAGCAGGTCGTACTGTCTCGCGTTCGAGACCCCCTGCCATGGAACGACCCGTCATTTCGCGTGGCTCCACTGCCGAGGAATGGCAAATCTTCCTCAGAAAATGGGACGATTTTAAAAAAGGGACAGAGATACCCGAGAGAGCCACCTTTGGCAATGCTGTGAGATAACTTTATCGAACGACCTCTTCAACCAAGTCGGTGACTTCAATCAGGTCAGTGAAGGTGATATGCTGAAAGCTATCGAATCTCTAGCAGTTGTCAAAATCGCCACAAGCATGCGCACCGTTGCTCTATTTTCGGCCCAGCAGGATCAAGGGCAATCCTTTAGTGCATTTCTGGCCAAAGTTAAATCGTCCGCAAGAATTTGCTCGTTCCAAATGACTTGTACCAAGCATGACTGCACCCAAGTCAACGACTTTTCTGATAGAATTGTTAAGCATATTGTCATCGCTGGCCTGGCTGATGATGAGGTTCGGCGGCAAGTCCTTGGTGTTGCAAATCTCGATGCAAAATCGCTAGACGAAACTGTCCAGATTATTGAAAACAAGGAACTGGCGCTCCGTGCCACCTCCTCCCAGTTGAGAAATCAGCATGACTCTTGTGTCGCAGCCAGCAAGTCAACTGGCACGCCTTCGCCCGATCTCTCCCAAGTCGTCAAATGTAGCAAATGTGGCAGTGTCATGAAGAAGTATAAATTCTTGCATGGGAAGTTTGGTAAGCCGAGGTTGCGCGAGTTTAAACAATGTCTAGCCTGCTGGCGAAAAAGCAAACAATCGGAGACGCCTAGTACTGGCACTGCTTCTGGTATCGATATCGCTTCAGTATCGAACCGTACCAATAACACTGTCGAGTCTCATGCTTCGGAAGTCATATTGGACCACCACATATTCGATGGCACATACGGCTGGTTGCTGAAAGACTGCAAGGCACAACCGACCATTGACCTTTTGGTCTCCACCCGGCAAGCCGATTATGCTCAGTTCAATATCCAGCGTCCCAAAATATCGCCCAAGAAGATAAAGGCGATATCGGACACTGGTGCACAATCATCTTTGATGGGATTGAAACTGTTTCGAGCATGCGGCTTCCAAGACCAGCATCTCATCCCGGTGAAGAAACGCATGGTTGCAGCTAATGATGAGTGTATCCACATCTGGGGCGCTGTGTTTCTGCGACTTTCGGGTGCAGCAGTTTCTGGCGATGTCATAGAAACCGCTGATATGGTATACATTACGGACTCTACGAAACTCTTCTACCTTAGTCGAGATGCCATGCAGAAGTTCGGCATCATTGGGCCCGATTTTCCTCAAATTGGGGCAGCTGAACTCCACGCGACGCGAGAGTCAACCCTTGAGGGTAACCCGCATCAAACATGTAGCTGCCCACGGAGGTCCACGCCTCCTCCACGCCCCCAGCAGCTGCCATTCCAGCCTTGTGCGGAGAATATTGATAAAATGATGCAGTGGTTAATTGAGAGGTATGCATCATCCACATTCAACAAGTGCAAACACAGCCCACTACGAACCATGACTGGGCCGCCTATTTCCATTCATATCGATCCGTCAGCGACACCGCCTGCAGTCCACACACCGGCTCCCATTCCACTTCATTGGAAAGAGGAAATTGAGAAGCAGTTGGAGGCGGACGTAAAATTAGGGGTGATTGAAAAAGTGGAGCCGAACACGCCAACGACCTGGTGTCATAGGGCCATATGGGTCCGCAAGGCAGATGGCAGCCCGAGGAGAGTTGTTGACTTCCAATCGCTGAACCGCTTCTGCTCTCGAGAAACACACCATGTTGTGCCTCCTTTCAAACAAGCACGCTCGATACCTCCAAACACTTACAGGTCTGTCACAGATGCCTGGAATGGTTACCATTCCGTGCCCGTGCGTGAAGAGGATAGACACCTTCTGACATTCATCACTGAGTTCGGGAGATATCGGTATAGAGTGGCCCCGCAGGGATACCTGGCCAGTGGCGACGGGTACGCTTACCGCTACGACAGCATCATTGCCGACACACCACGCAAAACGAAGTGCGTGGACGACACGGTCCTCTGGGACGATGACCTTGCCACGCACTGGTGGAGAATGATTGACTATCTAGAATTAATGGGCCGTGAAGGTATCATCCTAAACGCCTCCAAGTTCCAGTTCTGCCGCAGACACATCGAGTTCGCCGGCTTCGAAATTACTTGCGAGGATGTTCGACCACTGCCCAAATACTTAGAAGCAATACAGTGCTTCCCACGGCCAACAAAAATAGCAGATATACGTGCATGGTTTGGGCTGGTCAACCAGGTATCTCATTATGGCCGGCTTTCTACCATTATGGCACCATTCAAACCGTTACTGAGCACGACAACTCCATTTTGCTGGACTTCCGAACTTGATGATGCATTTGCGAACTCCAAGCTCGCGCTCATCAACGCTATCAAAAATGGAGTACGGATCTTTGACCCCACTAGAAGAACGTGCCTGACCCCGGACTGGTCAAGGTCTGGCATTGGCTACTGGCTGCGACAGAAGTACTGCAAATGCGTTTCCTTGACCCCTGACTGTTGCGACCATAGGTGGAAAATCACTCTCGCTGGCTCAAGGTTCCTCCGATCCGCCGAAAAACGTTATTGTTCTATAGAGGGCGAGGCGCTTGGAATCGCATGGGCATTGGAAGATACGAAGTTCTTCACCCTCGGATGTGACGATCTCATCATCTGCACTGACCACAAACCTTTGGTAAAAATCTTTGGGGACCGCTCCCTTGATGAAATTACTAACACAAGGATTTTTCGTCGGAAGCAGCGCACATTGTCATGGCGCTTCCGTGTCGTCCATGTTCCTGGCAAACTCATTCCTGCGTCTGATGCATTCTCCAGGCACCCTGCTCCCTCGACTCCAGTGGATGACATGCCATTGGACCACTGCGACAGTATCGTGTCTGCCCATGAGGACACCAATCTGATTGAAATCAGCATCGTGGCCGCCTCCCGCGCATCATTGAATGCCATTGAAGTTGTCTCCTGGGACGATGTAAAGCGCAGTACTGCATACGATCCTGTCCTCAGTGAGTTAAAAACTCACATCATCTCTGGATTCCCAGACAAATCGGACAAACTGCCTTTTCAACTACAATCATATTGGCGGTACCGCGACAACCTTTCGATCGTAGACGATGTTGTCATGTATAATGACCGGATTGTCGTTCCCCCGCCGCTGCGAGGGGTTATCTGTGAAATCTTACACTCGGCACACCAAGGGACTGCTGCCATGTCACAGAGGGCGCAGGCCACAGTATTTTGGCCTGGGATGACTGAGTGTATAGCACGTACACGAGCACGTTGTGACAACTGCAGTAAAATGGCACCGAGTCAAGCATACATGCCTCCGGCCGAGCCATTCATACCGACCTACCCTTTCCATGCTGTTGCCGCTGATTATTGCACCGCCGCAGGCCACCACTATTTAATTGTTGTTGACCGCTTCAGCAACTGGCCAGAGATATTCCATGTGAAGCACGGTGGGCAATCGTCTGGAGCCCTCGGACTCCAAGATGCATTACGAAGTTACTTCGGCACGTTTGGAGTGGCCGAAGAACTTAGCAGTGATGGGGGACCCGAATTTGCTGCGCATAGCACTCGGGAATTTTTTCAAAAATGGGGGGTGCGTCACAGGCTGTCGTCGGCCTACCACTCCAGATCAAATGGCCGCGCGGAGGCCGCGGTGAAATCGATGAAACGACTCCTTCACGGCAACATTTCGCAGGATGACAGCATCCGGACCGATGCAATTACTCGGGCATTGCTACAGTTTCGCAATTGCCCCGACCCCGCGAATGGACTCTCCCCTGCAGAAATAGTATTTGGCAGGACTTTGAAAGATGCGTTGCCGATCAAAGCATGGGTCCCAGTTTTCACCCAGCGCAACATCAGGCCATTATGGAGGAACCTCTGGCAGAGTCGCGAGCACACGTTACGTACCAGATTTGCGAAGCAGCTGGAATATCTGTCGTTGAACACTAAGCCATTATCACCGCTTCTTGAAGGTGATGTCTGTCGCATTCAAAACCAAAACGGTCGTTATCCCCTTCGCTGGGACAGAACCGGCACTGTGGTTCAGTGCCGGGACCATGACCAGTACCTCGTGAAAGTGGACGGTTCCGGCAGATTGACGCTGCGTAACAGGAAATTTATACGCAAGATTGAGCCGTACTTCACGAACCAAAAGCACACATATTTTCATCCAACGGTCTCGTCTCCCGGCACAGCTACGTCACCTCAAGTCGTTTCGCCACCCGCTCGAAGTGGACAGTCACATGAGGTAGACCCTGGCGTGCTGCGATCCGCCGAATCGAGTGCCGAAGATCATCTACCAGTTGAAGTACCGATCGACGACACTAGTGTTGCCGCACCGTCTAATGATAGACGCCAGCGCTCGGGCAGAAATGTTACTCCGCCAGTATGGCACGAGGACTACGTTATTGGGGCACAAATTTTATGTTGATTCCCGCTTCAATCGCCATTAGAGTATTTGGTTGGACGTTCTCTACTCGCTGTATTTTGAACTCCTCACCCAATGCTCGTTGATTTCGTTAGGAGTTGGGGGGATGTGTGATTATCTCTTACTACTATCTCTCTCTCTAATAGTTTCCCTAAACGCATGAGCGATCTCGTCTTCTTGTTGTTGTGATTGTGCGACGTGCATGTATGTATTGGCACCCACGTCTTGTGAGTTGTTGGAGTAATAGGGATTAGGCTAGTCGGTGCAACTGTTCTTTTGTATTTCAGTTTGATCATTTATTACGGTATTTAACCTATGAATAAATGCAAAGTTGCACAATGCACATACATCACCTACTGCGAAGCCATTTTTCTCCAGCGCCCCCCATACCGCCCCACTGAGCCCAGCGCCCCCCCATATCGCCCCCTGAGCGTTTCCGCCCCCTTCAAAATCGCCAGCGCCCCTTGGGGGCGCTGGAGGCAAGGTAAAGAACCACTGATATAATAGAAAGCTGCTGTGACCAGGATTCGAACCTGGGTTACCGCGTGAGGTACTAACTAGGAAAGGTGTGAACGTAAGGTTCACGTTCGCGTTCCGTGTGTGAACCTCAAAATTTTAGAGGTGCGCTTTTACAAACGAACCTTGGTAGGTTCTGCACTCTGGACCTTTTTCATATGTTACAACAGGGGTCTAAAACTCAAATGTGCTCGCGGGCCAATTTCCTAGTTTTTGATGACGCCGCGGGCCGCAGAACCAATAATAAGGGTATTCAATGCATAATTTGCGAATTATTGGCCTTATTTGACGGGACCATGCGGAGTTGCGGACTGACATTCCACATGCATCTTGAAAATATGATTTACTATATATAATAAGATACTTATATATAAATCACTATACAATACTTTTTTGTGCTGGGCATAATTTGTCAAAATAATAAGTTATAGGCATCGCGCGAGAGGACAAATGCATCATTTCGTCTTAAAAGCTGACGCGTTATAATATTGCTGCTAGCGGACATATGACGTAGGCTACCACAATTTTAGATAGAATATTTTAGAATTTACGAAAGATTGATCTGATATCAGAGCATTTGGGAAGAGTAGCCTAATCCGGGTTACTGTTATAGTCCAGAAAAGTAGGCTATTGTACATATCATTGCCAAAGTCAAATTAAACCAGCATTAGATTTGCCTTCAATTATTGGAGCAGATCAAAAACAACTTAAATATAATAATTATTGTGTCATAGTAATAGCAGTGTTTCCTAACCTTTACTTAACCTGTACTGTCATAAATAAGATTTCTCGTACGCCCTGTCTATTTTCAACACGGTTTCTAGTGATACCTATTTTAAAATCAAAAAGTCTATTCACACAAAATCGCGCGTAGAGCGAAGAATATTTCTCAGTTGAATAAATTAACCCAGAAAATATTCCGCTTTTTGTTGGTTTGCAAAATAATTTTAAGCTCCACATAGCATAAATACCTAATTCCACAATGCATCTCGTACCCCCTAATATGGTGCTTCGCTTCGCGAAGGGGCCCACGGGCCCCTGGTTAAGGTCGCTTGGAATGGAAATGTCCAGTCGCCGAATAATCCATTGGTGTTACAGCTATGAAGCGTACCACTACTTTACTCGCCACTGGCGATAATAACGTGGATTAAGAGACCAAAGATCACCCAGGATGTAACCAACTATACATTGTGAGAGCAACAAAATGCCAATGGTTTCCATACTGACCTGATTAACCAGCTATATAGCCTACGCCACGCAAGGCAAGCTACGACCTTTTCATATATTACTATTCCCCATGACAGTTTGATTTTTGATAGTTTGTTGCGTCCATGGTCGTACCAAGTCACGGTGTTCCGAGCAGACAAGGGGTAATCGCGATTAGTAATCGTAATCGATTACGACGATTACACCATTTTCAAGTAATCGTAATCGCAATCGATTACATTCGAAAAAATTCCGAAGTAATCGTAATCGACTACTTCTCATATCTAATCGATTTCCTTGTGAAAGAACGATTACTTTTTATTCGTACAAGCACTATGACATAAACTGAACATTCGTGAACAAGGAAGAGATATTATACCAGGTTTATTGTTAGCACAAACGTCTGATTTTCAATCGCCATTATTACGTCAGAAGAGCCTATTAGCTTTGCTCGTCATTGCGTAATAAGTATCCACACATAGTAAATAGATATTTGAAACGTGCGCCATTCGTTATTTCCGATTCTTTACTTAAAATTCGGACCTGCCGCCATAGCCATCCGCTTATACACCATGTTAGCTTGGGTGGTAGCTATAATCAGGACCAAAACATCAATTCGTCCCCTCACTCCAAACGTTGTTCTTGGGACTCATAAGCTGTTCAATTTCCAGGTCGATGATTGAATTTCGTCAGTATATTGGTAATTGTATTATATTACTATGAGTTTTATATCCTCGATGGTCAGATTTTCCGGTGCATCTGGGGGCAAGTAATTCATAGTTATAACATCTGATATGTTGTTATAGTTGCTTCATTGTATGTTGTTAATTCGTGAGCTCCTGCCTGTTATATAATAAAAACATATTGTAGTCACCCATACGTAGCAGACAAAAACTTTCGTTAGACGCACACACAAATTGTTGGTCACTTGGTACATTATGACGTAACAAGCAAAGGACATGTTATCTATGAAGAATTTTTTTATCTCATTACGCCTTTTCATCGCAATCCTTATATTGTCTTCCGATATATCTTTTAAGAATAATTCTAAAAAGCAAAATAAATGTAATCGTGAGTAATCGTGATTACTTTTTATATGTAATCGTAATCGTAATCGACTACTTCCTGATTTTGCTGTAATCGTAATCGTAATCGTAATCGCGTGATCCAGAAGTAATCGTAATCGCAATCGATTACATTCATGAAGTAATCACCCCATGTCTGGTTCCGAGTCACAAGTCTTTCTCTGATTTTAACTTTGACCCGACTCACCTCAAGTCATTTTTTATTTTATCACCCATAGTCTGTCCGAATTCGAGTCATTTTGAGAATGGTCTCACCCAAGCCCAAGTCCAAGTGACAATTATCAGTCACGAATCATCAACGGGTCATGTTTTATCATCATGAACTAGAAATGTCGGGTTATCATAATAGCTGACTTCCACCGCATGGTAGCTTTTCAACGTGATAGTGAAGTTTGATGAGATTTCAAGTTTTTGAAGTAGTTTTAGAGTGTACTTAAGTTCTCAAAATTAAAAAATATATTTGGCAGTTCAATATATTGTCGAATACTTGAAAATCAAAAATGCTGTTCCGGGCCGCCCAAAATGCACGCGCGGGCCGTGTGTTTGAGACCCCTGTATTACAATTTTTACGTAATTAGGCTATTACATCTTTGGTTGAAATGCTTTGTATTTCAATTTCGGAACACTATATGCATTGCGCTGGCAGCCCAAAAATCATCAACACTAAACGAGCATGCACCGTGGCCAATCGCAAAAATGTTCATTGCTTTGTCACAACAGTTTGCTCGAAATATTCATCGGGGGAGATAGCGTTGTGGTGACGATAGCGCCTACGAATCGGGCGGTATCGGTTCCATTTCGGTCGAAGGTTCATCTGGGCTCCTCTTCCCCCACAGCCGTTCTTACGGCGAAAAAAGCCCAGACAAAGACCAGACTGAAGAAAGCACTCACAAAGGATGGTAAGAACTAGAAAGGGCCGCGGCTTCAAAAGGATCAACATCAAAAAGCTCTGTTACATCGGGCATTCTAGGCCGAGGTGGATGTCAGTCGAATTCTAAAAGTATCGCAGCTGCGTGTCGTTTGATATCCTCCTATCTGTTCATTACATCGCATTGTGTCTTATCGCATTGTACATTGCATGTGGCCTGTTCAGATGAAAAATACAACACAACGATTGTTGATACTCCGTTTCTTACTCTATGCTGCAGGTTGTAATGACGTGAGTCATGACTCGACTCGAGTGCGCCCCGAGTCACGATTTTTGGTGACTAGACTTGACTCCAGTCATTTTTTCAAATGCATAATTGACTCGAGTCAATTTGTGTATTGACTCGACTTGTACCAAGTCATATGACTCGAGGCTGCGTGACGGCCAAGACGGACAATTTATTGTAACTGCGAAGAATAGTAAAGTCACCACATTATTTGTATGTCGTCTATCAGTCCTGATACTTGGAAAATTGAGCCAGAAACTAATACGACTGGGGAAAATTACGATGTTATGAATGCGAGCAATTCTATATCACTCGAGCAGAGTTTATAAAAGTGGATTGAACCGGATTGAACTCAAAACTGAACAGTGAACACAACGACTTGGCCTCAGACTCGAGTCGCAACACTATTACTCGGACTCATCCCTCTACTCACTGACTTGGATTCGGACTTGACTCAGTGGTGAATTGAAAATGACTCGACTTGAACACGGCGCGGCTACGTTATATATTTGAATGCCTTATCTCGTTGAGTGATACAGAGAAGTGCTAACTTGAACAGTTGTTTCAATTCCGTGAGCTCACATATCGCGATTGAGGTAGGCTATCACCTTTCTCTTAAGGCGAGTTAATGCGTCTCACTAGACAGTACAATAAATGTCGGTTACAATCGTGGCAAACACGACTAACCTGTGGGGGTCTTAGGGGCGAAGCCCCCCGGAAGTTTGGTTTATCACCCTATGAGGGGCCCAAGACCAACGTTTTCAGCTTACGTATTTCAAATTATTCGGAAGAAAATATGAAGTAGGCCTACAGTAGTTCATACCAGAGTTGGATCAATTACATTATTTCAGTTCAATTACAATTAAAATTACAATTACTTTCATTTTCAATTACATTACAATTACAATTACTCCATGCTAAAAATATCAAATTACAATTACAATTACAATTACTCCTTGCATGCTTCAATTACATTACAATTACAATTACAATTACTGCTGTTGAACATGTAATTGAATAATCATAAATTCAACCATGCTCCTTGACAACCGTAGCGTCGTAATTAACAACAATTCAAGTATTCATGTTTCATTCATGATGCGCAAATACCCGTTAATTAATAAAAAGAAAAAACGTTTTCGAACTATTCCAGTATGCAGTATGTCGCTGAAAAAAGTATTATAATATATGCACGTGTTGGATTTGCGTATATAGTATATAATTAAAGAAATAATATTATTTTTATCGAGGGACGTAGGAATTAGGATGAGGAGTAAAAACAAAACCGTGCTTTGTCAGATAAGACGTTATATAATATCCAGTGGTCTGGTTAGTTAGCCAGACGAAGTAACGATGCAGCATCGTGATCTGAAATCGTATTGTAGATTGCCAACCCACGGATAGATGCGCAAGATGTGAGTCACGGATGAATGTACCGACAAACGTACTGCAGAGCCGGCTAAAAGCAGCAAACTTTGTAGTCCTAGAGCTGGCGATCCTAGCGTCCAAATTTGATGCATCTGGTCTTTATCGTAAGCTCTTGATGCACTAATTCCGAAAATACAAATTAAAATCTCGTCAGGGCAATGTAACTGCTCCAAAATAGCCGTTTAAGGCCGACTGTTCTGAAAAGTGAGAGCGCCGCAGCAGCATGACCACAACAATGACCAATTACGCCCAGCGATTGTTCAGAACAATGCTGATTCCCAGACTTTCACGACTATTTGGGGATGGTACCATTGCCTGAAAATATACTTTTATTGCGGAATCAGTGCGGTTAGGACCATACATATCAAATTTCGACGCTTAGATCGCCAGCTATGGGACTATCAATTCTGCTGCTTTTAGCCGGCTCAGCAGTTCTCTTCTCGGCGTATTCAATCGTGAGTCACGTGTTGCGAATCCAACCGTTGGTTAGTAATCTAATAATTGTATAGAAGAGAATGCATTATAAGTCAATTATTTTATGTTGTGCTTGTCAGGTCTCAATAGCAATTTAATGTACTTGAAATTGTAATTGAGCAAAATTTTTGTCAAATTACAATTACAATTACAATTACACAAAATAAAAATGCTTCAATTACAATTACATTACAATTACATTGAAAAATGTAATTAAGTACATTCAGCTCAATTACAAATTACAATTGATCCAACTCTGGTTCATACCAGCATATTTTAGCATTTGTATCAGTAGGCCTATTGCAAAATCTTGAAGGACGAGTTCATTGAAATCTGGGATACCCAGAATTACAGCGTTGAGAATCGTGAACACGCATTGAGCCACACATCCCGATTCTAAGAAAAGTCATAATGCGCTTTAACGGCTGAAATCGCGCTCATATTCTGCGGATAAAATTGGGGTGCCAATGTGACATTGAAAAAGCTAGTTACTGCAGCAAAGTTGATAGAAAACGATTTTTCAACTATAGGAATTTTGAAAGTTCACTACAGTGATTACTACTTCGTATAACGATGCATTGCAATATAAACAAGTCAACTCGAGCCGAGCAATGCCGACCGTCGGGTAATATCGACACACCGCTTGCAGTAGACTACATGCTTCAGATCACGATACCCAATTTCGCTGCGACAAGAGCAGGGCTGGGCAATTATTTTTCCAGGCGGGCCAAATGAAAAGAAAAAAAAGCTTGGCGGGTCGAGCCAAAAGTTTAAATTATATACCGTGGCGTGTTTTATTTCTAAATAAACAACAGTGAATTACAGTGTTAAATCCAACTACACGCTGGGAAATCATAAATAGGACCGCAAAACTCTCTTCAGCATCCGTTAAATATGACATGTCACTTGGTTGTAAAAGGCTCTTTTTTGGTAAGAGTATGTGTAAAAGTCATAAATTCTCATAAAACATTACAAATCTTTATTAGGGCACGGAAATCAAAGTGACAGTTTCGTCTGACCATTAGACGATATTTGCGGTACTGTGACGCATTCAACGCTCGCTTTGTTCTAATATAGAATATTGATGGTGGGCGTCTTACCTCGCCGGTGCAATTTACCCCGCTCTACCCTATTGATATCAATTTCTTGTCGTCTCTGCTCACTTCATCAGATTTACCGGTAGAGATGAGTGAGGTGTCTTGGAAACTGTAGGGCGCGTAAATAATAATTAAACATCTTCGGTGGGCGGACCCGCTGGTACGACTTCGTTACATAATGTTATTTCGTGACCTCCTGTCTGCTATATCAAAAAATATAGAATCGTACTAAACTTATAGACGCGCACGATTTCAAATTGGTTTTTCTTCAATGGCGTATAATTTTTCCCTGCGGGATGGAATAATTCGTCTTCTGAGGTTCAGATTGCCAAGACATGAACATTCGGCGCCAGTCATTTAGGCGCCTTGGCTATGGACAATTAAAGCTACATGTATTTTGTATATATAACGACGTTTTCGGTCAGCGTAAGGGCAGTCCTTTTCGGCCAAGGTTTTTACGCTGCCAATCGTTCTGGCACTTCTTGGAGTCGCATGTAATACTGTCCTAAATCGTTAATGGTGCGTTGTGTCGCGTATTGGTCAACGCCGATATGTCCATTTCTAAAAATCTTGCGTGTACTTTTCTTCGGGGAAAAGTACCAAATAAAAAATTTGAAAAGTTGCATAAATTTTCAAAAAATACTCTATAATTTATGATGATTCACGAAATCATTTTGGGCCCCTTCGAGCTCGCCCCCCCCCCAATTGGGGGTTTTGGGGTGCGGCAGTTACGGTCCTGCTCATATTGTAAGAACCCTAGTTCAGTCGAAGAGCAATACAGAGAAGTTGTGTCGGATACGGCTTTAACACTTTGCGCAATTAGTATACGTTAATTAAAAATATGGCAGATCGTTAAAATGCCATATAGTGTATAGCTTTATTTTCGGAAAATAAAAGTCATTGCTACACTTGCTTTTATACTTCAACATGTATGTTCTCCAGACAAAAGAACTGAAACTATAATTTCAACTCAACGTATAATACTCGTTATTGAAAGAAAAATTTAAATACTAGGCTATACTTCAAAAAATACTACTACTGTATACTACTACTACTGTCTTTTGTCCAGACAGTTTCAACGGTGGTCTGCTAAAACAGGTCTAACATTAAAAAAAGTCAAAGTCCACTTTTCCAGATTCGGACACGTCATGGGCTGCTAGGTATAATAGGTAATTGCTAGATTGCAAAACGGTAGTATCAAACGTTATGGGGGGATAACTTACTGTGATGAAATGCTTGGTTAGGCGACAATGCGGTGTGAACGAAACCACGCAACCCGGTATCTAAATTATACTTAGCGATACTTTCGTTAAAACATATTTGTGACTCGAGATCTACTGTGCGCGAAGCGCAACGAAAATTCTGGTTATTACATGACTTTCATGAAAATTAAATGTTGGTACTACGTGAAAACAGTCCCGAAATTCCTTAGGCTATCTTTCGTATTGGGGGATTAAACTACTTCTACTTGACAAACTGAAAATAGCGAAAAGTAAGTAAGTAGTTCACAAAATATTACGAAGTAGAAGTAGCGAAAAAAAATATCTACTCGAGTAAGTACCAGAAGTGGAGGAAAACTACTTGAGTACTTCGAAAAAGTAGAAGTACTTCGTTACTGACCACCTCTGCATTACGCATTATACGAGTACGTGTTTCAAATTGTTACGTGAGGCGTTTCCAAATCCCTAATTCGACAAACAAGTAAATCAGTGCTCGCGATTACTATATGACTCATCACTAGGGCCATTTTTATATGACCTTAAAAATCAATTATATGACTTTATTTTATGTAAAATATGACTTTATATGACTTTATGTGAAAATAGTGTATTTTTACGTGTAACCAACGTCACTCATGGAACTGACTAGTAAAACATACACAACATAGCAGTAATACGCATCCATTTTTATTTTAAACCACTATTGTAGTACAGTTTCATGTTCTGTGGAATGTTGGAGTCTTTAAAGTGACAATTTGGACGTAAAATGACTTTAGTAAGGATAATGAGCGCTCCACAGACGCTGATGTGGGTTGACAGTGTTGACACTTCTGCAGTTTTGCAATACAGCGCTGGTGAAATGTCTTGCATTGTAGCTCCAAAATTTTTTTCACATCGTTTTTGTCCACACGCTTCTTAATGTAATTTTTTAGCTCAAGCGGATCTTTTCTGAAATCAAGGGCATTGAGATCAGCATTAGCCTCTTTCCATTTTCTGTATCTAGTTTGAAATATTGTTGTAGTGGAGGCATATTTCGGTGACCAATTCTTCAATTATTTAATATCTTGGTGCCCATCGCAAATACTATTTTATTCAAATCCAAATGTATTTATATATAACTAGACCAAGATAGAGCTTTTTAGCCTGCCTACCCACTGACTGAACTTAAAATGACGTCCTACTTCAGTACACAGAAGTAAAACAGATTGTGTAGCAACACAATGCAATGTGTGACCTCATAATGCAATGCATGACCTCATAGGTCTGTGACTGTAATGTGATGTAGGCTAACCTTACAGCCCGCCTTCGTTCAATCAGAAATTGCCCCACTTTCTTAGTGCTTAATTGCTTCACCGCCTAAATTGGCACTTTTTATTTAAAGTATACAACAATATGACTTTATAACTCAAATATGACCTAACAAGGAAAATATGACTTTATATGACTTTATAACTTTCTTAATATACCCCGTAGGGGCGTGGTTTTCGCGTTGAAATTGATTTCATGACTTACTGATGCATAGAAAAAAATATGACTTTAATGACTTTAAATGGCCCTACTCATCACTCATAAAGAATGAACGGGCATGTCAAAAAGAGAAAGCCGTAAGCTGAAATTCCAAGAAGGTTTAGGGCCCTAAATATTCTTATACTGGAGTTAGGGGTAAATCCGTCCTTTTAGTTTTTGCCGAGCATGATGCCGAGATTGGTCACTATTTTATTTGTTAAGGATATTAATTATGACAAGAACACGAAACACTCGGTCAAGGGAGGGCGAATTTCAGAAAATCTGCTCACTTCGCTCAACATCAAGGCTATTTGAGCTGCACACTGCTCGGAATCCAGCAACCAAGACAAGCTTTGTACTATCCAATATATCGCGCATACATTCCAGTGCACTGGTTCTCGCACTGGGGGGAGCGCGAATGAATCTTAAGGGAGGCGCGAAGCTGAAGATAAATGGAAAATTTTTGCACGCTCGGCGCGATTTAATCTCAGCTTAAAGTTTATTGCTCTGTGTATTGTCCGACTTTGATATTACAGAATTCTCTCATCAACAACCATAACCTTCCATGCCATCAAACTATCCGTCGGAATTACTAGCATGCTGGTTGTTCTTTTTAATATGTTGTAATATCATGATAAGGGGGTTGGGCGTGAAATTTTTCACTATCCTAAAGGGAGGCGTGTCTAGAAAACAGTTTTAGAACCACTGTTTTAGTGCATTAATAGAAGAACGTGGATAGGGGTTTAAAGAGAGTTGCAAATGTATTATGTTTACCATGGCTTCGAATCATGACGGCAAATAGATATTTTCTTTTTAATTAACCGCCACTTTCTCATTATAACCTAACATCATTACATTTACCGAGCAGCATTTATTAACAATGTAATTTAGAAATATATGAACATACGCAGGATAATATAGCTAAAAAAATCCACCGGCCCGTGTATTTTACACGTATTTTCCACTTCTCATTTGGCCCGTAGAGGAAAATAATTGCCCGCCCCTGGCTTATAGGGATGGCGTGAACCTCTGAAAGGTTCAGGTTCGTGTGAACCCGAGCCTTTTTGAAAGGTTCTGTGTGAACGCGAACGTGAGCCTCATGACGTCACGTGATGTCATATTGCTAATTCCAGCCCTATTTGAGTGCAGTGATAGCCTATATCAGTGGTTCTTAACCTTGCCTCCAGCGCCCCCCAAGGGGCGCTGGCGATTTTGAAGGGGGCGGAAACGCTCAGGGGGCGATATGGGGGCGCTGCAGAAAAATGGCTTTGCCGTAGATGATGTGATAGTAGGACATATCCTTAATGAGTATTCAGAACAAATTAACATTCCACAAAACATGTCAAATCCCGAAATTTTTGGTCGCGCTACGCAATGATGTTTGCTACATATGTTTATATGTTTTCATGAATGTAGTGGGGTATTATAATTCATATAAAACGAATTGCGCGTACTTTTAGATCGCCAATTTCCCGATATTTAAAACACTGCCGTCACGCTTGCTAGGGTTATTTTCAACAAAATATTTCGCATCAGGTATTATATCCCGCAGCGCACAGCATGTGAAAATCGAAGAATGAGGCACTTTATATCACTTTTGATATTGAGAGACCCTTGTACATAAAATAAGTTTTGAAGCTTTGTGCACGAAATGAATAGCCAAATAAACTTGTATTTGAGAGCTACAAAATTAAATCGTCAGAATATTTCTTCATCGTATCATAAAGGATGATACTATCTCGTGTTGTGGCTCACAACCTCACATGAACGTTATATAATGCGTGTTAATTTGTTTGGAATACATTCATGTTAAAATTAATAACTGCGTACAGTACTAAATTCAATGTGAGCAGATATATGCATCCCATTCTCAGTTGACTTAGTTACAGTTACACAAATCACTAAGACAAAATCCAATACAAATAATTTCCCCATATTTCCAATCGCCGATGTGAATTAGGGAGGGTTCGAACCACAGGGTGTGAGACCGTACCCGATTGTTGTTATAAGAACCTTGATTTGACCTTGAATATACCACTCATACTTATTATATGGTTTATTATAGTCGAATGGTTAAAGTGCGAAATATTTCCAATACCAAAGTCCCAAAAAGACCGACTGAACTTTGCCCTCTTACGAAGACCGAAACTGCTGCAACCCAAACCCCAATCGGTTAGCTCGAAGGGTGCCCTAAATTATTTCGGTTAATGAACATAAATTAAACATCGTGTTTTGACGAGTCCCCACGTAAGAATACGCATAATTATAGAAAATAGAAATAGGCATTTCGGCGTCGACCATTACCACGCCACGATGCTCGAAAACATATTAAGTTCCGGTGAATAGACGCATTTGTTCAAAATCATATACAGGACAGTCTACATATTCACGGAGACACATGCGTAATTACCGTTATCTGTTAACTGCTCTGGAATGTATGTATCGAACATTATATTGCGTGTTGTTCACAAAACCTCATTTTTAACTCTGGGTGGCCAGTGATGGCGTCACAAACGCATCCAGCACGATTAGTCTAACGTGAAATAACGCTTTCGCGAAATTTTGAGCGTTACTGGTATCGGTTCACAGTACGTTTTAAGTTGCAGTTATAGACGATTGTCTAGCGTGCTGGTGTGGTTGTGTGTCTTGTGTAGTCAAACCAGCAAATAGCTGCTCTGTGATGACAAAAGTGTTGGGTAGTGACGAACAGGACAGGACCGTAACTGCCGCACCCCAAACCCCTCGACTGGGAGGGGGCGAGCTCGCAGGGGCCCAACATTATTTCGTGAATTAACATAAATTAAAGTAATTTTTCGAAACTTATGCCACTTTTCCAAAAATATTTCGCGCTGTTGGCGCGATTTAATATTGCCGAATATCTGATTATTCATTCCCCTTTCGAAAATACGTAGAATTTATAGAAATGGAGACTTAGGCGTCGGCCATTGCTGCGCCACGACGCACCAAGGCATATGAAGTTATGGGCCATGTAACATGCATCTCCGAGAAGTGTGCCAGAACGATTAGCAGCGAGAAGACCTTAGCCGAGAAGGGACGCAACATAGCTTACATATATGATTAGTTGTCCACATGCAGCTAACTGGCTGGCGCCGAATGTTCCTGTCCTGGCGATCAGAACCCCACAGGAGAAATGCCATCCTACAGGAAAAAAATATTTGCCAGTAAAGCAATACCAATTTGAAATCGTGTGTGCCTTTTAGTTTGGGCGATTTCCATATCTTTGGATATAGCAGATCCAGATAATATAGGACAGTGGTTCTCAACCGGGGGTCCGCGAAGCATTTTCAGGGGGTCCGCGAAGCTTCAAAGTAGTTGATAGGCTAATTTGTATTTTTTTTAAATTCGGAAAATCACGAGGCAGTTTCGCTTCATTACTAGTAAAACTCCAGAGCTCATATCAGAATGACAGTCTGAGGTGAAATATCCTTCGGAGCAGACTCATTTTATTGCTAAATCGTCGATAGCTTACGGATACAAACATTTTCCTGTTTGGAGGTGTCTTATTAGGGACTGCGGGAAAAAAGTCGGATGAGTAAGGTCAAGCACGGTGACTTAGAAATGTTTACAAAAATCCATTTTCCCCTGTGATATATACAACCATTTTCTATTATAACTTCGAGATAAGCTGCTAGATAGAAATGACCAGGATTGACGTAATATCAAGGGCGGACATAGGTACTTGGCGGGTCAGATTCCTGAATTGATACGTAAATCGCGTATTTATCCACCTATACAAAGAATAAATCGTATCTTTTGTAACCTTTAAGTTTAAAGTAGAGGTTAAAAAAACAGTATTTACACTATTGGATTACTCGTACTGTAATTCAATAGCTGTTGAAGTCTATGAGACATATGTGCGGTAATGAAAGTTGTCAACAAGTTCCTTAAACTCTGGCTGCATGTCAGCCGTAGAAACCCTTGGCAAAGAATGCAAGTGAACGTCACAGCTAGATTGGTAATGTTTATGGTCAAAAATGTTCGCTCGCAAATGTATGTAGACCCGCGAGTCACATTATCATGGAAGACCGGAGACTGTCTGCGGGCAACTCACAATCCCGTCGCTAGTCGTATGTTGCCAGGTTCTGCGTTAAATGGTCATTAAAAAAAATGTCAATTTTGGTGCCACATTTGTTGCGATCATACTCAAATGTGTCGTCGGAAGCGTTACGCTTTATTATTACATTCGCCAACACTTGTACTTGTTGAAATGGAATTTCGGCACTCGTTAATATCCTATCGAAGGCGCGGATTTTCTAGACACGACCACGTATTTCAAGAAATGCAATTGCAGAATTTGCTTTGAAATAGTAGAAGTCAACTCAATTTTTACATAGACAGTATGATCTTAGTGATAAACAACAACAAAATGACTATTCTTGATAATAAGATCATACTACCCACGTAGAAATTGAGTTGACTATAGTTATCATTTGCACAAGACAGATGATGTTTGCACGATAATTGAGCTAAATTAAACTAAAAGTTTGTAGGGGTCCGCGGGGTCCGTGACGGTCCGAAAGGGGTCCGCGAAGACAAAAAGGTTGAGAACCATTGATATAGGAGGTCACGAAATAGCATAATGTAAGGAAGTCAATATTCCTACGGGTTTTCCCGAAGATGTTTAATTCTTATTTAGGGGTCCTACCTTTTCCAACACACCTCACTCAGCTCTACCGGTAAATCTGATTACGTGAGCAAAGAGGGGATAAAAATGGATAGCAAAATATATGCAATTCCCGATCATATTGACCGATTCAAATACTAATTATATAAATTTTTCGCGCTTCGCGGGTATAGTCGAAATAAGCCGGCGCACTAAACAGTAGACTTAATGTGCCTGATAAGTAGTGGGGGGAAAGCGTACAGGCTCAGCGGGGTTCTGGGGGGGGGGGCGAAGCACCCTGTGGGGGCGCAAGACCAACGTTTTTTGGGGGGGGCTGACGAGTGCTTTACGGTCCTAGTGGGGAATGAAGGCTCGGAATAAATCTGAAATGGGGAATGAAGACAAAAAGGTTGGGAACCACTGGTTGAGACCGCGTTTGGATGCTTTATTCAAAGATAGTGGTTCTAAACCTTGGGGTAGTTTGCCTTCATTCCGGGGTTCAACGTAGTCGAATCAGCTTCAAAAATAGGACGTGGGTAAATCTGGGCAACTGTGCCGACCTTTAATTAGTAATCAGTAGGGCAAGTTTTGCAGCTTTTGCAACTTTTTTCACAGCTTCCTACAGCTTCCCAGATACTCAGAATCTATGTAGGCTACTATGATGTTGTAAGGTGTTTGAAGGTATTTTGTAGTGCAACTTTCTGCAACTTTTCCCTATTTTTCATGCCAATTTTTATTGCAACTTTTATCAAAAATTGAGCAAAAATGTAAAGGAGCGATTCAGAAACATGCTGAAACTTTTTCTAGTATGGTTTTATTCTGTTTAATATGCATAACAAAGAGCTATATGACGGGTTAGCTGCATGTCACTGTTATCTATGACACAATGGCTTGCAAGAAAGAAGTTCAACTACCCCTGCCAAACACGACCGTGCCCGAACAATATGTAAATAGATCGCTTCAATAATTCGGTCGTTTAAATTTGAGAGTTTCACATATTCACAGGGTCACCTTTTTCGGGCTATTGATTAAAGTCGCCGAGAGTGAGTTTTTCTGTAATGGCTTAGTTGAAGTTTGCAGACCTAGGGGATTTGGGGTGTGTTATTTGACTTTGTACAAGGAGGAGCGGGATAACATAAAGCTGTTTGGCTTTTTTGGGGTAATTATTCCCGCATTACTGTGTGCCAGAAAAAATGTCGTTAAATGGCAAAATAACAAATTTGACAGCTCTGCAGGAACTGGGTTCAACGGAATCTTTCAAGTATCTCATACCCTAATAATTCAACAAAAATTATAAATGCAATTTTTTACTGCAAATTTTGTTAAAATTAAATGCAACTTTCTCGCGATTTTATTGCAACAAAAACTTGCCCTAGTAATCAGCTTATCAAATTTTTAAGCTGGAATTTATCAAATTTGAAATGGAAACTACCGGATGTGCGGTGTTTTTTTTATAGCTTAGTGGTGCATTGTGCACGGGCATTAGGCTGATAAATAATATTATTAGTGTGACATGAACATGACTTAACGATGTACAACTACGCTTCTTGCATTTTCGAAGTCATAATCCTCCACCAGCACTACCGCTAACTTTGATCCCGCGGGCGGAGAGAGGATCAAATTATATAGTCATATATGGAAGAACCGATATTATTGACTTAATTCATACAAATCATGTAACGACCAGATGCATATATAAACCAGATGCACATAGTAAGCCCCCAGAAGTTGTATCGATCACCCTACGGTGGGCCCAAGATCAGTGTTTATTTTGGCGGGAGGGGGTGGAAAATGTTGCTTAGGGCCTCGGTTACAACTTACAACACACAACCACGTATACTCCTGAACCGGATCGTGACCATGGTTGGTGCACCTCTAGTCGATAGACAAAGCTTTGCTAGTGTGGCGTCATATTGATCGACAATGTGCTGATACCTCATTTTGAAATCCGCTAGTAGGCGCTAAAAAGCGTTCAGAATTTGTGTTACAAAAATATGATAACCCTAACATAATGCCACAATGCTGAAGTACATGTTGACGTTTTTAGACGTCGCCAAATGTATCAAATGGCGCAATGAAATGGTAAAATTAATACCTTCCGTCACTTTGCCAACAATTTCGACGAGGACTTGCAAGGGATTACGTTTTAACGGTCTAGGCCAGACTGGACAATATATTAGGCATCTGAGTATTGCTATGTTGATATTGAGCAGAGTGTAAAACGGGTCTCTTTACTTTCTACCGATATTACCCCATTAACAAGTTATACAGCAGTAGCCAACACCCCAATCGCACGGATTTGAATTTTATGATACAATAAACATATGAAACAAGATTGACCAGTACGCCTGCTAGATTTTTTACGTCAGACTGCGATATCAAGTTCACTGATTATGGTTGAATTAAGAATCATTCGCTGACTACCTACATGTAGTGAATTTCTATCTTCATGTTGTGTGATTGCGGGTAAAGCTCACAGCAAAGAGTCACTAAATATTCACAAACGGAAAGCTGGATATAACTTTTGTAAGAAAGCAAGTAAAATTTTTGAGATTGGCAACGGGGCATGCCCGTTTGGTGTTGATTTTTTCAACGCTGCCAGCATCGACTTGCTTAGGGTTGTGTGAAATTGAAATGCGAAGAATTTCAACTAAAGATGTTATAATGACGTGAAAATGGTACAGTGCAGAACCTACCAAGGTTCGTTTGTGAACGTGAACCTCTAAATTTCTGCGGTTCACACACAGAAAGCGAACGTGAACCTCACGTTCACACCATAAGTAGCTTTCAAAATCCTAGAAGTGGGCCGTGCTACAAGTAGGCAGTTTCGGAATCAAAAATAAGGAATATCGGCCTGGTGCCAATGACCATTGTGGTCGACAAACCACATGAATAGCTCAAACAACAACAACAACAACAACAACAACAACAACAACAGCAACATCGAAATGACTAATGAACCAGTGCCTACATGTCGCTATTTTGTATCCGGGTAGGCTATTTGAATTGTGCTACTGATTATAAAATAACACAGCACAAAATGTTTTGTACATTTAGCACCTGCAAATTGCAGCATTCGCCGCCAGCTTATATGTAATGCCAGGTGTGAGCAGCGGGATATCTAAAAAAACAGACTTGATGACGCCTGCGTACTCGGCCGACTGGCGCCACTATGTCTACGCTAACAGAACAGGATCAAACTTGTCATGGTGCAATCAAATTGATGCCTACAAACAACTTCGTTTACCCACACGCCCACGATTCTGTTCGCTTTGCCAGAACACCAATCGATCGCCTTGTTATTAAGCGAGTCGTGTTTTGTTAATACTGAAACTTGCTTGAGTAACCTGCGGAGAACAGCACTAACGGCTTTAATATGTTGTTGATGTTTTTCTGGCATCCATGCTGTTTTTCGAGTACAATTGTCATTTACACCAGGCCAGTATTTTGTATAATGATTCAGGATCTGCCACCTGCACGACCCCACTTCTAGGCGGTTTTAACGACGTAACTTATGCGCATTGGATCAGATGAGTTCGGTATTTGTTTGTTTGTGGTATCCATAGTCTTTGTTGACTACTATGGCTATTTACAGCAGGGCGATATTCCTCATTTTCGATTTCGTATCTGCCGACTTGTACCACGGGCCCACTTCAAGGCTTTTTGTAACACATCGCTTACGCGGTCGAGACGGCGAGGAGCCTAGATAAACCACACGGCCACAACCCATTGGTGTTGTAGCTGTGGATTGTACCACTACACTATCTCGCCACGTATCAGTTCGGTTTCTGTATGATATAGCTGAAACGCTGAAGGAAACGACTTAGCCCATAATCGAAGATTACTTGATCGCCCGCACTAAAGATTCCGTCAGCATTCCCTCAATGGCTACCGGCTAAAATTAAAAGTGTTACTGACAAGCGTCGGTGGCAGCGCCTCAAGTTATTCCATTTACGATAATTAGGATAGTCCCTATTCTTAAAGTTGTGCCCAACAGCTCATATCATTAAGCATGGATCTTGAGTTACCTGCGTTATTACCTAGTTTTCACTATATTACAGTTATAATTGGGTCCACAGTACCGAACTCTTCAGTTAGCTCCGCTATGTATCGCATGATGTCAATGTGCATTTCAAAAATCGACACATCATATCGGATCTGCACGTACTCGTAGAACGAATGATAGAATTGCGCAATTAACCCGTAATGTCCAACGCCTGGCTTGTAGCGCATACTGTGCTGTACGCGTTAATTCGTAATCATGACATAATCAATTTTTTTTGTTCGCGCGCAAAAGAAAAAGTTTCCAATTACAAACTATAAGCAAAGGGTTATTCTAAACGACTATCACATGCCAGGAAATATTACTCTGAACGAGCTGCTCAGCTACTCTGAAGATCAGTGAAGGTCAGCGTGGACTTGTGAGCCTCAAAATGACATCACAACTCACAAGGTACGTGATGGCGTAGTAGAAGCCAATGTTCGTTGTGTATTATTGCGCATGGTTTTATCGTGCCAGGAATCAGCTTGGAGCTCGGACGGGAAAGAAACAACTCTACACTGCGTTTTGAAGCTGTTGGGTCGGTAATTGTTCTATAATGGAACACTAAAGTAAGAATTTACCTACTGCCTGCGCAAAGTGTGCAACTGTGAATACGCATATTTTTACTAGTCACTCCGTTGTATTATTACGACAATGCCGTTTCTCGAGATAGGCTAACGCGATTTGCAGCATTCTATAAACTTCGAACGGTAATCTTCGCTATCGTCTGACAGTTCCGGATCAAATATTCTAATGAACTTATGCAGTCCGCAGTCTATTTACTTGTGAATCGGCGGCAAGGACTGCCACGCGTATTCACTCTCGTAAGGCTAAAACAAAATGGCGTATTTGCTATTTGCTGTGGCAAACGCTCGTGGCAAACGCGTTTTACTCCCATCTGCAGTTGATTGCAGGCTAGTGATTGGGAGACCGTTTCAAACACGGATGTAATGGACGGTATATAGTCTTGATGAGCATTGATTTTACTATAGCAGCCGTTGTATCGCACTTTACGTTACCATAACAGCGCGCTGGTGAAACAGGAATATATAGACTTGCAGTTATCCTTGTGGCTGTTCGTGTTCAGTGTTCATTTATTCAGCCAATGTTGCGCTCGACTACACACTACTGAGAACTGACATGGTGCACGCGATTTTGCTAGCAGCTGATTGACCAGCCCATCGTCGAATTTTTGCGCGTTGTATAAACTCGCTTTGTGCAGTAGCATTTTGTGCTGTTGAGTCCGCTAATTGCCCTGTATTCGGCCTTCAATCGAACTGAATCAACCTATTGTATGGATAAGCTCAACAGCGTTGCTATCTGCGCTGTACAAAGCGACGGTTGGCGTATCCCTACAAAGCCCAAGTCGATTGTACAGCCCACACAGCTCCACTGACTCGATGCGAACCTCATTACTGAAATATGCCATATTTCCCGCTCAATGGAACCATACACACGCGATTTAGATGGGCTTGTGACGCTTTCCTGAGAAATGATATAATATATATGGATGTCGCTATCGATGCCTTTTGAGTTGTACAATCGGCTTTTGGTGGATTTTTCTTCATGTCCCAAGTCACATGTACAACTCATATGGCTCGTATGACTCTCGGCAAGGCTTCAACGAGTTACCTGTCATCGTTTTCGACGGCTGAATCAAAAGTCAATTTTATCTATCATTCTTAGCTCTGTTTTGTGCGACCTTGCCTGGTCTCGTCTGTGTTAGGCGCCATGCAACGGTTGTTTCGTTCAGCCGTTGCTGCGCTCGACAATACACGGTGCCGAGCACTTATTTCACATACGCGATTTCATTGGAATGGATTTCAAGTAAGAGAAGTATAAAGTCCGAAATGCATAAATCCCTACCACGCCAGGCGACAGCGTTGCGATCTGAGTAGTACAAAGCGTATGGATGTATATCTACCTGTCACAAGACATGTTTATAATTACATAGGTACAAGCTCCGCTCACGGCAAGTCTCAAACTAGTCGGCTGTTTTCAAACTGGAATGTTCTCTTCAAGCCTATAGTTGTATAATGTATATTCAGATGCATACGAGTTTGGGACCATACCTTAAAGCTGTGCGTTGCGAGTTGAACAGTTGAGAAAATATTGAAATCGTAAATGAATTTCATCTTGTCATTCTTAGGGATGTTTTTCGCTAATTTGCTCGGTCGCGTTTAGTTGGACGCCAGCAATAGCTGTTTTCTTCATCCACGGCTGCGGTCAGCTCACACTGCTGAGAACTTATATCACTTAAATTAGTAACACTTTTGGATTGAGTTTTTTTCAGAGGTGACAGACAAGGCCGTAACATTCCTCGTGCTATAGGCCTACGTATAAACTTGCACTGAAGCTTGAATTGCGTCCTGTGGATGAATCGTGGTATAAACACCGTCAATCCGTTCATCCATGTGCCCAGTTCCCGCTTCAGCGGCGAAAAGCATCTTCGTGAATCGTGGTCACTGCCCCGAATACTTCAATGAATTCATTACCTCGGCATCCAAAGTGCATATCGGGGTTCCCGTCAAGCTAACAGCCCTAATTGGCGGTTTTGGGGTGTGGCATCAGTTACGGTTCTGAGTACAACACCCGCGCGTCCACATCATATGGTCGACAAAAAGATCATCGCTCTATCAAGAATTATGCCGGACCTGCAGTGTGGAATAGTAACGCACCGGCTATCCGTCAGTCATCGAGCATTTCCACATTGAAGTCAATATAAAAACAATTTCTACTGAATCAATACTAGTTTGCCCTAAAGTTTACAGACCCACGACCTGATATGTTGATCCCGCCTACCAACACATGCCACCTTTAATATTATCTTCTTGTAATTTCCATTGAGTTTGCATGCCTCCTTTTTATATCATCTAGGCAGCGCCCTAACAGCACTTCGTCAGTCCCCCCCAAACGTTGGTCTTGGGCCCCCTATAGGGTGATAACCCGAACCCATACCCACACCCCTCACGTTCTACGCAGTTTGCCGCTACTTATCATCTATATGCGTCCGTTTAGTGATCCAGCGTTTGTCGGTTACACGCGCGAAGCGCGGGAAATTTCTAGAATTCGCGACTGAATCGGTCAATATGATCGTGAACTGCATATAAATAGCTATCAATTTCTTTTCCTCTCTCTGCTTACGTAATCTGAGTCAGGTGTGTTTGAAAAGGTAGGACCCCTCACTAATAATTGAACACATCCGGGTGTATACCCGTTGGCATGAGAGAAACGGCACTTCGTACGCCCCCCCCCACAAAAAACTTGCGTCTTGGGCTCCCATTGGGTGATAAACCGACCCCCCCATCACGTTGTTCGCCTTTGCCACGAAATTATGTACGTACACTACGTCGTACAGTTTAGTGAGCCAGCGCGAGGCGCGAAAATTTTCGATAATTCATTATAAAATCGGTCGATATGATCGGAAATTGCATATATATTGCTATCAATTTATTGTCCTCTCTGCTCACGTAATTAGATTTACCGGTAGAGCTGAGTGTGGCGAGTTTGTAACTGTAGAGCCCGTAAATAATAATTGAACATCTTTGAACGAGCCGACTCGTTATGGTATGACCTCGTTGGATGATGTTATTTCGTGACTTCCTGTCTGCTATATTAAAATATATAGAATTGCCCATACGTACTAAACCAAAAGATCACACTATTTCATATTGGTGTTTCTCCATTGGCATATAATTTTTCACTGCGGGATGGTATTTGTCTTGTGAGGTTCAGATTGCCAAGACAGGAACATTCGGCGACAGGCATTTAGGCGCCTATGGACAATAAAACCTTTCGGTATTTCATATATATCAGTGGTTCTTAACCTTTTTTCTTCCAGCGCCCCCTTTCAAAAATTATCGTGCTCCAGCGCCCCCCAACTTCATATTGTAAGGAATGTAATAAAGACAATGAGTAAGAGGGAGGGCCGTAATAGTACTTCGTCAACCCCTAAAAACGATTGCCTTGCGCACCCATAGCGTGATAAACTGAACCTCTGAGGGCTTCGCCCCCACGAGCCCCATATCGTGATTTTGATGGTCAGCAAAGTTTGTGTGGCATGGTCGCCCTAGGTACCAAATTTTCTATAATGCATGAATGGAAAGGGGGTAATTACATATATAACTCGCTATAAACTTTTCATCCTCTCAGCCCACGTAATCAGATTTACCAGTAGCACTGAGTGAGCTGTTGTATAGGAAAATAAAGGGCACGTAATTGATAATTAAACATATTCGGGCGTGCCCGCAGGTACAATTATTCGTTACCAGGGCCGTAACAGCACTTCGCCAGCCCCCCTCCAAACAAAAAACGTTGGTCCAGGGCCCCCATCGGGTGATAAACCAAACTTCCGGGAGACTTCACTCCCAGACCTCTATTAGGCTGTCCGCTATTGGCTGATAGCCTATTAGGTATCTACATTAGGTGTCCATTTACTGAGGCAGCTATGCTCGCCTAGTCGCGCGAAGCGCGAAAAATTTCACCAATTAATGATTAAATTGGTCAATATCATCGGGAATTGTAAGTAAATTGAAATCAATTTTTATCCTCTCTCTGCTCATGTAAACACATTTACCGGTAGAGCTGAGTGAGGTGCAATGTTCCCTCTAAGCTGCGCACGTGCGCAGTGCTGACACGGTCTCTGCGCACAGGAAATCTACGTTGCGCACAACAAATCCGAAGTTATTACCTTTTTTTAGTCGTTATACGCACTGTTATCCATGGGTCAGCGCAGTGAGTTGTTGACTGTGCGCAGACTCATCAAAAGTTGACGCGAACATTGTGAGGTTTCTTGAAAACTGTATGGCCCGTTACTAATAATTAAACATGTTCGGGCGGGCGAACCCGTTGGTATGACTTTTTTGCATGATGTTATTTCGTGACCCCCCTGTCTGCAATATCAAAAAATATAGAATCCCTCAACGGGGATATCGCCCAACAGGAATATCGCTGTGGCCCAATCGTACTAAACTAAAAGACGCACCAATTTCAGATTGGTATTTCCTCACTGACATATAATTTTTCCCTGCCAGATGGACTTCGTCTTCTGGGGTTCAGATTGGCAAGACAGGAACATTCGGTGTCAGTCATTTAGGCGCCCATGGACAATCAAACCTATATGTATTTTGAAGGCTATAGGTAGCGAAGTTTTCGGTGTTAATTTGCCCTGAATACTCATTAAGGATAAGTCCTATCACCAAATCATCTACTGCAAAGCCATTTTTCTCCAGCGCCCCCCATACCGCCCCCCCTGAGCCCGGCGCCCCCCATATCGCCCCCTGAGCGCTTCCGCCCCCTGGGGGGCGCTGTGGGCAAGGTTAAGAACCACTGATATATATAATGCAGTTTTCGGCCAGCATAAGGCCAGTCCTTTTCGGTCAAAGTTTTTTCGCTGCTAACCATTCTGGCACAATTCTTGGAGTCGCATGTTGCATGGCCTAAAACTTTATATGCCTTGGTGCGTACGTGGCGCGGTAATGGCCAACGCTGATACGCCCATTTCTATAAATCTTGCGTATTTCTTCTTGGGGGAAGAGTACCCAATAATCAAGATATTAGGCAACTTGAAATCGCGCCCAGCGCGAAAAAAATTTGAAAAAGGTGCTTTAAAAAAGTACCTTATAATTTATGCTTATTCACAAAATAATTTTGCGCCCACTTCGAGCTCGGGTCCCCCCAATTGGGGGAGGGGGGTGAAGTGCGGCAGTTACGGCCCTGCATCTCGGCCAGGTATCACAGTATTGTGCTCAACAACACTATTTCTCGCTAGCTGAAACGGCTTCCGCGATGGCAACAGCATTCCATCGATGGAGAATCAGCTGATATGGGCAATTGGGCACATTGCCTTGGCGTGCAATGGCCCATACACTGCCAAGACCGAGACGCTTAGAAATCGGCCTAGGGCAGGGGTGGCCAACCTTTTTACTATTCACGGCCGCTCACTATACGCACTGAAATCGCGAATGGGAACGGTTATTATCGCGATTACAATCGCAGCTAAACATATTACAGTCATAAGATACTACATAAGCAGAGATATTCCGAAGGCGGCTAAAGGACCGTACCGGTATACCGAAAAATTGCTGCTGAAGGGATAGGGCCAATGCCGCAAATTTCCAGACTGCCTGAACATCACGTAACCTGATTAACCTCGAGCTTTATAAAAGAACATAAACATGGATATTATATGCCTCTAATGCGAGAAGGTGAATTTCGGAAAACCTGCCTCCAAAACTGCCAACACTAAAAGGCTATTTAACCAAGCTACACGCCGCTCGGAATGTTGAGACCAAACTGTAATTCCATACATGTTGGTGTCTTAATAAAAGGACTCGTCTGGGGGTTGGTGTGATTAAGAAGAGTTAACAATGTTGCTTGTTTACCATTATTTTGAGAAATTACGAGGGATCAATATTATTTTTGTACATTAACTCTAACTTCCCAATTGCCTAATAGTAACACATCCACTCAGAAGCTTGTGTTAACAACGTAATTCAGTGATTTCAATTAAGAAATGATTCGAAATTAACACACCGCAGAATAAAGTGCAAACTTGCGACTTATCCCGCCCGGAAATTTCCTGCTTCTCATTCTCAGAATTATAATTGCCAACCTGTGGCGTAGGGGTTCCCAAGTAATTAAATGTTAAAGAACCATACTAAACTGGATTTCATTCTCCTAGACAATACATTAATTTTTATTTCATCGGAAATATCAGAACCAGAATCATGATTTCAAAAGGGCGGGGTTTCGAGTTTGAAATGAATCTATAAATGACAAATAAATGATTCCGTAGAAGAGATTTCGGTCCCAAAAATCCGCCCGCTTGCTACGCCACGATTAGTATAGTCATGGTACTGAGCTAGCAATGGCTGCACACTACACACTACACAGTGTAAAAACATCATTCAACAGCACACCGGTATCTCGATTCACGCAAAACGACCGCATATGTGCTTTCTAATTGTTCGGCAACAAATATTTTTTAGATGTGCAACTAGAACTATAGGACTACTGAATTTTCAAAATATGCAACTATAATTATAGGTCTAGAACTGCTGACCTTCGCAACTAATACTAGAATTACTCGGTTTCAAAATCCGCAACTAGAACTACTCAAAAACCATTAGAGTTGACGGTCAACTGTTACTAAATGGGTAGTTTGTACAAGTCTGCTATATCTCGAATTAGTATAAAAAAAATACGGGGACTGTTGACGGGAGAATAGTCGGTAGCAACCAGCAATCCGTCATTGTGACAAACATCTGGTATTTGACTACATCTGAGAGCCAATGCGTGGCGTAACTAATAAGTTGACTGCGGCAACCACAGGAAAAGGTGCGTGGTAGCGTAGTGGTACGTTCCACAGCTACAACACCAATGGGTTGCGGGTTCGAGCCCGACCGAGGTCGACTCCCGAAGTCCTACTCAAGTGTTGGAGGTTTATCCTAGGCTCCTCTTCGTCACGTGATCCACGTAAGTGTGTATTATAAAAGCCTAGAAGTGGGCCATGCTACAAGTCGGTATACGGAATCATAAAAAATAGCGGTCTGGTGTAAAATTACCAATGTCTTCGAAACACCATGAATATCATAGACAAACAAACAACACGGGGAAGGTAGCCTGGTGGCATCGGGTAATACGCATTACTTAGCAGTGTTGAAACTAAATTTGAAACTGTGTGTAATCGAGGTAATCTTGTCGGATTGCGAGGCGTCTCTTTACTACACGGGTCAATTTTAGAGGCCGAATTCGCTTCCATAGATATATGATATGATGGATAGTGTTGTTATTGCGTGACGCGTATTACTAGCAATCTATACATTACTGACATAAGGTAGGCCTACATGTCCCTTCAAATTGAGCTTGTAATTTGATTTGGAAATAATTTGAGTTTGAAATTGTATTATAAGATATATTTTTATGGGGCAACGGCATTCAGTATATAGATGACATCTCCATATTACTGCTAGCAGTGCGTTATACCACACTAGTTTTACAAGTCATGAGCTTCTGTTGTGATTCCCAATTATAATGGTATATATTTTACGTTCCGTCTTCGATGATGAGGCAATCTACATCGCTGACCCATGCCACACAGAAATTGGGGATATAATTGGTGCCTCAGGGCTGTTTAAATGCATGATTTCATCTAATGTAATGGAAAATTGTAAGTATGGCATGGACCGATTGAGGCAGGTATGGAGAATGGAAATTTCGCCTTTCATTCAATACCATACCCTGAATCGAGTATCTGCAAGTTGCAGCAATAGTCGCCAGGTTCGTATAGACCAGGGGTCGCCAACTCAAAATGGGTCGCGGGCCACTTTTCCAAATTCCTGGAGACCGCGGGCCGCATGACATCAATATCGATATAAAAGTAGGCAACGCAGTTCAACAACCACGTCTGATAACTCTACGTTATTACAACGCTGTGCTTTCTAACATAGGCGACGGTTATAGTCACCACAAAAGAACTAATATTTTATTGAACAAACACAAATACAACAAAAAGTATCATGATCATCAATGTCATTATATTTTGGACTATGAGCTGTACACGATACCTGACAATGACAACACTCTTTAGCCGCTAAAACAGGGGTGGCCAACATTTTTGTAATTCACGGCCGCATTTCGCGTACTCATGTAGCCTGCGGCCGCATACCGGTGGTTAGTCGTGATAAACTAACTGGGGCCAAATACCCACGTTATCATGTCCATGTCCATTGCCGGTACACTCCGAACTAATCTATATGCACATATCGGCTTACTATGCGCACCAAATCGTTAGTAGTTATGTTGTAAAGAGCCACAGAGAACCAATCTGTAGTCGCGCGAAGCGCGAAAATTTTTTCCATGTTCATGAGTGAATTTCGTCAATAAATATTAGTATAGTTTCACATATTACTATTAAATATTTATCCTTTCTCGGCCAATGTGATCAGATTCCCAGATACAGCTGATGCAGGGGGTATCTGCGAAAACTTAGGGTTGTTATTACAAGTGTCGACAGCCGCATAATTTTCCTTCTACTGCTGCAGATTGGCCACCCATGGATTGAAGAATCAATATTGGGGTTAGCTATACACGGTAGGCCTACTTGCTAGACAACTATCTCCTCGTAAAGCATGGTCTTTTGGAGCGCCCGAAGTCGTTTTGCAGGCGTCTCGGTCTTGGCAGTGGTGGGCCATTGCACGTCAAGGCAATATGCCCATTCGTACCAGCAAATTCTTCATCCATGGAATGATATTACCATGCCGAAGCCGTATCAACTAGTGAGTAATAGTGATAGTGGGCACATAGAATGGCTCACTTTGAAAAACAACAACATTATGTTTCAATTGAAATCAATTTTAGCGTTTCAACATGATTTACTAAGCGTTCGTCTGAATTTTTTCAAATCAGGCCGCGGGCCGCAAAATAGGACCTCGCGGGCCGCATGCGGCCCGCGGGCCGCGTGTTGGAGACCCCTGGTATAGACAATGTCATGTATAAACAACGGGATACATCAGACTAGAGGAGCCTGTACTCGGCTGGTCGGCGCCGCTATGTCTACGCGCTTTGCCTTTTCCGAACGCTCAAGGTCAAACCTGTCATGGCGCAATCACAAAGATTGCTGCTAGCAACTACGTTTACCCACACGGCCACGGACCACGGTTCCATTCGCTTCGCTTAACACAAATCGATCGCCTTGTTATGCTGCGATTCGTGTTTTGTTGATAATAAAACTTGCTCCTGTGGGTAACAGCACATACCAAAGCCGTGTATCTATACGTTATTGCTGTTTTGTGGTATTGTGCAATTGTCATTTACACCAGGCCGATATAATTATTATGATTCCTTAATCTGCCAACTAGTAGCACGGTCCACTTATAGGCTTTTTCATAGACACCGCTTATGCGGATTAGATCAGGTCAGAGGGGTAAAGTGTGATATGGGCCTTACTGAAACATTGAAGGATGCCGTATCCTGGTTGCAAACAATAGAAGGTTATGCGATCGTCCGCACAAAAGCATTCCCGCAATCGCTACCGGCTACAGTCGATGGCATTAGCCAACTGACAGGCATCGGTAGCAGCGTCTCAAATTATTCCAGTTACCATTGTTAAGATAGTGCCTACCCTACAGCCTATATCTATATAGCGTGAAGCTTGAGTCAACTGGGATATTACTTTGTTTTATTTATATGGCAATTCGGATCGGGTCCGCTGTACCCTAACCCTAACTCTTCAGCTGGCTCCGCGCTGAAGTCACGTGACATATCTCCTTGGAATGGGCATTTCTACAAACCGATCTGTAATATCCTCTGTATGTACGAGCGATAGAATTGTACAATTAACCCGTAATGTTCTGCGCCTGGCTTTTAGCACCTACTGCGCTCTACCAGTTAATTCGCATTCATGGTCGCTAATCATTTTTTTCGCGCGCAAAAGAAAAAATGTTCTAACATCAACGTGGACTTGTGACTTCTTAACTTCAGATTGATATGGCATCGTAAGGTACGTGACAGCGTTGTGGATCGGAATTGTGTACTAACGCGCTTGGTTTACTCATGTCGGGAATCAGCTTGAAGCGTGGCCGAGCAAGAAACAACTCTACACTGTTCGTTCGGAGCTACTAGGTCGGTAATTGTCGAATTCTTAATCATTTGTGTATGAATTTACCTACCACTTGTGCAATGCATCTATTTCTACTATAATTACTCCCGTAGTATTGTTGCGTTTGTTGTTTCTCCGCATAACCTCGTACGATTTTCGGCAATCTACACTTATAACGATATTCTTCACTATCTACTGATAATTGCGAATCAAAAATTCGAATTCGAATTCTGCTGTCGATTTAGTGGTCAACAACGACTGCTAGGCGTATTTACCATTTACGCTAGTCAGGCGAAAACAAAATGGCGTTGTATTTTCTATTTGCTGCAGGTACGTACGCATTTCAAGCTTATTATACGACAAAGGCATTTTACTGCCATCTGTAGTTGGCTACAGAGTAATTGGGAGACCGTTTCAAACACGGATGTGATGGACGGTTTATGGTCTTGATGAGCATTGATTTTTACTTGTAGCCGTTGTATCGCATATTACGTCCGAGAAGATGAATCCTACAGCGTTGCTTTCTGAGTTATGCACATAGGTGACATAGCGACTGCGGGCGAATATACGTACAGTACAACTGCCATAGCTCCGTTGACTCCACGCCAAATACTGTGCCACTTCTTATCATTCGTTAACCTGGATTGGTGATTTTTAGTCCCTTTTCTCGGCTGCGTCAAGTTGATCACAAGCACTGACTGCTGCTTATTCCTGCCAATGCTGTGCTCGACTGCATGTTGTCGAGAACTTCCGTTTGGCCATAGGCCTTATCAGCTACTATGGTGAATGGTCATGGTCATTTACACCAGGCCGACATTCCGTATTATGGTTCCTGAGCTATAACCACTCGTTCCATGACCTGTTAGATTCGGAACGAATATAGGCCTACGCAATTCCTATGCGGCGTAGCTGGTGCAGGCGAGGTGAAACAGGAATACAGTTAGTATATTTTGCTGGTAAAGAGGCTACTAGTCCTGTAAGCAGACTTTAGTCGACATGCATCAAGCCATTTTAATAAGAAACGCCACAACGTTGCTGTCTAGCGTGTACAGGCGAACTTTGGCGTAAATCTATACAGGGCCCAAGTCGACTGTACAGCTGACACAGCTCCGCTGACTAAGGCGAACCACAGCGCGCTATTGAATTTCTCACTCATTGCTCAAAACATTGAACTTGAAGCTTAGTTTCAACCCTTGCTGAATATATATCCTTTACTATATTTTGTTTTCTTCAAACATTAATACTGCGTTCAGCTATACACACTGCTAAGAGCTTACATCACTTAAATTACTAATACAGTACAGTAGGCCTACATTATGTATTTTAGACGACAGACTTTGCGTTAGCATGCCTCGTGCTAGTAGGCCTTGCGCTGAAGCTTGAATTGTGTACTGTGGGTGAATCGTGGCATAGACACCGTAAATCCGATCAGCCATGTACTCAGTTCCCGTTTCAGCGGTGAAAAGCAACAACGTAGATGTATAGACTAGATTTTGACGAAATGGAATGGCCTTATAGCGATATTCACTGCCTGGTTCCCAACATTTAAATCAGTTCGCTGTGGAGTTAAATATACTTCGCTATTGACCAAGATCCCGTCGACTTGATTTGGTTTTTGTTAGGCTTATTACCAAACTATACAAGTCGAATGGGCAGAGGCACTTGCAAACTCAGTGACTACAAGTCTACAACAGTGGAGAATCATGCCGCTATGGACTCTCGTGAACTCTTCCTGTTTACAGCTCGAACGACGAATCAAATTAGTCCTGACCGTTTGTCTCACCGATTCACGCACGCCATTTTGTTGCATAATTACGACTAGGGCTGGGCAAAATGATTCGAGTACTCGAATCTGAATCGAGTAGTAATTTTAATGATTCGAGTCGAGTAGTAAAAGACGATTTTTTCGAGTACTGAAATTATACGGTCCTCGCAACTGAAAGTTAATTTACCAACGAGAATTATAGTTTTGATATTATTTTCCACTGAGGAAGCCGTGAAACCTTGATTGGCCGTGTTACAGCACACCGGGCACAGTTTAAAGCTACGAACGTTACTGGAAATAACACATTTCCGAAGTCATTATCATCCACCAAAATTGTTAAGAAGTGCAATGAAATCGGTATGGTCGAAAAAATACCAAAGTATCTTTAATGTGATGAATAACAGGCATTACGTTCTTTGTGGTGGCATAAAAGGTTCATATTTGGACTTCGACATAGTACATCCTGTTGTGACGTCATAATGAGTGATACTCGATTACTCGACTCGACTCGAAGCATATTACGTGATTCAGAATCGAATCACTCAGGTACTCGATTTTGCCCAGCCCTAATTACGACAAATGTATGCAGCAAAAGGTATTGGAACTTAATTTAATGCTGCATTTTTATATTAGGATCGTATTACGTGGTTCTATCGAAGTTACCACGCGGTGGAAGATCAGCTATTACGACGCACAACCTGGTTATGGAGGTAAAACAAGGCCGACGTTTGTGACGCGGAACGCCGTGACTGGTACAACCACGGACGCAAGAAACTATCAAACTGGTATGGAAAATAGTTAGGCTAAATATCAAAAGGTCGTAGCTTGCGTTTCGTAGCTTATTTAGATATCTAAGCAGGTCGGTATGGCAACCATTGGCCTTATGTTGCCCACTTGATGCCTGGTTGGTTACATCCTTTGTCATCTTGAGTATCTTTATCCATGTTATTATCGCGAATTGAATGCGACGAGTATAAAGTAGTCGTATAGCTTACGCTTCACAGCTGTAACACAAATGGATTCTCCGGCGATTGGACACTTTTATTGCAATATGGTACAGTAATCATTATATTCAAGTTTTTATTGATCTGTACAACTATTCGAAGGTAAATCTAACGTTGATTTAACTTGACTTTGGTAATGATATGATCAATAGCCTATAGTTATCAGGAGTAAACCCGAAACATAGATTTGGCTGTACTGGTCCAATGCACTGATATCAGATCCATCTTTGTAAAATTCTACAATTCCACCTATAATTGCGCACTTCAAATGTCCGCTATAGCTGCAAAATTATAACGCGACTGCTTTTACGATGTCCTGATGCATTTGTACTCTCGCATGGTGTCCAGAACTAATTATTTTGACAAACTATGCCAAGTACAGCAACAACTCTATGCAAATATCTAAAAGTGTTATTTTTTGCGCCAGTCGTGAATTCACAATAGTAGGTAAATCACATTTATACGATGCGTGTGAAATGTCAGTCTGCAAGGTCCCGTCAAATAAGGTTCATAGGTCAATAATATTGCCACTTGACTATATTGCGGGCCTGCTGTATATCGATGGTCTCAGTTTGGAAGTTAATGGACTATTCGGCGCCTGGACATATCGATATCGAAAGCTTCGACCAAAATGCGTCAATCATTTCGTGCCTAGGTTTCATAGTCGACGGTCTTTCTGCGAGCGCAAACTCAAGGTCGCATAGGTTGAACGACACTTAGTCTCGTAATCGCGAATATGGGTGGTCTCAATCTGATACCAGTGGCGGCTCGTCCTATAGGGCCACTGGGGCATTGCCCCACCTAAAATTCTGTTCAATCACAATTCTTTACCATTTATAGACGCACACCAATCTATATATACCGAAATCACAGCGAAAATGGTATTCTTTTTGTCCTTTCGCTTGTAAATGCCCATATATAGCGAGGTCTCTGCGAAAATCGAATTCTCTTCTGTGTTTTCACTTTGCGAATGCCTAGCCGGGGCATGCTCCGGTAGCGCTCATACAAAGCTTTCACTGTCTATTCTCTCAAAGCCGCGCACAATAAAGAAACAATGATTTACTATCTCCCATTCATAAAATTACCGGGCAACCGGGGCACAATAGCTCTGTGCCCCTAAGGTGTGATGTAACAATCGTATCTATAGCTGAACTCGGTTACCGCCATATGCGTTTAGTCGACCTTTGCTGGTACAGGTCGATTTTGATGGTGTTTCACACCATGAAAATTCTAGAAACTTGGTATGTCATGTCGTGATGGTGGCATTTAACACTGCCCCAAGTTTCAGGGTTTCTACTTAAAGTTTAGGGTAGTAATTCCGTTTCCGAAGTTGAGTGTGTGCTGATCCGTCATGTATCGCTAACAGATTTTACTCAAAAGCCGGTATTGGTATCCATTGATTTTGACGATGTTCAATACTGAGATCGGTTAATGACATTTGGCACGGTAAGTCTTAATGTTAGTATCGAACGCTGTACCAAGTTTCAAGTTTGTCACGGAACTGCGTTAGTGGTAATTTCGTTTCCTAATTCGAGTGAGAGCTGACTCGTCATTTATCGCTAACAGATTATACGCAAAGCCGGTATTGGTCTCTATTGATTTTAACGATGCTCCTTACCTAGATCCGTCATCAGCTTTTGCACGGTATGTCGTGATTTTAGTATCGAACGCTGTGCCAAGTCTCAAGGTTGACACTCAATGATTAGGGCAGCAATTTCGTTTTCAAAGTCGAGTATGGTAGAGATGTGCTCCGATCTGACACTTTAGCCTACAACGCATTGCGGATTTTACGCAAAAGCCGGTGTATCTGCGGTAACGTTAACTGAGATGATGATATCATTCTTAGTTTGCATTCAAATATTTACTTTGATATTATATTCTCCAATGTCAATTTCACCGTGAAATTGTGGCCTTCAAGCCATTTGCTTACAACCCCCTGTCAAGCGAGATAGCTATTTCGTTTTCGATGGTGGCTAACAGCTGATCACTTGATCAGCCTATTCCCCAGTAAATTTTACGCAAAATTCGGTGTTGGTCTGTTCGCATTAATTTTCACAGTGTACCATACCGAAAAGGGCCATGAGGCCACTTCTCGATGATGTCATGTAACAGTGTACTAAGTTTGCCAATTTCATCCACGTATTTATTCGGTGATATATTTTCCAAAGGCGATCTCGCAGCAGACATATAGACAGCAAGCCGTATGTGTCGTGTTACAGTCTCCAGTTTCAAGGCCAAAATCTCCTATGCTGTACCGAGACCGAATTTCCGAGGATGCTATTCTTAGTTCTTCAGAATGATGTTTTGGATTCAATATGACAGGCCCAATCTATGAGATACCAATTGCGTATGTCCGAACTCGTTGACCTTTCCAATTAGGCTTACGCTATCTCTCGAGGAAAAGTCATTTCCATTTCTGCAGATAATTAGTCAGGTCTAGTGCGAACATGAACCGTGCTGAATCTTTGTTCCGTACGCCGTTTACGCAGTTACCACACTTCAAGTCACAGCTCACAGGCGGATCTCTCTGGGCACATACGTTAACTAAAATCACTGTTGGCGGGAAATTCAAGTTACCGTACCATCATTAAGTTACTTGTTTACGTTGGAAAACGCCATTGTGACGTCATCTTGATAAAAAGTCGCTTGCAGCCCTTGCCCCACCACCCGATATTGTCACGAGCCGCCACTGTCTGATACATTAGGCGTTCTTTTATTTTCACAAAGGGGTAACAATTTAAAAGCAAGAAATCGAGTGACAACATGCTGCGCGAAGCGTGAACAAAATTTTTACTTTTGATAAATCTATCCCAAATTATTCTGCTTTATTGTAGTGTACGAATTACTGGCTCATGGATATGCCAATGCGTCTGAACTGATATTTTAGTCATCACATCTCAAGTGTTGCTGCCAGACTAATCAAATTTGGTTGGCCTTGCAAGTTCACAATCTGTGCACTCCATTTTTGATAATATTATTAATTTCGGAAATCTCCTCGCGGGCCACTTGAAACCTTCTCGCGGGCCAAATGTGGCCCGCGGGCCACGGGTTGGCCGGCCCTGCTATAGAGGATCGAATAAGAAGTCTCGAGACGTTGAACAAATTGATGTGGTACGATGCACTACACATCCATGTGAATATAAACGCATAACCTATATTCATTAAAAAGTCTTGGTAAAGATGAGCACTGCGCAATGTAAGCACTGCAACCGTCTAAGCAACAAATATAAGTTGCTATCAGGGATGCCAATATTTCGGAAAAAGCCTGATGTGGAGGCCAAATAAACCCAGATCCTATATTTTACTCAAATTTATATAAGATAACTGCGAAAGTGAACCCAGATAGTCATTAATTACAGTCATGCAGTAATAGAAGCCTTTCACATTGTATTTTCAACAGGTCACACGATACATTTTGCTCGGTTAACACTGCAAATCGCTCAAAAGTATGTTGGTATCCTCTTGACGCATTACTATGAAACGCGGCGTCAATGCTTAATAGTGTAATAATCATATCATCGCGCAGGTAAAGTTCGTAACATTGCCATCCTCAAAAGATTTGGTGTTCTAAGCATAGAAGATATGAGGAAGCTAGAAGACTGTGTATCAGTTCCATTGGCGTCAGTGTCCCTCAAATTTCAACGACTACTTCACCTTGGAGTCAAAAACGCACAAGTACAGCACACGAGCGTCAACGAAGAACAACTACCATATGATCAGGACGAAATACAAGAAAACTCATTGCTCGATCAAGTATGCCGGACACCAAAAGTGGAACAGCATCTAGCCGGCTATCCGACAGTCGTCGAGCATGTCCGCATTCAAGTCGAAATACAAGCAATTTCTTCTAAATGAATACTATCCAGCCTTCAGGATTACCGGACAACGACCTAACATCGACCTCGCCTTCCGCCATCTCATTTTGTCGCTTCATCATCATCATCATTGGTTTATTAGCAATTTTATCAGTTCAATACACCACAAAATGCGATACAATGAAAAGATAGGAAGGTGACAAAGCCACTGGGAGCAGTCTATGGAATCAGACACCCACCTAGGCCTATGCGATGTAAAGATGATGCATGCACATTGCACAATTGCACATTAGGGCTCTTCAAAAATGACGTTTTTCTCAAATCGTACTGGCTACTTGATAGAATTGTTAGGTTACCTAATTAAAGTCTACACACAAAATTTGGTTCAATTCCAGCCAGTAACTGCTTTGCTACAGGAGAAGAAAGTTTTCATTTATTATCTAAAAATAAATAATAATTTGAACATTTTCTGTTCACCCCATGAAAGTGTTCGGCTGTCTATAGAAACGATGCTCACCAATATTGGTTCAATTCCAACCAGTGGAAGCGGACTTATTGATTTGAATAAAATAGTATGTACGATGAGCACAACTATGATAAATAAACAAAGAATCGGTCACCGTGAATACTGTTTTATTCAAACCCAAATTATATATTCTCTGCATTACTTTTCATTCAATGTGCATGCCTCTTAATTCTTTACTTCGCCTAGGCCAATGTGGGTGTCTGATCTTAAAGACTATTCCAAGTTGTTTCGACACCTTCCTATCTTTTCTTTGTATCGCAGTTTAGTGGTGTTTTGAAACGATGAAAATATATTTTAAACTGATTGATTGATCCATTCCCTATTTCTGAGGGTGATTTTCGCGTATTTTCAGTGACCCGACCAGATTGAAAGTATAGCTTTCGATTGATTAATCTTGGGACGGTCACTTTCATTTGGGATAACGACACAGACTCATGTTTAGTCGAAAATATAACTGCGAAATCATGAAATTTAGGGTACATTCGAATGTGTTGATAACCAACCCCTTTGACTAACTTGCTGAGGGTGTTCAACTGTCTTTCTCTCTGAGTGTCTCTGTTGGAACTAAATAGCCTAGATAGACCTACTCAGATAACAATGTGATATATTAGTCGGACCATCACCAGGTCTACTAATGTTCAATTGTACCTACCACACAGTTAGATAGTATTTATCGATACACGAGGAATTTGATGGATTGATACTATAGCATTCAAGTCCAATGAGTTGCCCTATGAACCTTGGTTTCTGCGACTTGCAGTTACTATTGCTATTCTATCAAGACTCTGTAGTTATAATAACAGCGAAATACATCAACAATGGCTAACCGATGTGCATGTATTTTACGATAGGCTACTATTATCTTACTAATCTAATAACTAATTTTCGAGCGTAAACTGGCCCGAAGAACATGATGTTGATAAAAAAACAGATTTCAAGGGCAATAAAGACCCAGAAACCCAGGTGATGCTAAAAAAACAGTTCTGGGTGGTAAAACCAACGAGTGGCATGTCTGGTTGCTATTAGAATAATCTATTGCTACTAAGACAACATAAGCTCCAAGCCAGATGTCTCAAACACGCGGCCCGGCAGAGCATTTTGTGCGGCCCCCGACGACATTTTGTGTCACATATATCTTTTCAGGTTATAAAGTGAAAATTCCATCTGAAATTGCTCCGAAAGCCTGGAACTATTCATCAAACTTCACTATATCACATCAATTGCAATCGCTACCAAGCAGTGAAGAAGATTCACTATTTCGCCACATTTACACATCATGTTGACAAAACCTGACGCTTAGACGATTCGTGACTGATATTTGTGAGTTGGACTTGGACGCGACCTTTCTTAGAATCACTCAGACCCGGGCTAACTCGATGGCAAAATGAAAATGACTCGAGTGAGCTCGGAGTGACTCGGAATACCGTGAATTTGTTAGAACCGTGAATGCAACAAACTAAACGCGTATCAGGGGAATAATAATAGATCAGAAAATCGCAGCTTGTATTTCGCTAACTAAGCAAGTAGTTATGACAACCATTGGCAATCTGTTAGTTACATCTTTGGTCGCTAAACCATGTCATTATAAGGCCACTTAAAGGTACCGATAGTACCGTAGTGGTACGCTCCAGCAATGGGACGTTCGGCGTTCCGACATTCCAATCGCTAGGACACATCTATTAATATACTTATGTTATATTTCTTCTTTCTGGTCCTATTTGAAGATATTTGACCATTAGAATAATAGCATACTTATCAGAAGCATACCCGAATTCTGGATTGGAATTAGAATGCTCGCCCTAAAATTTTTTTGATGTCAGATCAATCTCTATAATCAATTTGTTAAATTCAAAATATTCATAGTAACTGCAAAATTATAATCCGATAGCTTTTATGATGGCATCATACATTTGTCCGCTCATATGGTGTCTATGTCTTAGAAATAATATATATCAAGTACAGCAACAATTCTATTCAAATAGTTATATATGCGATGATTCTTTTAATGCCTGGCCTAAATTGATACAAGAGTAAATCACATTTTGACGATGTGTGTTTACTGTCAGTCTGCTGGATTGGCTCACTTTCAATATGAAAATTCACTCCCGCCAAATAAAGCCTACTTGGAAAGACATAGAATACCCCTATAAATGCTGCGGCCCACGGCGTCGTCAAAACTAGAAAACTGGCCCGCGAGCATATTTGAGTTTGAGACCTCTGCTCTCAGCTGTGATCGTTCGTTTGTGGTCAATTTATTTGTGATGTAACAATGCAGGACCAGTGAAACGTAGCCTACATGTAGTCACTAGACTCACTAGTCACTGTAGTCAGTGACTGACTGATTGCTCTCACATGCGACTCCGTCGTATCGCGAACAACCGAAACATACAGAAGATAGGGTGATTTAATCGACATCGACTTGAAATTGACTCGTAAATTTTGCTCCAAGTCACGAGTCAATCCATATTTCTGAAGCACCGAGTCAAGTCAAGTCAAATCATTTTTGCAAAGTGACTTGAGTCGAGTCAAGTCAATTCATATGAAAAAGTTGACCCGAGTGTGACTCGAATCATCCCAACAACGATAGATCATCGTATGCTTGTGGTTTTGTCTCTATCGTTTCTAATTCTCTATCCGGATGTCATCAACAATCGCTTCGGTTATGATGAATCCGGTGATTGACTCTGTCGCGACTGCGTCGCTATTTTGGGGAGTGGAAGTGGATTTGTTGGGTGTGAGGAGAGGAGGCCCGGTTGCGGTTGCGGTAGGTGCATTACTGACATTGCCTATGCATTTTGTTTCTGAAGTTTCTGTACTCGCATGTTTAGTTGTGTAGTATGGAATTGCGGCTCACTGTGGTTGTGTATTTTTGAAATAATTTGTATTGTTGGTGTTGGTTTATAGGCTGATGATGAAATAGAGTTGCTTCATTTACGGCAGTGATTTTTTTCTATAATCGTTAAGTTATATTTTCATCTGACAATACACACGCAATGTACAGTGCGATAAGACACAACGCGATATAATGAACAGATAGAAGACTGTTAAACGACGCACAGTAGCAGTGTTTGGCACTTCTTCGTTATTCCCCACACATCCAGAAGTGATCACCGTGAAACCAATAATTGATTCCCATGAACATGTGAAAATTTATAAACGTCAAAACAAATTGTTTTTCGCATTTGGATTAGGGCTAGGGGAATATTAGGGTCGGGTGGGAGATATTAGGGTCGGAGAAGCGAATATTAGGGTCGTGCTCGTGGGAAGGAGGTATTACGTATCAGGGTGGGTTAGGGTCAAGATTGAGATATCCTAGGGTTAGGGTTATTAGGGTGGGTTATCCTAAGATTAGGGTCAAGGTTGAGATAGGATATTCCAAGATTTGGGTTGGGAATATTGTAATCTTCACCCCCAACCCTAATCTTAGGATATCCTAACCCTAACCAACCCTAATATCCTCAACCCTTATCTTAAGGATATCCTGACCCACCCTAATATCCTCAATACCCTAATCTTAGGATATCCTAACCCCAACCTTGACCCTAATATCCTCTCCCTAGTCTTATGGTATCCTAACCTAACCCTAACCCACCTAACTATCCCCAACCATAATCTTAGGATATCCTAACCCACCCTAATATCCCCTGACCCTTCCCATCCCTAATATCTCCCGACCCTAATATCACCAACCCTGATCTTAGTATATCCTAACCCCAACCTTGAGGGTCAAGGCTTGACCCAAATCTTAGGATATCCTAAGCCTAACCCTACCCTATTATCCCCCTCCCATCCCTAATATCTCCCAACCCTAATATCCCCAACCCTAATCTTAGGATATCCTAACCCACCCTAATATCCCCCTCCCCCATCCCTAATATCTGTCTACCGCACCCCAACGCGAAAAACAATTCATTTTGACGTTTATAAATTTTTCTGTTATTGTTCATGGGAAGCGTTTATTGGTGTCATTGGGATCATTTATTCGATGTGTGGGGAATAACGAAGAAGTGCCCAGTGTTTTAGACTGACATCAACCTCGCCCTATAGCAGTGGTTCCCAACGTGGGCGATATCGCCCCCCAGGGGGCGATTTGGCGATCAAGGGGGGCGAAAATGACGAAGGGGGCGACAGGGGGGCGAAAATGGACAAAGGGGGCGACGGGGGGCGAAAATAGCGAAGGGGGCGATAGGGGGGCGATGACGCGTAAAACGGCTGACCTTTTTTTTTTTTTTTTTTTTTTTTTTTTTTTTTAGTCATCCACCTAGCAATGCGGAGCGAAAAAACGGTATTTTCAGCTCTGAGCGGAGAACGATGACCTTTTTTTTTTTTTTTTTTTAGTCAACCCGCCGGTGATTACAGTCTGTATGCCCAATTATCGGTGCACAAAATTTGGGGGGCGATGATCGGTGTTGACCTTGAAAAGGGGGCGATGGGTCGAAAAAGGTTGGGAACCACTGCCCTATAGAGTGCCCGCCGTCACAGTTCTTTTCAATGTTGATCATTTTGAATCCGCGGCCCTTTCCAGTTCTTTCCATTCCTAGTGAGCACTTTCTCTCGTTGCATCTTTTTCCGTGTTTTTTTTGTCGCCGTAAAAACGGCGACGACAGATGAAAAGGAGCCCAGATGAACTGGGGTGTAGGGTCACAGTACCGGTATATCAATGTCGATAGTAGCATCCATATTCGATATTTTTAATATAGGTTTGCCACAACAGAATATCGGAATTACAATCGTGATAATTTTATTTGCATGGGACATGGTAGCATAGATGCATTAGGCCTACCATTGGCATTTGGCTAACGATTATTGTGATGAAATGTTCGATCATTCTCAAAACCCTTAGATCAAGAATTGTTTTGTGAAATTTAGGCCGTGGTGAGATGAGTTTTTTATATAATCCCAATCAGCTCTACTGGAATCTTGCATTGTGCCTAATATTGCAGGTGAGCAGCGATGATTCTCCAAGTTAATGTAATTCAATAAGAAAAATAAAAAAATGAAGAATGGTGTGAAGAGCACAGGACACCGATTTCATACAGCCAATCAGCCACATTAGGTTATTACAAAGGTATATAGTTACATTAGATCAGGGGTGTCAAACTCAAATTGCATCATGGGCCGGATTGAAACCTTCAATTCACTCGCGGGCCGGACCGGTCATCTGATTCCAAAATTTTGCCGTGATGTCCTTGCTTTTCTCTTTACTTCATTATCAAGCGTATAGATAATAATATATTACATTGTATCAGGGATAAAAGGGGTTCTATTCCAGCAAGTAGCAATGCCTTTATTTGAAAAGAGTGGAATTAGTAGCAAAATACTATGATTGACCGGTTGAATACAGAACTTTCTGAACCGTTGTAGTCTGATAAAAGCGGACGTTTGAATTAGGTTTAATATTATGATATCGCGATTCGGGTTTCTCTGGAGTCCTGGGACCTTTTGAGTCGGAAGCGACACAGCAGTGTGACCATAGCTATTTGAATTGAATTTTTTGTATACCTAGTATACTCTCCATGTAAACTGCATATAACGGTTCCGCATTGTCGTTTTTGCTTAACTGTGAATAACTAGGCTACTTTTTGGTACATCTTTCCATAAAACTCGAACTCAGTGTGCACATGTTTGCCTTCTCGAAATTGGGTGTCAAACTGTCAATGTCACGGACTTGTTCCTAGTGGTAACAAGAGAATAAAAGACTATATCTCATAACAAATGACAGCACAAGTGCACTTTATTTCATCTTGGTTTTATTTTTATTACAAAAATTAATAACTTGAAGGTATCAAGCCTCAATATCCATGATAGTGGTTCTGCTAATGTCCTCTCCTGGACTAGTATCCAGATTTGATTGTGTTTAATTAATTTTAAACAGATTTAGAGAATTAGGAACATAATTCAGCACACTTTTTAACGTGATATACGGTAGAGTTTGATTTCGCAATGGTGAAGTGTCGTATGGACATTTCAAAAGTAGCATGAAACTCTAACATTAAAATTGAATTCGCATTTTTTTCGAAAAAAAACCAACAGTCAAAATCGAGTTGGTGATTTCGAAGGGACTTTGAATATGGAAACTTTGATAGAAGTAGACATAGCCAACAGGTGTGTTATCAAATAGGCAGCAGTAAATTTATCATTAAATTTAAGGTCCAATTCTTTGTTTTCAGGTAGCATACTTCTGTCGTAATTCGGGTTTGTTTGTATTTTAGAAAGTGGACCAGTTTGCAATGTGTTCTTTAAATTTTCCTGCTCCGCATGCCAAAAAGGTTGAGAACGACTGTATTAGATATAGTTTCGTATATACTTTCCTAGCTGTGAAAATCTTGATTGGTGATATCACGGCATACGAAACTTGTAGTGCCAAGCTCCTCATGTTAGTGAAGTTGTCATCAACCCACAGCATTGTCACAAAGTGAAATGAAATGGGCAGGGTTGTAGAACTGGTGTTTTATTCTTTTTGGTAGACTAAAAGGTACATAGGCCTATATGTTTGAACTTTCTGTATCTTTCATACTGTTATAAAATCATGACGAGAGTCGAGAGATACTGCACTTGATTCAGAATTACTGAGATACCCGATTTCGTCCAGCCTTAGTCGTAGGTATAAATTTCAATATGGATATTTCTTGTTCTGTAATCCAGGATAAATTAGTCATGAACAAGTTGAAATCGTCGCAAAGAGAAAAGGTCCGTCAGTTCATGGCGTTCACGCAGGCGTCGGAGAAAACCGCGATCTACTGTCTCTCGCGTCACGATTGGCGTTTGGACATCGCGTCCGATAGCTTTTTTTCGGACCCCGACATTTACTGGCGGGACAGCAAGCCCACAGTGGACAGGAGACGACTCGAGATGTTATATAATCGCTTAAGCGACTCTGAAGACCGAAGCAAAATCGGCGTGGAGGGAATATCCAAGATGTTAGAGGAATTACGGCTAGAACCGACCGATCGGATGGTGTTGATTATCGCATGGAAATTAAAAGCGGCCGTTCAATGCGAGTTTAGCAAAGTGGAATTTATTAACGGGATGACAGAACTGGGCGTTGACGATTTGGATAAACTTCGGTGGATGCTGCCAAACTTACAGTCCGAAATCGGAGACAAAACCAAATTTAAAAACCTTTACCAGTTCACGTTCAATTACGCTAAAAACCCGGAACAGAAAGGCTTAGATTTGGAAGTAGCGATCGCGTATTGGAACATACTCATGTACGACCGGTTCAAGTTTCTCGACTTGTGGACGCAATATCTGCAAGAGCACTACAAGCGATCGATCCCGCGAGACACTTGGAATCTCCTGCTCGAGTTCAGTTTGATGATATCCGACGATATGTCAAACTATGACGAGGAGGGCGCTTGGCCGGCTTTGATCGACGATTTTGTAGAATGGGCCAAGCCTATAGTAAATGGCACGACGCCAATGTGTTAACCTTCGCCCCCCCCCCGTTTTTTTTTGTGGTTGAATTTCTGTCTATTTTCGTGTATCGAACCTTATTTTTCGAGTTGATCGCTTCTTCCAGTGACGTTTATTGTCGGAATCTCAGTCGGACTTGGTCATTGAGTGTAGGGTTGGGCAAAATCGAGTACCTAGATGATTCGATAATGAATTGAGTATTAAGCTTCGAGTCAATCAAGTTACGGCGTCATGCACAGAGCATAGGGTTGAAATAGGAACCTATTATTTGACGACAAGTAACATTGTCAGTTTAACTTGATCAGTCCATACCATTAATAAAGACATAAGAGTTGATCTAAAATGTTTTGTTTATGAACTTACTTTAAACAAGAACCTTCACCATACATTTTTGGTGCTGTGATGTGATAGAATTATTGAAAACAATAATTTTCTGTATGTATTTCTTATCTTCGGTACTTGTAAGAATCACTCATAATGCTCAACTCCAACTATCGAAATCAATACTCAAATCATCGTGCCCAGCTCTACTTTATTGTTATGAGAAATAGTTTTCATGACTCTAATCCAACTAGCAAGCAAAACTATTGTTTAAATAGCAGCATGAAATTTTATACTGGTGGGTTTCCAGTACGACTTCCATGTCAACTTTCGCTGGCTAGTTGGTGAAATTGATAGGATGCCTAAAAAGTTGCACATAAAATTTGGCTACATTCCAAACTGTTGAAAAGGAATTTATTATTTTAATGAAAAATGAAAAATAATTTCAGATTTTTCTGGCTACCTGATGAAATGGTTGAAATGTCTAGAAACGATGTGTAACAAATTTGACAAACTCAAACCTGTAGAAGCAAAGTTCTTTGAGTGATTTGAAAAAACAGAGCAGACCCAAGTCTATTTACTGGGGGGAAATTAATAACAGAACTATCGACCTTAAAACTATTTTTTCAAATTAGGAATTTTCTATACGAATACATGATTCTAAAGCCTGGAAGTGAGCCAAATGATGTAAAGCGATTTTAGGCAACATAACAATTTTATCGACTAGTCAGTGAAAAGCAACCCTAGTGTCCAAGCCTTCCCCCTCTGTGGTATTAAAAAAATATCGGTTGCCACTAATGCCAGCAACATCTACTTGGGTTGAGTGTGAAAGGCGTTCTTTGTTGTTTGTCTTCCGAAACAAAGTACTGAAAGTCCACATTTGGTGTAACAAATATTTTGCATATGTTACAATATGAAAGTGGTCATAGTCGATGTTTCTGAAACGAGATAGGCTTGTAGTGACATTCAATCCATTGCAATACTACGCGAGTACTGGGTATCAATGGAGATCACGCCAATTTCCATTTTTTCGAACCATGCTTTTATTATTAATGTTATTATTGATACCATATACTTATGTTCCTACACCCCTATCTCTATTGTTTGGAATAAATTTGATCAGGCAACTGATTCGCATAGGATGGCGGCTTAATTTGGTTCCTCTTTGTTGGAAGTCCAGGTAGAATGCTTTATGACTCCTGTGTCAGTGAAATTTCATTTTGCATGTACACGTATTGATTTGAAACCCAGTTCACGTTCGAGAAGGATTATGGGTTATGAATAGGGGCAGGGACAATGATTTTAATACTCTAATCCGAATCGACTATTAATTCTAATGATTTGAATAGTGTGAGATCATTTTCCGATTTTGCCTATTGGAATTATACGCTCCTTGCCATTAAAGGTTGATTTATCAACAAATGGTATAGTTTTGCTACTATTTTTCATTGTGGAAGGCTGTAAACCTCGACTGGTCGTATTGTAGCATTCAAATTTTGTCTGGTACAAAGCTACGACAGTTAGTATAATTGTCAAACCGAGAAACCAACATTGTCACAAAGAGCAATGGAATAGGTATTGTCGAAAAAAGATATCAAATTATCTTTAATGTGATGTAGAGCTGGCATTATATTATTTGTTGTCGCATAAAAGGTACATATTTCCACATCATTCCTACTGTTGTGCCGTCCTAATGAATGATACTCACTGCATTACTCGATTTAGCCCATCCTATTTATGAATTGTTTTTGTAGCTTACAGCTGGTGTCATCAACTAGTTGGTTCTGCTCTATGTGCGAATCAGATCTATATTGGTAGCCCGTGTTGAATAAGCCTACCGTCGGTGAGGTCTTGCAGAAATATCTTTTAAAATATGCCAAAGGAGCATACAAGTAGAATCTCTTGGATTCTATGGTCAAGGTCTCGATCAACTGGGGTATGGAAGAGGAAAAGCTAGGCATATTCCAAGATATATTCTAATTTTTGTTCTGCCTGTGCGAATACTGAGTGTGCCACTGTCACCGCACGAATTGATGTTTTCATATTGCGGCCAAGATCAAATCCTAATGCATCGCATGCATCCTGAAATAAGTTATTTGCAATTTGTTGTGGATCACAACCACTTAGCGTTAGCCTAAGACATCCCATGATTTTCAAAGTTATTTGTGATCCAGGGGTAAAAAATAACCGATGAACGATGGGTTGCCTGACCATTAGGATTGTAACAGTGAAAACGTCGGCATGTGAGTTATAACCCCGAAACTACGACCCAACCTGCAACCGTAACTTTTACGCATAAGATCATATGTCCACGTACTGTACAATGCACATAAGTATTTATGCAGGTCAAGCATTGCGATGAGCTATACATATCAGAAGCAACACATTGACTCAAATTTTGACATACATTATAGTATTACTTGGTATATATTTTGAAGTTTATTGTAATTGAAAACTGTGGTCTGACATGGTGTTGGGCCAACACGTCTGGGACAACACATTTTGGTTCGAGTTGTCTGCACATCATTCATTTCAGTCTTCAACATAGATTAGAACATCTGGTAAAGCAAGGATTGGTTTTAGTATCATGCATATTACACTAGCATGCACACGGTTATTATTCAGTGGATTGGTCAAGTTATTGTTTCTCCAAAAAAAATCTGCAATGTTCAAGATCACAGCAGCTTCGCAGCATCTGTTCAACTATCGATTCAGAGATTGCGAAGCACGATCTTCAGCAGAATATATTCTTAACAACTAAGTTCAGAATGTTTATTATGCAATAATTAGTCAAGAGCATCACTGGTTGTGCATAATGGGTTCAGAGAGAATGCACGTTTTCTCGGTAAGACTCGAAATGAGCCTCATATGACGTCTGTAATACCAGAACTGCATAAAACAATACGCACGGCAAGTATGAGTACATTTTTGCGATTGAGCGAGAGCCAGCCTATGATAACTTAGTATCGGAGGCCCCGAATGAGCTATAACTAGGAGTGAATGCTTTCTTATTTGAATGGCCACAAATGAGAGTATCGAACTAACTCTTGCACCAATATCTTATAATTATATTCGTACATGTTGTTTAGTATGTGGTATTCTAGTGTACGGTGACTGTATTTGCATTGATCCCTAAGCAATTCTAAAATGTCTATGTATAGTTGAACGGTAGCCTACTAGTATACAGAAAATTTATCATCTCGCTACTGCATGAAAGTACAATAATTTTCCATGTGCGTCTTAACACCATTGCTTATTTACATGCGATTTATGTCAAATTTTCCGTGTTGTATCCGCATATTTGGCAGGTTTACGATTATTGTTGTCTACAACGATTGCATTATCGTATGTTATGATCTAGTTTGCAAAATGATCATTATTTCTTTCGAATCTCTGATTTGGTTTAGGAAATGGAGACCTACCTTGCTGGTTTGGAAGTGAACTTCATAAATTTTAGAAATTAGATTCCGTTCCGTACCATCAGCTATTTCACCTCATGATTGTTTTTTTTATAGATTTCACACACTCACACTAGAGTACTGTATTTGAATATTGTAATGGAATCGCGGGGTCATTATTTGGCTCTACGGAAAAACCCCATCACTTTTGAGCCTGTTTCCGCAGTCAACAATGTCTTTTTTGACGAAGTCAATAAGCAGGTAAGCGTTGTTTCTCTTGATTAGTTTGAAGTATGAGAAGAACAATAGTTCTAGACTTGTACAAACTACCTATCAAGTTATTGGACAGTCAATCAACTAGGCCTACTTGTGTTTTGAGTACTTCTACTTCCAGTTCTAGTTGTGGATTATAAAAAAGTGTGCAGTTCTAGTAGGGCTGTAATTTAGTAGAATAACTAGCAAACACGTGTAGTCATTTGGCATGAATTGTGATATCGGTTTTGTTTTGTTCTTGCAACAGCCATTAGTAGCTCACAGTCATCAGCAGGGTTGTAGCCAAGTCACAAAGTTCCGAGTCACAAGTCAATCGCACTTTTGTATTTTTGACTCGAGTCAATTCGAGTCATTTTCAATTCGTCACCGAGTCATGTCTGAGTCCAATTCAGTGAGTAGAGTCTGAGTCATTGTGTTGTGACTCTAGTCCGAGTCATTGTGTTCACTCTTCAGTTTTGATTTCAATCCGGCTCAAGCCTCTAGTTCCAACTCTGCTCGAGTGATACAGAACGGCTCAAATTCATAATATCTTAATTCTCCTTGCAGTCCTAACAGATTCTGGCCTTATTTTCCAAGTATCTGGACTGATAGACGGAATACCGATCATGTGTTGAATTTAACATTCTTCAAAGTCACAATGAAATGTCCGTCTTGGCCGTCCTTGTCTCGAGCCAAATGACTTGGTTCGAGTCATGCTCAATGACTCGAGTACAAGTCGAGTCAACACACAAATTTACTTGAGTCGAGTAATTTTATGTATCTAACAAATAGGTTCGCGTCAAGTCGAGTCGCCTACAAATCTTGACTCGAGTCCAGTCATCACAACTTTGCTCATCACTACTCTCGATGCAATGGCCATAGATGGGTTTTGCAGTCCATGACCTCCCATTTCAAACTCGATACCTTTTGAAGTGCCGATTTTCTCTCAAATATTTTTTAGATCATTTGGAATTCAGTAAATCATGTTACCACATCAGCTCTTAATTAGTCGTGTATCAGTAAGTTGGTTGGGGATTTTGGTAGATTGTTAGATCTTATTCTAGTTGGAAATTCTACTCTCAGTTGGAAACTCAAAGCAATATAAAATTTTTGCAGTGGCTTAAAATAAAACAAAATAGTATATGTCTGTTTTATTGCTTTGTTTTTGCCTAATAACCACCCTTAAAAAAAGTTAGGTTTACGAAGCCTAATGCCCCCTTATTCATCCCTTATCTTTATCTCTATTTCTCCTCATGTGTTCCCCAATTGGACTTATAAATAACATACATATGGTGATAAGGTTACCCCACTGGTGGCTTCGGCAAACATTAATCCTGTTTATTGCTGATTTCAATTATTTTACAGTTCTTTAAAATAGGCAGTAGATGGATTGCTATATTTTGTTGTAATTTATGCGATATTCAGCGGGCACATCTTCAAGACCACGTGATAAGTTTTTAAAGTACCTTCCACCCACTTACATTCTCTTGGCTTATTGCCTACCCATTTTTCATGTTTTGGCAAACTCCTAATTTATTAACCTTCTCATTCCCTTTTAAAAAGCCATCAGTCAGGTCATAACGAATATAGTTGACGATACACTTTGACGCAGAGGATGCAGCCACTTTCCAGAGCTCTAAATATCACATTTTCTACTGTCCAAAGCTACCCCGTTTTGATAAAATTTGAGGGGGTAACTTTGAACATCTAGTTTTCTTATATGGATTTTAGGGTGAGCCCACTGAGATTTTTGCCATCATTAAGACTACTTGGAGGTATCTCCTGCCAACTTTTGAATGTATGACTCGCATGCCCGCCATTAATTATCAATGTTGGGTCAAGTTTATCTGGTAGCCTAGTGAAATGAATTCACCTTTTGTTGAGACTACTTGTGGTGCTGTTGTCTTGTGAAAAAGAATTGGACATTCAGAAGCTACCCTTTTCCATCAATTACTATCCAAATGTTTTACTGCTTAGTGTCCAAAGTTACCCCGGTTTACGGGTATGTCAATTCTGCCGCCACCAGAGGCAACAAAGTACTTCTACTTTTTCGCAGTATTTAAGTAGATTTTACTTGCTTTCACTACTCCGTGTTTATATTTTAGACTACTTTCAATCTTCTGGACAGTTCTTACGAAAAGTTATTTAGTTGTCACGATTTGGATTCTGAAAAACAGAAAATAGTTTCGCGATGAGTTTCCATTACTTTTTTGATTGAAATTGTTATAAGAACCGCTCGATACACCCCTGGCTGAGTATATTGCTGAAGATTGTACCTAGGCTAGGCCTCTTGGTAGTGTCATTAGTCATTTTATTAGTGAAGATACATCTTGCTATTTGGAAAGTAAACCCACCTGAGATAAACTGCTGAAAGTATGCTGTCTGCCGAACAATATTTGCGGTTGTGCTCGCATTGTTTCTATTGAATAACCAGTTTTAAAAATTTATCCGTCAGTATTAATAAGCATACAATTGAACAGTATATTGATATTGAAATATACCCAATATATTTTTGGATGAAAATGTGCTAGTTGAGAATTGAAAAATACATTTCAACCTCTACTAGTTGCTGACGATTGCCCCTAACTAGTGTCAGCCGGAAATATTTGGGTATATTTCAATATCAATATATTATTCAAATGTATCCTGAACTTCTGTACGTCCAAGAGTCTCTATTAATAAACGCTATGCTAGGCTATTATTTATGTTGAAACCAAATTTTCAGATTTTCACGGTACGCTCGGGTGGGGCCACTGGAGTAATCGTACGGGGTCCAGAGGATTCGAATAATTTGAGTTTTCAACTGGATGCAAAAGGGTCGCCGATATCAATTAAATACTCCTATCAGCAAGAATTCCTCGGCATACAGCGCTGCAAGACTGCAATAGTAGGATTGCTTGCTGGCTGTTATTCGCATGCGTCATTTTACAAATTTTGTTCGTTACAGGAGCTCTTTCAAGTAGGAGATGGTAAGCCTACAGAAAATAAGATGGTATTATCAAGTAAGGTAAGTTGAGTGAATAAAACTTGATACCAGCACTGGGCAAAATGTAGAAACTCAGTGATTTGAGTAACACTCGTTGTGACGTCAATACAGTATGTTTAATGTGGAAACTTCTCAAATATACACCTTCGATATGGTTACAGAGAATATAATGCTGGGTCTACATAACACGAAAGATAATTTGGTATTTTTTCGACCATACCGTACCTATTTCATCGCGCCGCATGAAAATGCTCCGAGTTGATGACGTCTTCACAGATATGTCATTTCCAGTAACGTGCGTAGCTTTGCACGACATGTTTCGTATGCCGCGATGCGACTAAATGAGTTTTACAGCCTTCCGCAATGGAAGACCGTAGTAAAACAATTCTTGTTGCTGAATTAACTCTTAGTGGTAAGGCTCGTATGATTTCAGTACCCTTGAAAAAATATCTCTCGCAACTCGACTCGAATCATTTGCATTAATAGTTGATTCAAATGATTCCAAATCGAGTAAGCTTCTCCAATCACTGTGCTCACATCTCAGCCCTACTTGATACTCTAAGACTGTGTGCAACAAACGGGGTTGTTCAGTAACATGTAGACTAGAGGTCTCAAACACGCGGCCCGCGAGAACATTTTGTGCGGCCCGCGACGGCATTTTGGAATTTCAAATTTTCGACAATGTATTCATGTGTCATACAGTAGGCCTAGATCAGGGGTTCTCTGCCCTTTCTTGGCCGTGGCCCATTTTCCGGTTTAAATATGTGCTGTGGCCCACCTGATATCTTAGAGTCATAATCCTGTTTAATGCGTGGTCATGGACAGCGCCGATATGCCCATTTCTCTAAAATATGCGTATTTTTCTCTAACTGATGATATTTAAATTTCGATCCCCGGGATATGAAATCGCGCGAAGCGCGAAAAAAATTTCAAGTTGACTAAATATCCTCCAACAAACGACCAACGACATAATCTTGGGCCCCTTCGAGTTCCCCAATTGGGGGTGTGGGTGCGGTAGTTACGGCCCTGGTAGATCATAAGCTAAAACTCCTATGTATATTATCTTCGTCCGCTGCTCCATTCGCGTCGCGAAACACAATGATCAGATCCCCACACTGTGTGATTGGGACTTTAGTGATACTATTGTGGGGAATATTATAGTCATTCTGGGCCAGCATCGAACAATTCATTGGTGGATGGGGTACTACAGAGAAGTGAAGAAAGATCTTTCAATATGCATGATGTACTTTGTAATGTTTGTATGTCTTGTACCAAAACAACTGAAGTTGCGATGTCAGAATATACAATCCAATGATACAATCCATTCCTGTGACTTTTTCATTATGTACAATGATTTCCAGGCCGGACATTTTAAACCGACTTCAAAGATCAATGCGCTCCCATAAATCCTCAATCCATTAAGATTCGTTGAGGTGGTGCAGTATACATCCGCCAGAATTTGCTAATAATTTGCAATTATGGCTATTTTTAGCTTACAATAGTACGGCCTGCCGAAGTACAGTAAATCTGTACATCAATTTCACTTCATTGCGAGTTCATTGCATACCCCTTTCAACGGCATATGACGCTGCCGGAATGCTTGGTTACTTCAGCATCAGCTTCCAGTTATTATACGCTTGAAATTATTTTAGTTGCTGTTAGCCGCAGGTTGTCATAGCCAGTAGAAAAAGCCACCCTTTCTCCTTAACATTTTCGATTTGTACATGCTGATTTCATACGTGCCACTACGTCTAATCAAGGTCTCGGATGAAAAGCTTTGTAGCTAATGTAGCCTACGTATAATTAGATAATACGAATATATTTTTAGCGAATAACATAAGAAATATAACTAAACTTACATTAATTCTGAAATTTTCTAAATAGCTCTGTGGCCCACCTCAAAATACTCTGTGGCCCACCAGTGGGCCATGGCCCACCCTTTGAGAACCCCTGGCCTAGATGGTCTGGAATATTTTTTTGGCCAATTTATTCAACTGGAAAATAGTCTTTGAGCTACGCGTGATTTTATGTGAATGGGCTTTCTGATTTTAGTATAGGTACCGTACCGTCGGAAATTGTATTGAAAATGGACAGGGGCTACGAGAAATCTTATTGGAAGCACAAGGGGTTTGATGGGTAAAAGGGTTAAGAAACAGTGCTGTTACTATGGCTCAGTAATGATTGTATTTAAGTTGTTATTGATATGTTCCAATAAATCGAAGGCAAAATCTAAAGCTGATTTAATTTGATTTTGGTAATGACAGTAACAATAGCAATAGCCTACTTCTCGCGACTTTATCAAAACCCAGAAAAATATCAAAAATATGATTATTTCCGTGTCAAGCGCGAATAGTACAATAGTGAATTGCATTTTCACGATGTTTGTGGAATGCCTGTCTGCAAGCTTCCGTCAAATATGGCCTACTTGGAAATTATACATTGCATATCCCTATAATTGATGCTGCGGCCCGCGGCGTCATCAAAAACCATGAAACTTGCCCGCGAGCACATTTAAGTTTTAGACCTCTGATGTAGACTGACTTATCCACTTTTTCGGGATTGGCAACTCCAGTAGAATTTAGAGTACTTGCCCTGCTTAATCAAGGATATCCGCTTCTATTCTAGCATTTGCTCAACATTTGCATTGATTTTACGAGTTCCCTACGTGCCCATTAGCCCCTGTATGACTGTAACTTAGGGTTACCGTATGTCCTCTTTTGAGAGGATCTGTCTTCTTTTCAATAAATGACCTCGGAGGACGTCCAAAGGTCCTCTACTACTGTCACAACACTTGTACTTGTATCTATTCTTAACATTGCGTGTATCTATTCTTAACATTGCGGCATGGAGTAGGCCTACGCTTTTACTGATCACCTCTGATTCTTGGCAATCAGCTATTAAGGTTTTTAATATCGCAGACGCAAGGAAACAATATCCTGACATTCCATTGGATCAGCAGCACCGAAATTATTCTGGTTACGACGTCCGGGGCAGAGTTTTATCAGGTAGAAATCCGTCTCTTTTTTACGACCAAACTAGGAACCATCTTCAACACAAAGCCTCTTCTGCGATAAGATCCACGGTTAAAAGAGAATATGGAAATTCCTAAATATCAGAATGAAACATAATTTCATGCAGAAGCTGCTTATGCTGCATACATCTGATCTGATTGTATTGTCTTCAGATCAACCAAAGCAAGAAGGAAACTCGAATTCTAAAGCAATATGGCTTGCCCATCATTTGGACACTGTTTCTTGTGAGTTTACTTCAGTATCACAATCCCACTCTAGTCAATGACCCGCTGCAATCAGACTTGAACAACCAGCTAATTCTAGTTGTCAATTAGTCTAAATTAGAGCAGAATGCAGGTAATTTAATTCTAATCTAATTTGTGAAATGTTCCTCTGTTTGAGTTTTGATTCGAATTTATTTTCTGGTTTTCCTGACGGGAGAACTGTAATGTGTGAATTGTACCACGCTTGGCGTACAGATATTTTCCATGCTTTTACGTATGAGAGTGAAATCTGATTTGGTGTGAAATGAGCTTGACTTTTGTATTTCTTTTAAATTCGGAATTTAATTCAATTTCAAAGTTTTTGCAAATTCAGTAATTCGGATTCTAATACAAATTTTGAAAAGCTGAAACATTTGTAGTAGTGCAACTAGCTCACGAATTCCTAAATTCTTGAAATTGATGCGAACAAGAATTTTGCAAACAATCGCCAACAATGTGTGTCTTTGGCACCTGAAAGTTTGCTATGATCTATATCAGCATAGTGTCCTATATGGTGTCGACACAGGCAAATCTCACGCCTCAGTGAAATTGTATCACGTCACAATTTCCATTTGGCTACAGGAAATTTGACGGTCATTTTTGACCGGCTTGCCGAGCATTAAATTTGGTAAAACGGGTATCAATCGAAAGCTGACTCTGCACTGATTACGAAAATATAAATTTTATTCCGCTCGTGGCCCTGGAACTCCCACAATCATCCTCGAATTTTTCATTGTTATGGAGATTGGCATTGGGACGCAACAATGCTGTCTGGCGAAATGAGAGAGTAGCTCAGGACGCAACAATGCTGTCTGGCAAAACGAGAGAGTAGCTCAAGAGAAAAACAGCCAGACAGCATTGTTGCGTCCCAATACCAATCTCCATAACAATGAAAAATTCGAGGATGATTGTGGGAGTTCCAGGGCCACGAGTGGAATAAAATTTATATTTTCGTAATCAGTGCAGAGTCAGCTTTCGATTGATACCCGTTTTACCAGATTTAATGCTCAGCAAGCCAGTCAAAAATGACCGTCAAATTGCCTGTAGCCACACGGAAATTGTGACGTGATACAATTTCACTGAGGCGTGGGATTTGCCTGTGTCGACACCATATAGGACACTATGATATCAGCGACTCTTCAAACTTTTTGAGCCTAAAGACGGTAGCGTTTCATAACAAATTGGTCGCTAAATTGTATGGTCAAAATGGTCTTCTGTCATATTACGACGCAATGCAGAAAGTATATTCCAAATTTCTAATCCAATTAAAATTTGACATTTCATTTCTCTAGTTAATGGGAAAACGTCAAATTCAATCTCAAACTTTTCATACTCAATATAAAAATAAAATGGTCATATATTTGGCAGACATGCAACTTGCAGAAAGTTGCGGTCTACGCTTGAATTAATGTGAAAATGGCAGTCTCCTGGTTTGAGTTTTGAGTTGCCTATATTTGTCATGTCGGGTCAACTCACGGCCTGCAACATTTGTTTTACTAGTCTGCGACGGCAAAAAGGTTGACAACTACTGATTCAAATCATTGCATTTTGCTCAGTGGACCAATATCAAAAAAGAAATTTCCACACATCTCTACAGTTATCGATAATATTCTAGTGACTGTGATGTGGGTTCAAACTCACGAGGTATGACGCCTTCTCTTGCCTTGCCTTGTGTTCGAAAAAAGTCTTGATGCTATCTGCATTAGACCTGTTGACCTTGCTTATGAATCCTCTCAACTTCAAAGCAACACGTCGCTGAAGTAGGCCTACACCCAAAAACTGTGTAACGGTAGGCCTATGCAATAATTAGCATAGCCTACCGGCATCAAAAAACTGCTCAAGTAGGTCTTATTGAAACAAGGCCAATTGAGTAAGTGATACATAAAGATAAACTTGTTTCAGTACTATGCAATAGTGAAAATGTTTCGTGTCGTAACTAACCTACCCCCCCCCCCCCCCCGATTCAAAATCCTCAAACTTAATGTCATATGTAGCCTTTATTATTTGTTAATTTATCAGTTCAATATAGTAATTTATTTTTATATTAGGGCAAATATGGTGGCTTAATGTTGTGCAGGGGTTCGAAAACCCCTTGAAATGGTGAAATTATGCGCAGAATGAGTTGAAAGGATTTAAAAACCCACTAATTCCGTACGCGTTCCGCGCTGTTTAGCTACATTTCAGCTACCGCATTTGCTGACTATATGATTTGTATTCCCTCGATTTCCCTATCGCCATGCAGAAACGAGAGAAGCAATTCATGGAAAGCTAATTACTCGGCAATCAACACCACCCGCTGTGCCTTGAAATCTTAATCAAGGATTGCGCGCGGTGTGTTGATTGATCAATAAGACAGGTGCAGACATGTCGGCGCCAGTAAGACAATGCTGCTCTCGAATCCACATTGCCTTTTAATCATAGGCGGCGAGAATGGAACTGCCTACGAAGTGACTCTGAGATTTCAAACTACAAACCTAGCCTTCCACATTCCCGTTAGCCATCCACGTTAGGCAGTATTCTGCCGTTAAAACTCAGCCTTGTTGCCATCAACAAGCCTTCTCTGTCACTGAAGTTATCATCCCGGATTGTAGCACCTGATCGAACGTGCCTGCTAGCAATTAAGGCCTGGTTATCCTGTCGCGTGCTGAACATTTAGCCTTGGTACTGGGAAGGCCGTTGAAAACCACATTCGTGCACGCTTCTCTGTGTTCGCGCGGTTGCACTGTTCTATGGGATGGTTTATTACATGGCCGATATGGCTATGCATAGTAGTAAATAGTTGTACCGCTTAAATCAATTTCAATTCATACCAAATGAGAACTCATTCTCGTCAGCACGAGAATGTCGAAAAATGTTTGTACACCCTGCCTGGTTTCGCACTATACAATAATATTCGCACTATATTCGGGAAAATTAGATATTACATAGGAATTGAATTAGAGCATTGAACATTTCACAAATTAGATTAGAATTAGATTACCGGCATTTCGTTCAAATTAGTCCAATTGGACAATTAAGGATGGAGATAATAAAGTTGGATTAGCAATGAAGTCGATAATCGCGTTCGTCAGGATTTATCAACCCAGGATTGAAGAAACCGGTTGATCTCGGCACATAAAGTTACAGTTAATCTGACGAGTTAACAAACTGGCACAAACTATAACTAGTTATCAATAAAAACTGCGTACACTGCGTATCATTCCTACGTGCAAATATTCCCGATAATGGCCGTGCCGATTGTCTGTCTCCTAGGTAAAGGCTTTACGAAACAATCAACGAATTATGTAGGCTACTAGTCATTGCAAAGCGATATCAATATTCTATATTCCGTTTCTTAGCTGTACCGTACGAATTGGCCACGATTTCCATTTCGCGATGATGATGATTCTAGATATTGCAGTGGCAGTATCGTTATCAGCAAGCTGCTGTTTCATTCAACAAATTGACAACCAGCAGCCTATAGCGCGTTTTCGCATGATGATGCAACAGATAACGCCACTTGATTGAAAACTCGGGACACCCCGACTATAACCAATTAACCATCGTGAGTAACCTTTTCCAGTTTGCGCGTCGCGATTAGCAGTATTTAATCACACGATTAGCTTTTTTCTGGATCAGCTAACTTTATTATCTCCGCCTAAAATGCATCCCGATTAGCAGTTTTTAATCACATGATTAGCATTCTCCCAGATCATCCAACTTTATTATCTCCGCCCTAAATGTATCTACTTATCCAAGTCTAATATAAATTATAATGCGCCGCTATACAAAATTGCGTGAATGTGTTAATTTACAGGCGGAAGGCTCATTGCTTCTCTGTTACACGTCTACTAAAGGCGGTATGTTATATCCATTCCATTTCAAGGTAAACACGGCGCTTATGTGCTGTCTAACACTGATCTAACAATCTGTGTTCCATTTTAGGACGGAAGGATGTCGAGAATGTCCTCGTTTTTTCCCGATTCCACAAACAATATTCGCGCCACGCAGTCTCCCGTTCTCAACGAGAAAGATGTCACGCTGTTGATCATGTAAGACACCGGGCAGGGCTGTCTTATAAAGTTTTACTCCTTACCAGAGCAAAGAACTCTGCGCTTCTGTGATGAAATTTTATAAACATAGATAATGATCATAATAGAATAAGGTTACCATATTTTGGAAATCTGAAAAGTGGACACTTTCCAGAATTTTTAGACTTGCTCAACCGTTGGAAAATCCTGAAAATATGCTAAATTTTTCTCACTTCGTAGTCGGTTGACTAAAAAAAAATGAAGGTCAACTTTCGCGCACGGCGCCCAAAATACCGTTTTTCCCTTCACACTTTTAGGTGGTTGACTAAAAAAAAGGCACATCTCCGGCTGAGTCCCGAAGTACCCGCCTGAGCGTTTCTTCGGTGCTGATTTACGGCATCTCACTCGATTTTGACCGTAAATTTGACCTAAATTCTCAAAAAAGAGGACAAAAGGGCGTCTTCGGTGCTGATTTACGGCATCTCACTCGATTTTGACCGTAAATTTGACCTAAATTCTCAAAAAAGAGGACAAAAGGGCGTCCTCCGAGGACGCTTTCAAAAAAGTCAAAAAAGAGGACGGATCCTCTTAAAGAGGACGTACGGTAACCCTATAATAAAATATATTGAAGTAATATGCCCTTTTCATTTATACTTTTTCTCAATATATATTGAATTATTGATATATATTCTCAAGTTAAATCTGTACATTGGGGTCTTTCAAAATTAAATTTTTTAAAGAATGCTGCCTAGTTGAAAAAATGCTGCATATTGAATTAGGCTCAATTCCGACCGGTAGAAGCATTGTTATTAGAGGAGAAATATCTAAAACGATTAAATTAAAATAATGGTTAGGTCGTTCGAAAAATGATGCATAACAAATTGACTCGATCCCAACCCGTAGAAATGAAATTATCGGAGTAGAAAATTTTGTATTTGAAAAAAAATGTTATTTACAGTAGGTAATTGTGTAACTAATATTGATAGAATTTCCCACCTTAAATAATCCAAAAATGTTTTAAGTTGAGTTACTTTTGAACAGCCTGAATTATGTATTGGAATCATCTCACATATTACTTCAATATTACTCCATTTCAAATAATGTTGATGATTGGAAACTTTCCTATGCAACGTCATACTATATTTTAGAATTTCGCATCATAATATCGCTGTATATGTGCTCTTGGTATTGTCTACTCTAAAATAAGTAGTATTTTGAAATGATTTTAATTCTCTTCAGATACAATGAATTCTATGTTGCCATAGTGAGACATTCGATATCCACTCAAAGTTCAAACACACGTATAGATTTGTATCTGCTATCAAGGTGAGTGAAGTTTTGTTTCCTAATGCTATTACAGTCTGTATTTACAATTGAGTAAAATACCGTAATTTTCCATGTACAATACGCACATTTTAATCAATCTTTCTGTCCTAAAATCGGGGGTGCGTATTATACGTGAGTGCAAGAATTTTGAAAAAATTTCCCTCGAAATAAAATTTGCAATCACACGTCACACCTTTCTTCTTGTTTGTCGTCTATCGTGCATCGCATCCGGCCATCGTGCCCGGACTTGGGTGGAAATCTGATTAACGTACCTATTTGCTGCCCTGGGTAGGTGTGTTCGACTCTTTCACCCCCATTTGAAGGGTGTGAAAGTGTCTTTTGTCTGGTTTACACCCTATGTTGTGGTGGAAATCCAGTTAATACTCCTGCAACAAGTTAATACACCCTGTGCTTCAAAATGCTCCATAGGAATACAATGTTCTCGTATCAGATGCTTTCTCGATCATTTCCCAGTTTTGACATGTCATTTTAAGGGTGCGTATTATACATGGAAAACCGAGGTATTCATATTGAAATGAACCCAAATATTTTCAGCTGACAAGCATTGGAAAGAACATTGTATATCAACGATCGTATCACAAAATATGTCGTCACCGGCATGAAATTTCGAATAATCGGGACGGAGAGAGCGCATGAGCTCAATGTAGCCTACTATTTTTAGATGGTGCACAAACTCGTGTCGGCACAGGCTTGGCTGGCATATTTTGATAAAAGACGTCTCCGAGGCACCCAAATCAAAGTGTGAACGGCCTGTCCCGACAACACGAAATGTTGTCGGGACGCCAGCTTTCGCGTTTTCGGGAAATAGAAGCAGTTCATGAGTTCATGTACCATCTAAAAATAGTAAATTAGGCTTAAGCGCCCTCACCGCCCCTATTAATCGAAATTTCATGCCACTGACGTCATATTTTGTGATCTGATTGTTGATATACAATGTTCTTTTCAATTCTCTGCAAGCTGCTGACGATTACCCCTGACGAGTGCCAGCCGAAAATATATGGGTTCGTTTCAATATGAATGCATTATTCAATTGCATAACGAAGTTCTGTACCTCCCAGAAAGCTCTCTATCTGTGGCCTATTTGTTCGTAAAGGTAGGGCTCGGGACTACTTTGACATCTGCTTGAATAACTTGTGAACTGAATTAATTTTTGATAGATAGTTGCGTGATACTATTCACCCCTGCGTCACTATTCGGTCAATAATTGCAAATAGGCTTTTCGAAGTACAGAACTTTAATATTGCAGCAAACAATACGTTCATATTGTTATATTTATTCCACTGGAAGCTTTTCGACTGGCTCTCTTCAGCAGTGAACGCCAGTAAATGAGGTTAAGCAAGTTCGAAATATAGAAAGAATTTTGTCGTTGTGATGTAATAATGACAAGTACACAAGTCGCGAACGGCAGTAAACAGCGCACGGTCATTCGGCTGTTTTACAGTTGATTTTATGCGTGCTGTAATCATGGAGACAACGGTCAACGGCCCCACAGGCCATACCGGGAAGATGCAAGTAATCAGCTTAGCCATGCTCGCATCTTAGTAACGTCGCCTCTCTTTTGCTCTGTTCTATCACAGGGGACTGAGCTTGGTCCCGCGTAGGCATGATGGCAGCGAACTGCTCATCCGGTTCGGTCCGGGAGCTTCGACATCAAGAATTACAGGCAGGGCCGCACCCCTAGCTTTTGCCTCTGATCCCCGGATCATCCCACCTTCGACTTCGGATTTCGCGGGTATTCTTCCCACCCCCAGAGCTCCGACCAATGGGCGGGTGTGAGTACTCGGACGGGCGGACACTCAGCGGCCACTTATTCGGGTATTGCGTGGCGGCGTAATACTCAACCCTGGCCCCCCGCAGGCTCCACGGCATACACTCTTCTAGGACGAGTTTCAATCCCAACTCTCAGCCGGTTCGCTTCCGGTGGGATCTGCAAGCCCTCCAGCCTAGAGTCGTCCGGCCAGAGGCAGACAGGGACATTGGAATCGGAGGCCCCCGACCTAGACGATCGGGGCCAGTCAGGCACAGCTGGGCACCAGGGGCACCCTCCGGAGAGGTCCCCACGCCAACCCTTAGCCAGCTCTCGGCAGGACAAGTCCCGCCAGCCCTCAACCTTAGAGGACTTCAACGGTAGTTCGAGTATACATATTTCATAGACTAGCATGGTAGCCTACGATCCCACACCAGCTCCCCAGAGTCTGTTCCTACCACCGGGCCCACTCAGAGAGCACCCTGTGCGCTGTTTACTGCCGTTCGCGACCTGTGTCCTTGTCATTATTACGTCACAACGACCAAATTCTTTCTATATTTCGAACTTGGTTAACCTCATTTACTGGCGATCACTGCTGAAGAGAGCCAGTCGAAAAGCTTCCAGTGGAATAAATATGACAATATGAACGTATTGTTTGCTGCAATATGAATATACTATTCAATTGTATATTGAAGTTCTGTGAGTCCAAGAAGCTCTCTATCTGTGGCCTATTTGTTCGTAAAGGTTGGGTTTGGGACTACTTCGACATCTGATTGAATGACTCGTGAACTGAATTAATTGGTGATAGACAGTTGCATTATTCTATTCACTCCTGCGTCACTATTCGGTCAACAATTACAAATCTGCTTGCTCTCACATGTTATTTCAACTGTTGCATTTTTCACTCCAGGGAATCTCCGGTACAGAAAAAATTCACCCTCGTCACGAAAGTTCAAGGAAGACTCGCCATTAGTGTTGTGGATAATCTGGTCGTGGTCCATCATCAAGCGTCCAAGGTATCGCGGTATTTCGTCGCTCTGGAATCAAAGTAGCTCATCTTCATATTACGCAAGTTCATGAAATTTAATTCATTTATAATTTTCATTTGCTTTGGGACATATCTTGACCATGATTAACTTCGAAACAATGTGACAAACATAAACAAGGTCAATATGTGACCGGAAAAATTTTACAGAAATTTGATTTTTTATGAATTTGAAAAATTGATCTCAATATTTGATAACATAAACATGAGCTACTTATTTTATTATCGTGGCGATTTTCTGACGTTGCATTCAATTGCGATGTTATACGATTATTTTCCAGTCCTCCATGATTTTTGATATTCGACTTCCCGGTATTCAGTCGGGTGGAGCGACGCAAATCGGTCCTGTTATAGATCCGATGGCCATACAATCGCAAATCATTCAAGTAACAGGTAACTTATGACTTTTTATCGTCTGAGAAATTGGTTTATGGGTCGATTTCAACCAGGAAGACAATTCTAGTTGTTTGATTAGATCAGGGGCCACCAACCTTTTTGAAATTAAGAACTACCTTAATTTTACATGTATAATTCGCCCCCATGTATAGAACGCACCCTGCATTCGCAGGAGATGCGTAAATGCCGATTATACAAGCTTCTCGTGTTGACAAACTTGCGGGTATGATGAGTTATTGGAGATGGTTATGCTTTAGTATTCGATGTCATTCTGTTTTGCGGTGTCACTGTTGAACAATCTTGACGTAACCATCGCTAAGCATTATACATTTTCTCGAAGCTAAACGGTTGTAGATAGCAGCCAAAGCCTGCAAGGCGTGCGACGTGATAATTCATGCCAGCGAGGATATCTTGCGCACGAGGCCTATCACAGACGCGATTGCTCAGGCCAACGATTTCATCGTGCGCAACAGGCCTGTTGGAGATGCAACGGACTAGGCCAGCGTTTATATCTTGCAAACATGGCCTGTTGTTCATTTGTTGTGTTGTTAAGGCCTGTCGTTGATGGGATAAATTAGCGAGGATTGCCGCGCGCGTGTACACTGTACAGCATTTAATGACTTAATTTCGCTCGCGTACAAACGGCAAACTAACTCAGCAGGAGATCGCGTGCTGGTGTGCAGCGAAGACGACTCTCGCTGATTGGCAACACGCTTCTCGCTAATGGATAGCGCGTAACACCGGTAATACGATTTACTGGGCACGATGGCAGAATGTAATGCACAATTGAAAACACACGCCCATGAAGAAAGGTGTGATTTCAAGTTTTATTTCGAGGGATATTTTTTTCAAGGTTTGTTGTACCCATGCATAATGCGCACCCCCATATTTTAGGACAAAAAAAATCGGTAAAATTTTGTGCAGTATACATGGAAAATTGTAGTACTTCTTGGGTACTGATTAGTGGGACGGGCTAGTACTTACTCCTGCCGTTTATCCGTGCTCTGTTGGTTTTCTGCACTTGTACATTCAGAGCACTGGGCTGGGTTCTCGCCCCTTCCCAAGAACTGAAAACTCTCACTCACCAGGACTCACCTAGGGCTGGGCACAATGATTCGAATACTCGGATTCGAATCCAGTTGTTATTTTAATGATTCGAGTCGAGTAGCAAAATATGATTTTTTCGAGTAGGCTGCTGAAATGATGCGCTCCTCGCCACCGAAAGTTATTTTATCAACGATAATTATACGGTAGTTTTGATATTATTTTCCACTGTGGAAGCCTTGAAACCTTGATTGGCCGTATTGCAGCATACGAAACATAGTACAAAGCCACGAACGTTACTGGAAATAACGCATTTCCGAAGTCATGATAATCCCACAACATTGAAATCGGTAGGGTCGAAATAATATCAAAGTATAAGAAATGTGATGAATAACCGGCATGATATTCTTTGTGGTGGCACAAACGGTACATATTTGAACATTGACACCTTATATACTGCTATTACGTCATAATCAGTAATACTTGAATACTCGACTCAAAGCATAATACGGGATTCAGAATCGAATCGCTCAGGCACTCGATTTTGCCCAGCCCTTCGTCACACCATCATCTCCAGGCTCAGTTGCGCTGCCGTACTGCGCCTAAAAGCGCTAATCTCGGCGTCGAGACTCGGGAATATTAAGTAGATTCCCGTTGAGCCTCCGCGCGGGGAAAGACGAGCAACGCCGCGATCTAAAACTGTTTTCGTATGTTCTTTAGCGTCGACTGACCCATGTTCAACTGCTGCTCATAGCAAACCCTTCTCCGCTTCGACTTTCAAATCTCTCATTTGAATATTTGTGTCTGCGAGCGCGGGCGACTCATTTGATTCTCGCGGGCCACCGGGCACCGCGTTGGTGACCCCCTGGATTAGACTAATTGGAGCGAAATGCAGGCATCTAATTTTTGAAATATTTATATTTTAATTCAGTGATTTTTTAAGTAGTTTCTGAAAAATAAATTGATCACGGGGTCGCACACTTCCAGCAATTAATCTGAGATGAATATTTGCCATGTTATTAACCAGCAGGCGCGTATCCAGGGAGGGGGATTCGGGGGTAGAAACCCTCCTTTTTGAAACGCTAACCCCGTCCTTTTGAAACTTCTGACGGTAATATTGAGTTGGAATAAAATAAGTCTTATTGTCAGTTTTGTGCTGGAAGTGTTAGCGAGAAGCCAGAAGCGTGTTGCCAATTGGCGAGATTCCTTCGCAAAATGTAACGAGACGCGATCTCCCGTTTAGATGATCGCGACATTACGTCATTAATTGCCGAGATTCGTCTGTGCACCTGCACAATGTAACACAACGCGGTCTCTCGCTGAGATGATCGCGAAAGTACGTTATTGATTGCCGTGCACTCGGCAATCGTCGTGGGCCTGATTTATCACGTCTCCTACAAGCCTAGTTCTGCTGGCTTGAAGAATTGCATCTGCAATAGGGCCGGTGCGCACTACACCATCACTAACCCTTACAATCGCATCTGCATTGGCCTGGTACGCACGATATCATCGCTGGCCCAGGCCTATACAATCGCATCTGCAATAGGCCTGGTGTGCATGATATCATCGCTAGCCCAGGCCTCTACAATCGCATCTGCAATAGGCCTGGTACGCATGATATCATCGCTGGCGCAGGCCTATGCAATCGCATCTGCAATAGGCCTGGTGCGCATGATATCATCGCTGGCCCAGGCCTATACAATCGCATCTGCAATAGGCCTGGTGCGCATGATATCATCGCTGGCCCAAGCCTATACAATCGCATCTGCAATAGGCCTGGTAGGAAAGATATCATCGCTGACCAAACTATCGCGTCTCGGGACCAGCGTGCTTTGGCTCCTATCTCACGATGGCTTGGAGACAATGCCGTTAAGTGTATGCTGATTCGCGATTGTGATTAAAGAGTGACATCGCTAACCTGAATGACATCGAATGTCCACAAACACGTTCGTCGCTAATACTCGAAACATCACCATCAGAAGATGTGTGTCAAGACTTGCGTTGTAAGACGAGGAAGGTTTGAACCACCTGAGATCAGTGCCATTATAGAACAGATTCCGTGACAACTTGGACATTTTGACTTGCGCGAATCGTCGCCGAGGCTACGTAATACGTCTTGATTAGCGCACATCTTTCATTGTTCACGAGAGATCAGGGACACGCTAATTGACAGGACTTCCGGACACCTTGGCTAGCTTATACTCGTCAACACGAGGATATCGTATAATCGTCATTACGCATGTACTTAACCTTAATGAATTGATGCTATACTAGTAAATTCGAAAAATTTCGACCCCCCCTTTTATTTCAACCCCCCCCCCCCATATTTTTCGGCTACCTACGCGCCTGGCTGCAGCTATTGTCTACTCTATTACAATAGTAAGGCTTTTGGGCCTCCCGTAGCAATTGCTACTAGTCCTTGCGAGTAGGGCTGGGCAAAATCGAGTACCTGAGTGATTCGATTCTGAATCACATGAAACGCTTCGAGTCGAGTAATCGAGTATCTTTCATTATGACGTCATAGCAGAATATTTTTTGTCAAAGTTCAAATATGTACCTTTTAAGCGACCACAAAGAATAATAATAATGTCTGTTATCCATCATATTAAGGATACTTTGTTATTTTTTTCGACCATATCGATTTCATTGCACTTGGTGACGATATTGTGGGATGATCATGACTTCGGAAATGCGCTATTTCCATTAACGTTCATAGCTTTGTACTTCATGTTTCGTATGCTACGATACGGCCGATCAAGGTTTCAAGGCTTCAACAGTGAAATTAGCATAAACTCGTTGATCGTTGATAAACTCCTCGTTGATAAATCAACTTTCAGTGGTGAGGAGCGTATAATTTCAGTACTCGAAAAAATCGTCTTTTACTACTCGACTCGAATCATTAAAATTAATACTCGATTCAGATTCGAGTACTCGAATCATTGTACCCAGCCCTACTTGCGAGTAGTAGCAGGTAGGAGGTAGCCTACTGCTTTGACCACATATGCATCTGTTTTTCAAGCCACGTTCAATCTATAAGATTTCTAAACTTTTTTTTTAGGATTCTCTCTCAGTCAACCAAAGAATGAAGTCGAATGCCAGCTGTGTATCCTTTTCAATATAGAGAATTAAGTTTACCTTCCTCACCGGGAAATGACATGGTTGTATTGTAGCAGACTTGGATAACTAGACAATTCCAGTTGTGTAATTAGATTGGGTAAAGCAAAATTCTGGTAATCTAATTATAATATGATTTTTGAAATGTTTCATTGCTCTAATTCTGATCTTCATCAAATTTTCGAAATGTTTCCATGGTCTAATTTTAATCATATCTCTGTTTAGTGCGAAACCAGCCAAGCTTGCTCCATAGACATTTGCTATTATCATGCTTGTGGAAGTGAACTCTCAAATTCTAGTTTTAATTCTATCCATGTATTGGAGATGTCTGCTTCCTTCATCAATCTAAATCTGGATTACTGAAGCAGAATAATCAAGAATATTTGGGTTGTTCGCCCAAGTATGGCAGCTGTGACTTGATTGATGAAGTAGATAGTCGAATCTGCTTTAGGATACGCTGCTGCTAATGGTCCGGCTGCGTGAGACATACCAGAAGGGTTATAATGACTCAAGTCGCCATTTTTCCACTAATAACTAGGGCAATATTGTTTTGCCTATAAAACGGAAGATTTTGACCTAAAAAATCAAAATTTTGACATTTCGTGGTCTTAAAAACTTGATTTTGACCACATTTTTACCCAACGTATGTAAATTAGGTGTTCTTCCACATCATGTTAGAATTGTACTACTTATCTTCATTTCTGGTTCGAACTGTCTGTCCTTACAAAGTAGTTCGGCCTGAAAAAAACTTTTTTGACTCAAAAACTGACAAATTTTTTCATGAAAAAACTTGATTTCAACGATATCTGGCCCTAAGAAGAATTCTACTAGTTACATCACGTATCGTGATAGAAATAATTAAAGTTTGTTGTAGTACAACGAAAGATACTTTCCTACATTCCGGGGTAGAACTTGTATGTCCTTACTAAGTAGCTTGCCAAGAATGGAGAAAGAACGTTCAACAAGTAGCTCTAAAATGTCAAATGATTAGTTACCCCGACAGTGCAAAATCTACGATACAATCGAAATGCAGGTTGTCAAAAATTTTTGACTTTGTTCACAATTTTGACATTGGACCTAACGCTACAATTTTGACCTAATTTTTACTTTTTTGGGCATGTCAAAAAAAATTGCTCTACTCATAACACAGCGAATGACTTGGCAAATGGTATATTCTAGTCGGCGTCGAGAATAATAGCTGCATTTATGAAAATGACTGATTACTTTTCAATTTTAACTTGAGTCTCGAATTGTAAGGAATTGTTTTTGTACCTTGACCCACATTTACGAATCAGACGCACCGACATGGATTGTGTTCCCTCCGAACATCATCATTGACGCAGCGTTGGGATTCATGTGGTTCTTAGAAATCAAACTGGACGTGATTACCGCAATGTTCAATGATTTTGTGAGTGCACAGATTACTATTCTTATCAACTTACATCTTGTAAAAGTTGGTCTGTGCAATACCCAGTACCTAAGTGATTCGATTCTGAATCCGAGTATTAGGCGTCGAGTAGGGCTATCACCGACTGTGACATAACAGTATAAGATATTTGGAAGGTTCTACCACAAAGAATAGAATGCAAGTTTCACGCCATAGAAGATAATTGTGTATTTTTTCGGCCTTTTCATTGCACTTTGTGACGATACTGTGAGTTGACTTCACTGAAAGATAGAATTCCCACTAGTCTGTACTATCTCTTTTGTATCCTGGCATACGATAAATCTACGCTCCCGCAGTGGAACTTGCTGTCGAAACTATAATTTGTGTTGATAAACCAACTTTTAGTGGCAAGGAGCATATAATTTTGGTACTGGAGAAAATCATCTCTCGTTACTCGTCTCGACATTGTGCGGAGACTTAGTAACAAGATATTTTTCTCGACTAATTTAGTTTGAAAAATTAAAAAGATCTATTCCCAGGCATGTACACAGCCAAGAACGGGAGAGGGGTCTTGATTATAACTCTCTGGCTCCCTACAGTCGTGTTGTGATGTGGCGAAGATTTCCAATATTATTTAACCTCTCATAGCCAATACCCATATTTCTGTCAAAGTGTGAGTCCGAGTCCAAGTCATTGTGTCTTACTAAATCCATTTTTTATAACTCTGTTTGGTGATATCGAATAATTCGCATCTATAATATACTAATTTTCCTCACTTTTAGTGTTTCTGGTCGTATTTTCAAGTAGGCTACCAGTACCAATAGACGAAATCCCAATAGCTTGGTTACTTTACTATTATTCGAAATTACAATGAAATGTCGGTCTTGGCCGTCTGAGTCTCGATTCATGCGCAATGACTCGAGTCCAAGTCGAGTCAATATACAGATTAACTCAAGTCGAGTCATTTGTTTGTTTTGAGAAAATGACTCGAGTCAAGTCGAGACATGACTCGAGTCATTACAACCCTAGTTTCGGCCGAAAATATTCGGTTTCATATCTATATGAATATAATGTTCAATGGTATATTGAAGTTCTGTACGTCCAAGAAGTTCTTCTTTATATTGATGTATCAAAATCTTGATTTCTCAATTTTAAAGCAACTATTATAGATTCTGTCAGAATCTGCAACGAAACGATATTCACTATTTCTTGCTGCCCTTAACTGTGTCGTGTGCTTTGTACAGGAATTGCTGATAGAATTTCTGTTACTGCGCCATGGCAGCAAGTCGATCATTTTGAAATCCTTGAAGAAATGTGAGTCGTCCTTTGATCGGTGTCTATTTGAAGTTTTCATCACTGCTCTCGATTTGCAGGTTTAGCGAGCTGTCAGGCCTCTCCTACGTACAATGACATCGGTCGTGTATTCGATAAACTCAATAATATCTACAAGAATTTTCTCGACGCTGAGCAGGCCATTATGAAAGCCAGAGTGAGTCGGATATTCGTGATCCATTGTAGTATGATATGGTCAAAGTGAACTCGTACAAAGTAGAAGATTTTCAAAACTCACAAGTAGATGTAGAGCTAGAAGTTCCAGCCTAGAACCGAGTACCTTTAAAAACCCACAGTTAACTAACAAAATGTGGTTCTTGACTGCCGGTCCGCGAAATATATTGGAATTTTATAAGACAATTTCAAAATGCTTGAAGACGGTCGCTTGTCCATTAATTAGAGAAATATAACATCAAATTATAAGTTGATTGATGAGTTACGAAATTATTTTCTGCACTATGTCGTAGCAGAGAGTTCGTAGTCTACTTTGGACTCATGTCACGATGGTGCAACTGTGGAACGAAACTGTTTAAATGTAGCCTACAACTCACTACGGACATGTACTACGCGACTGATAGTAGTGACGACTCTGACACATAACAGAACACCGGTATTACGATGATGCATGTTGTACAACTAAATTATTTTTATAATACGCAACTACTAGAACTTCTTAAAAACTAGTACTTGATTGTAGTAGATTGGTATTTAGTGCAGGTCCGAGTCGAAGCGGACAGCGTTGCTACTCTAATAGAAGTAAAAGTAACACCTTACATTTCTACTCAAGTGGAACTAGGATTGGCAATTGCCAAGACATATTAACCTACTTTGAGTGAACGTACAAAATGTAGGATCTGAAAAGTAAGCTTTTTCACAAGCTAGATTTGTTCATGGCTTCCATACTTTTTGAGCAGGTCAACTGAAAAATCCTAATTAGCCACGCGCAGGTAAAATATATATTCAGTTGTTGTGATGCAGGGGCTATTCCGCATGGTTGTCATCACAATTTCACTGATAAATGGATGCAAGCATTTCCCAAGAACTCTGTACATTACAAAAGTATAGGTTTGAAAAGTAAGTAGTTTGTATTAAAACACTGTTAAGGAGAGGTGGGAGTACTTGATTGCTCGGAAAATGCACGAGTACTTTGTTACTGACCACCTCTAATTGCTGCATTTTGCTGTAGTCTTGCAGGCATTTGGTCAAGAAAACGCATGGAGTACCTCGGTATATTCGCATTGTAGGCTATACGTCAAAAAAATTGTCATACTCGTTCTTCAATCAATTCTCTTGTCATAATTAAATCAGCTGGGTTGGATTTAATGATAATGAAAATAAAGTACAAGACAGGGGAGTTAAAACCCTTCATTCCTGTGTTTTCGGAAGGCCGGGATCTTGAAAAAGCTGATTTTTTAAACTGATATTGTGAAAAAGTGAAAGATTTGTCGATTTTCCATCCACACGTAGATGCTGCCTTGCTATGGTAATTACGGCAGAAATGTCTTGCCAGTAATTAGACGGTCGCCAATATTAGAACCGTAGATTTTACTGCTATGGGTCGAAAATGCTGTTCGGTATTGTTGGTGACCTAATCTGTGACAGTTACAAAAAATGCTTCAATGTGAATATTCATGTCAATTCACCACAGAGCATCTTATTCGATGTGACATGACCGATTCAAATTATATAACAGAAAATGTTCCCGTCTCTATTAGTGACTAGGGCCGAGCAAGTTCGAGTATCTCTGTGATTCAATTGTGAATTGAGTATTAGGCGTTAAGTTTGAGTATCACTTATTATCACGTCATAACAGTATGGATGATGCGGAAAGGTGAAACATGTAACTTCTATGCGGCCACAAATGATATAATGTCTGTTGTACATCACATGCAGTGGTGTTCCAGGTGGTCGGGGTTTCTGAGCCTGCCCCTTTTCAAAATCCTAGAAGTCCATGACAAATATCTACTCTAATATTTGCTAATATCAGTCCAATATAGTCGTTTTCGTATAGGCTACTATGGCAAATATGGTGCCTTGGTGTTATTTAGGTGCTCGAAAACTCCTTCAAAAATGATGTAATTATGCGCAGAATGAGTTGAAAGGATCAATCAAGTCATTATATTTCCTCTGATTTCGTGTGCATTCTGCACTGTTCAATGTTCATCTACATTTCCGCGGTGGCAGCTAGGTTTTCCGAGGCGCACTTGATGAAAATCGAATTGGTCGGCGCGATGTAATTGCAAAAACGAGATGTCGGCAATCAACGTCACCCGTAAATTAGCTGCACCTATCTGACCTAATTTAGGATTGCCTGCTGTGTTGATTGATCAGAGAGAAGCAGACACGTAGGCACCAGTATGACAATTCTGTTCTCAAATTCACATTGTCCAATCATCGGAGGCACGGCGATAATTGCACTGCCTTCGAAGTGACTTTTACGTTTCAAATTATAAACCTTGCCATCCACATTTCCGATTGTTAGGTAGTTTTCTGCCGTTCAAATGCAGGCTTGTTGCGCAACGTTATGTCGCCGCTGAATTAGAGAACTGAGTAGGCCTAGTAGTAAATTCAGCCGAATGATATATCAGCTGATAATGTTCTCTGCGGATGAAGTTATTATCCCGGTTTGTAGTACGTGATTGAATCTGCTTGCTAACAATTAAGGTCTGGCTATCCTCGCGCGTGTTGCACGTTCAGCCGTACAACTTGGAAAACCATTGAAAACACACATTCTTGCACGCTTATCAGTATTCGTTACTGGCCATGTGGCAATGTATAGGCCTAGTGAAGAAACAAATCCTAAGAAATAGTAGTATCATGCAGCACGACGTCTCTGTGACAAAAAAGGCGAAATCGGATACTTTAGGTGATACCCTCCTTCATTGGTCTAACTCTCGGCTGGACACGTCACTGATCACATAAAAGATAATTTGTTGCTTATTTGAACTTTTCTGTTTGCTTGCACTTTGAAATGATCTCTACGTCACATATATGTCATTTGTGCTAACGAACTTAGCTTTGTACTACTTGTTTTGGGTACTGTGATGTGACCAATTGGAGTTTCAGGGCTCTCACGTTGGGAAAAGAGCATCGAAACTATAATTATCTTCGATAAATATCACTATTAGTGGAGTGAGTGGTATAATTTCAATAATCAAATCAAGTCACTGGATATAGTCCTTAGGGTTACCATAATTTCAGACCCAAAATAGAGGACAATTTTCAAAAAATTTGAAAGCTCTACTACTGGCCAAGAAAAGTGGCGAATTTGAAAATTTATTCACCATAACTTCTTTATTGACTAAAAATAAAAAAAGTTCATCACTTTGTCTCAACTCCCAAAAAGCCCGCTTTACCCGTATTTTTACGATACCTTTTGTGTTATTGACTGTAAACAGGTCATCATTTTGATCGTCTCCCACAATACCCACTTTTCTACAATTCTGCCTAGGTGACTTTTCGGCATTTAATACTTTTTCCGAATAAAAAGAGGACACATTCCAAAAATAGAGGACAAATCCTCTTAAACGTACGGTAACCCTAATAGTGCTCGATTTGTGTTTGAGTACTCGAATCATCAAGCCCAGCCTTCGTCGCAACTGCGACTGGTCAAAATCGAGTAGCTGAGTGATTTAATTTCTGACCGATAATGACCTAGGAACGTGTATTATCAGTGCTCAAAAAGTGATAGGCCTACTAGTTTTTGGATCATGGTGCTCAGCTCTATTCGAGACTCCGTTTGGTAATTTTAGCAAAGGCACGACGCTGCAGGATCTTCCGAAAAGTTTTTCCATCACCCTACCCACGGAACGTCGGTAGTAATCGACCAGAGCGACATCTACGTTCATGTACTGTCTGTGATTGCCAACCAAGAGACAGCCGACCACAAACATATTGTTTGTATCGTGATCGAGTATATTCGATCGTTGGACGACGCTCAAATTCAACCACAAGTAGGAACTCGTGTTTTTCTGTACTGTCAAACTATCATCGGGACTGTTCAAAAATAATTTTCTTTTTCCAAATTTTACTGACTTCTAGATAAAAATGCGCCACATCTACTATCACAGTATTTAAAATAGGAGGATGTTGTTGTAAAGCGAACGTCAAGTGGTCGGGCGATACGCAAGCCGAAGAGGTTCCAACCGACTTGATTGATTGATTGTTTTCTTTGGGTTAATTACCTAGTGCCTATTACCTAAGGTGTACGTTGGTTTGTGCTTTGTAAGGCAGTTCGTTTTTGAGTGCTGGGTACGGCGGTTACCTTTGTTGAACGATGCGCCGAATTGACACGTTTCGAAGACTATTACGGGCTGAGACGGCATCGTATTTAAACTCTCACGGTGTGAGGTGTTGGAGTAATTTCTCGTCTTGACTTCGATTTATCTGTTTGCAAGTCGCTGATCTTTTTTGGGAATTTTGTTAAGAAAATTCTACATCTTTAAATACGACGTCTACAAAAGTCTGAAGATCTTGCAAGTGATAACGTCATAGATGATGCAGCGCACACCACCTCCGCAACAAGTGAATCCGATTCTATCGCTCAGTAAAGCTGATTTAGAGAACGAATGTGAAAAGTTCGGTCTGTCTACACACGGGACCGCGGCACAGTTACGTGAGAGACTTCTACAACGCGAATCTGTGGAACCGAATACTCAGTCGTCATCAGCACCAGATTCACCTCCTAAGGAATTCGTTGTCACAAGCATCATCGATTATAAAATAGAACCATCTGCGAGCAGATCGCCCTAGTCTGGAGCAACAAGCAGCCACGCTAATCTTCGTGCGACTCCCTCTAACGTTTCGCCACCTGCCTCGTTTGGTCACGACCCCATGGCATTATTGATGACATTCTTGATGAAACAAGAAGAAAATCGTGCTTTTGACGAACGACGTCGTGAAGAACAGCGCGTTGAAGAATTTCGTCGAAAGGAAGAACAGCGCATTGAAGAACTACGTCGAAAGGAGGAAAGAGACGAGCTCCTTGAAGCACGCCGACGAGAAGACTTGGAGCATATGCTGAAGACGCATAGCGAGTTCTTCGCTTCGATGACCTCTCATAACAGCCAAAATTCCAGTGGTTCGAGTGTCAGCGATTATCAGTCGGTACAACGTGGTGTGGATCGTCTCGAAAAGGAAAGCATCGATACCATTCGTACATTGAGAGCCGAGTTGGAAAATAACGCTTCGAAGCATGCTATCAAAGGGTCGCTCAGTCGGCTTGGTAAAATTGATTCCAGACTGAGCAAACTCCTGGACGACAAAATTGATGCGCTAGACGGCGACGAGAAGAAAGACACCCTGATTCAACGAATTTATGATATCGGGAAACAAATCAAAAGCGCCAGCGATCTAGGAGAGAACCGGGTCGACGTTATCGAGAAACGCGAACGGCAAGAATCAAGAGCTGGAGCGCTACCGGGTGGCTTTAAGATCCCATCCTTCGACGGCAATGTTCTGCACTTCAGAAAATGGTGGTAAGAGTTTCGTTCCCTCGTGCAAGAGAATCGCGATGTGAGCCAATTCTATAAGATGAGATACCTTATTCAAGCATTGGCTGGCCCTGCTGCTGCTGTCTTGGCCGGCAAAGATGGACTTGAAACCGAATATGACGAATGTATACTGTATAGCCACGGTCCAGAAGAAATTTGGACGAGAGTATATTGTCGTCCGGCAAATCGTGCAATCCATCATGACTGCGTCAACACCAGCGAACGAGGCGACACAGTTTGGCAATTTCATTGAAGAGATGTATAATCGAGTAGCTGCGCTGGAAACTCACGAAGCCACGAGAGATATGGTTGTGGTTCCCATGATCGAAAGTCATTTGCCTACTGGCGTACGAATGAATTGGGAACGTCATGTACACGGGATAACGGAGGATGATAGAACTCCAACTACCGAAGACCTGTTCAAGTTTTGTCATAAAGAACTGGACGCCATGATTTCCAAGACCGCAATCAAGGGCGAAGGAAAGTCTAGCAAAAATGATAATAACAAGAACAAGTGGGAAAAGCGTTCGAATGACCGATTAACATCCGCACAAAGCCTCGAAGCACGGGAGAAGGAAGACACGAAGCAAGATCCGAAACAAGGCATCGCTTGTCCTTACTGTGATGCTGACCACGTGGTCACTGCATGCAAAAAATTCATCGGTCTCAACAAAGATGAGCGGCGTCAATTTGTGGACGACAAGAAGTTATGTTTTCGTTGTCTTATCGTACCATTTTCGCCTCGACTGCATCATTGCCGAAAGAAGAAATGCAGCGAGTGCGGCTATCGTCACAATGAAATGATCAGCTGTCCGCCTGAGTTGAAGACCGAGGAGACGGCAAAGAGCCTCATCGCAGCAGCAAGTGAAAGTCAATCAACATTTCACGCCAAACGCAAGCCTATCGTCTCCAATGAAGACAGAGTCATTTCACCAACAGCATTGGCAAGGGTCAGAAGTGGTGGTTGAGACACGATAGTTTGTCTTGCGCTCGACACCTTGAGTGAGAAGACCTTTGTCAGTCAACGAGTTGCAGAAACGTTAAAACTAATTCCAAGTGCAATAAAGCAAATCGCGGTACAAGGGTTTGGTGGACACGAAACCAAAACGAAGGTGTCAGTAGCCGAGATGGAGCTTGTGCCTTTGATAGCTAATGAACCGACTATCGCATTTGAAGCCTACATCAAGTCTGGGCCGCTCGGAGCACCATTACACCCAGTGAATATTGAGCTTGAAGATCACCCGCACTTGAAGGGCGTTCGTCTGGCAGATCCCAACGTGTCTGCAGGGGCTGAGATTGATATCCTGGTCGGTAGTGCATTGCTGAGCGAAAATATGCTGAGCGTAGTCATTAGGCCAAGGGGAGTAGAATCTCGTTAAACTGCGTTCGAGACCATATTTGGATACGCATTGTTGGGACAAATTTCAGGACGCGGCAATCCGAAACCATCGTGTCTTTTTGTCCATGCGCCGAGCGTCACTGCCGATGGTGAGAATAATCAGACTAAGACCTGCGTACTGAATCGCGATATTGAGAAATTTTGGAGTCTCGACGCCATCGGTATCACCGACAGCTGTGTTAAAATGACCGCAGATGAAGAGAGAGCGGTTGCGTTGTTTGAAGCAGAAACTATATTTAACGGGGTACGGTACGAAATCCCACTGCCATTTCGACAGGACGCACCGAAGCTCTCTAACAATTACAGAACCGCGAAGAAGTTGCTTGAGTCTACCGAAATAAGACTCGAGAAAAAGCCAGAAATGAGGGAAAGGCACATCCGAGCAATGCGGGAACTGGTCGATCATGAGTTTGCGAGGAAGCTTACCGCGAGCGAGATTGATCGTTTGGAACGCGCGACGGTGATTGCTATTTCATTCCACACCATGGCGTGATCAAGGAGTCGAGCGTATCGACCAAATTTCGTTTGGTGTTCAATGCAAGCCATCCTGATAAAAACGGCAATTCGTTAAATGATTGTCTTTTGCCTGGTCCTGCGCTGCAGCCTGATTTGGGTGGGGTTCTACTGCGGTTCCGCACACACCGTATTGCTTTGAGTGGTGATATTGAGAAGATGTTTCCACAGACGAAGATTCTGCCGCAGTGTTACAGATACCAACTCTTTCTCAGATTGCGATACGAGTTGCGAACCGAAGAAAATGGTCATGACTTCACTAATGTTCGGTGTAAACTATTCTCCGTGTGGGGCAATTTCTTGCACGCACAGGCATGCCGACCGAGAAGACATGAGACGCCAATATCCCAGACTTTGTGGAGAACTTAGGGAATCGCTATACGTAGACGATCTTCACACAGGTGGTGACAGTGTTACAGAAGTCGTTAATCTGTATCGCGACGCAGTTACGTTTTTCGAGTCAGGCGGATGGCACATGACAAAGTTTGTATCGAATTCCGAAGAGGTGATGAATGTTGTACCGTCACGTGATCGACACCCGCATTCAGTAATTGCTTTCGACTGAGCGGACGATGTGATCACACCAACTGCGCTTGGACTACGCTGGAATACGGCATCTGATACCTTTTTCGTCAACGTTTCAGATAAACTGATCAACATCCCGCAAGTGCCATCAAAGCGCATTGTTCTCAGTACGTTGAGTTCGATATATGACGTGTTTGGTTTTCTCGCTGGATATACAATTGTTCCGAAGATACAAATGCAACGGATTTGGCGTTTGAAAATTGATTGGGACGAGACATTACCAGACGCGGAAGCAATCGAGTTTAGCAAATGGGCAGAGGAACTAGAGGACATATCGTCGATTCTCGTTCCTCGCCTCTGCCAAACAGAAGGTTCAAATTCATGGGGTGACTCTGCGTGAATTGAAAGCCTCAGATTTGTACTGGAATGGGCCGCCGTGGATTGTCGCAACGCAGACGAACTGGCCGACAAGCCGGGATAGAATCTACGAGAACTCCGCAGACGCCATTGCATTCGAGATGGAAAGAGCACCAAGCGCATTGATTGTCAGTCAAAAGGTAGTTGAATTGCCGCCGAGCGTCGTAACGAAATGTTCAAGTTATCACAAAACGAGACGGCTGCTGGCTTGGATGCTGAGATACCTATATTTAAAAGCTAAACGTGTGAGTGCGCAATCTCAATCAAGCATCTCGAACGCAAGTCCGTCTGAATTTACCGCTAAGGAGCTGGAACGGTCGGAGTTCGGTCTTCTCCGTGATTTACAAAGGCGACATTTCAGCGTGGAAATTGCATTGCTCAAGGCTGCGAAGAGTTTGCCAGAGAAAAGTCCGTTAATCAGTTACGATCCGTTCATCGACGGGGAAACTGGTTTATTGCGTGTAGGTGGGCGACTACGGCATTCCAACTTACCGGAAATGTCAAAACACCCGATTATTCTACCTGACCACGATCTACTCACGGAACGCGTAGTTGAAGACCACCATATTTCAAGCCAGCATGCCGCTGCCGAAACCACTTTATCACTCTTGCGTCATAGATTCTACGTGGTACACGCTCGACAAGTCGTACGACGTGTAATACACAAGTGCAGCATCTGCAAGCGTTATCGTACGAAGCCAGTCATTCAAAAAATGGGAGATCTTCCACCTCATCGAGTGGTTCCTGCTCCTGCATTTTCAGACGTGGGCTTAGATTACACCGGCGCCTTGCTGATACGAGATGGTGGAGTTGTAAAGAAAGGGTTTATTCTCGTTTTCACGTGCCCTCATAGTCGGATGATCCACTTCGAGCTTTGCCTAGATATGACAACCGACGAATTTCTTCAAGCTCTGAGAAGATTCATGAACAGGCGGGGTGGGTGCAAGACAATCGAATCGGACAATCAACTAACGTTCAAGAAGGCCAAGAAATTACTCGAAGTGACATTCGCCGGCAAGTTATTTGAGAAGATGAACTCCGTAAAAGCGGTTCACGGCGGATAACGGTATTACTTGGAGATTTATCACCGAGAGAAGTCCGTTCAGAGGAGCATATTGGGAAAGGATGAACAGAAGTTTGAAAGAGCCTCTACGAAAGATTTTGGGGAATGCCTTATTGCGCTATACCGAGTTATACACAATACTGACGGACATTGAAGCAGCTCTTAATCAGCGTCCCCTAGCTTACCACGGCTCTAATTCTTTGGATCCGACACCAATCACGCCGAGTCAATTAACTATCGGACGGAATCTACGAGAATTGCCTGTGATTCGAGGAAGCGGTAACGTGTCTGTCGGCAAGCGTTTCCGATATCTACAAAGCTTACTTCAATCGTTTTGGAAGCGATGGAGCAATGAATATTTGCCGAAATTGCAGCAAAGGGGTAAGTGGAAGCGAGAAGAATCGCCGATCAAGATTGGTGACGTCGTTTTGGTCACTGAAGAAAACACGTCACGACCTAAATGGCCTCTTGGTCGTGTCACTGATGTCTTTTCTGGTAAAGACGGTTTGGTCAGAACTGCGCAGGTGAAAACGCAGAAGGCAATCATTTGTCGCCCTGTGCAAAGACTCCATGTTCTGGAATCAACGGATTTGAGTCCAGATGTACTGAATGGTTTTGTGCCAGAAGAGATATCAGCGATGTCTGTTAAACGGGAACCAGTTCTGACTAACTCCGAAGTAAGTCAGGGGGAGGAGGATGTTGTAAAGCGAACGTCAAGGGGTCGGGCGATACGCAAGCCGAAGAGGTTCCAACCGACTTGATTGATTGATTGTTTTCTTTGGGTTAATTACCTAGTGCCTGTTACCTAAGGTGTACGTTGGTTTGTGCTTTGTAAGGCAGTTCGTTTTTGAGTGCGGGGTACGACGGTTACCTTTGTTGAACGATGCGCCGAATTGACATGTTTCGAAGATTATTACGGGCTGAGACGGCATCGTATTTAAACTCTGACGGTTTGAGGTGTTGGAGTAATTTCTCGTCTTGACTTCGATTTATCTGTTTGCAAGTCGCTGATCTTTTTTGGGAATTTTGTTAAGAAAATTCTACAGATGTTGTATATTTTATTATTGTTGGTGGAGTGAAGATTGAAATGAATTGAATATGAAAAAGTAGTATTTCTCTACGGCCTCAGGCCCTCAGTTATCAAATAAAATATGTCTATCACAAATTTGAGTTCTTTCGCCCTCTGTTTGCCGTGCAGTTCGTCCAAACGAGGCAAAAACATCAAATTTTGCCATAGTTTACACTAAAAATCTAGTTTTGGGTTTAAAAGCTGCGGAAGTAACATGTTTCTATCTCATTTCCAGAGGTTAGCATGGTTGTGTTGTTGATATTTCTGTCAGCCAATTAACCCTGTTATCCATTGATGATTTGTATTTGTTTTTAACAGGATTACTTATACGAACTGATCATGAAATCCTTGATGCTGAGCAAAGACTTTTACACGTTGGAGCAGTACATCCACAATGGAATAATTCCTCTTTCCAAGTCCGCATGCGGGCGCTTGATTCCCATCATTGCCAGCCATCAGCAGGCGTCCGGGCTGGTCATCGACCTTTGGAAGGTTTGAGAAATCACTATTTTGGATATCAGTTGTGTACGTTTTTTTTTGTCACCTACAATGGTCCTATTTCCCCAGTTCTGCTGCAGTGTACTCGTTCCAAACTTGTGCTAACTAATGGATTTTTTAAATGCGCAACTAGAACTTGAACTACCCACTTATCAATACCCACTAGAACAGTGGTTTCCAACCTTTTTGTCTTCATTCCCCACTTCAGATTTATTCCGAGTCTTCATTCCCCATCAGGACCGTAACAGCGCTTCGTCAGCCCCACCCAAAAAACGTTGATCTTGGCCCCCCACCGGGTGACAAACCCAACTTCTGGGGGGCGGAGCCTCCCAGAACCCCATCAGCCCTGCTGAACCTGTACGCTTTTCCCCACAGCCTGTCATGGGTCTACTGTTTCGAGCGTTGCCTTATTTCGACTAAACGCACGAAGCGCGAAAAATTTATATAATTCGTGTTTGAATCGGCACATATGATAGGGAATTGCATATATCTTGTTATCAATTTTTTATCCCCACTCTGCTCACGTACTCAGATCTACCGGTAGAGCTGAGTGAGGTGTTTGGAAAAGGTAGGACCCCTACAACAGAATTAAACATCTTCGGGCGGACCCATTGGTATATTGACTTCATGACCTTATGCTACTTTGTGACGTATATCTGCTATATCAAAAGATATGAAAATCGCCAAAACTAAAAAGCACACACGATTTCAAATTGGTATTACTTTACAGGCAAATACTTTTGGTGCGTTGTGGCGCATTAATGGCCGACGCCGAAGTCTCCATTTCTATAAATTCTACGTATCTTTGTGGGGGAAGGGTACCCAATAATCAGATATTCGGCAAAATTAAAATTTTTTGAAAAAGTGGCATAAATTTCCAAAAAAATACTTTATTTATATGTTAATTCACAAAATAATTTTGTGCCTCCTCGAGCTCTCTCCCCCCCCCCCCCCCCAATGGGGGAAGGGGGGTTGGTGTGCAGCAGTTACGGTCCTGTTCCCCACTACCCAGCACTTTTGTCATCACAGAGCAGCTATCTGCTGGTTTGACTGCACAAGACACACAACCACACCAGTACGCAAGACAATCGCCTATAACTGCAACATAAAACGTATTGTGAACCGATACCAGTGACGCTCAAAATTTCGCGAAAGCGTTATTTCATGCCAGCGTCATTTCGCGACTAACTAGTAGTGCTGGATGCGTTTGTGACGCTATGATTGTCCAGCCAGAGTTGAAATGAGGTTTTGTGAACAACATGCAATATAATCTTTGATACATACATTCCAGAGCAGTTAACTGGTAACGGTAATTGCGCATGTGTCTGTGTGAATTTGTAGACTGTCCTGTATATAATTTTGAACATATGCATCTATTCCTCACCAGAAACCATTGAATTCCCCACCGTTTGGGAACCACTGCACTAGAACTATCGACCTGTAACAATATGCAATTAACTAGCTAAAACAAAACTAGCTAGATTCAATTCCAAAGCAACTCTAGCACCGGAACAATTTAAATACCAAAGAATCGTACAGACAGAACTTGCCTGACTGCAGGATAAACTAATGGAATTGAGGGATTCCGTCCCCAAAACCCAGCGTTCGAATCTGGTCACGATTTTCTGTTGATTCGCCTTGACTAAAGTCATTTTCTGCAAATACGGAAATGACTCGACTCGAGTCAATTGGTGTATTGACTCGACTTGTACTCGAGTCATTGCGCATGACTCGAACCAAATCATATGACTCGAGACTCAGACGGCCAGGACCGACATTTCATTGTAATCGAAGAATAGTAAAGTAACTATGCTATTGGAATTTCGTCTATTGGTACTGGTACTTGCAAATGCGACCAGAAACTGCTAAAAGTGAAGAAAAATAGTGTATTATAGATGTGAACCATTCGATATAACCAAGCAGAGTTATAAAAAATGGGTTTATCAACAGTTTAACTGGAAACTGAGCAGTCAACACAATGACTCGGACTCGGACTTGACTCGAGTCAGAACTATAAAAGTCAAATTGACTTGGTTAAAACCCTGCCAAAACCCACCCCTACCTACGCCACTGTTGGTAGTGATGACTATGAACTAGCAATGGATCAAGAACACCGCACAACGGCAAGCCGCTATCACGATTTAAACCAAATCACGACACATGTTTTCTTGTGTTGTTCAGCGACTAATCTTTGAATGAACTAGAAGCGGAACTATTCACTTTCCAGAGTCTGCAACTAGAATTACAATTAGAACTACAATACACCAAAACCCAGCGGTTAGTTGACCGTCAAATAACTAGATTTGTAGTTCGTAAGTTTGATTTCTTCTATGATTGGTAGCACTCCCGCAGATATTTCATAAATCTACAATTATGTTTTACCTTAGTGTTAGATTCCTGACTTGAAATGATATCTTACCCCAATTTCATCAATTTTAATTGTGAAGATGATATTGCTCATGGAAAGGTATCTGTGCTACGAATCCTCGAAGCAAAATATAATACGGCGCCGGTATAAGTGTATGTAATTGACTTGCAAAATCCTTTCTCATGTCACAAATTGATGTATATTTTTACGGCCATCTTGCCATCTCACAGAACTGATGATTTTCTCCAATAAACCAAACAGATATCTTTCAGGATTTTGAAATAGGAATCCGTTTATGATTTTAATGCTGGCATTACTATTTTTGTTCAGAAGGTACCTGGATGCGGAGATGAATTAATTGACGCTTTGCTTGCTAATAAAAAGGTGGGTAGTTACATTTTTTTGATTACCATAGTGTAGTTCCTGTTTGAAATGTTATCCATCCTGTAGCTGTATTGTGATATAACATTCAAGTAGGGGCTATGCATTTTTTCCTTAGCCCACAACAGGGTTACCAAACTTTCTTTAGGTTCCGATCGTTTGAAAACGAATAGATCAGAAACGTTGTTTGACCAAAAACTTCATTTTCTAATACTGTAAAGCTGCGATTCCCAACATTTTTCATCTCGTGGACCCCTTTGGCCGTAATTCGAGCCAAAATTCCTCTTAGGAGAAATCAGACTGATGAATAAAAAGCGGTCTGAAGAATAGGATGGGCGCTACAGAGTGTCTGTTTCAAACAGGGTCGTAATAATACTTTGTTGACCTTCAGAAATCAATAGTTTAAAAAGTATGGTGAATTTGTATAATACGAGAATAATAAATAATTATTGTTATTAGACATGCAATACGAATACACACATGCAGAAGTGGTAAAAGTAGTCATCGTTGGTACTTATGTAGCATTACTAGTACGGTCGGTAATTTCTACTCAGGTACAAGTAGATGTAACGATTCCGAAGTAGAAAGGTAAGTATTCCAGACCAAGGTTTGCGAAAAAACTGCAAACTGTTAAATTGACGAGCAAGTGGTCAAAAATCATAACTTATTGAGAAAACAGTCATAGAAGTGAGTTTTGGCCCTTGGTGATGAAGTTCCCACATCTCATACAATAAATTTGTTTTGGTTAACACTGTAAATCACATAAGAATATGTTGTTTTCCTCTTGACGCATTATTGCTATGTTACAATTGGCGCGCGTCGTCAATACTCAAAACATGCCATTCGATTTCGATTGATTAATCCTATAGCTGGGACAATCACTTTTATCTGGGATAATGTGACAGCAATATTCAGTCGCCAAGCACTAGACTGCCAAGCACGAATTTCAGGGTATACTCGAATGTGCTAATAACCAACCCCCCCTAACTATCTTGCTGGGGTTGTCCAACTGTAGCTCTTTGAGTGTCCCCTGTTGAACCGAAGGTAAAAATACTTTCTGATTCTAAGCTTAGATAACTTTATTAATACGACATTATGATCTTACTAATCTGATAATTAATTTACGGGCGTTAAATTGACCTGGCTAACACGATGTTGAAAAAACCCAGATTTCAAGAACAAAACCCAGAAACCCAGGTGATGCTCGAAAAAAAAACAGATCTGGGTGGAAAAACCCATCATTGGCATGTCTGATGCAAGGGTGGTCTTGAACACTGTTCAATTTGGTTGTTCAAAAATATCTTTATATTTCTAATTCTCTACGACCCCGTGAATTGTTTAGGTTACCTAAAACTCCTGCACAGCAAATTTGTCTCGATACCTGCTCATAAAAGCGAAGTTTTTAAAGCATGAAGTGTTGGCTTTAATTGAAAGTATTTGAAAGAAAGATTCTTTGATAATGTTCACACCATTATTAGATTTTGGACAACCATACTCAACAATAACAGACTACTACTTGATCATAGTACGCTTTTATTCTTGTACTCAAGTAGTAGGCCTATTGGTGCCTGTGAGAAGATATTACAGATGTAAGCATTATTACGGCAAAGAAAATTTTCAACTGCAGATCTAAAAGTTTGTTTCACCGCTGATTTTCAGGTTTTGCAAGCCCTGCGTTTTGCTAAATCGTCTACAATGCAAAACTCTGTTTCGGCAAGGAAATTCTTAGCAGCAGCCAGAGAAAGCGGGGATGACATTCTCTTCTACGAAACGTTCAAATACTTCGAGAGTCGAAATTACACTTTACGTGGCAGCACAAACTTTATTTCAGGTGGCACCTGGTTATTCACTATCATTTCTTATGCATCCCTTATTTTTTTTATATTGCAGGCGAGCAGTGCGAATCTTTCGTCCAATATTTTGAAAAGAAGTTCGGCAATCGATCGTGATTATTGTGTGTTTGTTTTCTAAAGTTTATATATAGTTTGATGCAATACAATTTCATCAGAATTCATAATGTCGACACCAATGCTCGGAAAACTGATGTCATGAAATTTTAATGTGGTGGCGTGGCAAACTAGAGGTTGTAGGAATTAGCGTAGCCAGTATTATTAAATTAGGGAAACGGATGAAAAATTGTGCTGGCTTATAGGGCGGCGCCGCAGGCCCCTTGTAATGCGGACAACACGGATGACGTCATAATGCTCATGTCGAATAGGTAGGAGTCATGCGTCGTCCTTTGAGGAATTCAGATTTTTACCGAAGAGTAGGGTTGCCATACGTCCGGAATTTCCCGGACATGTCCGGAATTTCACTGAAAAATCTGCGTCCGGGAGGAATTTCTAAAATATGCCTAAATGTCCGGAATTTTGAAGGCTTTAAGTAGGCTCAAAAGTTTTTCGTAAATCAGCATAAACAATATTATTTTCAAGCAGATTTATGCTAATAAAAATTCTTGTTCGTGCCGCGCGCTAGTTAATGCAACTTTTACTGATATTAGTATGAGCACCAGGCAATCACTCTCGCCCAAAAATGCAATCAAAATAAATACAAATAACCATTATTTACTGAAATAAGTCCGATTGTGATGATAAGCTAACGGTATATTCATAGAGTTGGTTAAGTAGAGCTACCATATTTTGGAAATCTGAAAAGAGGACACTTTTTCAGCATTTTAAAACTTGTAAAACCGGAGGAAAATCCTGAAAAAATGGTAAAAAAAGGGCAACTTTCCGACCGAGCTCCCGAAATAGCCGCCGGAGCGTTACTTCAGTACTGATTTAATGTATCTCAGTCGAATTTTGCCCTATATTTAACCAAAATTCTCAAAAAAGAGGACAAAATCTCAACAAAGAGGACATTTGGCCGTCCTCCGAGGACACTTTCAAAAAGTCAAAAATAGGACAAATCCTCTTGGATGCTTCAGTCACAGACAGATGGTTCCAAATCTTGGGGTCGTTCGCCTTTATCTGGGAATCGCGATGATGTTGGACGTAATCAGCTTCCTAGGCCGTGAGTAAGTTTGAGCAAGCTGAAATTTTTTAGTAATTAGCTTCAGCTTATCAAGTTTTGAGCTTGGCCACGGCACATTTTAAAGTTGGAAATGACGTTGCCACCATAAAAAGTTGGAAATCACCGGATGTGCAACCTGCTGGTGCATTTTATAGTTGCCTAATATATGGAAGTATCAATATTATCGACAGAATTTATTGATAAATTTTAACAGCCAAATGCATATAGTAAGTGCCCGAGAAGATACACCGATTACCCTCTGGTGGGCCCAACATCAGGGCTTTATTTGGGCGGAAGGGGACATAAAAAATGTTGATTCAGACCTGATTAAAACAAACAACCAGATAGCCGCACCGACTTAACAGTATAGTAGGGCTGACAAACACAATCCGGACAGGCCAGACACGGCCCGCCAGACGATTTCATCCGGCCCGTGGAGAAATTTGTTGCAGACCCTGGCAAGTAGCAATCACCAGATATCACATTACAGATGACCCAATTCATGGCATATGTTCCACTCCATTCGTATACAGTCGATGGGCAATGTTTTGCTAGTGTGACGTCATATCGACATACAATGTGTTACACCACATTTTTGAATCCGCTAGTGGGCGCTAAAGGGTGTCCGGAATTTGCTTCACAAAAATATGGTAACCCTACCGAAGAGGAGTCCGGCAAGCTTTCTGAAACAGGTTTAGATTCAGGATTCTCAATTTCCATTGCATGAAAGTGGGGTTACCGTATTTTGGAATAGGGAAAGGAGGACGATTTTACCACATCAGAAAAGTTAGTTGGTCAAGTCTGAAAATATCCGATTTTGCTATTTTTGCTGGAAAATTTATGGGGTTCACTAAATAAAACGTGACCACTTTCGTTCGAATCCAGTTTTACCCACTGTTTACTCGAATTTAGTGGTGTTGAGTAGAAAATAGGGCGTCAGTTTCAATCGACTCCCGACTGATGTGTTCAAACGTCCGTTCGAGCTGTTTAGCGTCATTTATGCCCATCTCCAGTCGAATCTGTCCATTCTCCTAGCTGTAAAGGAAGACATCTAGGCGTCCTCGGAAGACATTTTCGAAAACATGAAAATGGAGGACGAGGAGTGACTTCGGTTTATTGTATGAACTTGGACTCGACTGGTTACTGCATTGCACCGCTATTTCGAAAGATATCAATGACAGGAAAAGATGCTGAGCCTTTGAGCATGTTCCGTACAACTCCACTAGTTACATCAGTGCTCCAAAGGGGTTGTAGGCAATGTTCTCTGTAAGCTGGGCAAATGCGCAGTGCTGAAACGGTCTCTGCGCACAAAAAATCCGAAGTGATGTTTTTTTTAGTCTTTGCGCACTTGTCCAAGCGACCACACAGGCGCGCAGACTCGTGAGAAATTAGAGGGAACATTGCCAGGGGCAAATAGTTTTATCACTGAAGTTTGAAACCGGAGGTACAAGTGCGGCCCGCAAAGGCAAATATTGCGCTCTGCGAATAAATGAGAATTTGCAATCTCGTGCGCCTCACGAAAGAGATTTTTTCTTTTAGTATAGTCTCGTACGCGTGAGGGATACTGATATCATTTCAATAGCGCATTATTTTCTGGGAATGGCGAAATAACATGGTTTAACAAAGTTATAAATAACAATGGGCTAGCTCGAAGTTAATCTGTGAGAAACTAAAGAATAGACTTCTCCGCGTGGCATGAACATTGCGTAAGATTTACTCAGTACCGAAACTGCCGCTCCCCGAACCCCTCAGTTCAGGGAGCCGAGCTCGAAGGGGACCCCAAATAATTTCGTGAATTAACAAATCATTGTTCAATATTGTCAAATATCTTGATTATTGGATACCCTTTCCCCAACAAAAATCCACATGATTCATAGAAATTGCCATCTGGGTGTCGACCATTACCGCGCCACGACGCACCACAAGACATATGGAATTATAGGCTATAACATGCGAAAGCGGGAAGTGTGCCAGAACGATCAGCAGCGAGAAAACCTTGGCCGAAAAGGACTGCCCTTGTGCTGACTGAAAACTTCGATATACATGTATGCTTAATTGTCCATAGGCCCTTAAATGGCTGGCGCCGAATGTTCCTGTCCTGGCGATCCGAGTCCCAGAACAAGACATATGCCATATCGAAGGAATATTATTTGCCTGTAAAGAAATACCATTGATATCGTGTGCGTTTTTAGTACGTTTGTGCGATTTCTATATCTTTCAACATAGCAGATAGGAGGTCACGAAATAGCATCATGTAACGAAGTCATTATAGCAACGGGTACGCCCGAAGATGTTTTATTATTATTTAGCGGGCCTACCTTTTCCAACACCCCTCACTCGATCCGCTTTACCGGTAAATCTGATTATGTTAGCAGAGAAAAGATGAAAATTTATGGCAATATATATGCAATTCCCGCTCATATTGACCGATTCAATCATGAATTATATAATTTTCTCGCGCTTCGCACGTTTGGGCGACAAAACCACTAAACGGGCACCTAATATGGATGATAAGTACCGGCAAAAAGTGTAGGGATCGAGGGGGGTCTGTGGGGCAAATCCCCCCAGAAGTTCGGTTTATCACTCAATGGGGGTCATGGTTGCGCAGTGTTGTCTAAGGGCCTGCGCAGTGATTTGACGTGGTTGCGCAGACTCGTGAAAAATTAGAGGGAACATTGGTTGTAGGTCTCATTCTCAACCTGCAGGGGCCCAACCTTTTTGGCCAAAGGGCCACATGTGGTTTTCCAAACTGTTGCAGGGGCCATTTTCGTATTGATGACTTTTTATATGGAGCTATATATTAGGGGACGGTAAACTCAAGGCTCATCTTACTACGCATCAAAATCACTGCCAATTTGGGATAGAATCCCATCGATGACGATTCTTCTGGGAGCTCAGGCGCAGAAGGCATGAGTATTACCGACATTTTGCATGTCGTGTTGTTTCCTGGCTCCGAAAATGGCTGACGTCGGAATGCTGATCACGCGAGCTGCATGTCACTAGACTGAGTGTCCCAAGTAATACCGGGAATATTCCATTATTCTTTTATAACTAGGGCAATTTTTTTTATATGTCATAAAAAGTAAAAATTAGGTCAAAATTGTAGCGTTAGGTCATAAAATGTCAAAATTATGAACAAAGTCAAAAAATTTTGCAACCTGCATGTCGTTTGTATCGTACATTTCGCACTGTCGGGAAACTCATCATTTGATATTTTACAGCTTGTAGCCTACTCTTTAGGCCTACCGCTGTAAACGGTCCATTGTCTGCTCATTGTCAATCATAAACATTCAAATAAAACAAATGGGTTGACGTGGTGTTATATGCTCAACGTACCGCAATATCACAACTGAAGCAAGACTGCGCGGGCATTGCATGGTTCTTATATCCAGGGCCGTAACAGCACTTCGTCAGGCCCCCCCAAAACTTTGGTCTTGGGCCCCCCATAGGGTTATAGATCGAACGTCTTTCTAGAATTCATGCTTTCATCGGTCAGTATGATCGGGAATTGCATACATTGTTATCAATTTTTATCTTCTCTCTGGTCACGTAATCAGATTTGCCGGTAGAGCTGAGTGAGGTGTGTTTGAAAAGGTAGGACCACTCAATACTAATTAAACATCTTCGGGCGTATACCCGTTGGCAGGAAAAAAACAGCACTCCCGTAGGGTGATAAAACGACCCCCCCCCCCCATCACGTTGTTCGCGTTTGTCACGAAATTACCCGTACTGTATTGTGAGCCAGCGCGAAGCGCGAAAATTTTCGATAATTTATGATAAAATCGGTCAATCAGATCGGCGACTGCATATATAATATGCTATCAATTTATTGTCCTCTCTACTCACGTAATTAAATTTACCGGTAGAGCTGAGTGAAGTGTCTTCAAAACGGGAGGGCCCGTAAATAATGATTAAACATCTTCGGGCGGGCGGAACCGTTGATATGACTTCGTTACATGATGTTATTTCGTGACTTCCAGTCTGCTATATCAAAAAATATAGAACCGCCCAAACGTAGGCTTCTAAACTAAGAGAAGCACACGATTTCAAATTGGTATTTCTTCACTGGCATAAAATTTTTCCCAGCGGGATGGTATTTGTCTTGTGAGGTTCAGATTGCAAAGACAGGAACATTCGGCGTCAGTCATTTAGGCGCCTATGGACAATTAAACCTATATGTATTTTGTATATATAGCGAAGTCTTTGATCTGCATAAGGGCATAGACCTTTTCGGTCAAGCTTTTCTCGCTGCCAATCGTTCTGGCACACTTCTTGGAGTCGCATGTTATATGGCCTAAAACTTGATTGTATGTCTTGGTGGGTCCTGGCGCGGTAATGGCCCAATACCCAATAATAAAGATAAATGGCTACTTGAATTCGCGCGCAGCGCGGCAAAATTTTGAAAAACTAGCATAAATTTTCAAAAAATACTTTATGATTTATGCTAATTCGCGAAATAATTTTGGGCCCCCCATCGAGCTCGGGCCCCCCCCCCAATTGGGGGGTTTGGGGTGCGGCAGTTACGGTGCTGCTTATATCTAAAGCTCAATATGAAAAATTGTGATGTAGAAACCACTGTCAGAATGAAACAACACGGTGTGTCACCAGCGGTGTACGCACTCACAACTGCAGTGTTGTCCGCCAACATCTGCTACTGTTGAACGTTTTTTCTTCATTCTTGGCAAGCTACTTAGTATAAGGACAGACACACTTTTACCCGATAATGTAGGAAATTATCTTTCGTTGAACTACAACAGATTTTAATTACTTCTACCTTAATACGTAATATTGGAATTCTTCATAGAGCCAGATTTCGTTAAAATCAGTTTTTTTCATGAAAAAATTTGTCAGTTTTTGAGTCAAATAAGTATTTTCAGGCCAACTCTTCGTACGAACAGATAGTTCGAACCATAAATGATGAAAATTAGTACAATTCTAACATTACGTGGGAAATCATCTAATGTGCATACGCTAGGTCAAAATGTGATCAAAATTAAGTTTTTTAAGGTACAAAAATGTAAAAAATATGGTTCTTTGGTCGAAATCTTACCTTTTTAGGTCAAAATAATTGCCCCACTTATAACACTGGTCAACACATATTTTCAGGCAGACTAAGTAAGAGTGGTTTTGGGGGTTCTGAAAAGGGCAATGATTCCAAATATGACCTTATATAGTTTTTCCAAATTGGCTCTATTTCTGAAGATAAACCATATGGGACTACATTTTGACTAAAATCTCATATTTTCCCTGTATGGGCTCGGTAAAAAAATCGGCTTAGTCGTTCGGTAAGGTTCAGAAATTCAATCTCCTCATTGTTATTTCTACACGCGGAAGGCTGTTTCAAATCAAAATATATCAACCGCATTATATTTCGGGGTATTAGATTTATCATAGTTGGGGCTTTCACGGCTATCATGTACAACATAAACAAACTCCAATCATGTCAAATAAGGTTGCATTATTTCAATCAGTTTTATGTCAACCACCCAATATAAATTCAAAATAACCAGTTGAAATAAATAACATCGTAAAGCAAAATTGTTCCTTGTACTATTTTCGCTTGTAAGCAATTTCGTTCAGTTTCTCGAAAGGTTACAGCAATAGTCTGCTATAATATATATGTTCATCTCATCTTCAGTGATATCTTATGTTGTTATTTTGATGTCTTGTTGGACCATAGTGTCCTACAATGGTGTGCTGACACTAGCAAATCTTACGGCTCACTGCGGTCTACACGTCGCACGTTCCATTTGGGCAAAGGCAATTTGGCGGTAATTTTTGACCGGCTTGCCGAGCGCGAAAATAATTAAATTGGTATCAATCGAAAGCTACCGCGGTACTGATTGAGAAAATATAAATTTTTTGCTGCTTATGGTCCTGGAACCCACAAAATCAGCCTCGAATGTTGCATTGTAACGGAGTTTGGCATTGTGGCGCAACCATGCCGTCTGGGAACAGGTGAGGAGCAGCCAGTGTTGCCAACTCCGGACGGAAGAAAATCGCTAAAACTGGTGTTAAAAATCGCTAGATGTCGCTAAATATTGAGAAAAACTATAGATAACTATCCGTAGGTCAGTTATATCTATAGAAAAACGCGCTAAAAATAGCGCTAAATCTGCATTAATTGCTAAAGGTGTTAAATCTAGGGCTTTGGAGCCGGAGCCCAGAAGCCGTGCATTTTTACCGAAGCTGGAGCCGGAGCTCTACATAAAATTCAGCCGGAGCCGGAGCCGGAGCTGGAGCCAGTTATTTGAGGGGTAGCTCCGGATCCGACGTCTTTCATAAGATGCTATTATATATGCAACAACCATATCTGTTGAGTTCACATAATTCAACAGCAGGCCTTCGTGAAATCAAGAATATTTTCCTCTTTGGCGCTCCTTTTTCCGACTAACCATGTTCCTGGGAAATTAACAACAGACCAGTCGTATGTTCAATGTTCAATTTTCGTACATGAATGCCGAACCTCGATATGCGAAATATATATGCCTGTGAATTGTGGGTATTCGGCATACCCGTAATTTCATCATCAGCACAACCTAGTTGGCCAATATACGGTTCGAAAATACTGATCACTATGTATTTTCGTTGCACATGTCGATATGACGGGCACGAGCCGAAAAATTCACGAGTCGATTTAGACTATGCACGTAGCTCTACGGCGTCCAGGAGCCGAGATACGAGTTTTTCGCGAATAGCTCGGCCCCTATTGGGGCCAGACCCACGCGGGACCCCTCGTCGGAAGCGGCGCAGCGAGACGAATCCGGGAAAAAAAATAATCGAAATCGGACTTACCGGAGCCGAGATATCTCCGGTTAAAGCCCGCCCAAATCGGACCTTTGACCGGCTCTGGAGGCCGAGCCGTTTGTCGGATCGGGATAATTCCTTTGCCGGGCGTCTTCAAATAGTGCGGGGAAGGCGACCGTGGGGTTTAGAACGAAAAAATTTTTTTCGGACTTTAACTTTTTTACGATTTTCGCCCCGTGTTAAAGTATAGGGATTTCGGACTTAGAAAAAATCCGAGACCGAGTCGAAAAAAAGTTAAAGTTCCGAAAATTTCAGGAATTCGGCCCCGGCCGAAAAAAGTTAGAGTCCGAGAAAATCTCGGACTTGGTCGTTTTTCGACCTCGCCCATACTTTAACATGGGGCCCTACGGTAGGTCGGCCGGACTCGGTCCGATCGACTCCAAACTTCGTGTGGGGCCTCTCGAGGGTGACTTTTGGCCGGCAAAAAAAATCAACTTTTTCCGAGGAAGATTTCGGACTTAGTCGGACATCGTTGCTATGAATCGGATGAGCAAATACTCGTTTTTTCGTGATAGTTCTTTAATCGGGCCGCGAAATTGGACAGTGTTATTGAGTATGCAATTATGCATGCTAATTGGAATTCATTACTGCGCATCATCGTCATTCACTCCAGTAAGGATTTTCGGGCGTAAATAGGGGATGCCAGAAGAGTAGCCCAAAACCAATGATATTTTATGTTGGAGACAAATTACTGATTTGATACGCGATTTCCAATTTGTAGGCTAATCATCTGTTTCGTAAAATTGTAATTGCAATGTGCACACTGCATAGTTTAATTCGTTATAGGCAAGGCATAGTGTTTAATTCGATTATTCGATTCGTTTCAACGGGAAAATATTATATTCCGATAAATTTGATCGACACCGGGTGGACTGGTAACGAGTGCACCAATATCGAACTTCAAACCATTGGCCATTTGGTACAAATCGAATTTCTATTGATCACGTCGTTATATCCGCCCATATTGCTCTTACTACAGTTACAGTTGAATAATAATCGCACATTTAAAGAACAGAACAGAAAATTTTCAAATTTTTTATCATTTATTTTTATATAATAAATAGAAACTTTCTTCTCCTGTAGCAAAGCGGTTACTGGCTGGAATTGAACCAAATTTTGTGTGTAGGCTTAAATTAGGTAACCTAACAATTTTCTCAAGTAGCCAGTACGATTTGAGAAAAAAGTCATTTTTGAAGAGCCCTATTGTATATGGCCCACTATGGGCTCAGTTTGCAAGGACACGACTATTCGGCATCTGGACATATCGATATCGAGGATTTTCGCTAATATACGACAACCATTTTGTGCCTACATTTCATCGTCAACGATCTTACTGCGAGCGCAAACGCGAGAATACTTTCTCCCGTAATTGCGAATAATCCATAGTTAGACTCAATCTGCTATATATCAGGCGTTTGTAAGTTTCCTGTTAGTGTGATTTAAACAAGAATAACTAAATCAATCAATCAATCTCTCTCTCTTTATATATATCAGGGTTGTTCAAAATTTGGAAAATGTTTGGAATACTGCGTATCCATGGCTTATTCTGTAGATTTTTGTTGAAAAAACAATAATGGGCCTGAAAGAAGCTCACAGGAGAGTCGGTAAGAATTGTCTAAATGCGTTCGAAAGTCGTTGTTGAAGAGTGGGCAGGCCAACGACAGCGAAGCTGCGAAAAGGCGGGCAACCGGGGAATCACGAAAGCGAGATAGTGTAATGGTTATGCGTCCGGCTTCTCGAGCGGTAGGTCGTGGGTTCGATCCCCGGCCGGGTCATACCAAAGACTCGAAAATGGTATCCGCAGCTATCCTGCTAGGCGCTCAGCAATCACGGATAGCATGGAGGAGAAAAAAAACGGGGGCGCAGACTAGATGACCTCATGGGGCCGTATCGCAACTCCGTCGCCAAAGCATCTCGATGGTGCAGGCGAGAAAGAATATCATATCCCTCTCTCTCCCTCTCTCTTGATTGGGTAATCGGCTAAGCTTCAGTGATCACTGCAACAGCTGACTCGGATTCGGGTGCTTCGCTTTAGTAAATTGAAAGTCTGTTTTGCTGAGGTCGAGTCTGTAACAGCCCTACTAACGACTTCAAGTCAAATCCCGCCCCAATTGTTACCTCACCAAGTTCGAATTTGATTTTTATTTATTTCATCAATGGACAATTCTTCAACATATTGCATCATGAAACTAAGGTATAAAATTGTAATATACCTCGCGGACCGGCAGGAATGTCGTCGCGGACCGGCGATTGAGAACCACTGGTTTAAAGCATATAGGCTCTTAACCAGGGGTCCATGAACCCCTAAGAGGTACGAAACACCAAAGCAAGTGGTACGATAGGAATTCCGCGAATTGTGTAATCCTAGGTTTTATTCACTATGGAATGAGTACTTTTCACTTTAATCAACCGAATACGGGATTCCGCGATCATCGCACAGTTATAGACGACCCGATGAGCTGTTTCAAGGATATAATGAGCATCCAGAGGTGGTCAAAGTAGTCAATAAAGTTAATCGAGTAGAAGTAGAAGTAGCGACGCAAAAATCTACTCAAGTACGAGTAGAAATACTTATTTTAAAAGCAAACTAAAGCTACTTGAAGTAGAAGTTGAATTGACTGATTTCAAATCTACTCAAGTAAGTAAGTGGTAAAACGGTCGTAATTCGTTCGCATGGGCTGTCAAAAGCTGTTGATTGAGCTATGTGGAAAGTGTAGAGAGCTAGATTCATATTGATGCATCATAGGAAGTATCAATTTTGACAGAATAACCATTCGTCCACATGATGTGATGTACATGATAGTGTTGATACGGAAATGCGATACTACCCTTTTTAGAACATATCATAGCATAGCGCCCTCCTAAGGCCCGTAGTTTAGTCGAAGAGCAATACGGAGAAGTTGTATCGGATACGGTGTTAGCACTTTGAGCGATTCTACGTTATTAAAAAATATATCAGATCGTAAAAATGTCATATATAGTGTCGCTATATTTTCGGGAAATAGAGGCATTACTACACTTGCTTTTATACTTCATCGTGTATGAGATCCAAAACAGGAACTGAAACTAATTAGAACCTAGAGTATGATACTATGTGAATTGAATAAGGAATACCAATACTACTTCCAAAAAGCGAAGAATATATATTTGATGTCTTTTGTCCAGAAAGTCTCAACAATGTTCTGCTAAAACAGGTCTAACACACAAAAAAGTCAGAGTCCACTTTTACAGATTAAGACACACACCATGGGCTGCTAGATTACGGCATGATATAGTAGGGTTACCATACGACCTCTTTTAAGAGGATTTGTCCTCTTTTTTGACTTTTTTGAAAGTGTCCTCGGAGGACGCCCTTTTGTCCTCTTTTTTGAGATTTCGTCCTCTTTTTTGAAAATTGAGGTCAGATTTAAAGGAAATTGCGAGTGATATGCCGTAAATTAGCACAGAAGTGACGCTCCGGCGGGTATTTCGGAGTGAAAAACGGTAAATTTAGCTCTGAGCGAAAATATGACCCTTTTTTTCAGTCATCTACCTAGAAATGTGGAGAGAAAAACGGTATTCTGAGCTCTGAGCTCTGAAAAAGTGTTCTCTTTTTAGATTTCCAAAATATGGTAAGCCTATGATATAGGTAATTGCTGGATTGCGAAACGGTAGTTTCAAACGTATGGGCTATACTTACTGTGATGGAATATTTTATAGATGGGTGAAAAAAATGCGGCGTGAACGGAACTACACAACCTACTACCTAAAGCAGTGATTCCCAAGTGCGGCCCTCAGGGCCGCATGCGGCCCCCAGATAGCCTTCTTGCGGCCCCCAAAATATATTAGGAAATCGATTAATGACAAAAATAAAATATATATTTATAAAATACTCTTGCTTGACTTGACCTCTGTGGTTTTTAATTATAGAATTGCAGGAAAGTTGTGAGTATAGACTGCTAACGTTATGTCACTGCTGTTTCAATGCAATGTGCCCTAACTTTCCAGTTGGACGAGCAGTAGCTATAAGTATTGAGAACTTTCAAAACCGGAGGAAAATCTCTCCCTCGTGGTCGCTTGACTAAAAAAGAAAAAGAGGCTCAACTCCCGGAAAATACAGTTTTTCTTTCACATTAACAGGTGGTTGACTGAAAAAAAAACTTCCCGGTCCAGCTCCGAAATAGCCGCCGTAGCGTTCCTACAGTGCTGACTTAATGTATATCAGTCGAATTTGGCCCTATATGTAACAAAAATCCTCAAAAAAGGAGACAAAATCTCAAAAAATAAGACATTTGGGCGTCCTCCGAGGACACTTTAAAAACAATCAAAAAAGAGGACAAATCATCTTAAAAGAGGACGTATTGTAACCCTATGATAACTAGATGTGCATCACGTGACTCACGGTTGAATACGCCGAGATGCATACTGCTCAGTCGGCTAAAAGCAGCATAATTGGTAGTCCTATATTCAGGGCCGTAACTGCCGCACCCAAAACCCCCAATTGAGAGGGCCGAGTTCGAAGGGGGCCTAAAATTATTTCGTGAATTAGCATAAATTATAGAGTATTTTTTGAAAATTTATGCAACTTCTTCAAAAATTTTTCGCGCTGGGCGCAATTTCAATTCGCCACATATCTTGATTATTGGGTCCTCTCCCCAAGAAAAAATACGCAAGATTTTATAGAAATGGGCATATCAGCGTTGGCCATGACCGCACCACAACGCACCAAGACATATAAGGTTTTAGGCCATGTAACATGTGACTCCAAGAAGTGTGAACGATCGGCAGCGAGAAAGCCTTGGCCATAAAGGACTGCTTTTATGCTGACCAAAAACTTAGTTATATATGTACAAAATACATCTAGGTTTATTTGTCCATATAGGCGCCTAAATGACTGGCGCCGAATGTTCTTGTCTTGGCAATCTGAACCTCACAAGACAAATACCATCCTACAGGAAAGAAAATTATATGCCAGTGAAGAAATACCAATCTGCAATCGTGTGATCTTCCAGTTTAGTAGGTTTGGGCAATTATACATTTTTTGATATAGCAGACATCAGGATGTCACGAAATAACATCATGTGAAGAAGTCATACCTCGGGGTCTGCCCGTCCGAAGATGTTTAATTTTACGGGGTCTGCAGTTTCAAGACACCTCTTACTCAGCTCTACCGGTAAATCGGATTACGTGGGCAAAGAGGACAACCACGCAATTCCCGATCTTATTCACCGATTTTATCATGAATTATCGAAATATTCGGGCGTCGCGCTGTCTCAATAAACAGTACAACTTTAATTTCGTGGCAAAAGCGAACAACGTCATGCGGGGTCAGTTTATCACCCTATGGGAGCCCGGGGTCCTGACGAAGTGCCGTTACGTTCCTGCCAACGGGTATACACCTGGATATGTTTAATTCCTATTGAGGGGGCCGATACCTTTACAAACACACCTCACTCCGCACTACCGGTGAATCAGATTACGTGAACATAGACAAGATGAAAATTGATAGCAATACATGCAATTCCCGATCATATTGACCGACCGAAACTAAAGAAATTTCTCGCGCTTCGCGCGTTTAGACGAGAAAAGCTGATTCACTCAACGGACACCCAATGCGGCAGATAAGTAGCGGTAAACAGTGTACAGTTTTGAAATCTCGCCAGGACAATAAAACTACTCCGAAATACCCATGATGACTTTTTGGGTCCGTTTCATAGCCGTAGTATTCGTGCGGCCCCGACCGTACTCTGAAATTCGGAATTTGGCCCTCACACCGAAAAAGTTTGGGAACCACTGACCTAAAGTATATTCGCTGATACTTTCCTGATAACATATTTGTCACCCCATATATGTACCGTGCGAGATGCGCGACGAAAATTCTGGTCTTTATCTATCGTTTATGAAAATTAAATGTTGGTAATCCGCGATAACAGCCTCAAAGTTTGTCAGGCTATCTTTCCGACTGGAGGATTACACTACTTCTACTAGACAAACCGAAAATAGCGAGAAGTAAGTAAGTAGATCACAAAATTTTACTAAGTAGACGTAGAAGTAGCGGAAAACTATCTGATTACTTCGAAAAAGTAACAGTACTTCGTCACTGACCACCTCATGTGAGCATCCACCAAAAGTCAGAAATATAGTGTCTGTAGGGCGTAATTCATTTGCGAGAGGGAAGTAGGAGCGCTGAAAGGACATATAATTTTATATTATCATCATCATAATTAGGGTTGCATTTCAAACAAAAATCAATATAAAACGAACGTGTTTAGAACAAAGCCCTTGTTTAAAACATGTTTTTTAAGCCTTGACGTCACGAATATTCATTTGTGACGTCACAATGGTTTGACATTAACAATTGCAAATATAGGGTAAATAGCTCCCTTGGCGAAATATTTACGTACCCTAGCTGTTTAACCGACTGTTTTGAGGGTTCCAACCATCCAATATTCTATTCGTCGGCCATATGGGCTTAGTGACCACAAAAGAAGTAATATATTGTTAAAGGTGATACAAATACTACAAAATCATTATTATCAATTTCATTTTATTTTGAACTCTGAGCTGTGCACGATGCCTGGAAACACTTTTCAGCGACTCAGGAATCGATATGGGGGCTAGCTAGTATACGTTACTGGCTGAAACGCCATCTGATCTTGTGGGGATGAAGCCCTAAGCCAGTGGTTCTCAAAACCTTTTTAGACACGCCCCCTTCATGATACTGGGAAATTTCGCTTCCCCTTATCGTCATAGCACGAAATGCAACCAGATGCTACCAATCCCAACGAATAGTTTGATGACATGGAAGGTGACTGCTGATGAGAGAATTCTATGATATGAATTACGGAGTATTCACGAATATATAATGTGATGGAAATCGCGCCGAGTGCGAATTTTTTTTTCAGTTGAGCGCAGCTCCGCGCCCCCTTCTGATGCTTTCACGCCCCCACAAGAGGGTAGCGCCCAGAGTTTGAGAACCACTGCCTTATGCCGTTTTCCAAGCGTCTCGGTCTTGGCAGTGTTTGGGCCATTGCACGCCAAGGCAATATGCCCAGCACATTCATATCAGCTGATTATTATTCTTGCTCGATGGAATGCCGTTGCCATCGTTAAAGCCAAAGCTATAGTGTCGTATAGTGATCCCAGCAAACACCAAACATATTAAAAATATTTTTAATATATCTTTCACGAGTTAAAAATATATCCTACAATTATGTACGAAAGATATACATTTGTCGACAGAAATGGATATATATAAGACATATTTCCAAGATATATATAAGATATCCTGGCGCACAACCTTTATGTCACCCGCAATAATATCGCTTGGCTGGAATTCTTGTGAGGGGAGGGAGTCGCATCCGCGGGTGAAGGGATGCATGTAACGGCAGAGTCGTCATACATGCTTTAACCAAGGTAATCGCACGAATTCACGACACAACATTAATCGCTAACTAACATATCACTCACCAATTCATATGCATTGCGCGAATCAATATATACAGCAGTCTGAGTATATAATAGGATTTACGGTGAGTGCGCTGTGCCACCACCATTGTGTCAATGAAAAATGACAGAGTTCTTCGTATTTTTGTTCTGGTGCAAATGCAACCTACATTTGACATATTTCAAGTGTGACAAGTGACCAGCATGGTACCACCAAATACCCATATCCGGGATCGGCTTTTTCCGTAGTACGTCTGATTCCGACAGATCTAATTCACAGACCCGTGGGGCTCAGGCACTTTTGGACCTCAAATCTATTTACAATGCAGCCGCGGACAGGATGCGGATTCTGCTTAACCAGTCGAATTTTAGCTCGGTTTTTCTGTTATAAATATAACATGATTTTGGCGGGAGTTTTTCGGACACAGAATACAAAATTCACCAGCCGGATTTTTCGGACTTTCAAATTGCCACATGAAGCCGGGTGGATTAGGATTCCAAAATATGGGGTTAGAATCCGACTGCGTATTAATACCAAACACACTAATAGTCATATTCGTTGGAGGCTTTGTTAAACGCTCAGCACCGAATGTGACGGAGCGCAATGATGCGGGCTAATTTGATACTGAAGTTTGGCCTGCAAAATCGCACGAAATAGCGTGACACTAGGAGAAACATTCGGTAGTGACACTTATGGTGACTCTAAATCACCCTAAGAGTAAAAATTCAATATAATCTACAATCTACATGTACCTTTATAAACGCCACTTTACCATAGTAGGAAACAATATTCGAATTTGATTTTCCTCACAAATATATTTTCAGCATTCGAAAAATTTGGCCAACAAAAATTCGTGCTTCAGCACAAGGTATGCACAAGATATGATTCGGACATAACTGGCCAAGAAAAAGATATATTCAAGTTGTGCTTTAGCACAAGGTATGCACAAGATACGATTTGGACATGACTGGATAAGAAAAATATATATTTACCTTGTGCTTCAGCACAAGGTATGCACAAGATATGATTTGAACATGACTGGACAAGAAACGGATATCCTGACATGTTCAAAAGATATCTCGTGTTTGCTGGGATGTTGGGCATATGAGAATAGCTTATCTTGAAACAACAACAACATGTTGAAACTGTAGCATTTCAAAATGGATTTCGTAGCTTTCTTCCGAAATCTCAAATCAAGTCGTGGGCCGCAAACTATGACCTCGCGGGCCGCGTGTTGGAGACCCCTGGTGTAAAAGATATGGATTCAGCACAGTGTTTATATAGCTCAGTGATTCAGCAACCGTGCCATACGACAATTTAGTGAGTAAGTTTTGTTTTGCTCTGCTGCCGGGAACACGTGTTTCGCTTGAATTAGCAACTCTGTTTCAGTTTCAGAGCCGAAGTCTGATTCGGGTTTGTAAGAGTATAAGAGTGGATTGTTGACTCTTTCTACTTGACATTTCACTTGTTTCCGGCATGGATAACATAGAAGAAGGCTTCACCGTCTTCATAAGAAGAGGAAAAGTACTCAAGGCGTTCAAATTGCAGAAAGGGAAAAAGATTGTGTTTGAAAAACTCCATTTTACCCCGGACAAAGCGTTCGGGCAGCCTTTCAATTCGCATTTTCGTGGTATGTCAACTCCGCGTCATTTGAGATCGCTCAAATATTTTGTACGTGTTCTATTGTTACAGTGGTTTCAAACGAGCTCGTGAAAGTGGATGTTGAGTCTGCCGTTCCTAAAGTGGAAAAGGATGAAGACGACGCAATAGTTCATGTCGAAGATAACAGGTTAGAAGGCTATAGCATCTCTTATTGGTATAGAATCAACGCCATCACTTATTTTCAAACAATCCCATTAATACTAAGCCTCAGAGCGAGATAGTGTAATGGGTATGCGTCCATGCAGCTTCTCGATCGGTAGGTCGTGGGTTCAATCCCCAGCCGCGTCAGACCAAAGACTCTAAAACTGGTATCCGCGGCTATCCAGCTAGGCGCTCAGCATCCATGGATAGCGTGGAGGAGAAAAATACGGTGGTGCAGACTAGATGACCTTACTTGAAGGTCGTATCGCATCTCCATCGTCAAAGCATCTCGATGGTGCCGGCGAAAATAAATCTGATCTCTCTCTCTCTCTCCATGACCCAATAGGGAATCGGTTTTTGTGCACAACAAAGATTCTACTGAATGCACACGGGTGTGACGCTGAAAACCGTCTTGGCACACCTACGCTAAATGTACCGGGATTCCAACCCGGTCCAAGAGTCATGGACCATGACCATAAATATTTACATTCATTCAGACCTAGACTGCAAAATACGGCCAGGCAACAGTGTATTCAATTTATTAATGCATGAACATGAACAGTGTACTCAAAGTGAAATGTGCTACATGTGATAGCATGCTAAAGGCTGTCACCCGTGTCAGGTAGACTACTTTGTGAAGTGTTTCTAACCTCTAATTCTAATCTAACTTTGTTTAGTGCGAAACTTTTTTGTGAATTCAGTAATTCTAATTCTAATCTAGCTGGTTAATTTTCTATTGTTGTCCAATTCTGCTTTCAGGCAGCCGTTTTAAACGCTGGAAACTTCATCATGTCTATCTTCATTTCAATATTGAAGTAGTTTCTACTGAATTCATCATCCGTCGAGATTATCAAACCACTATTTTGCCTAATGACCCATGTCGCATTCATTTTCATCGCATTGCCAGAGCTGCATTGGTGTCCACATCACGCGCAACTTTCCGTTTTATTACCGTACTTAATTATTCTATGCAAGAAAGAAGAAACCTTTCTTAAACTTATTGCCGAAAACAACCACGGTTTCCAGTCCTGGTCCTCTCATATTATCTTACATTACTTTCCGTTTAGTTGGTATTCAATTTGTAGAGTAGAAAATTTTAGTTTTGAAAAAATAGTATAAACGGTGAGAAATTCTATCATTTACATGAGTCGAAAAATTGTTGCTCAGTGTGAAGAGAAGTATGATAACACTTATTTTCAAGTCTTGAAGCCTGTAATTGCCCGGAATCGAGAGATGTTGCCATATATTCGGAATTTGCCACCAATTCTATTAAAAGAAATGAATTTATCTATATAAAAAGTCACGGAAGCATTGTGATTAGCAATTTTACCAAAGAAACAATCCAAGTAAATCAATACCAAAAAATAAAGAACATATATTATTATTGTGTCCCCGCCTATCTTTCCACCTTATCGCTATCTTGAAGCTGGTTTAGACTGTTGAAATTTTGAAAATTTCAGTACACGACTAATAAACAATATTTTCAGATTGCTAGTCGACAGCTACGGGAAATCGCAATCGTTATGTCGAGAGGAAATAGTGGGAATGAAATCCAGCGGAGCGGCAGATTCGGAAATAATCAGCGAAATTGTCAAGAACAGCGCGACGTTTACGAGCAAAACCACCTACTCTCAGAAGAAATATTTAAAAAAGAAAAGAAACAAGCATATGACAAATGTCCAGATTTTAAGGTTTGTAGCCATGCACCAGGGCTGATGCAATTGAGTGCACAATAAGGACAGTACTTGGCACAATATATATTTTTTTGGAGTAGGGACTACCTTATTTATGTGCCCCACTACACTAACAGTTATATTGTACTGTGAAGCCACGCATGTGACATTTCTGTGGAGTCCTGATAAACCCACAGCATTGTCACAAAGTAGGTTTGGTGGCAAAACTACCAAGTAATCTTTTTAGGCCGTGAAACTAGCATTTTATTTGTGGCAGTGTTGGGATCAAGTCACTAGCTTCGAGTCACGAGTTATTTCGAGTCATTGCACATTTTGACTCGAGTCAATCGAATTTCAAAGATGACTCGAGTCGAGTCAAGTCACTCGATTTTTGGAGGTGACTCGAGTCAAGTCACAATTCAATTCAAATTGTCTTTTCGAAGTATGGGGCATGATAACGTCATTGCATTTTGCTAGCTGTCTGAAATACAGATTGAGTGGTCATTGATTTTGAACCGATGTACGAATATAGAGTTGAATATACACGCAGGAAGGCGCTGTATCGCTCACTTATACGTAGAACTGCTAAACCTCAGTTTAGTTACCAGCAAAAATAGAGAACACATATGATTTGATAGGATGCAATACAATACCCATTTACAAATCGGTATGTTACAATTCGAGCCTGCATCACTGGCTAAGGACTATACAAACTATATTCGAATTCAATTCCAATAAAACAAGAGGTTTGGTTAAGGTAAATACAGAGAACAGAAATTATTTTACGTTACTAGTTTGCTACATCGTAATCTGTAATCTTCGATCACTTCGTTTGCGGGCAATTTATTTGTGAGAGAACAATGGAGGCTCTGTAAAACTCACAATCATTAAATGATTGGTCGCTCCCACGGGTTACACCAGCGTTTCGCGAATAATCCGAACATAAGCAAGATACAGTCATTTTTATCGACGCCGATTACTTGATGACTTGAAATTGACTCCGAGTCACGAGTCAATCCATATTTCTGATGCGCTGAGTCAAGTCAAGTCATTTTAGTAAAGTGACTCAAGTCAAGTCATACAAAAAAGTGACTCGAGTCATCCCAACACTGATTTGTGGTAGAATAAAAGTTACATATTTCAATTTTTTGTATCATCCATACTCTCATGACGTCATAATAAGTGATACTCGGACACTCGACTAGCCACTACGTCCAAAATAAGATCAGTCCACGCACCAAATCCAGATCTGTGTTTCAAATCCATTTTGTGTGGCGAAAATTCACATTTAAAGTTTGTGTCCTACAGTTTTGGGGTCTAGATCAGAGGTCTCAAACTCAAATGTGCTCGCGGGCCAATTTCCTAGTTTTGATGATGCCGCGGGCCGCAGCCTCAATAATGAGATATTCAATGTATAATTTCCAATTGGGCCTTATTTGACGGGACCTTGCAGACAGGCATTCCACAAACATCGTGGAAATAATTTACTATTGTACTATTCACGCTTGACACGCACAAAAATCACATTTTAAAATATTTGAATAAAATTGCTTTTGGGTCGGGCATAATTTTGTTATTTGATGAGTTATAGTCATCATGCGAGAGGATGCATCATGACATCGTAAAACTGTTGGGTTGTAATATTGCAGCTAGTGAACCTTTGACGTGTCACAATTTTGTGTGGAATATTTTAAAATCGACTGAAGATTGATATGATATCAGAGCATTTGAGCGGTGTAGCCTAATCCTGGTTTTTATATAGTCGTAATAAGTGTAGGCTATTGCTATACTGTCATTGCCGAGGTCAAATTAAATCAGCGTTAGATTTTGCCTTCGTTTATTATTGGAACATATCAATAACAACTTAAATATAATCATTATTGAGCAATAGTAATAGCATTGCTTCTTAACCTTTTCAGCGATCGTACCCCTTGTACTTCCAATGAGATTTCTCGTAGCCCCTGTCCATTTTCAACACAATTTCCGATGGTACCTACATTAAAATCAGAAAGCCCATTCGCATAAAATAGCGCGTAGCGCGAAGATTAATTGCCAGTTGAACAAATTTGCCAGGAAAATATGCCACATCATATAGTATAGGCCTAATTCCACAATGCATTTCGTACACCCTGATGTGGTGCTCCGTACCCCGATGGGGTCTATACGTACCCTGGTTAGTAACCCCTGGAATAAAAATGTCCAATCGGTGAAGAATTCATTGGTGTTACAGCTGTAGAGCGTAATACTACCTTACTCGCCACCGATAATAACATGTATAAAGAGAAAAAATAACACCCAGCATCGAACCAACTACACGTGACGGGGGTCACAGAATGCCAATGTTTTTTATACTGACTGGCCTGATCAGATAGCTATATACCCCACGAAACGCAAGCTACGCCCTTTTGATATATTCCCCATGACAGTTGCATAGATTTTTGCGTCCGTAGGATTATCAGGTCACCATTCCGAGTCGCAAGCCCTTGTCTGATTTTAACGTTTAACCCGACTCAACTCGAGTCATTTTTATTTAATCACCCAGTCAATCCGAAATCGAGTCATTTTACGAGAAGATCGCACCAAACCAAATCACAATTTTTAGCCACGAATCATGAACGGGTCATGATTTATAGGGCTCTTCAAAAATGACTTTTTCTCAAATCGTACTGGCTACTTGATAAAATTGTTAGGTTACCTAATTTAAGCCTACACACAAAATTTGGTTCACCCCATATAAGTTTTAGGCTGTCTATAGAAACGATCCTCACCAAATTTGGTTCAATTCCAACCAGTGGAAGCGACGTCATTACCGTCGAAAAATTTTGATTTTAATAAAATAGTATTAACGGTGAGCACAACTATAATAAATAAACAAAGAATCGGTCATCGTAAATACTATTTTATTCAAATCCAAATTTTTCGACGGCAATAACTCCGCTTCCACTGGTTGGAATTGAACCAAATTTGGTGAGCATCGTTTCTATAGACAGCCTAACACTTTCATGGGGTAAACAGAATTTTCAAATTTTTTATTATTTATTTTTATATAATAAATAGAAACTTTCTTCTCCTGTAGCAAAGCGGTTACTGGTTGGAATTGAACCAAATTTTGTGTGTAGGCTAAAATTAGGTAATCTAACAATTTTATCCAGTAGCCAGTACGATTTGATAAAAAAGGTCATTTTTGAAGAGCCCTAATGTTTTATCGTCATGAACTAGAAATGTGACGTAATAGCTGATTTTCTAACGTATGGTAGCTTTTAAAAGTGATGTGATAGTAAAGTTTGTTGAGATATTAGCGATTTTTATAGTAGTTTTAGCGTGAAATTCAAGTTCTTATATCTAAAAAAGATATGTGGCACTGGAATATATTGTTGATAACTTGAAAATCTGAAATGCCGTCGCGGGCCGCACAAAACGCTCTCGCGGGCCGCGTGTTTGAGACCTCTGGTCTAGATCCTAAATCTGAAGATGTTTCAATATGAGCAGTTTGCACGGGTACAGTAAGGGCAGTATGTGCACGATAAGGACAGTTACTATGTGCAAAATAATGTTAGTGAATAAGCGTAATTTTTTAATTGTAAATTCGAACATTTTTGGCTGAAACTCGTCATGGGTAATCGTCAGCAACTAAAAGGGAATTTAAAAGAACATGGTTTCGTGATGTCATTTAAGTGCAATTTTGCGACCCTTTATTCGTGTTGTAGATACGGTCTTGATTCAAAATACCAGAATCTTGGATCCTGAAAAAATCTACACGTTTCTCAACAAACCCACTTTCCTACTCTCCACATCCCTTACTTCTTGTCAAAATTACATTTTGAATTTCTCACTGCAGACCGTCTGCCAGGTTGCTGTGTCAAATGTATGAAAACCGAGAGCCAGCGAAAATCTGCCAAATGCGAGCCAACACTTTCGCGCAAGTCCTGACCATGTCAAACATTCGCCACGGATCAAAGGTTGTCGTCGTCGAAAATTGTTCGGGTGTCTTGTTGTCGCTGTTGATGGAGCGTCTCGGGGGATCTGGTGAGACATGGTTGGCATTACTTATGATCGGGTCGGGCACAGTGATTCGAGTAACTCAAATCGTGATTCGTATATCAGCAATCTTCTAGGGCGACTTTTTCAACTAAAAAACAAAAGATTTTGACCTAAAAATTCAAAATTTTGACTTTTTTTTTACCCAAAAAAACTTGATTACGACCAAATTTTGACCTTGTGTATGTAAATTAGGTGTTTTTCCTCAAGATCTTAGAATTGTACTACCTAGCCTGTCTTCATTTTTGGTTGGAACTGTTTGTCATCACGAAGTATTTAGGCCCGAGCAAACTTTTTTGAATCAAAAACCGACTAGTTTTACCTGAAAACTTTATTTCAACTAAATCTGGACCAATGAAGAATTCCAGTAGTTACATCACGCGTTATGGGAGAGAGAGAGAGAGAGATATGATATTCTTTTTCGCCTGCACCATCGAGATGCTTTGACGACGGAGTTGCGATACGGCCCTGAGGTCATCTAGTCTGCGCCCCCGTTTTTTTCTCCTCCATGCTATCCGTGATTGCCGAGAGCCTAGTAGGATAGCTGCGGATACCAATTTACGAGTCTCTGGTAGGACCCGACCGGGGATCGAACCCACGACCTACCGATCGAGAAGCCGGACGCACAACCATTACACTATCTTGCGCGGCAACTTATTAAAATTTGTTGTTGTATAACGAAAGACACTTTCCTACATTCTTGGGTAGATAGTGTCTGTCCTTACCAAGTAGCTTGACGAGAGTGGAGAAAGAATGTTTAACAGTAGCAGTTGTTGACCGGCAATACTGAAGTAGTGCATACACTGCTGGTGACAAACCGTGTTGCTTCATTCTTATAATGTTGTCTTCACCACAATTTTTCATTGTGCGCTTCTTGATATAAGAACCATGCAATGCCCGCGCGCAGCCTTGCTTCAGTTGGGATATTGCGGCACGTTGAGCATAACATCATGTCAACCTATTTGTTTCATTTTAATATTCACGATTCACAATGAGCAGACAATGGGCTGTGTATAGCGGTAGGACTATAAAGTAGGCTAAAAGCTGTAAAATGTCAAATTCACCGACAGTGCAATATCTACGATACAAACAAAATGCAGGTTGCAAAAAAGTTTTAACTTTGTAAACAATTTTGACATTTTTTGACCTAACGGTACAACTTTGACTTAAATTTGACTTTTTTTGACATATAAAAAAAAATCGCCCTACTTATCACTGAATATGACATCACTGGCATGTAAATTTGATTAATCGAGGCGAACAGATTGCTTGAGCTCAATCTATGATTTGTCCTTTTGGTTGATACAAACTAGATTGGTGGATTTTTATAAAGTCTACTCCAACGAACAGAAACCTAGTTTGTGCCAATAAATGTAAAAATGATAGATTGAGATTAAGTCATTTGTTTACCTCAAGTTTTCATGCCGGTGACGCAGGGTTGTAACCAAGTCTCAAGGTCCCGAGTCTCAAGTCAATCTTGATTTGATAGTTTGACTCGAGTCAAGTCGAGTCATTTGCAATTCACCACCGAGTCAAGTCCAAGTCACGGAGTACAGTGTTGAGTCAAGTCCTAATCTGAGTCATTGTGTTCACTGTTCAGTGATCAGTTCCAAGTCGATGTCATGTGAATCTCGCATTTTCCAACTCTGCTCGGTGATATCGAATGCATCGCATTCATAATATCCCAATTTTTCTCACTTTTGACAGTTTCTGGTCGCATTTTCAAGCACCAGTGACGGTAGACGAAATAATAATAGTATGATGACTTTAGTATTCTGCGAAATTACAATGAAATGCCGATCTTGGTAGATCCAGACTCGAGTCATACGGCTTGGTCCGAGTCATGCGTGATGACTCGAGTCCAAGTCAAGTCAGTACACATATTGACTCGACTTGAGTCAAGTCGAGTCACCAGAAAATCGCGAGTCGAGTCCTGGCTCGAGTCAGTACAACCCTGTGGTGACGTCATTTTGTTGTCACGGTTAGTTCAAATTTAATTTCTGGTTTGCCTGGAAATGCCACAGGAGAGAGTAATCTGCGATTTGATATGCACTGAACTTAATTTCTATTTTTATTTCTTTCTAATTCATAATGTGATTGAATTTTCGAGTTTCTGCAAATTTAGTCATTCTGGTTCCAAGCAATTTTGGGAAAGCTGAAAATTTTAGTCCTCCAATTATGCTTCAAATGATCCCACCGCTTTGGTCATCATCAATTGCATAATATTTTATGTTTCCAGGATGTATCGTTAACCTTCACACCGGAGAAACGCCAACCAACCTTCACGCTGCCTCGCTCATGAATTTCTCGGACGAAACGTGGAGCATACTGCATTCGTTGCCCCTGTGTAAAATCGGACCCGTGCTAGCCGGCAAGGAATTCAGCCCGGTGGCCGTCGATATCGCCGAGTTCCAAACTGCGGAGGCCGCCACGCCGTCGAGTGATTTCGATAACCTGGCGGCTTTGAAAGAAAAATCGAAAAAGGGCACGGAGTTGACCGAGGACGAGAAAGGTCAAATTCGTTTCGAAAGGAGGAGAAAACGTTTTTTTCATCAGAAAAGCGCGTGGGACGTGATGCGCGCACGCGACATGGACGCGTTGATACTGGCGTGCAGGTAGATATCTAGTGCTCGACTAGGGCGGGAAAAAATCGACTACCAGAGTGATTCGATTCTGAATCGAGTATCAACTTTAATGATTTGAGTGGAGTAGTAAAGACAATTTTTTCGGGTACTGAAATTATACGCTCCTCGCAACTGAAAGTTAACTTACCAACAAGAATTATAGTTAGATAGCCTTGAAACCTCGATTGGCCGTGTCACAGCATACTAGACAAAGGGCTGTCCAGAATAAAACTTTACCTTCAGATTTCACTGGTTACTTGATAAAATTGTTAGTTTGGTTAAAAAAAAACGCTGCACACCAACTTTGGCTCCATTCCAACCACTAGAAGCGGAGTTATTGCAGTAGAAAGATTTGGATTTGAATAAAATGGTATTTACGGTGACCAACTCTTTAATTATTTATGATAAAATCATGAAATCAGAAATTTTTGTACTGGAAGTCTTCGCTTCTAGTGGTTGGAATTGATTCAAATTTGGTGTACATCATCTCTACTGACAGCCTAACAATTTTATGGGGTCGACGGAAAAATTTTGAAATTTAATTTCCTAAATTTTAATGATAAATTCAAAACTTTCTACTGCACGAATCTCGCTCCTACTGGTTGGAATAAGTTCATTATGGTGCCACAACGGTGCGAAAGATGTGGAAGGTTTGAATACGTAGCTTTTATGCGACCACAAAGAATATAATGCCAGCTCTACATCACAATAATGATAACTTGGTATTTTGTAGACCTTACCTATTTCATTGCATCACTACTTCACACAGATATGTCACTTTCCCGAACGTGGGTGTATTTGCACTGCAGTACGACCAATTGAGGTTTTACGGCTTCCACAGTGGAAAACACACCTCCGTAACTATAATTTTCAATGATGAATTAACTCCTACGTTGCAAGGAGAGCATCAGACCATCATTTCAGTACTTGAAAGAATCAAATGCTACCACTCGCTAAGAATTATTGCTTTATTCGGATTCGAATACTAGAATCATTCGGCCCGGCCATTTATTCTCCACCTTATTAGCTCGGGGCTGGTGAAATTTCAAACTAAGTACCGGTAACTTCATTTTGATGTTGTGTTTCTTTTCAATTAACCGTGACTTCGCTATTAGCTAGCTTCTAATAAACTGCGTGGCTGAATTGTACAGTGAAAATGAAATGAATTTTTGTTAGAAAAGTCTTGTTAGCTTTGACACATAACTGCTCGGCTTGTGGTCGAATTTATACAACTAATACTAGATTAGGATTCGAGCACTCGAATCATTATTCCCATCCCAACTTCCAACTAGTGCTGGGCTAACTAGGGTACCTGAGTAAGTCAATATTGAATGGAGCATTAGGTCTTAGAGTAGAGTATCATTCATTATTTTAAATGTGGTAAGTTCAAACACGCACAACCACAAAGAATATATGTCAGTTCCACATTGCATGAAAGATTGTCAAGTATGTTTTCGACCACGCCTATTTCACTATACTTAGTGTCAATGTCGTCGGTTAATCATGACTTCGCAGATACGCCATTTCCACAGGCGTTGCATAGGTTTGTAGAACGTAATTCGCCGTGATATGACCAATCGAGGTTTACAGCTTTCTACATTGGGAAACAGTATCAAAAGTATAATTCTCACTGATAAATCAGATGTTCATGACATGGGGGTGTAATTTCAATACCCGAAAGAATCACATCGCTCTAATCTTTGTGCTCAACCTTAGTCGCAACATGAACCGTATCTTGGCAGGTATCATCCATCGCCGATACTACTCAGTTTACTGGAAGTTTTGGGACCGTCGAGGCCTTTCGTTGTTCACTGCGAGTACCAGGAACCGCTGATGGAACTCTTTTGCCAACTGATGAATGCAGGGAAAGCCGTTAATCTCAAGATTTCCGAGACCTTCACAAGAGCTTATCAGGTACCATAATTTTCCATGTATAATGCGCAAAATTTTCACGATTGTTTGCCCTAAAATAGGGGGGTGCGTATTAGACGTGGGTACAACAAGCCTTGAAAAAATCTCCCTCGATAAAAAGCTTGAAATCACACGTATCTTCATGTTTGTTTCATGTTGATTCGCGAAACAATTTTGGGCATTGAAATAGCAGATATTTTCACACTGCATCCCATACCGCTGCTTTATACCAGTAATGTTCCATGGACCCTTCGTTAAGAACCGCTGAAATATGCGGCCCGCGGCCGCTGCGAAATTTGAAAAGTGGCCCGCGACCCGTTTTGAGTTGGCGACCCCTGGGCTATACCGTTAGCTTATAATTGCGATTACAATTAGACTTATTTCAGTAAATGATGGTTCTTTATATTTATTTTTGATTGCATTTTTTGGCGAGGGTGGTGCCTGGTGCCAATACCAATATCAATATACGTTGCATTAACCCGCGCGCATCGCGACGAAGAATTTTGAATAGCATAAATCTGCTTCAAAATAATATTTTTATGTGGATTTACGGAAAACATTTGAGCCGACTTCAAGCCTTCAAAATTCCGGACATTTAAGCATATTTTAGAAATTCCTCCCGGACGCAGATTTTTCAGTGAAATTCCGGACATGTCCGGACGTATGGCAACCCTAATCGAAATAAACCCACATATTTTCAGCTGACGCGCGTCAGCAAGTAGTAGAGATTTTGACACGACTGAATTTTCTCAATTACCCTTGACAGTACATTTTTATCCTCGGACTTTCTATATCTCTTCCTGGTCTATTATAATATCTCTTCCAGCTCTATTGTACAAAGCCCTGGTGTAGGAGGGCGCTTTATTAATAATTACTATGTATTTCTTCGTTTCTAGGTCCTACCGGAAAGAACGCACCCATTGGTGACAATGAACACAAGTGGCGGATATCTGCTAACAGGGATTAAAGTTGACGTGACAGACGCCAGGAGTAAATTGCACGAGATTCATGAAAAGAGCGATAATGAAATACCATTGAAGAAGACAAAATTATGCTAATACAAATTAGTATTCACGGGATGCGTCTATATGCCAATGTCGCACCGATACTGGAGTAGCGTCTATGTAGGTCAGTGGTTCCACCCCCGGGGCGGCAATTTTGAGAGAGTGGTCTGACGTAGCAATGTATATAAGCAAAACCAGTTTAGCAATTGGATACAACCTACTCAAATACTACAGAAAAGTAGAAAAATAATCATCATAGGGGGGATAAATGTGTCGTGAGCTGGATAAGGGGGAGGGGGGTTCGCTGGTAACATTCAGTCTCGAGTGGAATAATGAAAGGTTTAACAGTGGAAAAAAGAAATATTTTTCGAATTACCAAATCTAATTTTTGTATTATTTCAAGAATTTAGTGGCCATGTTTGCCGACATTGATGCTACTCAAGTGGAATAGTTGACGACATTGACGCACTCCCGTGTCTGAGTATCAATTCTCAGTCCCTGCCAATCATGTGGGTCTCAGTGGGCTTGTCGACACGTACAATTTCTTGTGCCACGTTAAAGTATCCGACATATTCGATTTGGTCCGGTGTCACGTCCGTGTGGTAATGTCCGCCTTGCTGGTTTTCCAAACTGTAGCCGTGCGTGTGCTCCACGCGGAGATCGAGTCCCGGGTCTTGCGATATGAACGTGGACAGGCACATGAACGGTGAACTGTTTATGGAGAGGTGGTGTGAAGATGGAGAAATTTTTTTGAATATTGCAAATCGTTCATTACAACTCAGTGGTTACAAATATGGCGTATGGTTATTTGCGATATCAGTATCCAGATTATGAAGTTTGTAGATATAGGAGAGGTACTTTCGGGCAGGGTACCGTTGAGTTCTAGACCAGTGGTTCCCAACCAGGGTTGTAACCTAGTCAATTTCACTTTTATAGGTTTTACTCGAGTCAAGTGGAGTCATTTTCAATTCACTGGCGAGTGTAAGTCACAGAGTAGAGTGTCGAGTCATTGTGTTGACTGTTCAGTTCGAGTTAATGTCATGTGAAATCCACTTTTTACAATAGCTTGCTGTTATCGAATTTCTCACATTCATAATACCGTATAGCCTACTGATTTTCTTCACTTTTAACAGCTTCTGGTAGCGTTTTCAAGTAGCCTACCAGTACTAATAGACCAAATAGCAAACGAAAATGAACAAAGAAACTTAATTGGCTATAAACATCACTTCGCAAAAAACTTCAATAACGTTTCCAATAATTACTCTTTAGTTGGAAACCTTTCTCGTCATTTGGCTCGATTATTGACGATTGACTGGTCCACAAGATGTATTTTGACGTCACACTGGTCAGAAAGGAGAACCACTGTTCTAGACTTGCCATGGGTTGCGTAAACAATGGCAGAGGGCACAGAGATGCCAATACCAAATTACTTAAGAGGTGTAGGGTCTGGTTACATGCCAGTGATAATGTCCAAGTGAATCTGGACGGGTAATGATACTTTTCGATACTGAGTTAGGCCCCTGGCATTTCTCTTGTACGGCCATTGCTGTGTTTGGACACCGGTATTCAATCGTAAAGTGGGCTATCAGATGTGTTTCGGAATGAACGAAAATTTGGGGTTCCCCCTGAAGGCTTGGAGATAGGAGTAATGGTTCACCAGGTTAGGTTTATGTTGAGGTTAAGAACCATTGTTCTAGAAACTGACTACCTCTGGATCAGACCTGCTAACAGGAACAGCAATCCATTCATGAAGCTCATACTCACTCCATTTCATAGAAATTAAGCCAATTCGCTACGTCTTCTTCACTGAGCAGCGGGCATGAGCAGAAGTCCGGCATAACGTGGGTCTTCACTTTCCCAGATTTGATCAGGAAGGTTCCGCCCATTCCGATTGGTTTTTCAGGCCCGTAATGCGAAAGGATGCCTTTCCTAATGCACGATACCAGATTGTCGTCTCCTGAAAATTTCGGGTCAATTTCATAGAATTAAATAGGCTGAATCACATGCAATTAGGGTTGCGCCAGAATCGGACAACAAAAAAATTTTCTGCTTTTCGAAAGTGGACTAGAATTTTGCTGAATTTGCAAAAATATAGGAATTGAATCAAATTTGGAATTACAAATAAATACAACAAAATTCAGGTTCAGTTCGTATCGAATCGGAGTTCAATCAGAGTGGTGATCAACCAACAGCATTGTCATAAGTGCAATGAAATAGGTAGGGTCAAAAATATACCAAATTATCTTTAAAGGGGCACTGCACTCTAAGAATGATGTGGTCTCATATTGAAGGGCAAAACGAAAGGAAAATTTCGGCCGCGGCCGTTTTCTTCAGAATGCCATCGTAATGGAGCTGTAATGTATTGAAATTTCCACAGATGCATCACGCTCCAGCAGTCACGCAGAGATCGAACTTTATATAGTTGTCAGCCGATGTTATGAAGGAAATATGTCGTACGCGCCAAGGTGGTTTAGAACCGCATTCAGCAGAAGATGTCCACCTGTCCAGTCAGGAGATTTACGTCAAAATCGGGCCTAGTGTATTCTATTTCCTTCATAACATCGGCTGACAACCATATAAAGTTCGATCTCAACGTGACTGCTGGAGCGTGATGCAACTGTGGAAATTAGAATATATTACAGCTCCATTACGATGGCGTTCTAAACAAAATGGCTGCGCCAAAATTTTTCTTTCGTTTTGCCCTTCAATTTGAGACCACATCATTTTTAGAGTGGACATTAAATGATGCGGGAGTACGTTACTTAAGCCTAATACATGATTCAGAATCTAATCACTCAGGCACCCAATTTTGCCCAGCCCTGTACACACCACAGCCTACCTGTTCGGACTTTCGCAACCACTTTCAAAACCTTTCCCGAATCGCCAGCGCTGCAGAATGCGTTGCATAGTAAACAAAATTCTTTGGAATCGTATTTTTCTCCGTAATGTTCGAGAACGCATTTGTCATTTTCCGCATTAACTCTCGCCACTCTGGTGTTGTTTTTGGCGGCATGCTTTTCACCTGTTCAATTGAATCGTTTAGTGCCATTTCAATCGCATAATATCCAGTAACTAATTAACAAGAAAGAGAAGCTGACAATGCATTTCATTGATAGACCTTCAGTGACTTCCTGCCTACATAAACCTCTGCAGTCGCTTCAAATATCAGGGACAGATATACCAATATCGAACACTGTCATGCACATTCAGACCTGTACAAACTACCAACTAACTACTCATTTTTCAAGTAGTTCTAGTTCTATTTGTCGAAAAAAATTTGTTGCTGAACAACACGATCGTGATAGCGGTGTGCATGATGTTGCTGCAGCCATTGCTAGCTCAGAGTCATCACTACTAACAGTGGCGTATTCAGGTGGGCTTCTATCTCAAACCCCGACCTTTTGAAATCCGGCTTTTATCTCTAATATTTCATACCTCATTCACAGTTCTGTTCACTATCTAGCTAGTTGTGGTTTAGTCAGTTACGTGTGGATTTTTATAGCTTGTCAGTTCTTGTCCACGTCTTGAAAAGTGATCAGTTACAGATACAAATGTATCAACACTAACATGTAGGCCTAATAAATAAATAAATTGAACAATTATTGACTGACAATGAGACCATGAAGTTGGATTGGAAATTGGAGCCTGACGGAAATTACTGTGTCTTCGTTGTCTCTTCTACGTTACACTTTTTCGACAAAACTAGACCTGGAACACGTTCTTTTTTGCTTAATTCCAGTTCTACTTGAGTAGAAATGTAGGATATTATTCTACAGGAGTACCATTGGTGAATACTCTAAGGGTCTCTGATTGAGCGTAGGATATCATTCAGGCAGAACATACCAACAAGATTCGTTAACAAAGTTCGCTTTTGTCTAGATTTGGGTGTATGACACGGTGGTTTCTAAACGGGTACACATGAACCGACACACACACACAAAGCACACTGACTTGCATTCGATATTGATTAAAACCTTCTTTTGTTCTGGTGAAAATCATATTGTCATTATAGTACTTTTCACATTGTTGCTGATGCACTTCGTTTTGTGCCCTAGTGTTGTTAGTAATGTGTAATGTGGTAGATTTTTGATTTTGTTACAGGCAAAAATTTGGGGTCGGCCGATAGCTTGCAAGATTAGCGGGTCGCTAGGTAAAGGTCAAGAACCAATGAAATAGCATATTCTAATACCTTCCAATATGAGATTAGGCATCATTTCACAATTAACACCGACAACATGTTTGGAACCAGCTCCAGCTCCCAAAACGAACGATCCATCCAGGTTTGCAAGTTTCCCCAATGCCTAGAAACGCAAACAACACAACATGATTGGCACGACCGATCTCAACAAACTACTGTATTAACATTAGAAATTGATGCACTTTTCGAAAAATAATTCAGTTAATGAGATACAGGGGCTATTCAGCCACATCGTTATGACAATTTCACTCTTAAATGTAATCGAAATACCCCAAAACTATATTCTACTTTACAAAATTCAATATCCAAAAAGTTACAGGGTTTGTGTATGAAGAAAGTCAAGTATAAGTTTACGCTAATTAGAGAAAAAACACAATCAGTACTATGCGACTGACCAATGTGACTGTCACATTAGCAGAGATGCCAACAATTCTGCAGTAATTCTACTTTGAATCTAGTTTGTATCTTAGACTATGTGTAGGTGTAGCGAATAGCTATAATTGTAATTTCAATCTAATTTGCAAAAGCTGAAAGGACTCTAGTTATCTAGAAGTCTCATCAGATGGTACATTGTGTCTCTTCAGTAGATGAAAATAATAGAACCGCCGATTACGAAGCTATATAGTAAGTGTAGTGTACCAGTACATATAGTGTTTATTACCTCAAAGTCATAGACTTTTTCGGCGTATTTGGCTTCAGGGACCAAATTAGGAACGCCGCCTATTTCCACCAGCTTGGTCTTTCCGCAAATACCCGGGGCGGCAAGATCAAAGGGAGGTTTCGTGAGACCTGTTTGGAATCGGTGTCCTGTGCTCACACTATATTTATTTTTTTAATTATTTTTTATTAAATTACTTTAACTTGGAAAATCATCGCTGCTCCCCTGATATATCAGGCAAAAAGGCCAGCGATTCCCATCAGGTCGTGAGATCTGGACACTCCACGACTGTGCACGAGGATACGCTGTAGTTGGTTGAAAGAACTTTCGCTACAACTGCAGCTAAGTCGTCCAAATCTGGAACGAATAGGGCGGCGGCCTGAACTCCCATTTCCCGATTTACATCGCCTTTCTCCATCGCAGAGGATTCACAAAACCCGTTCTAATACTGACTATCAACAAACAGAGAAACCACGCAGAATGCAGCAAAAATAATATCACCGAAAGCGTATATTGCAGCAAAGCAAATATGCAACGAACCGTGATCGCCAACTTATCAGTATTTGAATCATTGGATAGAGAAAAAGAGATGTTTATTTCGTCGACCGATAAGCAATAGGGCTGTTCAAACATAACTTTTACTGGATTCCTGGGATTCACTGCTTAAATTGTTTCGTCGCCACACAGCAAATCTGGCGAACGAGTACAATTGAAATTTGGGCGGCAAATTTCCTTACTTTGCTGTGACTTTGACTATTGAATGTAAACACATTCGATACTGTAACAAAACATCGTGGTACAGCTTACAGGCATGCCTGTGGCCGCTGTGGGGAGAGTGATCCTTTTGACTTGTTCACGTAACCATAGTGTCGTATCATAGGGCGTGAGTGATGCTTTTGATTTGTTCATTTAACCTAGGCTTACCATACGTCCTCGAGCGAGATAGTATAATGGTTATGCGTCCGGTTTCTCGAGCGGTAGGTCGTGGGTTCGAACCCCGGCCGGGTCATACCAAAGACTCGAAAATTGGTATCCGCGGCTATCCTACTAGGCGCTCAGCAATCACGGATAGCATGGAGGAGAAAAAAAACGGGGGCGCAGACTAGATGACCTCATGGGGCCGTATCGCAACTCCGTCGTCAAAGCATCTCGATGGTGCAGGCGAAAAAGAATATCATCTCTCTCTCTCTCTTTAAGAGGATTTGTCCTCTTTTTTGACTTTTTTGAAAGTGTCCTCGGAGGACGCCCTTTTGTCCTCTTTTTTCGAAAATTTAGGTCAAATTTAGAGGAAATTGCGAGTGATATGCCGCAAATTAGCCCAGAAGTGAAGCTCCGGCGGGTATTTAGGAGTGAAAAACGGTGCTTTTAGGTCTGAGCGAAAAGATGACCTTTTTTTTCGTCATTCACCTGACAAAGTGGAGAGAAAAACGGTATTTTGAGCTTTGAGCGGAAAAGATGACCTTTTTTTTTTATAGTCAACCGATCACAAAGTGGGAAAAATTTACCGGTTTTTGAGAATTCTTCTTCGGTTTTGCATGTCTGAAATTTCTGAAAAAGTGTCCTCTTTTTACATTTCCAAAATATGGTAAGCCTAATTTAACCATAGTTTTCTATAGGGTCAGGCCCTGGGCCCCCCTCGAATGCTGGAATCAGCCTCGAATGCTGGATTGTAGCAGAGTTTGATATTGTGACGCAATCATGCCGTCTGAGCAGCTCAGGAGCAAGTGTGCACGAGAGTGAGAATGTGAATGCCAGAGGTTGGCAGTAACGAAGTACTTCTACTTTTTGGAAGTACTCAAGTAGATTCACTCTACTTCTGATACTTACTCAAGTAGATATGATTTTATCTACTTCAACTTCGTAATATTTTGTGATCTACTTACTTACTTTTCGCTATTTTCAGTTTGTCAATTAGAAGTAATTTAATCCCCCAATGCGAATGATATGAGGAATTTCGGGGCTGTTTTCACTGAGTACCAACACATAATATTCATAAAAGTCAAGTAAATCGCAGAATTATCGTCACGCTTCGCGCGCAGTAGTTATGGAGGGATGAATATATTTTCACGAAAGTATCAGTGAATATAATTTAGGTACCGGATTGCTCGGTTCCGTTCACACTGCATTGTCGCCAATACAAAATATTTAATCACAGTAAATATGGCCCACCATAACGTTTTAAACTACCGTTTCGCAATCTAGCAATTACCTATCATGTCGTAATCTAACAGCCCATGACGTGTCGTGCTAATCTGAAACGTTACACCTGTTTTAGCAGAGCACCTTTGAAGCTTTATGGACAGAAGACATGAAATTTAATTTCCGCCTTTTTGAGGTGGATTTGTATTTCACTTTCAATTCCGAGTATCATGTACTTTGAGTTCAAATTACTTTCTGTTCTTTGGTCTGCAGAAAATGCATGTTGAAGCATAAAAGCAAGTGTAGTAATGTATATATTTCCCGAAAATAAAGCTACATTAAATATAAATTTTACGATCCACAATATTTGCTATTAGCGTATAGGCTACTAATCGCGGAAGCTGTTGAAACCGTATCCGACACAACTTCTCCGCATTGCTCTTGGCCTTGTAATATGGGATAGGGCGCCATGCCATGACATTCTCTAAAACGAGGTCTTCTAGTAAAGAACAGTGTTGGGATGACCCGAGTCAGACTCGAGTCAACTTTTTCGTATGACTTGACTTGACTCGAGTCACTTTGCAAAAATGACTTGACTTGACTTGACTTGACTCGGAGCTTCAGAAACGTGGATTGACTCGTGACTCGGAGCAAAATCTACGAGTCAATTTCAAGTCATCCAGTAACGGTGTCGATCAAGCCACCCTATCTTATGTACAGCCTTGATTGCCATTGCTAGCGCAAGTATTTTGTTGCACTAAAATCGCGAGAAAATTGCATTTCATTCAAAAAAAAGTTGCAGTAAAATTTTTTGCATTTATAATTTTGGTTGAATTATTTGGGTGAAATACTGAAAAGGTTCTATTGTATAACTTAGTTCCTGCAGAGCTGTCAAATTTGTTGCTTCGCCATTTAACGGTCTGACGAAACCGCCAAAAATTACACTTTTCCCTGCACATCGCAAGTAATTTACACAATGCGGGAATAAATTTCCCAAAAATATCCGAACAGCATAGCAATAACCCCTCCCCCTAAGACAAGTCGAATAACTTACCCCAAACTACCTATGTCTGCAAACTTGACCCAACGCATTACCGAAAAACTCACTCTTGGCAACTTTAACAAAATCAATAGCCCAAAAAAGGTGACTCAGTGAAAATGTAATTTACGGCGGTCTCAGCTGGGCGTTTGTGAAATGGGAAACCATTTCAAATTCAAACGACAGAATCAACAAAGCGATCTATTTGCATATTGTCGGAGCACGGTGGTCGGTCGTGTTTGGCAGGGGTAGTTGAACTTCTTGCTTGCAAGCCATTGTGTCATAGATAATAGTGAGATGCAGCTAACCCATCATATAGGTCTTTGCTATGCAAGTCAAAGAGAATAGAACCATACTAGAAATAGTTTATAACATGTTTTTAAATCACTCATTTACATTTCCACACAATATTTGATGAAAGTTGCAGTAAAATCTGGCATGAAAAATAGATAAAAGTGGCAAAAACTTGCACTATAAAATCCCCCCAAACAGCTTAAAACATCATATAAATAGATTCTGAGTATCTCGAAAGCTGTCGGAAGCTGTAACAAAAGTGCCAAAAGTTGCAGAAACTTGCCCTAGTTATTGCAAACCTTGCTCGACGTTTTCTGTATCATTTGGACATTGTTACATGCGAGGGTCTGTCGCAATTTGTCTGGCGCAAGTTTGATTGCAGCTCAATTACGGTGGACTTCCGAAGATAATGCCTGCGGCCAAATTTTTTTCGATCTGTGCTTTAATTTGACACAACATCATTTTTGAAGCACGGTGCACCTTTAACATAGCTACTATATAGTTTGATCAGTTTCGAGCATTTTGATGGTAGTATATAATTTCAATGCTATATGTCGTGTAAACAACTTCACAAACTCATTAAAATGATCGTTCCGTATTAAAAAGGAAGGGAACCGTACTGAATCTGAAAAATAAATTTGATTTGTTGTTGCTGTTTAATAAACAAAAAGTACGGCGCTTATCGCCTGACGGCCTTCTGCGCCACGTTCAACAACAATTTGATTTGTTGTTTTTGTGTCTGTTTTTATAACTGTTGCTTTGTTGTATTATTGCAACATATGCCCGCACCTGGCGAGGCAATGTGAAACAGGATCAAACTGAATCGTAGCAATTCTACTATCGCTTTACTCGTCGGCAATAATTTCCTCTTTTTGGCCACTGAAAATATCGTAGTCCTACGTTACAATACATATGTTTACCGCAAAGATATGAAGGGTATCGATTAGGGTGAACGCGAGGTTCACGTTCGCGTTCTGTGTGTGAACCTCAGAAATTTAGAGGTTCACGTTCATGAACGAACCTTGGTAGGTTCTGCACTGTGAACCTTCTTTTATATATTACAATTTTCACTTCATTATAATATTTTTGGTTGAAATTTATTGCATTTCAACTGCGCGGGCCACTCTGTGCATGGCGTTGGCAGCATAAAAAGATAAACATTAAGCGACCATACACCTTGGCAATCTCAAAAATCTTACTTGCTTTGTTGCAAAAGATCGAAATATCCAGCTTTCCGTTTGTGAATATTTAGTGACTCTCTGCTGTTAGCTTGACCCGAAATCACACAACAACAAGACCAAATACAAGTCAGCGAATGATGCTTATTCAACCAATCAAGAAACTTGATACCGTTATCCGATATAATAATAAATCCAGCAGGCGTACGGTGTTATTCTTCATATGTTCATTGTATCATAAAAACCAAATCCGTGCGACTGGGGTAGCAAGTATAGAAACCCGTTTTACACTCTGCTCAATATCAACGTGGCAATACTCAGACGTCGAATACATTGTCCGGTCTGGCGTTGACCGTTAAGGCGTTAGCTTATATTCCCTTGCAAGTACTCGTCGAAATTGTAGGTAAAGCGCCGGAAGATATTGGTTTTATGGGATCATTATATCATTTGATTGCCCTGGTTGATAAATTTGGCGGAGTCAAACGTCAAAATGGAATTCAGCATTGTGGCATTATATGACCTGAGTCGTCGTTAGGTATGGTGTACATCAGTGGTTCCCAACGTGGGCGATATCGCCCCCCAGGGGGCGATTTGGCGGTCTAGGGGGGCGAAAATGACGAAGGGGGCGACAGGGGGGCGAAAATAGACAAAGGGGGCGACGAGGGGGGCGAAAATGGCGAAGGGGGTGATAGGGGGGCGATGACGCTTCAAATCGGCTGACCTTTTTTTTTTAGTCAACCCACGGAAATTTCGTTACAAAAGTGTGTCAAATTAGACATCGATCCAAAAATTTGACCTTTTTTTTAGTCAACCCGCCGGTGATTACAGTTTGTATGCCCAATTTTCGGTACACAAAATTTGGGGGACGATGATCGGTGTTGTCCTTGAAAAGGGGGCGATTGGTCGAAAAAGATTGGGAACCACTGGCTGTACATCAATATAGTCTATCACTTTACTGAAATGTAGGGTTGGAATTAGCAATATGACGTCACGTGACGTCATGAGGTTCACGTTCGCGTTCACACAGAACCTTTTAAAAAGGTTCGCGTTCACACGAACCTGAACCTTTCAGAAGTTCACACCATCCCTAGTATCGATCCTAATAGCAGATAGCCCAAGTCCGTACCACAGTAAAACGAAAATGGATCTGCAAGGCCAAATCGAATTTTTCTCAGGTAAACCCAAGTGTACTCACTGTACAAATTGTGAAATTGAAATTTAATGATTGTAATCAAGCCTAATGGCTATGCCGATATCAATACAACACAAAGTACGTCGGCTAAATCGTCAGCACGCGACGATTGATTGCAAGGAATTGTTGCATATCTTTGGGATCTGTTCTCCACACGGAGGTTTAGTATGGTTGAGTTAGGCGTTATTGAGTATATCGTACCGTATAATGCTATAAATAAGATGATGTAAAATCATCGTAATGCGAATGTGTGCTAGTGTGCATTTTATTCATTTTATATATATTAAGGGACGAAATTGAACTACTATCCTGATCGAGTGCTGTTGCTAATTTTATTACGACACCGTTTGATACTGACCGTATATTGTTCGATATTTAAACGAGATCTTTTTTACGTATGTATAATAGCTGTAGTATTATTGATAGATATAGTCAAATGCAAAGGGTGTATATGCGTACGAAATTGCGGGTTTTAGAATTCTCAGCCAATGTGCAATGTGCAATGTGCATTGATAGACAGGGCGTCTTAAGCATGGGTAATTCGAATTGGCAGTTCGAAATCGAATCTATTTGCCACCGATTCGACATAAGGCTTAAGAAATGTATTTTAAACAGAGTCAGGCAGATTTGGTTTGAAAAGTTGGCATTTCGAATAACGAATCAAATATCTGTAACGCCAAATGTATTGAAATAGTATTGACCCTAATCACCACAAATATGACCACAAATTTTCGCTGAGTCATAGAAAAATATACCACAATAAACATAATACATTACTATAGATTGCTTGTGCGTACAAGGAATTGTGCATCAATACAGTGTTAAAAGAACAAAACCATTAAAATACGATTTCTCAAAACGAAAACATTGTAGTGATTATTCGTAGCAAATCAGCTGTTCCCTTTCAGATACCAATTCAGAAATGCGAGTCTTCACCTTGGATAGTTTCATCGTATTGTTCAATCGAACCGCAAGCGTGATACCAATTGCTTGAGTAGGCCTACGAATGAGATTGTAAATATTTGACACCTAATCGGCATTTCAGAAACGCTGTGCTTCAATTTCGAATCCTAACTGTCCCTGCGTATACGCTATCCGCGTATACGACTAGTCGACGTATCACCACAACAATTACAAACTCACAACTCGACTTCCGATCGGGCCTATATGCCAGTATCAAATGTCATCACAAATCATATATGTATGGGTTGAGTGTAAGTCTTGAGCTTCAGGGAGCTCTGGATGCTGGCTGAGAGAACCTCTAGTATTCCCCGGAATAAGCCCTACCGATGAAGAACTACTGCAATGAATATCGTAGTTTCGATATTGAACCCTGCTTACGGCACTGCATGGTAAACTGGTCAGGAAACAACGGCATTCAGAATTCGGACAATTATTGTCTGCAACCAATAATGGCGTGGCACCACAAATCATATATTCATGAATTTTGTGTGTCGTGACCTCCTGTAAAGCCCCGGAAACTGGTTCTCTGAACCCATGATATTCAGTGAAACACCATAGCTGAGATTACGAGATTCATAATCGTTACGTTGGCTTCGTCTTATGTCCATTCTCCCGCGAGACTTTAGGATGTGGGGACAACATCCACAATATTATTCTCTCTTTACATTATATAGCTTATAAAATATCTCTTTCTGTATTTTATCTGCATGTGAGCTTATTGTCTCGACACGGTCCCCGATTTCGGTCTTAAAGTATTCTATTTCTAAATTATATTAAAATCGTTTTCGCTAATTTAATATAGTTGACAATTCCCAGCTACTCGGTGCCATATATATTTTTCATTAAGTATAATTAACACCGACGCAATATCATTTTCAAAACTATACCACAGACTCTCATGAAGATGTAAACGCGCGTTCCCGAATGCCTGGAGCACGATATTTGGTCATGACAGAGTGTCGAAATTTGCCAGCGCAAACGCTATTGTTTCAAAAATGATGAAGTCTGGTTTTCGGATCGCATGTCTTCTACTGGTCGGAATGACCCAAATTTGGTGTTTAGCGTTTTTATTTATACAACCTGACACTTTAATAACAAAGCAAGTGTGAAATATGGAAACAAATGCTTTTTTTTTATTATCAACAACCCTACTACACAATGATATTGATGACATTATAAATCCTGAATTTGGTAAGTAAGTCGTTGCGTTCGCTGAATGATATTACGATTAGTTCCTGAAGGGCGTAATACCAGACTTATACTGATACGGTAATGATGTATTTGCTTACGAATCGGCGTAAATGGCAGTGATCAAATTACCTATACAGGGGATATAGGGACAGCGGGTATTTAAATCACCCCGTGAGGACCCACGACCAATGTTGTCAGGGTGTTGAGTGTGGATTTGCACTGGTCGAATGTAATTCGCGATATTGGGGTTGCGTTGTCTAAAACGCAACCAGGGCCGTAACTGCCGCACGCCAAACCCCCTGTGGTGATCCGTCAGTCAGTTATTCAACGCAATAGTCAGTTCACGTCACCCCCCAATTGGGGGGGGGGGTGGGAGATCAAAGGGGCCCGAGATTATTTCGTGAATTAACATAAATTGTGGAGTATTTTGTGAAAATTTATGCAAATTTTTCAAAAACTTTTGGCGCCTCGCGCGATTCCAAGTCACCAATGCCTTTATTATTGGGTACTTTTACCCCAAGAAAAAAATACGTAAGATTTATAGAAATGGCCTCATCGGCGTTGGCCATTAACATGCGATTCCAAGAAGTGTGCCAGAACGATCGGCAGCGAGAAAACCTTGGCCGTAAAGGACTGCCCTTATGCTGACCGGAAATTTCGTTATATATACAAAATAGGTTTAATTGTCCGTATATTCGCCTAATTGACTGGCGCCGAATGTTCCTGTCTTGGCAATCTGAACCTCACCAGACAAATACCACCCCGCTGGAAAAAATGATACGCCAGTGAAGAAATACCAATTTGAAATCGTGTGATCCTTCAGTTTAGTACGTTTGGGCGATTCTATAATTTTTGGTATAGCAGACAGAAGGTCACGAAATAACATCATGTAACGAAGTCATGTCATACCAACGGGTACGCCCGCTCGAAGATGTTCAATTATTATTCACAGGCTCTACAGTTTCAACGACACCTCACTCAGCTCTACCGGTAAATGTGATTAGGTGAGCAGAGAGGACAGGAAATTGATAGCAATATATATGCAATTCATATCACCATACGTTTGGGGTGGGGGGGTGGGGGGGGACGTAGTGCTGTTAAGGCCCTGAACGCAACCAAACATGGTTGAGCTGGTCGCAACGAATCAACTATTCAAATAGTTGCTAGGAGACGGTTGATTTTCTTGAAAATACTTTGAGGAACCACTGATCTAGTGCACACGCAGTGAATTAAAAGGAACCGAAGGCAAACGCATTCGTTATGATTTTATAATACCGCCGTTAGAACCGATTATCTTTTTTTAGGGTATTTGCATTACGAATTGCGAGTAATTTATATGATTTAATCTTTATAAATCATATGATTCGAGTAATTTTATCAAGGATTGATTAGAATAGACTCTCTCTCACCACTTTATAAGCATAATCTCAAATAACGAACACGAAATAAAACATCCCAATTCTTCCATTAGCTGTGACTAACGGAACAATAAATACATCCCACTTATTGTTTTCTCTAATACCGCCATACCGGATTCTGTATATTGTTATACCATATAACATTTGTGTGACTGTAAATATTTCATGAAAGTTATAGCGGAACTAAGCAAATTTTAAACTTTTGTAACTGGACCTTTGCTAAAAATAGCTGACCTGCCCTGATCGTGCTGCGCAAAATTCTAAAAAAAGAAAGCTTCTATTCCTGGCATGTGAATCAAAATCCGAAACTGTGACACATATTACTCCAATGACTTTTGTGAAAAATAAGAATCGACTGATCTAATGCGCGCATAGAAGGGAGACACTAACATTATAGAAGACTGGATCATATAATGATAGATTAGCGTTCGTAAACTACTACGTGCGTCACAAAATAAAATGAATTGAATGTGACTATTTACTGTACTGAGAGTACAACGAGTCCAGCCGTTACATACTTAATTTAATGTCTTGTTAGTATGATCGTGTCACAAATTTGTTAGTTGGATGCTAACTAGTGTTGTAGGTGTCGAAGAGACACATGAGGGCTCTTGTTCGGAGCAATGTCAGCCAGTCAGTAATATATGGATATCTTTATCGATTCTTAAACACAACAGGAGCGCGATATAATGAAACGATAGGAGAGTGTTGAAACAACTCGGAGTAGTCGTGTGATGAGACACCCACCTTGGGGTGGGGAAGGCGTTTTTAACCAGGAGTACATGTTACTCTTTGGGGTTTAAAAGCGTCAAATCAGGGCGTATGAAATCTAGTTTGAAGATATGCGCTATTTACACGTAAATGCGAAGAGTGTGTGACAATTAACATTACTATGTCAAAAACGGATCATAGTTGCATGCCTTCATTTATACATCGCCTATGTCAGGTGGGTGTTTGATTTCGAAGACTAATCCAAGTCGTTTGGACAACTTCCTATCTTTCATTGTATTGCAGTCTTGAGGTGTATTGGAATGATGAAATTTTTAGCAAGTAAATGAACTGAATTGAATTGCAGTTTTAGCTCATTCTTGTGAGATTGTATAGGCTTTGATTTCATCACGCCTATACTTCAATGATATACGTGGGTGTTACAAATCATGTAGATCCCGATATCCAACTTCACCGGGTCTGTTGCATGTCATATTACGAATGATAGTCAAAACATGGCCACGTGACGTTGTAACAAGAGAGTGGGTAAATGAAATCTCGATTCTAGTATACTAATGTTATGTTGATTTGCATTTCTAAATCACACTGTCAACAGCTCATATATAGTGTACCGGGTGACTTTTCTTGTTCAACATAGTGATAGCAAATGATGTGATGATGTGACCGATTCAATCATGAATTATATAAATTTTTCGCGCTTTGCGCGTTTTATGCGAACCGTGGCGGCTAACTAAACAGTACAACAAAGTAGCAATAGAACGGTACAGGTAGACGGGGGTCTTGGGTTTGGGGGGGGGGGGGGCACAAGACCAACATTTTGATGGGGGCTGACGAAATGCTGTTAGGGTCCTGAGTGCTAGCATGTAGTCAAGCCGCGATTCACATGAATATGAAATACGTATTAAATTGGTTATAAAGTGTCAGGTGACTTCTCGATAACTTGTTCGTGATTTCAACCGTAAAACCTAAGTAATCATACAGATCGATTTCCAACTACTACCAATTTGAAACTTGGTCGATGGACAATAACAATATATTAGCAATCATATTGAGCCAATATATGACAAATTTGGTGAATACAACTAGTCGGTTGAGCGAGGTCAGCGATATCCATAGATATCCCTGGAGCGAGTTGAATAGAATTATACTTCGCCTTAGCAATTATGACTCAGGCAATTGTAGTGCACATACCAGTGTTAAGTATGTATAACTACGGGTTTGCTCGTGAAGACAAATCGCAGGATTTTGCTGCAATACCGAATCGATATTTCCACCATAATCTGCAGATATCCGGATGTTTAACGCTTTGTTCTTGAAATAATTGAAAGGAATACAAAAATCTCAAGCAATAAGGCGCGTCAAGTTTTTGCGCATTTACAGTGATATATAACCACAGCGAGTGACTTGCGGTGGGTTTCATGGTTCGCGAGACCCGATTAGAGTCATATTTGCAAATATATATAACCGAAAAGGGTAGCTCATTCAATGGCCAACTTGCTCCTTATCTCATTAGAACTCTCCACATGCAGGTTACGTGAGAAGGTAATAGATATCCACATTTGAAGGTATATTACGCGACAGCTATATCAGCAAGACCCAGTATATATTTGCTCTGCACTGCAGGATGGACATCGCAAGAACACAATTATTATTACAACGCCGTTGGTTCGCAAATTCGATATCGCCTATAGCGCATTTTTTCACAGCCTTGGCAAAGTGTTAGATAACAATCAGTGCATCAGAGTAATTTGTGTCCCAACTTGTATTAATTACCTGCGCTATCATTGTACAAGAGCCTTGACGGCTTGAGCGGGTCCTGACTTCATTATTATCTCGATTTTCGGAATCAGTTAGACCAGTGGTTCCATACGTGGACAATATCGTCCACCAGGGGGCGATTTCGCGGCCTAGGGGGAGAAAATGACGAGCGGGGCGATAGGGGGCGAAAATGAACAAAGGGGGAGACAGGAAGCGAAAATAGCGATGGGGGCGATAGGGGGCGATGACGCGTTAAAATGGCTATGCTGGAGTCAAATCGGTGAAATGACCTTTTTTTTAGTCAACACATGGAAATTTAGTTGCAAAAGTGTAAAATTCGACAACGAGCCAAAAGGTTGACCCTTCTGTTTTTTAGTCAACCCATCGATGATTACAGATTGTATACCGTTCGGTTCACAAAATCTGGGGGGCGATGATCGGCGTTGAGCTTGAAAAGGGGGCGATGAGTCGAAAAAGGTTGGGAACCACTGAGTTAGACAATAACGTTCGATCAATACCAGTCATCATAGACTCTCAGCTGTTTATGAAGAATTGCGATGTTTCAGGTCCGGATTCGCATGTCAGACCCTTACCTCTCCTTTTACGCTATATGTTTTACAATTAAACATGCAACCTACGTATTATTTCGGACGTAAATGTTCAAAAATAGACCAATGATCATTGAAGGTTTTCACAGTTTTCTTTTATCTATCTTGACGAGACAAGGAGCGTCCTCACTTGTCCCCCCCCCCTCCGACTGCATGCCAGTGTCATCGGCCACGGTTGAGGCTCAAAACCATCTCGAAAAAAGATTCAGTGAGCATTTTCCAAAGTCCTAACCACCGCAAGAGCTTCATGGTATTGTAACGTTGTTCTCGGGTATATGAGAGTGATTTAAACTCCTCTGCATAGGCTACTCCAGCACAAAGGTTTAATTTGAGATTCCATTCAAAACAGTCATAATTATAACGCTCGTCTCTGACGGTCAGAATATTGGAATCTATTAATTTCCCCGCTTCATCTTGGAACAGTGCTATAGCAGTCTATGATAAATCGACTATTCCGTATTGGTTTGTTAAAACGATGGCCCGACGGAGCACGCGTAAAGTAACCGTTGAACGCTTAACCTCTACAACAAGTAACTACGGCGAAGCGAATGAATGGATTTCATGGAAACCAGCAAGACTACCACCCCGCAGGTAGGATATAATCGTTAAAATGGTACAAATAGACGAAGGGGTCTCATGGAACCTGTGAACTCGGCCTATTTGGATCTATCATGCGTTGAAAATAGGTGTATTTAATAGGTTTCCACTACAGCGTTGGATGTGAATCAGGTAAAACGACTTTCCGGGATCAATTGTGCTTTCACACCGATTCCAATGGGTGAATATGAGTGAAATACACCAAGACTTATGGAGATGTATCTCAGGGGGTGTATACTGTATAGTAGATTGTGTTTGCATCTACCACCTTTTTGGGATTACCTGGGGGGTACACGAAAACAGAACCTGCTGCACATCTGAGATATATGTCCATAAGAATTGCTGTTTTTTACTCATTATCATCCATTTAAAGAGTGTGAAAGCACAATTTGGTACTTTGGTGATACAAAATAGGTGAAATACATTATTTTCGCTTACTGTGTAGCATACACTTGTGCTTTATCATTCAAAGTTTCCAGTGCAGCAGTTGCCACAGTGAATCGTGGGTTTAGCATTAAAAATTGAGTAAACTTTTTCAGCGGACTTTTTTCGCCTGTGGCAGTCCTGACCATCTCTTGCGGGATCGAGGCCGGCATTTGAATGGCTTGTGTTGACTAGTAGCTGGGTCATAGGATATAGTCACCGATGTGATTGAGAGACCACTCACTAAAAGACACTGAGTTGCGCCTGCAGTCTCAACGGCAGTCTATCGATACATCTATCTAAGTATCTATACCAGTGCGTCTCAAACTTTTACCGACCGCGTACCACCTAAATATTTGATTTGTTTTTTACTACACTGCATAACACGTTGCACCTGGATCCTGAATGATTTATTTTACTCAAATTCACCGGTGTTTATTAGGTATTACAGCGTTATGTCTATGTAATGCCACCGATGCATGGCAACAAAACACGATTGAATGTGATTGATGCAACCGTTTCTTCTGCATCAGCTTGTATGATTGTATGTATAATTGTATATCCTGCAGGGTATAACATTACTCACAGCACATTCGAGATCATGTCCAGACTGAACAAGACAGTTCGGGTTCTTGAGCTTACTGGACATTGAGACCGAGCGAGAACCCATGCTCATGCTCATTGCTCATACTTCCATTTCAAGGCAGGGATCTCGATTGTAGTATTTTGCGTGTTGCGAATCAATGTGCCGTCCTAAAAGGCGGAGTTTCATGGACACGTTCGAGAAGTTTCATTCGAAATACGCATACTGTGGAAAACATTGTCCTTGGCTTTCGAATGCGATGAATCCATACTTATATATTCTGGGTTCATTTCGACATGGGAAAATTTATCCTGGTTATTATATTAATGAATTAGTTCGTTAAGCCCTAGTAGCCTAGTTAGCCGATCCCACCAGTTACTTGGTAATCTTTGTTGTGAATCTGCTGCGATAATAACACCAACCAGTAAACGTTGCACAGATGAAGTAATTGTTAGGCCTACATTGAGTATTTACATTAGACTTAACTAATGCAACGGGAGGCAAATTGTAGGCCAAAATACAACTAAATGCCGCTGAACTCTTCACGTACCACTCGAAAAAGTCTCGCGTACCACTAATGGTACACGTAGGCTACCACAGGTTGAGTACCACTGATCTATACATAAATAGCAGTAGCAGCAGGTAGCTCGATAGTGTTAGGATCCGTGGTTCATAACATTTACTAACCTGGCGATTACTTAGGCTAATCTCCAAGCTTTCGTCGAATCTCAAATTTTCGACTAGTCGCAAAATATCTACACTACAGTATTACACACCGAATACAATATAGATCATTTCTTCCAATTTTTCAGTTCGCAACCCACTTTTCATCCAAATTTCATTGCGCGACCCACCAGACGCCCTTTCGCGAATAAGTTTAAACCACTGCTCGTAGGCGCCAGTTTTTAAGTTGTCAGCGCGTCACAGTTATCTGGTCGCGCCTTAAATATTTTTCCGAATTCATGATAGCATATAATCCTATAAAGTTTTGGCGACAGTAATATTTGGAGACAGCCAATAGTCAATGGAAAATTCGAAATATACATACCGAAGTTTTCGATCCTTTTCGGCAGAGGTTCTGCTGAAAATTTTCCTAATCGTTCTGTTCTACAAGACGGGCGCAATTGTACCGCAATCGAAGTGACTGTAAGTACGACTAGTACGACTTTGTTTCATTATAGTCACGACACTCATCTCGTGTTAACGAATCAAGTACTGTTTATTGTGTTGAAGCGAGAGCTGCGTTTAATGCGAGCGATCTTAGTAACTGCGACCATAACTACAGCAAGATGTAAACGATACATTGAAAAAGGAAACGGGAAGAACCACAAATTGGTAATCAAGACAATCAAATCATGAAGCGAAAGGAGCTCGCATTTTAAGTCGCTACAGTGTCATACACTAACGATAAGAATTGCGACCGTGTGACCGAATTTAGCGGATAATTCACCGAATTAATAGGGGGTTCTTTACGTACAATTTTTCACTTTAGTTTCGCTACCGACCATTTTGGCGAAATAAAGCTGTTCTCCGGGTTATTCGGTGTTCGAACTAAGCGCAGTCGACTGTATATAACGCATGGTATTCCGAACTACCCGGATGTAGTAACATAAAGTTATTCGCCCAATTGATTTATTTTATCGACTCTAAGTCAACCGTGGGAAGCGTCGGTGGAGAAACACTATGATCACGTCGCCAATAATCTAGCTAGGATATTGAGAACAACACCGATAATTGCATTGCTGTCACTCAACAGATCAGCAGTCGTGAGATTGTTCTTTTTCTAATTAGACGCGCGGCGAAGGCAAGAAAAAACTAATTTCCCCATCTATCCGCGATCCCCCGGGACTGCAATCGCAATATCTGTTGGAAATCTCGAATTCCATCCATCTAGACGCAGTCAATTACCAGGCAAGAGAGAAATGTCTAATGCGCTTAGAGCGAAATAATGCGGGGATTGTAGTCGGAGAGGCTTGATCACGCGAAGCGCTGGCTGCAATCGATATATATAGTCTACTATTTGGTATATAGCTGTGTGATACATATTTTCTTGGCTACAAGTGTACGTTTTCTATTCATTGGTCGGGCATGATCTGATACTCTACCTAAGCTTTCATCAGGAGGTCGAGATGAATTCATTCGGATCAGGGTAGATATCGGTGTGTCACGTGGAAAGGTCTGAAGGGAGTGGTTAAATTTTCGCTCACATTGAAATCAGCACTAGGACTGGGCAGTGACCACAATGATTCGAGAACCCGAATCTGCGTCGAGTAATACTTTTAATGATTCCAGTCGAGTTGTGAGAGATGATTTTGTTTTTATGTACAAAACTATACTCCTCGTCACTAAGAGTTAATTTATCAACGAAAATTACAATTGTTACAGTAATTTCCATTGCGGAAGGATTTTAAACCTAGATTGGTCGTATCGCGGGTGCGGCACACGAATAATATAGCGAAAAGCTACGTATGTTTGTGGGAATGACAAATCTATGAATGCGTGTAAAATCCACAGCACTGTCACAAAGTACACTGAGAGAGGTATGTTCGAAAAATATTAAATTATCCTCAATGAGTCGTAGAAGTGGTGATACATTCTTAGAGTAAACGGTACCTATTTGCATTTTCCACATACTCCATACTGTTAAAATCCATATTGATTGATAGTCGAATCAGGGATGGAAGCGGGCCGGGTGAGCCGGACCCGAACCCGGCCCGAACCCGACAAGTTCAGCCCGAACCCGGCCCGAACCCGACGGTAAAGTTTTGAGCCCGTTTCGGCCCGAAACCTAGTTCAAATAGCAATTTTCAACTGTTGCGAGCAAATAAGCTGATATACGATTCAAATTTCGAGCTTTTCAACGCTTTCAATGCTCTCACTTTGTTTTCTTTCGATAGCAATCTTGCATATGGCAAGAGAACTTAATATGTCTGAATGAGAATACGCTGAAAACAGCCCCACTGTTAACTTAGTTCCACCATCCTTTTTGCAAAATGTGGACTGTATTAAATGGTTCAATATTAAATTAAATTAAAGCAATAAAGGAATGAAATTGGCCAAGATGAGAAAAAATAGTGTGTTCAAAATACAAGTCAACTGTCATCCATACAAAGGGCGTTGCATTCACACGTTATACGAAGAATTGATTATTTCAATAGCCTCAACAGTTACTGGATACAGTCGGGTTCGTCTCTCAATTTGTAAATGGGTAATGTATTGCATCTTATCAATTCGTTCTCAATCAATTCTCTATTCTCTATTTTGGCTGGTGACTATCAACGTAGTTTACCAGTTATACGTATATGTGAGCGATACAGCGCCTGCTTGCGTGTATATTCAACTCTATATTCGTTTAGCGGTTCAGAATCAGGGACCACTCAATATGTATTTCAGACAGCTAGCAAAATGCAATGATGCAATCATGCCTCATACTTCGAAATGGCAACTTGACTTGAATTGTGACTTGACTCGTGACTTGACTTGACTTGACTCGACTTGACTCGAGTCACCTTTGAAAATCGATTGACTTGACTTGACTCGAGTCAAAATGCGCAATGACTCGAAATGACTCGTGACTCGAAGGAAGTGACTTGATCCCAACACTGCTATATAACAATACTACCGCTGTCACATAGCCTAATACAATATAAGTTAGTTTCCGTATAGACCTAAAGCAATTCACCATGGACGACAAAATCACTATGGCGCATCTAAAAGCTTTCTTTAACAAATATTAACACCGCCGTAACACATCTATCGATCAATTCTGCTGTGCAACAACGGAAGCCGTCGTCTCATCACCTGCTTCTGGCTGTTCAGTTCAGCATGCCTCATCGAAATTAAAAAACTAAACTGGTAGTAATCCAGGCTCCAGCATGGTAATCCATCCATCCGTAAGTCATGTTTTCGTCACAATGTGGCCTGAACAATGATCAATGTCTGGCGTATTTGGGACACTTGTTTACTATTTAGCTGACATTGTTTCATTATTCAATCATAGTCTTCGGGCCGTCTTATAATGAAGTTTATCTGGGTTCGTACTTCGTATAAAATTTATTCACAGATATTGCCATACTTATACGTGATACGGTATTGGTGTAACTTATATGTAGTTGTGCCACTTTCGAACAAAATTGCAAATCAAATGCTTTTCGTAGTGACTATTCGGCCCGATTCAATCCCGATAATTTTTATAACTTTGGGCCCGAACCCGGCCCGAGCCCGGCCCGAACCCGGCCCGAACCCGAAAAGCCCGGCCCGACTTCCATCTCTGAGTCGAATACTCGACTCGAATAAATCGCTCAGGTAGGCTATTCGATTTTCACAGCCCTATAAGCAGCACATTGGTGTTTGATAACCTGAGAAATGGGTGTTAGGCCTAGCTAGGCATTTCAACACCAGTTGTTGTTTTCATGCTCATGGTTCCTTGACATCAAAGCTAATTTTACACTAGGCTGATCTTATTGATTACTCCTGACTTGATAACTGTTAACACCTATGTTCGTTATGGGCACCGCTTAGGCGGATAATCGGATGGTGATCAGCATCCTAAATAAACCTCGAACACTATGGAAGACTTTTCAAGCCAATCTCGGTCGGACCCATTTATGCTACACTGGCGCAAAGTAACATTGTCCTACTGGTCAGCACGACTGTTTGATGCAGTTTAAATATGTCTTGTTAAATAAATCCAAAGTTTACGGATTAAATAGCAGAATTAGTCAATGACTTAGCTATATTTGTATATACCTTACAATATATATATCCGTCCCACAAGTGACCGGGGGCCAGTGAGTATGAGACGAATATACTTCATTACAAAATGGCTTTTAGACATCCGTCGAATATTGTAACACTTCTATTGTCGTTGGATTGTTGCAGATTTCTTTCGTTAGGAAATTACGTGACGCATGTAACTGTAAGGTAACTGGTATTCAGTCACGCGATATACTACTATATAACAACAGTCGTGCAATAACTTCTATTGCGAAATGTAATATTTGTGTACAGTGAATTGAGCAATTAAACACGAAGGTGTTCTACTAAAGGGTGAAAGCGTAGATATTAGGGATGGTGTGAACCTCTGAAAGGTTCAGGTTCGCGTGAACGCGAACCTTTTTGAAAGGTTCTGTGTGAACGCGAACGTGAACGTCATGACGTCACGTGACGTCATATTGCTGATTCCAGCCCTCCATTTCAGTGAAGTGATAGCTTATATTATTAATCACATAGTGCCAACGACGCCAAATGTATCAAGGGCAATCAAACGATATAATAGTCCCATGAAATCAATATCTTTCGTCGCTTTGCCAACAATTTCGACCAGGACTTGCGAGGAAATATACGCATCAACGATCTAGGCCAGACCGTACAATGTATTCGGCGTATGAGTATTGCTATTGCTTGATATTGAGCGGAGTGTAAAACGGGTTTCTGTACTTGCTACCGATATTACCCCATTAAACATTTATACCACAGTAGCCAACACCCCAATCGAACGGATTTTTTTATGATACAATAAACATATGAAATCAAGATTGACCCGATACGTCTGCTAGATTTTTACATTAGACAACGACATCAATTCCATTGACTGGTTTAATAAGCATCATTCGCCAAATACCTATACCTGCTACATGTAGTGTATTTCGCCCTCGATGTTGTGTGATTGCGAGTCAAACTCACAGCAGAGAGTCACTAGATACTCACAAACGGAAAGCTGGATATTTCAAGCAAACTTTTGTAACAAAGCAAGTAAAGTATTTGAGATTGGCGGGTTCATGCCCGTTTGGAGATGTTTATTTTTATGCTGGCAGCGCAATGCATAGAATGGGGCGAAGTTGAAATGCAAAGGATTTCAACGAAAGATGTTATAATGACGTGAAAAATGGTAATCTATGAAGAAGGTTCACAGTCCAGAACTTACCAAGGTTCGTTTGTAAACGTGAACCTCTAAATTTCTGAGGTTCACACACAGAACGCGAACGTGAACCTCACGTTCACACCATCCCTTGTAAATATATCTAAAGAATTTTGCGATCCCTTTAAATTACGTTTGAGTTGCGTCTTTCGAGAGCAAGCCTATAATAGCTAACAGCGTCATTCATCATTAACAATAGCGTCATTCACTCATCATTTATTATGTATGTTATATAAGCTATACGTATATGTCATACACGCAGCAGCATGGGGACAATGAGGGATTTATCCCCGATTTTTACTTCTGTTTTGTCTTTTGACAGGTAACGTTATTTGAAAGCTTGGCTTCGAGTTCATACATTGGTCAGAGTACGAGTAAAAAGACGATTTACGGTTAAATGTTAGTAACGTCTAGACAGAGCAAAATCTCAATGAATAGCTTTCACATAAGTAATTGCAGGAAAACTGCTTTTTTCAGATTATTCTACAGGTAATTCGCCCATACATTATAGGTGCTAGAAATAGTTTTCATGGATTTTAATTTAGGACTTTTCTATACTCACATCGCAACATATCAACTGATATGCAGCAGTTATTCCACTCTATTTTCCCATAGAATGAGCGATACACTAGCAATAGACCCACATCAATAGAGGCAAATCACGGGCATTCCCCTCCGTGAAACTGACCGAGCCGATGGCTTACTCACAGAATTCTGAATTATTAATTAGAAATTACGTTTTCTGTCCGTAGCGAATAGAGCGAACAACGATTTAATCTTCACGCTTCCTACATCGAATTGACTTGGGATTCAGATTTATGTTCGGTCATGCCTAATATCAAAAGAACATCGCGGACTCCGAAGAGTAACGAATCGCGGATGCGAATCATATTAGTGCGAAAATATTTGCGCCGATAATGCGTATTTACTGACCTGGTTAGTGGCCGATATCTCGATATATTCTGGCGACCGCTATCATGGGTTGACACCGAGTTCATGGTTATAGAATGATCAGATCGTATACTTTCATAAGACTACTTCGACATTGGGTTACATTTAAAACAGATCGTATTTTAAAATTCACCTGATCATAACATTTTTTTCCGTCAGCGGATTCTTAAGTCTGCATATCTTTATCCCCTCCCTAAAAGCAAGTTATAAATAACGAAGTACTAATTCTTTCTGCAGTACCGATATTTTTTGTTGCATCTACGTGTAATACTTGCTGAAGTAGTTCTGTTTTTATGATACTTCGACTTCAACAGTTTTGATGCTGAAATATTAAATTTCGCATATCTAATTTTCGCCCAGTGAAAAGCTGATAAATTTTGAGCACCCTTTCATTTGGAGTGAATCCGAAGGGTGCCGACGAAACACTCCTATGAAACCCCGATGAACCTCATTTCGTCCGATCTAGTACTAAATGACGAATTAAATGAATAAGTTTTTTTAAACTTCCATGTTCAAACTCGTGGTGAAATTTGGGCTCAAATTCTGAATACATAGGATTTTCTACATAGAAAATACTGATTCGCTCATTTAGTACGAAAACGGTTCTTGGATTCCACGGTAGCTGGAGTGCAAGACACGCAATTAACTGGTACAGCAGAATTCAAACTCATTTGCAGTACTTATTTTTGTTTTAATAGTTGTGTTCTTTTACTAATGTTATCGATGTACATAGTTCATTTTGTGCATCAGTGTTATAATGCATTTGATACATAATGAGGTAGATTTTCGATTTCATGACGAGGTGAAATTTTGGGTTCGCAGCGGTCTTACCGATTAAGGCAAGAGTTCGTCGGGTAGGCTAGTAAAGAACCACTGTAGTAGAAGCTGGGCCATAAAATGGGCTATATATTGAGTAGGATTACAGTTGAGAGCTGTCATTGATTGGTATTAGACGGATGATTCCCAGCTTAAAAAGCAAGCTTGTTAATAGCGGGAGCACATTAGAGAAATTCTGCGATTCTTGCATCCTTTCGCGCTTTCGATTTCTAATCAATAGCAAATCCCTCGATTTTGACAGGAGTCTCTTTTAATCGATCGCGTCGCAATTTTCTTATCGTAGAGCGGATACCGGCAATTAAGGTAGGACCAGATCTCGCACGCTGCAGCATAGTATGTTTCTATAGGTATATGGCTATCGAGGCTATGATGCCAAATAATAGATAGTGGCGTCTTTAGTTATATGCTATAGCAGTCGAAGTTTAGCGAGAAGTGGCGCGGCTGGGTAAGATATAGATGTTTGCAATAGATAATTTCAATCTGTATTCCAGCTGTGCAGTATAATTGAGGTTCATTTGAATGCCCTGAGAGGATAAACCTATTTTCATGTATTGTATTCTACCGACCATCGAACAAAAATACCGACTGTTGTGGCCGCGAAGTACTATTTTTAGCTGTACCAGCTCAGTATAAATACAAAATAATGCGTTTAGCTGTTAACACTCAGCCATGGTACTGCAATTCACCGATTCGTTCATCAATTATGCGATGCTGTTGCGCAATGAAGGTTTCGTAATTTGGTTTTCGGAAAACAAATTTGGGGTGACAAATCGCATTGATTTGTGTAAATATTTGCCAACGGTTGTGGTTTTGCGGAAATCTCGACTACAACCTCACATTATCTGTGGGTTCTCGATCAAAGCGGCCATGCCTGTGATTGGTTACGGATTATTATGGTTTGGAAGTTGATGTGTTTTCATTGGTGACTTGATATTTTTCTTTGTTGCCTTTGTTATGAAAAGGATTAAGGCTGATGTGGTGTGACCGCAAATCGTATTCTTGGATCCCATAAAATAGTACGGTTGGACCTGAACAAAACGACACATGTACTCGAATCTGAATATAAGGGCAAGTTTTTGCAGCTTTTGCAACTTTTTTGCAGCTTCCGACAGCTTCATAGATACTCAGAATCAATGTACTATGATGATGTTTTAAGCTGTTTGGAGGGATTTTATAGTGTGACGTTTTGAAAATTTCTCTATGTTTCATGCCAATTTTCCTGCAACTTTTAACAAAAATAGCGTTAAAATGTAAAAGAGTAATTTTAAAACATTCTATATAGGCTACTGTTTCTAGTATGCTTCTTTGATTTGCAATACAAAGAGCTATATGATGTGCTAGCTGCATTATAAAACAATGGCTTGCAAGCAAGAAGTTCAACCATCCCCGCCAAGCACGACCATGCCCAAACAATATGTAAATGGATCGCATTGATGATTCTGTCGTTTAAATTTGAAAAAGTTTCCCATTTCACGAGCGCCCATGCGAGAGCGCTGAAAATTATATTTTTACTCAGTCATCTTTCCCATGCTATTGCCTTTGTTAAAGTCAGCGGGAGTGATTTTTTTTTGGGTCAAGTCAGCCGACCTAGGGGATTTGGGGTGTGGTATTTGAATTGTTTTTTTTTCGGGAGGAGGTTATCGCTATGCTGTTTGACATTTCGTTGGAAATTATTCCCGCATTGCGTAATTTTCTTGCTATTTGCCGGGAAAATGTCATGTTTGGCGGTCACGCCAGACTGTGCGTTAAATGGCAATAAATTAACAAATTTGACAGCTTTGCAGGAACTAGATTATACAACTCAACCTTTCGAGTATCTCATATACCAGGGGCGGGCAACTTCTCGAGTCGGCGGGCCGGATATAGGAAAATTAAGTACTTGGCGGGCCGGATTGCTGAATCAATACAATATTCGCCCATTTATCCACATTCCACATATACAAGGAATAAATCGCATTTAATGAATACATTTTAACGACAGTAATGTCACTTCAAAGCCATTTCTCGCCGATAATGACTAAGACAATGTGGATTTGAGAATAGCATTGTCATACAGGCGCCGCCATGCCTGCTTCTATCTGATCAATCAACACACGGTGCAATCCTCAATTAAGATTTCAAGGAGTGCGATAACCCCGGTACCCCTAATTTACCAACACATATATTCGTTAGGGTTGAGTAGGTGACGAGATAGCATCGTTGTTCAACTGTGTGGCCTGAGAATTCTCGATAATGAATTCATGCGGTCCGCGACCTCTACGAAATTTGAAAAGTGGCCCGCGACCCGTTTTGAGTTGGCGACCCCTGGTATAAGCAGTGTTTTCGTCTTACAAAAGCCTAGAAGTGTGCCGTGCTACAAGTCGGCGGTTACAGAATGGAAAATAAGAAATATCAGCCTGGTGTAATTGACCATTGTAGTCGACAAACACCATGATTACCACAAGGACATTAGGGTTGAGTACATCGCAAATGCCGATAATGCAAGTCTTCTCGCTTCGACGAAATTACGCGTAAGCTCCACTCTAGCACGCTGCGCATATACGTATATAATAACATGCACTATGCAGTCACTAAAATTTAACGCTGTAAGCAAGTAGTGGGAAATCTCGGCAGACTAGGGCCGCGGGCCACATTATCATGTAAAACGGAAAGCTGTCCGCGGGCCGGACAAAATCCCTTCGCGGGCCGGATCCGGCCCGCGGGCCGTATGTTGCCCACCCCTGTCATATACCCTAATAATTCAACAAAAATCATACATACAACTTTTGTTAAAATTAAGTGCAACTTTCTCGCGATTTCAGTACAACAAAACTTGCCCTAGTAATAATTCTAATGATTTCAGTCGAGTAGTCAGAGGGGATTCGTTAAACTGCTAAAATTATACGGTAATTGCCCCTCAGTGCAAATTCATCACCCTTGAAATTTTAGTTTTAATGGTATTTTCCACTGTAGAAGCCTTTAAACATAGATTTGTCGTATTGCAGCATACGAAACATGTAGAAGCCACGTCCGTTAGTGGAGATGACATATCTGTTAAATCGCGATCAACCCACATCATCGTCACAGAGTACAATGAAATTGTCATGGGAAAATATCAAATTATCCATATTGTCGTGTAGAACAAGCACTGCATTCTTTATGGTATTCTTTGTGGTGCGAGGCTTTGTAGTGCATGAATTTACAATTCTTTTATACTGTTATGATGTCATCGTGAGCGATAAGCCTCGACCTCGAATACTCGATGAATATAAACGAATCATTCAGGCACTCGATTTTGCCCCCCCCCCCCCCAACTACGAGGAATAGTTAGCTGGCCTTCTAACGAGTGCTGAGAGATAAGGCAGGGTGCTGCGGTAGACCTACCAAGATTGTAGGGCTTTCACGGTGGAAATTGCTATCGAAACTGTAATCTTCGATGATACATCAGCTCTCAGTGGCAACTCGAATCGTTGGAACTAATTCTCGACTCATATTTGGGTAATCGAATCAATATCTACTAATAGGTAATGAAGTTGTACAATAACTTGACTGATTTTCCTGTCTTTGGAACTTTCAGAATTTGTGATCCATTGTATAAAAACGAGAAACGGCGGATTTATGCAAAAAAAGCGGATCACACAGATTCCGGTCGTTATTTGGTGACATCGTCAGCACAGAACTGCTATTCAAAATCGCCACCACATTCGTTTCAACGTTCGGCGGAGAAGAAACAGTACGGCCGGCGTGTACCAGTTACGAGAATACGGGACTCCAATTCAAGAACTACGAATAATCACTCAGCGAGAAGTAGGCCTACCTGTTTATCGACAGAACGGAAGGCATTGCCAGAAAGTGAAAACTTCCCGCAAGCTTTGATCCGCACAGCAAAAGCTCTATCTTTTCCGATACAGCATGAAATGGGAGCTTACGCCAAACGCGACAGATCTGTATCCATGAATCGTAAAAGCCGAAACAACAACGACCTGTTTAAACAATGTGTCATTGAATGTAAGCCCGACCAATTCTCCAATGTCAACCGACAATCCCCTAGCACGTTGCAAGCAGACTGTTACGCTGACGAATGCAGCGTTACTCCGAGGACAACGACTGGTTATCGAAAATTGTCTTTTTGCGAGTTGTGTCAAGCTGATTACGAAGTTGCTACCGCCATGCAAGCAGGGAGTTCAACTGATGATTCATGTCAACATCCAAATAGGTGGTCTGGTGTTGATCGTGTTGTGTCGCCACCAGTACAGAATCAAGTTCTTAACGGTAAGTCGATTTGTTTAGTTCTCCGCATTAGGTTGGTGTTCTTGTGTGTTTCGATTTGAGCATATCAGAAAGTGGCGAGCGCACTCTCCTCAAAAAGAGTGTATTCACACATTACACGTGGTACACGGAACAGAACCTCTCAGTACTTTACGGCATATAGATCAAACTTTTAATCTGAACTGACTGATGTTTGACAAGTTAGAATAAGTACAAATGGAGTAAGAAGCAACGTAGACACATAGGTATGTAGGAATGCTTTACGCCCTAAATCAGGGGCGGCAACCAGTGGCCCGCGAGAAGGTTTTGTGTGGCGCGCGAGGTAATCCTCGAAATTAGTTATAACATCAGGTAAAATTGCAAGGCCAAAAAGGCAAGGCCAAATTTGATTAGCCTGACCGCGAAATTTGCTGATGACTAAAACATCAATTTCGACGCATTAGCGTAACCAGGGGCCAGGTACATTGATCGCAGATCTTTGTATATGACCATAAAGTAGAATATTTCGTAGCAGATTTATTTGACTTGGAAGTTTTTCTTATCGCTTCGCACGATTTATTGTCACTTGATTTCTTGCATTTAGTATTGGAGCCCCGCCTGAAAATTAAAAATACGCCTAATTTACAGATTTCAGTCTAACTATATTCGCAATTAGGAGATAACGTGTCGTTCAACATGCGACTTCGCATGTGCGCTCGCAGCGTGATCGTCGGCGATGAAACATTATCGATGGGGGCATTTTCACCGAAAACTTTGATATTGCTCTGTCTAAACGCCGAATAATCCAGTCCTTGTCAAATGAGCCCAGTCATATAATACAGAGGTGACTCCCAATTTATGCAAGTAACATATAATATTGAATTAATTCATTCATTACCTTTGAAAAAATTCACGCTCTGCGCGACCAAGACAGGAGTGCGTTTTAAAGCGTAGTGATATAAGTCTTGTTTTCAACGTTACCTATAATTCAGTTCGTTCCTATCCGACGACTGGAAAAATGTATTCAACACTCAAGTGGCCGAGCAATGGTTCGTACATCTCATGAGGCTTTTTGGCTGAAAAGGTTGGCCACCCGTACCCTGAATCAATCATGAACCTATCCTCGGCAAGTAACCAAAGAAACTAAACAAGCGATTGAATATATGCAGAGAAGGAAGGACGCCGATTTATAATGGTGGTGGGCTTAAATCGCACATTGGTCATTATGCTAAAAACTCAAAGCGCTACTGTGCCACTTCGGTAGAGCAACAAAACACGCCTTTTCTTCGACGGTTTCACGCATATACATACCGTGCGTATGAGAGTGTCTAGAAAATGGCATTGAACACTTTCACAAAGAGCGAACCTTAGTTCTATGGTGCAAACGAGTACAGCGTTAAGTTAAGTCTCGATTTTTGAAAGATTCGGATTTGATTATACGGGTTGATGGTAGCGGTGTGCAATATCGAGTATCTGAGTTTTTTCGATTGCGAATCAAATACTATAGTCTTCGCATCGAGTCGAGTGTTCCAGTATCACTCATTGCAACGGAATAAGGCCACGAATGATGTGTAATGTTCCAATATGATTAGTGATTACTAGGGCAAGTTTTTGTTGCACTAAAATCGCGAGAGAGTTGCATTTAATTTTACCAAAAGTTGCATTCATAATTTTTGTTGAATTATTAGGGTATGAGATACTCTAAAGGTTCCGTTGTACAACCTAGTATCTGCAGAGCTGTCAAATTTGTTACTTTCCATTTAACGGTCTGACGAAACCGCACAAATTACATTTTTACCGACACACAGCAAGATAATTACGCAATGCGGGAATAATATTCCTCAAAAAAGCCAAACAGCCCAGGGATAACCTCTTCCACCTAAACGAGTCGAACATCGCACCTCAAACCCATAGATCTGCAAACCGGACCCAAGACGTTAGAGAAAAACTCACTCCTGTCGACTTTAACAAAATCAATAGTCTGAAAAAGGTGTGAATATGTATTTCTCGGCGGTATCGCCTGGCGGTCGTGAAATGGTAAACTATTTCAAATTTAAACGACATCATTAACAAAGCGATCTATTTACATATTGCTCGGGCACGGTTGTGCTTGGCAGGGTTATAGTTAAACTTCTTGCTTACAGGCCATTGCGTCATAGATAATAGTGAGATGCATCTAACCCAGGGGTGGGCAAACTACGGCCCACGGGCCGCATGCGGCCCGCAACATCGTTCTGTGCGGCCCGCGAGAGTCTAAAGAAACTTATTAAAAATATTGATGAAATGTGTACCACAAATCGAATTAATGCAGGGACTCGATTAAAATTTTTCTTGGTATATTTCACCATGATAATTCTAGAGCAGTGGTTCTCAAACTGGAGGGCGCGAAGCTGAGCGCAACTGAAAAAAATTTTCGCGCTCTGCACGATTTCCATGCAATTCATAATTATTGCTCTGTATTAAGTCTGAATTTCATATTTAAAAATCTCTCATCCACACCCGTAACATTACATGCTATCACACTATCCGTTAGGTTTGCTAGCATCCTGGTTGTTTTTTGTGATATGGTGATAAGGGGGGGGGGGGGGGATCTTTCACCATCATAAGAGGGGCGTGTCTTAAAAAGTTTAAGAACCACTGTTCTAAGGTAAATACATCCGAGATTATTTTTATGTTTAATTTCTGGCGCGACAGCCCGATCTCAAGGCCCACGCAGTTGAAAGGGTTCAACTGCTTAACCTCACAAAATCCTAAACAAGATTGACATGAATCGGATCACGAGTGTGATTTCATAATGGCCACTACGGTTTTTATTATTTTAGTGATGTGCTTATAAAAACGTAGCTTAGGTATAGATTCGTTCTATGTAAGCAGAGAATTAGGGTATTTATATTATATCTACACATAGTAGAAGCGTGTTTGAAGCTAACATGGTTATGATGCTGTCAGCATTGCGTGTCCTGTAACTGAACCACAAGTGGGATTAATAAATCTATGAACAGATCGCTGCTCACATATTTAAATTTCAATCCTGTTCTAAGAATCGCGACAACCGACTTTCATCTCTATATAATTTTGACAAAGTGGTTATTGTAGTCAACCAGCCTATGAAATCTCATCGCCACTGTTTCTGACGCGTGTATACGATATCATCAAAGCAATGATCTCCATGTCCTCACTATATATTCAATACCAATATAACGTTTTGGTCTATAATCCCAATTTTATATAGTGCGGCCCGCGAATGGAATCAAATGTTGAATGCGGCTTGCGAGCTCAAAAGTTTGCCCACCCCTGATCTAACCCATCATGTAGCTCTTTGTTATGCAAATCAAAGAGAATAGAACCACACTAGAAATAGTTTATAGCAGGTTTTGAAATCACTCCTTTACATTTTCACGCATTATTTGATAGAAGTTGCAGTAAAATTAGGCATGAAAAATAGAGAAAAGTTGCAGAAACTTGCACTATAAAATCCTTCTAAACATAAACAGCTTCAAACATCATAGTACATAGATTCTGAGTATCTAGGAAGCTGTCGGAAGCTGTAAAATAGTTGCAAAAGTTGCAATACCTTGCCCGAGTGATTACTTTTTATGCGACCACAAAGAAATTAATCAAAATTCAACAGGGCATAAATATAACTTGGCATTTTTCCACGTTATATATTTCATTACACTTTGTGATAACGCTGAGGGTTGATGACGACTTCAGAGAAATGCCATTTAACTAACGTGCGTTGAACTGTGTGTTTTGGATGATATGACACGAACAATCGATATCTCAAGGTTTCCAGGTTGAAAAAAAGTACACAAACTATATACTTCTCGTTGATAAAGGAACTTGGCGGACATATGGATATATAATTTTAGTACTCGAGAACATCATCTCTCACTAATCGACTCGTACCTTCACAACCAGTACTCGATTCTCATTCGAGTACTGGAACCATTGTGCCAAGCCGTACCAGATGCATCTGACCCACCCTTGGCTGATATAAAAAGAGACGCTTTATAGTACAGAAACTCATGATTCAGCATTTGAATATTACGTTCATATTAAATCCCGAAGCTTTTCGGCTGATAATCATCAGGGGTTTCCGAGAGCATTCAATAACTATGTTTAACAGCAACCAATGTTGCTAATTATGACGTCACACACACTGATTGTTATTAAACTGTTTTTGAACGCTCGCGTTATTGTTGACGGCAACCCATGATTATAATGTCAGCCAAAAAGCTTCGGGGATAAATATGAATTTCTTATTCAAACTAGATAATCCTAGTTGTCTCACTAGCCAGTGGTTCTCAACCGATGTGCCGCGGCACACTAGTGTGCCAATTGGACTGCTCAGGTGTGCCGCGAGCAAATGTGGTAAACTATGTCGAAGTATAACAAAAATCCAAATTTTGAGTGTGTCATTGTTGGTTTTTCTATTGAATTTACCCGATCAAGACACGCGATGCACAATCCGATGCAGTGAACAGATATAGGGATGGCGAGGCGACCGTAGTTACGGTATCTCCATCTAGTATCTCAATCTGACATCCCCATGGATTGGGATTTTTATTGTAAAGACGATCTGAGCACAGCAACGTATATGGGTGGATAGAATCTAATAAATCTGCGACACTTCGTAACTTGCTATTGTACTGCCATGAATCAAACCGGGGCCTTCACCGTCAATGGGGGTGATACGCTAGTTAGTTCACACATAGTAGCATTTAGAACGGTGATAACTAAACTCTAGGGCAATTGGACCGTGATATTGAGGCGTGGCCGAAGTGTTCACATTTTACTTGTTAGCCATCAGAACCGGAGGCAGAACAGGGACATGACGCAGGTTGATGACCTTTTTCTGTTTCTATTTGCAGTCGTATTCTTGCCATGTCTTCGTCATCGATGATCATTTTACACCATATACCAGGGGCGGGCAACTTCTGTAGTAGGCGGGCCGGATATAGGAAAATTGAGTACTTGGCGAGCCGGATTGCTGAATCGATACATTATTCGCCCATTTATCCACATATACAAGGAATATATCGTATTTAATGAATGTATTTTAACGACAATCATGTCACTTCAAAGCCATTTCTCGCCGATAGTGACGGAGACAATGTGGATTTGAGAATAGCATTGTCATACAGGTGCCACCATGTCTGCATCTATTTGATCAATCAACATAGGGTGCAACCCATAATTAGGATTTCAAGGCGTTCGGTAAGCCCGGTACCCCAAATTTATCAAGATATCAATTAGTTAGGGTTGAGTAGGTGACGAAATAACTTCAACTGTGTGGCCTAGTTAATCTTGATATTGGATTCATGCGGCCCGCGTCCTCTACGAAATTTGAAAAGTGGCCTACGACCAGTTTTGCGTTGGCGACCCCTGCCATAAGCGGTGTCTTACAAAAGCCTAGAAGTGTGCCGTGCTACAAGTCGGCGGTTACGGAATCAAAAATAAGAAATACCAGTGTGGTGTGAATGACCATTGTAGTCTCACAAACACCATGATTACCCCAAACGACATTAGGGTTGAGTACATCGTAAATACCGATAACGCAAGTCTTCTCGCTTCGGCGAACTTACGCGTAAGTCCCACTTTCGCACGCTGCACACACACGTATATAATCACATGTAGTTACTACAATTTGACGTAGTAAGCAAGAAGAGGGGAATCTCGGCAGTCTGGGCCGCCGGTCACATTATCATGTAAGACGGAAAACTGTCCGCGGGCCGGACAAAATCCCTTCGCGGGCCGGATCCGGCCCGCGGGTCGTATGTTGCCCGCCCCTGCCATATACCGATATTACTTATTTTGATTCCTAAGATGCTAAGTTACAGCACGGCCCGCTTTTTGTAAGACACTGCTTTTGCAGATCGGCAGACGAGTAGGAGCCAACATAAACCTCCGACACCTTGGAAGGCATTCTCACCATCGAGAAATGATCTCATTTGGAAGTGATGTTCACGTTTACAAATTAGAATTGCCAACATAGCCATTCACATTGCGATTGTTAGGTAGCGTGCCAGCACTGCAGGTAAAATGTAGGCTCAAAGCGGAACGTTATGTTGCAGGCGACAAATTCGAGAATTGAGAAGTAAAGTTGATCAAATTATATCAGTTACAAATTTCACCGCCGCTGAGGTTTATTATCCCGGTTTGTTGGAACTACAATTGAACTGCGGGTGGCTGTCAGTAACACTATTGAGGTATGCTATCCTCACAGGTGCTATTACACGATCTGCGTGGAAATGCGTTTGGCGTCCATGTATAATACACCTCTTTATGCCTCTGTATTTGTTAGAAGCGATCGTGATTGGACTCTTCGATGCGACGGTAAGGACATCGACAATGCGGCAGTGGGCAGACTTTATTGTCAAGCAAATCTTATGAAATTATGCTCAGCCTGGAGTTTAAACGAGATCTCAGCAGGCCAGTTATGTGGTAACAGGGGTAATAGCTGATAATTCAAAACCTCACACGGAAGCGGAGAAAGTTCTTCTTCCGGCCTGCAATAAAATTGTAAAGAAATGTTTGGGAAGAATTGAAAACGATTCCCATGTCAAATGATACCATTCGTAGACGTATTTGTGAGATGTCCGCAGAGATAAAAGAAAACTCAAGCAAGAGAAAAGCCTACTTGAGTGCTCCGAAAATGTAGAAGTACTTCGTCAGTGACCACCTCTGTAAGACTGTGGTTGCTGCTATACGCATTCTGGTAGTTTGCGTGTGCCGTAAGCCAAAAGAGTTCGGAACCACTGTGCTAGTGTGCCGCGAAATATTTTTCATTTTCAAAACGTGCCGCGAGGTCAAAAAGGTTGAGAACCACTGCACTAGACTATAGTTATAGGGAATTGCCGATAATCATATTCTAATATAATTTGTGAAATATTTTGTACTCTCATTTTAATTTTAATATAATTTCTTCTTTCCCTGAAAATGCTACAGGAGAACTTAATAGTGCGGAACGAGCGAAGCTGGTGTACAGACATTTGCCATTGTCATGCTTATGAGGATAAACCGTGATCTGAGATGAGCTGACATGATTTCTTTTGTATTTCATCCTAATTCGGAATATAATTTAACTCCTCGTTTTCGCGAATTCTAATTCTAATCTAGCATGGAAAAAATATGTAGCTATAATAATAATTCTAGTATAATTTTAAAAAGCTGAATATTTTCCAGTTATCCAGCGCTGCCTCTCATAGGTTAGACCAGGGGTGGGCAAACTTTTGAGCTCGCGGGCCGCATTCAACATCTGAATCCGTTCGCGGGCCGCACTATATAAAATTGAGATCATAAACCAAAACGCAATATTGCTAGTATTTGATTATATGGGGAGGACACGGAGATAATATATATGCTTATTTGAAACAAACAAAACATTGCTATGATGATATCGTACACGCGCCAGAAACAATGGCGAGATTTCATATAGGCTGGTCGACCTCAATAACCAATTTGTCAAAACTATAGAGATGAAAGTCTGTTGTCCCGATTCTTAGAACAGGATTGAAATTTAAATCTGTTAGCACTGAACAGTGATCTGTTCATAGATTTACCAATTCCGCTTTGGGCTCAGTTCCAGGACACACAATGCTGACAGCATCATAACCATGTTAGCTTCAAACACGCTTCTACTATATCCGTAGATTTCGCGCCCCCTTATCGTCATATCACAAAACGCAACCAGGATGCTATAGCAAACCTAACGGATAGTTTGGTGGCATGGGAGGTTACGACTATTGATGAGAGATTTTTAAATATGAAATTCATACTAAATACAGAGCAATAATTATGAATTGGAAGTAAATCGCGCGAAGCGCGAAAAAAATTTCAGTTGAGCTCATCTTCGCGATCCCCTTCAGATGCTTTCATGACCCCAAGGGGCACGTGTCCCCCAGGTTGATACGCACTGCCTTAGAATTATCATGGTGAAATATACTAAGAAAAAGTTTAATCAAGTCCCTGCATTAGTTCGATTTTTAGTACGCATTTTATCAATATTTTTAATAAATTTCTTTAGACTCTCGCAGGCCGCACAGAACGGTGTTGCGGGCCGCATGCGGCCCGCGGGCCGTAGTTTGCCCACCCCTGGGTTAGACTGTTTCAGTGAATTATCACACGAGAAAATTACGTTGACGAAATGCGCAAACCTATATGGTATTGTATATTGATTTTATTATCTTTTTATGGATTGTCGCCTTCATTCAGACGTTGCGGATTGGAAAGGCATCGAAACGTGCGCCGAATGCCAGATGACGAATTCAATCAGCTCGCGCCAGTCCTCTCACCTGGGCTGCAACGGGATCGATTGCAACGTGAAGGAATGCAGCAGCTCTCACGACAGATCACCAAGTATATTCCATAGGTTCATCTCGAAGAGATACCGCAAATTCCGTAATCGACAAACGTCGCGAGGCGGAGATTACGCAGACGCGACATGCCACAAGAATGCCCCTGAATCTTTGATCTGCGCTAAGTATCGCAAGGTTGATAACTACGACAGTAAACAAGATGAGCTTTATAGGGACTCGCAAAGTGAAAATTCACAAACATGCAATTGCAAGTCAAAGTCTCAAGTCGACATCGACAATTTGAGTCTCCTAGTAAATAAGGCTTGTTCAAAGGAGCAAATTAGCGTGGCGAATAGTTCCGAAAGCGGCTTGATTTGTAAAAAGTATGACGAAAAGACATTTATTGACTCCTCCAATCCGGTATTTTTCGATTGCTTTTGCGATCAATGCGTGATAGTCCCTAATTATTGCGAGGAAGGGGCCTGCGAGGTATGCGAGAGGCTACAAGCGACTGTCCCGTGTGACGAAGACCAGTATTCCGACTCCGAGCAAGGCTCATCAAATCTGTGCTGCGTCGGGAAATCAAAGAAATCTCGTAAATCGAAGAGGAAAAAAAGTTCGAAGGAAAAAAGTACATCCAGCAGGTGATTAAAAAATTGTTGACCTACACGCAGAGGTTGTCAGTAACGAAGTAATTCTAATAAATGTTGCTCCAGACTTGTACAAACCATCCACTTTTCCAACTCGCAACTAGAACTGACGAACTTTAAAAAATCCGCAAATTGCTAATCAAAACACTACTAACAATATTCAGTTTCGAAGCAATTCATTAATATTTTATTCCATTGGAATCGGGTCGGCATTTCAAGGAGACGGGGTTTCGACCCTCAAATCCCTCACGTGGCTACGACACTATTAGTAGTGATGACTCTGAATTGGCTATGGCTTTCTAGTAGTTCTGCAATTAAGGAAAGGCTTCCTCTTCATAAAATGCACAACAAAAGTTTTTCGAGTCAATAAACATTACGGTGAATGTGATGTTGAAAGCTGTGTTCAAATTTCGTACCACCAATGATTTATACTTGTAATTCAATATAAATTTACACAGTTACTTCTGGTTCTACTTCATGTACTAGGCAGATTACTTTGACCACCCCTTCCCAAATGCTGATATGTTGTTTTCCTAATATTACGGTATTGGTTGGTGACAAGTCAGTAATATAGGCTACATGAAACACTTCTCAAAGGTACCTCTTAAGCGCAAAGAAATTCGCATCTAATCACTTTCATACGTTTTAAAGAACTGAATATACTCAAATATAATCATGCCCATTGTGCAGTATGCTAGGAGTGTGACCGCAAGTGAATCGGTTTTTAAAGTCTAAGCATCATAGTTATTGTTTAACAGACAAATTCTGGCCGAATATTTTGTAGGTTAAATGACCATACGAAGTAAGCTATATAGACCAGTGGTTATAAACCTTTTCGGATGTCAGAGCCGCATTCCAAGCTTCAGAGTACGTAAGACGCCGCATGAAAAACCACGAGTACGCTAAGTATAATGAAAATTTGAAGGTAGCAAGAATACCTCCGGATCTCACCATCCCGCTAATTCAAAAGCGTTCATTGCATATAGACTTCTATAGATTCTATCGGTTATTTAGAATTGATAGGCGCAGATTGGCGAGCACTATACATAACAAGAAACTGAAAATGCATCACTATGCAGCATACTATTATGTCGTTATGTGATAGCTCACATTCCAACACTTATTGCACACGTTTGAGGGGGAATATGCGCTGAGTAATATTGTTGATATTGCAATTTATACTTGGCTATGAGCCGTTGCATTGATTTCGGTAAATTTGCGTCGAAATTTACTCTTCACAGAGACGATCTATAAATGTATATGACAAGCAGAACTCAAGATATCGTTGTTTGATTGTTGTTATTGTTGTTGTTGATGTTGTTTATTCAACAAAACAATTGGCGCTTACCACTTGACGGCCATTTGCACCAAAGTCATTGAACATATAGTACATAAAGAAAGGAGGTAACACGAAATAACGAGCACTTGCAAAATGGAATAGAATAGTACTCATCTAAGCGTTTGACGCTACAGTACGCAAGAATTCACTTTCCCCGTTTTCATAAGCATCCTTAGGCGGCTTTAGACATAAGTATTATCTCCTATTTTTGCATTCATTTCTGTATATGTCGTTCTAACGGGGAAAGAGTATTCTTGCAGACTAGTGTCAAACGATGGATGAATAGCCGACAGACAATAATATATCTTGCGTTCTGCTGGTCATACTTAGACCTTTCAAATCATCTCTTTGAGGAGTAAAATGACATAATTTTACTGACATCAAAGTAACGGCTCATAGGCAAGTAGCCTATATATTGCAATATTACCGTTAATACTCAGCGCATATTCCCGCTCAAACTTGAGAATTAAGTTGTGGAATGTATGAAGAGCTGTCACATAAAGAAAGTATGCTGTATAATGACTCATTGTCAGTTTAGCTTAATGAAAAGCACTCGCCAATCTGCGTCTATCAATGATAAAATAACCGATATAGGATCTATAGAAGCCTATTTGCATGACTTTGAATTAGCTGGAGGGTGAGATGCAGAGGTATAGGCTAGCTACCATTAAATTTTCGTTATACGTAGCCTACTCGAGTGTTTTCATGCGGCTCCGTACGTACTCTGAAGTTTGAAATGCTGCTCCGACATCCAAAAAGGTTGTGAACCACTGATATAGATAAACACAATTCATTTTGAAATGAACCCGAATAATTCCGGCTAATACTCGTTAGCAACTGAATGATTTCAAAAGAACATTGTATGCCAACAATCGTATCATCAAATAGGACGTCACCGGCATGAAACATCGAATAATCGAGAAGAACAGATGACTTACGATCAGTGTACTGGTACTCGTAAATCGCATACACAATATACATCTCTATGAATCATTATCATTAAGAATCACTGATAAAGATTGTATTTAATCGCTTGAAAACCCATCTATGTCAAACAGCGAATATGTGTAACCAGGAAAAGAGTAATTACCCAAACCATTTCGATTTCAGGTGGTTCGGAAATATCGCAGTATGCTTAAATTGTATGTTTCCGAAAACCGATCACTTCGGATCTTCCTCTGGCGGCTCAGGTTCAGACGACGAAGGAGATGACGACGATGCCGCAGAGGGTGAGAGTTTGCGATATGATTAGAGCTCTACCGATATCAGATTATCGAGCCGATACCAATAAAACCGATAACTAGCACCTTCCATGCAGTCAAAAGATATGGCGTCTATCTTACAGCGCATTTCCAAAACTGCAGAGCATTTATTTGAACAGCTCTGTAACCATTGCTATGCTTCGAATTGAAATAAACTGCATCTGGACATCTGCGTGCAGAGTTGGTCACTAATGAAGCACTTCTGCTGTTTTTCAGAGTACCCTATAGTAGGTTTTACCGACTTGAACTAATTACTTAAGTGTTTGTTGTTGTATGTGGGGTTAATGGTGCTTGACTACTATGGTCTTGTGCACCAGACCACTTCGAAAATAATATATCCGCCAAAATTATATTGCTCAGGTGACTAATAAGAATTATATAACATGCTGAATTATGTACGGCTCAGTGATAGGGCCCGTACTGTCACGGCGACATGGTTCATTCTAGCCTAGTGGTTCTCAATATTTCTTAGACACGCTCCTTTCATGATAGTATAGATCAGTGGTTCCCAACCTTTTTCGACCGATCGCCCCCTTTTCAAGGTCAACACCGATCATCGCCCCCCAAATTTTGTGCACCGATAATTGGGCATACAGACTGTAATCACCGGCGGGTTGACTAAAAAAAAAAAAAAAAAAAAAGGTCATCTCTCTCCGCTCAGAGCTGAAAATAACGTTTTTTCTCTCCAAATTGCTAGGTGGATGACTCAAAAAAAAAAAAGGTCAGCCGTTTTGACGCGTCATCGCCCCCTTTGTCCATTTTCGCCCCCCTATCGCCCCCTTCGTCATTTTCGCCCCCCTAGATCGCCAAATCGCCCCCTGGGGGGCGATATCGCCCACGTTGGGAACCACTGGTATAGATTTTAACGCTCCATCATCGCCATATCACGAAATGCCACCAGAATGCTAGCAATCTCAACGGATAATTTTGATGGCATGGAAAGTTATGGCAATTGCAGAGAGAATTCTCAAATATGAAATCAGGACTATACACAGAGAAAAGGCCACGGATTAGAGGCATATTTCCGTTGACCGCAGCTTCGCGCCCCCTTCAGATGCTTTCATGCCCCCAAAGAAGAGTGCGTCGCCCAATTTGAGAACCGTTGCTCTAGTTCAGCGGTTCTTAACCTTGTCCCCAGCGCCCCCAGGAAGCGATTTGTATTTGAAGGGGGCGGAAACGCTCATGGGGCGAAATGAGGGGTGCTTGGCTCAGGGGGGCGGTACGTGGGGCGCTGAAGATAAATGGCCTCGCAGTTGTTGGTGTAGTAAGGACACATCATTATATAGTAGAGCAATAGTTCTATATATCCCTAAGTTCTCATTGCAAACAATCATCGACGACAAAATCTGCTAAATTAAAACGTTGCGCTCATCGCCAAATATCCACCGACGATATTTCCATGAATGCAGTGGTTTATTTTAGGTCATGTATAATGAATTTGGCATACTTTTGGATTGCCCATTCCCCATTAAAACACTCCCATCACGCTAGCTACTCCAAGTCGTTTCGACACCTTCCTATCTTTTCATTGTATCGCGGTTTTGTGGTGTTTTGAAATGATGAAAATATTAATAAACCGATACTTATACTGACATCTGAGGGTTATTTCGCAGAAAATGTTTTGAAATAGATGTTGTATCCTGCAGCACAATGCGTGTCGATATCGAGAAAGCACTGCACTGTACTGTACAACATTTGAGAGTGATGCCCTTTGTACATTGAAGATATTAGGAAGCTTTTTGGCCAAAATGATTAACCAAATATACTTGTATTTGAGAGCCACAAAATTAAATCGTCAGAATATTTCTTCATCGTATGATAAAGGATGATACTGCTTAGTGGTGTTACCCCCATTAATGTTAAGGTAGGAGCTTGGCGCAGTACTAAATATAATGTGAGCAAATCTCTATCACATTCTCAGCTGATTTAGTAGCCACACAGAGCAATAAAACAAAGCCCAATACAATCACCTTCTCCGTATTGCCAATCGCAGGGGAGAATTTTGTAACTGTACATCGATTTCGAACCGAATGCTATGAGCCCGAAGGCCTTACCCGATGGTTGTTATGACATAGCACATACAATTATACCGGTAATTAGTCGAATGGTCTAATAGTGAAGTCCTAACCCGAAACCGGACTTCGACCACTTACCCAGTACCTACTACAGTCCTTGAAATAGGAGGGTGCCAGACCCAGGCAAATTTTGAAAGGGGGCGCTGGAGAGAGAAAAAGGTTGAGACGCTGGTCTAGCCTCACCCTTCGAATATCCTCTCTAGGAAGCATAAGCTGGGCACACTAGCAGGAAGTGTTCAACCATCTGTTTAGTCAAGTGACTTTATGCTTCGATGACTAATTGGCCCAACTTTGCCTGTAACATATAACGAATAAATATTCCCAGCCTAATAAAAGTCGCAGAATATAGCTCTCTGCCTCCCTACTACTACGCTGTGGCGTCAACAAAATTACCGATATTTCATCGAAAGTGTGATATCGACTCCATATTACCGACGAACCCGTTATCGGTCAGGCACTATAAATTACGCGCATTGTTGTATTTGATTCCCTGAACAAGTGCTCACTATAGCCCCTACACCATGGCTACTTAAATGGTGTAACTTTTCAGTGCTGAATCCGGAGGTTTTCTATCTCTATTTATTAACAGAGTTTACAAATTAGCAGAGCAAATTCCCACTATGTTTGGCTCTAATTAGAGCGGCGAGTCAGCGTTTACAAGAGTGATTCAAAGATACATTTGTCAATTCGTGCGCAGCTTTGACGGGAAGGCCTTCTTCAAGCTCATACAATTTTCGTATGTTTTCGTATTTATCGAACTTGGCATCGCACCGCACTGCTAAAATATCCCCATGACCAGCGGTGCGAGGATTCATCCGATTTTTGTTCACAAAGTTGTTGTATATATTTTTGAAATAAATTGTGGGTAAAGTCAAAAATGAGAAAGAGCTCTTCTCCACTCCTCACTGGGTGCTTGATATTGGGACGAAGCTGACAACCACAAAGCTCAAGGAAGAGTTTCTTGTTACAAACATGGTTATCCGTTAACACCGCTATGACCAGGAAGAATTCATCCAAAGCCTACATGACAAATTCAAACCACTTGCGAATGCGGCCTGTGTCAAATTTTTCAACTGGAATCAGGCAAGCTATACGTTTGTACTTGCTGAAAAGAGACTGCACCATAAATAGCCTACCAGTACAGTTTTTGCAGGCTGGCCTGGCCTTCCTCAGTCAGACCCGCGAATTGGCCATTGGTGTATTAAACTTTTGTGCGGTATACACCTCATCTATCATCAGGCATACGATACGATTACGAGGTGTTAAGTCTTTTGATAGTTCTTTTATTTAATTCAAGTCTACTTTTCTTGGCTCTACTGTCATTTTCGATGGTATTTGGCGCGAAGTCGACTCATCGAAGGTAAGGCAATGAAAGACATCAACATTTTGTACAGTACAGGACTAGTCATGCTCTACGAGACGACGGTCAACATAAGGGTATCAGGTGAATCTTGAAGACCTTCTGTAGCGCTGATCCTGTAGCGCTGTGGATCCTCCAGGATAGACACAACGAGACTATGCTGCTCGAGTCATCATGCAATTTCATGCATACAGCAAGCACATTGGCTGCAAGGCTAGTGCTTTGTACAAATCTGGTCGGAAGCACGTTTTCATACATCAATCTGGGAACTGGTTTGGAATTATTATAATCAAATACTTCCATTATAATCAAATACTTCCAAATTATGTTTTATGACAACCAATATGGCAAGTTGCTGTGGATTGATCATATTCTCTGATATCTCTATCCAGTGCAATTGCAGCGAATCATTGGTACACACGGCAGAGCTATATCCGGATGGCAGTGTCTCACTCTTAATCTTCTCCTTCAGAGAATCTAATGTTTCAACTTTTTCAAGCAGAAATATTTGCTTGTTACGGCCCTCAATTAGAAAATTTTCCATATCAAGTCTTGCAGAATCACTTGAGCTGGTACTCCGAGATTGGTGGCGCGATGCGCTCAAATACTCCGACAGATTTGGGAACATACGAGGAAAAACACCCGGTTTCAAACGGTATCTTGATAATTTCTGAAATTCATGCTTTTTCGGCGGGTGCTGCACCAGCATGGTAAAACGTAATGACATGAGTAGCCACTAGGCCAGGGGTGGGCAATTATTTTCCTGTGCGGGCCAAACGAGAAAATTAAATACGTTGGCGGGCCGAGTGATGAAATTTAGCTATATTCTTCAGCGTATTTTAATTTTATTTCTAAATTACAACGGTAATAAATGCTACTCAGTGAATGTGTTGATATTAGGTAATGAAAAAGTGACTGTTAATTAAAAAAATATCTATTAGCTGTCATGATTCGAAACAATGTTAAACATGACACATCTTAGCTCTCTTTAAACCACTATCAACGTTCTTCTATTAAGACTCTAAAACAGTGCTTCTCAAACTTTTTTTAGGTACGCCTCCCTTTATAATAGTGAACGATTTCGCGCCCACATATCATGATATCACGAAATACTAAAAAGTGCAACCAGAATAATAGGAATCCCAGCGGATAGCTTAATAGCCTGGAAGATTATGGCTGTTGATGAGAGAATTGTGAAATATCAAAGTCCGACAATACACAGAGCAACAACTATAAGCGGGGTTATATCGCGCTCGATGCTTTCACGTCTCCCATTTCGAGAACCACTGCACGGAGATGTATATACAATAGCACAAAGCTTATGTTCTTGGTCGCTGGCTTCCGAGCAGTATGCAGGTAAATAGCCTTTATGTTGAGCGAAGCTTGCAGTTTTTCTGAACTTCGCCGTTACTTGACCAAGTGGTCCGTGCTTTTGTCATAAGACCTAATTTAATTAAAATCCTTGATCTCGGCGATATGATCGGCAGAACTGAAAGGATGGGTTTACCCCTGACTCCAGTATGCCAATATTTAGTGCTCTAAATTCTAAATCTAAACCTTTGAATTTCAGTTTTCGGCTTTATTTTTTTTGCCATGCCTGTTGATCCGTTATGGAGGATAGATATGATGAGTCATATATTCTAATCGCAAGCATTGATTGACTTGTTTTGCGGATTTGGAAACATATCACGTCGCAAATTGAAACATATAACGTAGGCCTATAATGCGTAATGTGACAATGTCAACAAGGAAGGTTTCAACTAAACTATATTGGGAAACAGTAATTTCTTTTGACTGCAATTGCTACTCATATTTTGCCACATTGCCTTTATTTTGAATCTGGATTACGCATGCCAGGCAGCGTAATCTTGGCATATTAATGAAAGGCTTCGAAGTTAACAGATTTCCTGTTCATTTGATACGGCCTATGGTTTTAGTCATTCAAAAAGCAAGCTCATGTTTTGAATTACCAGCAACCTTTCGCGGGCCGCGTTTGGCCCGCCTGTCGCACTTTGCCCAGGTCTGCACTAGGCATTACCAGTACCTCTCCAGAATGGAAAAGCTGAACTAATCGAGTAGTTATTACCAGTGCCGCTCGCGCGTGAAAAACTGAACGACTTGAGCAGCCAATACCTGTACCGCGCCAACATCGAAACTAGAGATGGTGTGAACCTCTGAAAGGTTCAGGTTCGTGCGAACGCGAACCTTTTTGAAAGGTTCTGTGTGAAAACGAACGTGAACCACATGACATCACTTGACATCATATAGCTAATTCCAACCATACATTTTAGTGAAGTGATATATTAATGCACACGATACCTAGCGACAACTTGGATCATATTATGCCACATTGCTGAAGCATATACTGACTTTTTAGACGTTGCCAAATGTATCAACTGGGGCAATCAAATGATATAATAATCCAATAACATCAATATATTTCGTCGCTTTGCCAACGATTTCGACGAGGACCGGTAAGGGAATATAAGCTTACCCCTTGACAGTCCAGGCCAGACCGGGCAATGTATTCGGCGTCTGAGTATTGCTACGTTGATATTGAGCAGAGTGTGAAACGGGTTTGTATACTTGCTACAGCCATAACCCCATTAACAAGTTATACAGCAATAGCCAACACCCCGATCGCACGGATTTGGTTTTTATGATACAACAAACATATGAAATCGAGATGGACTACGTACGCTTGCTAGATTTTTTACATCAGATAACGATATGAATTTTATTGATTGGTTGAATAAGCACCATTCGCTGACTACCTACAGGTAGCGTATTTCGCTCTTGATGTTGTGTGATTGCGGGTCAAGCTCACAGCAGAGAGTCACTAAATATTCACAAACGGAAGGCTGGATATTTCGAGCAAACTTTTGTAACAAAGCAAGTACAGTTTTTGAGATTGTCAAAATTGCATGCTCGCTTAGTGTTGATTTTTATGCTGCCCGCGCCATGCATAGAACGGCCCGCGGTCGAAATGCAATAAATTTCAACCAAAGATGTTATAATGATTTGAAAATTGTAATATAGGGAAAAGGTTCACAGTGCAGAACCAACCAATGATCGTTTATGAACGTAAACCTATAAATTTCTGAGGTTCACACACAGAACGGGAACGTGAACCTCACGTTCACACCATCCCTAATAGAAACGATAAAAACTTTTCCTTAGTTCACTTCAATAAATATAAGGTCAGTCCAGCTCCTATATCACCAGAAACGACGGAGTTAACTATGACCGGAAACCCGCAATTAGAATTAGAACCGGTACTGCTCAAATGCGACCGTCGTCGACGTTTTGCACGAGGTTTATGAGACAGGCGAATGGTTGCCAGTAAACTACGATGTACGAACAATGTCCGTAACTTATCTCGTAGATTCCTGTCGAAGAGTATATAGTAGGGATGGTGTGAACCTCTGAAAGGTTCAGGTTCGTGTGAACGCGAACCTTTTTGAAAGGTTCTGTGTGAACACGAACGTGAACCTCATGACGTCACGTGACGTCATATTGCTAATTCCAGCCCTATCTTTCAATGAAGTGATAGCCTAGTAATGTACACGATACCTAGTGACGACTCGAGCTACATAATGCCACAATGCCGAAGTACATATTGGTGTATTAAACGTCGCTGAGGGCGGAGATAATTAAGTTAGCTGATCCGGGAGAATGCTAATCGTGTGATTAAATACTGCTAATCGCGACGCACGAGGGTTACGCGCGATGGTTAGTCGCGGTGTCCCGAGTTTTCAATCAAGTGGCGTTATCTGTTGCATCATAATGCGAAAATGCGTTATATATTGGCTGCTAGTGGGTGAATAAAACTAGAGATCCCACAATCTCCATACTGAAACAGCAGCCTGCTAACGACGATACTGCCACTGCAATAGGTAGAATTATCATCATCGCGAAATGAAAGTCGTGTCCAATTCGTACGGTACAGCTAAGAAACAGATATCGCTTTGCAATGGCGGGTAGTCCAGTCCTACATAATTCTTTGATTGTTTAGTGAAGCCATAACCTAGGAGACAATCGGCACGGTCATTATCGGGGATAATTAGACGTATGAATGGTACGCAGTTTCTATAGATAACTAGAAATCTATAGTTGTTCCAGTTTGTTAAATCATGAGATTAACACTAACTTTATGAGCCGCGATCAACCGGTTTCCCTAATCCTGGGTTGATAAATCCTGACGAACGCGCTAATCGACTTTATTGCTAATCCAGCTTTATATCTTCGCCCTAAATGTATCAACTGAGGCAATTAAAGGATATAATAATCAATATTTTCCGTCGCTTTGCCAACAATTTCGACGAGGACTTACCAGAGAACATAAACTTACGCCTTAACGGTCGAGATCAGACCGGACAATGTATTGGCGTTTGAGTATCGCTACATTGATATTGAGCTGAGCGTAAAACAGGTTTCTATACTTGCTACAAATATTACCCCATTAAGAAGTTATACACTATACAGCAGTGGCCAACACCTCAATCGCACGGATTTGGTTTTAATGATGCAGTAAAGATACGAAGTCAAGATTGACCCCGTACGCCTGCTAGATTTTTTTTTAATCAGAAAACGATATCAATTTCATTGATTGGTTGAATAAGCATCATTCGCTGACTACGTATTTTGCTCGTGATGTTTTTGATTGCGGGTCAAACTCACAACAGAGAGTCATAAACGGCAACCTGGATATTTCGAGCAAACTTTTGTAACAAAGCAAGTAAAACATTTGAGATTGTCAAGGTGCATGCTCGTTTAGTGTTGATTTTTAATGCCGCCAGCGCCATGCATGGAGAGGCCCGCAGTTGAAATGCAATAAATATGAACCAAAGATGTTGTAACGAAGTGAAAATTGTAATATATGAAAAAAGGTTCACAGTGTAGAACCTACCAAGGTTCTGTTGTGAACGCGCACCTCTAAATTTCCGAGGTTCACACACAGAACGCGAACGTGAACCTCGCGTTCACACCATCCCTAATAGCAATATTAATGAATAACAACGAACATAAACGAAACTGCGAGCGCAACGGCACTTCTCCACCTCAGCTCCTGCTGAAAAAATGCCCTCATACCGTCAACTGAGTACGCGGTCACGTGACTAGTCATCAATCCCGTATAGTCTAGCCCTGGGGATTCCGTGTATATGTACTGGTACTTAAAAGTGCGACCCGAAACTGTTAAAAGCGAGGAAAATTCGCATATAATGAATGCGAAGCATTCGCTATCACCTAGCAGCGTCGTAAAAAGTGCGTTCAACAAGACTTAAGCTCGAAACTGAACAGAACAGTCAACACAATGACTTGGACTGGGGCTCGACTCGACTTTCACTCAGACCTGACTTGGTGAAAAATTGAAAGTTACTCCACTTGACTCGAATCAAAACAATTAAAGTGAGATTGACTTGTGCCCCGGAACGTTGTGACTTGGTTACCTGTCAGACAGTAGAAGTACTTCGATACTGACCGCTTTTGGTTGCCTGCACCTTTATTATTTTACACATATTCGTAAAACGCCGATGTGTAAACATAACCACGATATTAGTCGCGGTCTAAAACGTTTCGATAATTTGGAGCAGGTTTCGATGATTTGGAGCACGGTGAAGCTGGAAGCGATAACGATGGTTCTGACGGAGGTTCCGACAGTGAATCAGATGAAGATGAAAGCATGGACAGCCTCGACTTATACGACGATCAAATGAATGCTCTTGATGCTAAGTACGTGATGTGTTTGCAGTAGACAATTGCATACCAACGGTAGTCGCTGGAGTTTTAAATGCACTTCAAGAAATTGTACAGAATGGGGAAACGTCCCGTCTTAGGTTGCATCATTATCAATCCATGATAAGTAGCCTATAGCCTACGTTACAAATTAATATAGACTCCAGGGGATTTATAGTTTTTTGATCGCTGTCCCCATTTTTTGAATCAGTATATATATTTCATCAGTACTAATTTATGAACCATGGCACATCTGCTGTTATTGACACGTCTAATGATATCAAGTAACCTATTAGGCAGGACCTTTCATTATTTGAATACTGGTTTACCACAGCTTATGATATCCGAGTTCCGGTAGGTATTTAGATGCTTGGTGTTGGATGCTAGATGTGATTCTAAGAGCCGCAGTTGGGCATCACTGATACAATGTGAAGCGAGTCGAGCTTGGCGTACAAGTACAAGACATTTTTCATTCGCATGCTTATGTGAATAAGCTATGATTCACTAATTTGGAATTGGTACTAATGGTACTCTAATCTTCAACAAAATAAAAACAAACTGCGTAGCTGTAATTCTAATTTACATTTAAAAATTTGAAAATCTTCTACTTATCCAACTGTTCTTCAGAGACAACAATGGCGATGACGGATCTGATGACGGAGGAGATCCCGGTTCCGAATGCACGGATTCATTAACCGAATTGGGATCCGGAGAGTCCGAGGAAGTTTCGGACTCCTCCGATGACGATGATGATGACGACGACATAGATTGCAACGCAGAGGACGACTTGCAATCGATTATTATAGACGAGAGGGAGTAGTCCGTCAACCCGAATCTTGACTGCTTTTCTGACGGCCCGTTAACTATGCGTGCATTGATTTTGAGTATCGAATGGCATACTTTGAGAACTCGAATCATTGTGTCCAACCTTGCTCACTACCAGACACTTGGTGGCAACACCAATACTCAATATAAATGCACCCATAACGGGTGGTATCTGACACCTTCAGTCTGTACTTAATCGGTATCGCAGCAAACCATTGAGCCGCATTCAATCCCACGCAAAAATCCTTACGATTTCATGCAACAATCGTATTCGCGATCTTCGATTGGACTGTGGTCTTCCGGCACACGTTAGCACAGTTTTTGTTTCTTATCAATGATGGTTGAGTTGACACGAATATTGCAATCGCACTGTTCTTTTTTGAGTCTCATGGTTTATTTGTTTTTATTGAACAGTATTTGGCACTTATCGCCAATTTGGTCATTTGTGCCCAGAACATGACTGTTGTAAAGTTCGTTGGTATTTTTCACTTTTGTACGCTTCGCGGACGACTTCCAGTCTGGCATGCATTCACCATCTCTCGCTTCCGTGCGTCCACTTCAGTATCTGTTGCTGTTGACTATTCAAAGCTCGACTCCACTTTATCCTCTGGGCTTTTCGTACGACACCGCTTATGCAGTGAGGTCAGCGATGAGGAGCCCAGATAAACCTCCGACACATAGAAACATGGCAGGGTCTCATGGTGGTAGTTATTTTGCAATAATATATTGTGGCATTCTGAAATCACCTCGAAAGACTGTTTTACCAATGTTGAACTTTCCAGGGGATTTTCGGACAGGAAATTGGTATCCTTTATGACACATGAATAGTTTTTAGCATACACTACACACGCCTCACTGTTAGGGTTGCCATACGTCTGGAATTTCCCGGACATGTCTGTAATTTCACTGTTCTAAATGCGTCCGGGATGAGATTCTGAAATATTGAAGTAATTGGCTCATAATGTTTTCGTAAATCAACATAAACGACATTATTTTTGGGCAAATTTCTGCTACATGAAATTTTCCTTCGCGCTGCGCGCGATTTAGCATCACTTATATTGATTTTAACATGCGAAAACTGCAATCAAAAATCAGTAAAAATAACCTTCACTTACTGAAATAAGTCCAATTGTAGTCGCAATTATGGGAGAATATTCCTATAGAGTCGGTTAAGGCCGTTTCAATTCATTATTCAAAGATAGTGGTTCTAAACTTGGGTATCGTTTCACTCGTTTTCCTTTATTCTGGAGTACGCGAAGATGTGTAACTTAATCAGCTTCCAAAATAGGCCGCGAGTAAGTCTGGGTAAAAGGGCTGACATTTTTTTAATGATCAGCTCATCAAATTTGGAGCTGGGCCACGGAAAATCTTTAAATTGGAAATGAAGTCGTGACTATAAAAGGTTGGAAACCACCGGTTGCGTGGTGTTTAGATAGCTCAGTGATGCGCACCGGCATGAGGCTGATAAATAATCGTATCGGTGTGACATGATAATGACTTAACGATGCACAATTACGGTCCCTCCAACAGCTCTACCGCTAACTCTGATCATGTGGGCGGAGAGAGGATCAAAACTATGTAGTAAGATATGTAAGAACCAATATTATTGACAGCATTCATTCAAAAAATTTAACGAACAGATGCATATAGAAACCAGATGCTTATAGCAACCCCTTCAGAATCTGAATCGATTATGCTATGATGAGCCTAAGAACAGTGCATATTTAAGCGCGAGGGGGTTGAAAAAATGTGGTCTCGGTCCTGATTACAACTTACAACACACAACTCCTCAACCGGATCGTGACCACCTCTCATCGATGGGTAAAGCTTTGCTAGAGTGACGTCATGTCGACAGACAATGTGCTCATTACACATTTGAAATCCGCTGTTGGGCGCTGATGAGTGTCCGGAATTTTAGGGTAACCCTACACTAGGTATGCTGATTCAAAGTAATGATTCAAAGTCATTGCACTTTACTAAAGCTATTTGAAATATAGTTTGAGTCTCCATTCAGAATGTAGGAACGAATAAAGAGAATGTATTCACTCATACGTAGAACTGCTAAACTAATACGTAAGTAATTCTATAGTGTCAGTCTATAATTATAATTATTTAATAATTATTTAAGCCAAAATAGAGGATAGAATACGAAACTTCAGAAATTTGACACAAATTACTATATGGTGCAATAGCCTACACTAACCACCTACACATCCACGCGATATATTGCCTGCTCCAATTGTTGAAGAGTAAATGTATGAACCACATTCGTTCGATTTAGTCCAGAGGTCACCAACACGCGGCCTGCGAGGTCACATTTTGGGACCCGCGACCTGATATGAAATTTCGCAAGAACGGTCTGGTAGAGCATTTTAAAATGCTGATATTGATTTCAGTTCAAACAAACTGTTTTTGCTGTTCAAAGTAAGGTATTCTGCTCTGTCCCATAACTAATCCTCGCTACCTGATGCGGCTTCGGTGATAGTAATAGTAAGGAAGAATTTGCTGATATGAATGGGCAATGTCAACACTGCCATGACTGAAAAGCTTAGAACACGATTTCGGGCTTACCTAAAGATCAAGCTTTACGAGAAGATAGTTTTCCAGCAAGTGCCGTGTCTAGCTGACCCCAACATCGATCAGTTACTCCATCAAGGGTTGGCCAATATTTCGGCAGGAGAAGGAATGTTATGCGACCGTCGACACTTAATTCGATTAGGATGTGTTGGCGGCCGTCAATATGCAAATTGAATTAACGAATTGACTGTGTGAATTATTCTTGAAATTTTCTGCGCGCTACGCATGGTTCAATGCTAGTTCATTTTCGATTTTAATATAGTAATGTCCTTTGTTATCCGAGCCCCACAGTAGAGATGCGAATAACAGAGGAAAATGATGCGCCCCATAAATAAATACCAATTTGTAATCGTGTTCTACTAATCACGAGGAAAATGTGTTTCTAGTAAGTCTACGTTTGAACGAATACAATATCTTTCCACTATACCGACAATCCCGATGGGAGGTCAAGAAATAACAGCATGCAACGACGGGGACTAATGACAATAGGCCCAGCCAAAGATGTAGAGCAGCATTGATAACTTCCCTAAATTTTCGGAGACACCCCTGCATCAACTCTACCGGCGAATCCAGGGTTGTAATGAGTCGAGCCTTGACCGACTCGAGTGGCGATTTTCTGATGACTAGACTTGACTCCAGTCATTTTCTTAAAATACGGAAATAACTCGACTCAACTCGAGTCAATCTGTGTATCACGATTTCGCTGCACAAAGTAAGCCGATAAGAGTAAATGGATTAGTCCGGACATGGACCGTCACCGACAATGGACATGGACACTTTAACGTGGATATTGGCCGTCTAGTTAGTTCATTACGACTGTGCTCTGGAATGCGGCCGTATAAGCTACAAAAGAAATTGTGATGCGACCTTGGTTGGCCAGGTGACAGCGTACTTTAGTTGCTGAAGAGTGTTGTCAGGTATCGTGCGCAGCTCATACTTCAAAGTAGAATGAAAGGGATGATCATGATATTTTTCGTTGGATTTGTATTTATTCAATAAAATGTTATTTCCTAAAGTGGTAACATTGCTGGTCGCCCATGTTAGAGAACACATAGCGTTGTACTGACGTAGTTATCAAAACGTGGTTATTGTTAAACTGCGTTGCCTATTTTGTTCTCGATATTGAAGTCATGCGGCCTCTACGAACTTTGAAAAGTGGCCCGCGACCTGTTTTTTTATTGACGACCCCTGATTTAGTCCTACTACAGGGTTGGTTAAGATGAGCACGAAGTCATGTGACCAGTGCATAGAGCAGAGATACAATGTTATTACACTACTTTAGTATTAGTTTGGGACTGCTTCGTTTACGGTCAATCTATTTGTGCTATACCAATAGATTCAGTAAAACGCACAACCCTGATAAAAATGGTGTTCTTGCAGGCAGGGCCGTAACAGCAATTCGTCAGCCCCCCCAAAAACGTTGGTCTTGGCCCCCATATGGTGTTAACCTAACTTTTGGGGGGCTTCGCCCCCTTGACGCCATAGGTGTATGGGAGAAAAAACTTTTGCGGATGCGAATTTTTTTTTGCCGAAATAGACGGTGAGCGACAAAAGTAGTTATAAAGCAACTAATAGTGTAAATGACGCGCTGGGAAGAACTTTACCCATATTTAGGACAAGCTGCAATATAGTCAAAGCAGAGATAACCCATCACTGAAGCGAAATCCAAAATTATTTCAAGGCTCGAATATTTATGAGCAGTCAGCATCACCAATTCAAAAAAAGTATTCGTCTCTGCCACTGCCATGATGCATACCAAATAGGCCTACATCAATGATGTGCTCAATTTTGACGATAGGTAAAATACCGCCATGTTGGTAAGTCGTGCTTGACCCATAGTCTATCTGAGATGTCTTTTAAACTTCGAAAGTGCACTTTCAGAACCGCAGTCAGAATTTTTTTATCGCTGTAAGATGAGTCTTGCACTTAGCATGATTAACCAATTTATGAGGCATCCTCCATTGCGAATACTTGCATCCATCATTTGATTTGTTGAATTTCAGGCATGGACGTAGTCTTGTTTCATAGTCTTGTCATTTTTGTTACAAGTTAACCAGGGATGAGTTTTGAACACTTGAGATTTCGTTTTGAAGAGTTGGATAGAAATCTCATGTTTCTCATCGCCATAGGCTATTTCTTTCGATTGTAGCATTGTAAAATTTGTCGATGAGTCTCAATGTTGTCGCCAGCAGATGTTTTGAAATCATTGCTCATTGCCGGATCAATATTTGACATTGTAATTGTTTCAAGATTTGCTCTGGCACTGACTGAAAAAAGAGACACTTGCAAAACAATCGCTGCAACAGTAGTTATATCGTGAGCAGGAGTTTCCATGGGCCTGTGCACTGCCAATGGGTATCAGTACTGACGGCTATGAATGTTCCATTCCAATCGGCCGAGAAATTGGTGTAAATGTCAACTTTCCTTGTTCAAGTTTATCTTCAGCACTGAATTCAATTGAACAATTTAGCAGACTTTATATGCTCTTCTTTGTAGGATGCAGCATGCAGGTAGGGATTGGCGGCAGTTTTTGCATGTCGGTTGATGTCCGAAAACTTTCTCTTTTGATGCTTATCCATTGAATTACCTGGGTAAAATTCAAAACCTTTACTGACTTTTTAGTAGTTACACAATTATTTACTATTTCTCTAGTTAACGAGCAACTGATCTCCACTTACATGGTGGAGAATACCGTATACCTGATAGGCGAAAACTACAAGAACTAGTTTGGATACTGCTTATCATCAAAGTAACATAATTTCATGCAAAATCCCAATTGAAAGAAATATACAGCTCACCTGCTTTCTGTATAAATTTTGAATTCAACAAATTCCCGAGAGCGCGACACTTCTTATTCTCCCTCCACCAACACACCCTCAGCTAACACAAAAAACAATATTTTTCATTGCAATTCGGCATAAATGAAGTGGCAGAGCTAGGTATGACATGAGCCAACAAACCAAACATACATTCTATTGGATTAGTGTGCGATGAACCATAGCTGCCATAATGCCTGTGATATTAGATTGCCTTTTCCAAGATATGATTTAACGGTATGATATCATTTTTACTATATGCAGAAATCGTCCCTTGGTTTATGCGACTATTATCTCTGTCAGTCGTGTTCATTTCATATCCGGATTGATAGACTGAATAATGTTCGCTCACCTATGACCTCAAATGTTTTGTTCCAACCCAGTGCAGAGATGGGCACTGGACTGGACTTGGATTGGACAGGATCCGGATTATGGGTTATTTTCGTTGGATCTGGATCGGACCGATTTGTGATTTTTGAAAAAAAATTTGGACCCGGTTGGACTTGGACTTTTAGCATGAAAAATTCCGGACTGGGGTACGCTGATTTTGCAACCAGAAGTGCGGGCGGCGGGAGAGAAGAACTGTTACTCCAGCCAGTTGGTATTTAGTAATGCAAGGCCCCGCGTGAAAGCCATCCAAGTGGGTGAGCTTGAAAGCCGGTTTCAATTTCGCAAATGTCACGAAATCACGACAACATTGTCGATTGATTTCGCCGTATTTACGCGTGGCACTGAGGCAGTAGGCCAGTAGTGAAGACAGGCGGAAGATGTTAACAAATTTACCAAAGGCATGCCGTTATTAGTTTGTGTTAACATTTTTCAGAGAGTTTCAATCTTGCGGGTTTGCAATGCTCAAATTTCACTGAATTAGTTTTCTTATGTTATAGTTGTACGATAGCGATTAAGCGATTAGCATTCTTACGTCTGAACAATATGAGTGCGAGTAACAGTGTTGTGAAAATGTTGAAGGAGGGAAATTACGTGAAAGTAACCCATGATAAAGCCAAAAGCGCTGTTTGGAGTAATTTTGTGTTTTTGAATTGTGCCGAGAGCCAGAAGTACATAGGGTACGTTTTGTGCACTTTGTGTGACGAGCCTTTGAAGCATGATCGAGGGACTAGTGGCACTACCCATTTAAGGAACCATATGCAGCTTTATTGCAAAGCTGCAAAACAGGAAAGTCAGGACGGTCAAAGGAGAATCACCGGCTTTTTCAATTCAAAAGTAGTAGGCTACTTGCAGCGGCAACCAAAAAGAAATTGTTGGATGCGTCTATCTCATATATTGTTAAGGATATTCGCCCCTTCTCAGCTATAGAAGGCGGTGGCATTGAAGAGCTGGCGAATGTTCTCATTGAGATTGGTGCCAAGCATGGTCGGGTGCGAGCAACAGATATCTTGCCATCCAGGTTCTCAGTTAAACGGCATGCTTGCTGTAAGAGCGATGAAGGCATAGTTGAATTGAAGGAGAATTTGAAAATCGCAATCAGGAATTATGGCTGCATTGGTCTAACCACTGACGTATGGACGGACTTGAGAAGTTGTTGCCGTCTTATGTCTCTAACCGCTCACTTCAGCATGAATGACAGGCTGATGTCAGTAGTTGACACAGTGGCTGAGCTAACTGAGAGCAAGACCGGTGATTACCTCAGACGCAACATTTTGTCAGCATGTTCGTGCGTTGGATTAGATCCTGAAGTAATTGCTCAAAGGTGCTTTTTCACCACCGATAACGGGAGCAATATAAAGCTTGCTTTGGCCATGTTCAATAGATTGCCGTGCGCATGTCATATGATTTCGACTACCTTGACTCCTATTCTACAGCTGAACAAGATGAGTACTGTATATCCAACTGCAGAACACAATGTGTCGCTGGTTGAGGGGATCAGATCAACAGTAGAAAGTATTAAATCACTTGCTGCATATTTTAAACGATCCGGCCTCAACAACTACTTGAAGCATTCCATGAAGCAAAGCAATGATACAAGATGGAATTCCATCCTAACAATGTTACTGTCGTTTCATGACAACAAACAGGAAATTTGCACTCAGCTAAACGCTAATGGCCAAGAAAAAAGACTGGAAAACATTGACTGTTTTATAGTGAAAACTCTGATCACTCTCCTGGAGGAGTTCAAAACGCAGACATTGGAATTGGATGGTGAATTGAATGCTACTATTCACAAGGTATATCTGTCTTATAATGCCCTTAAACTTTCGATGCAACCATCGCCAACGGATACTTTGTTATTGCAATTTCTAAAAAAAGGGGATTGAGGTGTTTAAGTGAAAAATTTGAAATAATTGACATGCATCATCTTGGTTTTTTTCTTGAATCCGAAATACAAAGGCCTAGTGCCACTAAGTCCGAATGAAAGAAGCAAGGTTCATGGACACGCCAGAAACTTGCTCTCCTCTTATTTTCTGGCAATTCTACTACAAGCCACAGTAAACCAGAGGACGATCATTCATACACTGCTTCCAAAAAGAAGAAGATTGATGGTGGTCTGAGTCTAGATCAGCGTTTTGTTGACTGGTAAGAGAAAGTTATAGAACATGTAACCTCGATACTGATGAGGTTTCGAAATACATTCAGACAAACTTCAGTCGACTGGACGTCAAAAACATGTGTGAGGGCCCAAATATTAACGTCTTGGGGTTCTGGAGCCACCCGTCGGTGGTATACGAGTTTCCTACTCTTAGCAAACTGGCTATGGGTATTATGAGCATTCCCCAAGTGAGCGAGTCCCATTCACTTAAACTCGCTTCACCCGGCTCTGTTATTCACAATTGAAAAGAACGAAATAACTCATTGTCATTTTTGGACGTTTTAGTCGAAAAACATGACACCAATAAATTTGAAACATCAATCTTCCGGAAACCGACATTCACTGGCCAATACCTTCGTTGGAACTCATTTAGTCCTAGCCGCAGAAAAATCAACCTCATAGGCACCCTCGCGCATAGAGCGTTGATGATATGTTCGGGTAATAAACTGAACTCAGAACTTGACAATATCCGGAAAATCTTACTTGATAACGGTTACCCTGAACAAGTCATCAACCGTGGCATAGAGAGGAAAGTAACGCATTTCAATGCAGAAAAGTCAACAGAGCCTACCGAACGAACAACCAATGATGTTTACATCCATCTACTTTGGATAGGGCCTATTTCCACCCGCTTTGAAAAGCAATTGATTTCAGCGGTCAATAAGTGTTACGACACAGTGAAGACCAACGTGATTTTCACGACAACGCAACTGCTCCCCGCAACACGTAAAGACGTGCCACCCGCACTTCAGCAAAGCAATGTAGTTTACGAATTTAAGTGCCACTGTGATTGTGGCTACGTGGGAAGAACGTCAAAGCGCTTGCAGGAACGCATAAATCAGCATGTCCCTAGATTCATTAGAACACGCTCGATGAAAAGCTCACCCTTAACTCACCCGCTCAAGATTGATGCGGACCAATCAAAGGCCATAAATTCTGCAATTGGCAAACACTTGTTGGATAATCCCGCCTGTGCGAAAAATTATCGAGACGACAGATTTCGCATACTCGGAAAGGGTCGCTCACACTTTCATTTGTGCGCCTTGGAGTCGACTTTTATCAAAATACACCAGCCAAGGCTGTATCAACAAAAAGAGTTCGTGTATCATCTAAAAATAGTACATTGAACGCTCTCGTATTCGACATTTCGTGCTGGTGACGTCATATTTTGTGTTACGATTGTTGATAAACGCTGTTCTTTCGAATTCTCTACTAGTTGCTGACGATTACCCCTGACGAGTGTCAGCCGAAAATATTCGGGTTCATTTTAATATGAATATACTATTCAATTGTATATTGAAGTTCTGTACCTCAAAGAAGCTGTTCAAAGATTGTTGATATACAATGTTCTTTCCAATTCTCTACTAGTTGCTGACGATTACCCCTGACGAGTGTAAGCCGAAAATATTCGGGCTCATTTCTATATGAATATACTTTTCAATTGTATATTGAAGTTCTTACCTCCAAGAAGCTCTTCAAAATAGTGTTGTAGCTCTATAATTAATAATGAAAGAATTTCCCACAGTAAATACCATATTTTTCACGCTTCCATTGATTGGAATTGAATCAAATTTGTAATGCACCATTTTTTTACTAAACTTGGTTATTTCACAGGGACGGGCAGCCGGTATGATTTGAAAAAATGTATATACTTCTAGTATATTGAAAATTTTCTAGCTGTAATAACCTCGCTTCTACCGGCTGGAATTGAATCGAATTTGATGTGCAGCATTTGTTCAAACCGACCTAACAATTTTATTAAATTTTTAGAAAAGGCTATTATGAACAACCCTGATGTACACGCTCATTACTCATGCTGTGATGATTGAGGTATTGATCGCCATCTTGCTAGTTTAGTTATTTACTGCTAAAATGTGAAATGAAAATTGCTTTGTCATGTAGGCCCACTGTAGTGTTGAGTGTACGCAAACTGTGGAATTACCGTGCACATCTTGTAACAGACCCGAGGGATATTTATGAGAGCGTGATTATTCTCTGCTGTTTTATTTTCAGATATAGAATTAGCCTTTATATTTCAAAAATAATTTTGGATCAGGATGGATTTGGACTGTAAATTTGGAAAATATTTTTGGATCAGGATGGAGTTGGACTGTAAATATGGAAAATATTTTTGGATCAGGATGAAGTAGGACTGAATTGAAAATTTTCAGGATCGGACTTGGACCGAAAAATATCACAGTCCGCTCATCACTGACCCAGTGACCACTACTGACGAGTCTACTACGTCCAGCTTGTCGTGTTATTTTTGGCGATGACCAAAAAAACGTTGATGAGTGTGATGACCTTTATTTCACAGAGTAACCAAGGCTTTTACTAACTGAAAACGAGCACTATACGCAACACAGCTAGGCCAGCAACTATAAGGTACCAAGAAATGACAAATTAGGAGCGAGACAATATATAGAGGAAAAGACAGGTAATCAAGTAATAATTGGTTTAACTAAATATAAAGGACGAGACAATCGCGCACAAGAATTCACCACAATCTCCCCGCCCGAAAGGAAATCGTACAATACGTACAAGGAATTGGCAATTGACTCAATATCGAAAACGATCGGGGGCTTTACGGATTCTGGTAGACCGACGTAAAGGCGGACTATCATTATCTTCAGCCGTCTGCGGGCTGTCTTGGTCCAATACGACTTCTGGAGCAGTAGGTGAGTTACGCTGCTCACAAGGATCGGTGTCGTCAAGTTCAACATGTTCCGCAGCGGCTCTTGACTCGATGTCATCTCGGTTCTTCGGATAGGGCGCTAAATCTTTCACCGAAACTCTCGATTCCGTACCATTGCGATAACGGACAGAGGCATACTTCGAATTTGCATCCAGCAAATCCACGGGCTCACACAAGGGTTCATCCTTGCTTCTGACGTGCTTGCGTAGCAGAACAGTATCACTTTGAAGCAACCAATCTGGTAAAGATTGCCCGAACGTAGATTTACGAGGGAATGCGAAAAACCTTTCGTGCGGAGTAACATTAGTTGCAGTGCACAGCAATGAACGCACAGAATGAAGAGCATCGGGAAGTACCATTTCCCAGTCATCTTCGCGCATATTCTGAGAGGCCAGCTGAAGCTTGACAGTTCTCCATATCGTTTGGTTCACTCTTTCGCACTGAGAGTTTCCCGTCGGGTGATAAGGCGTTGAATGACTGCTCGCAATCCCCCTCTTCGCGAGGAAGGTCTTCACCTCTCTGGAAAGAAACGACATCCCCCGGTCACTATGGATATAGTTAGGAGCGCCGACAAGTGAGAACAACTGAGACAATCGATTGATTACCGTTCTCGAAGACATGTCCCTACACGGGTAGGCAAACGGAAAACGACTGAACTCGTCAATGATTATCAGAAGATACTTATTTCTGCCAGCAACGGGGCCTTTGAAATCCACACTCAATCGCTCCATTGGTTTCGTAGCTTTAATCAACGAGCACTCCTCCGCCGGCCGAAAATAACGAGGCTTGATTCTGGCACCCTCCATGCACGATCGGCATTCGGCTTTAACGTCATCAATCGAAAAGGGCAGATTTTTAGCCCTGACGAAATGCATAAGCCTCCGAACTCCCGGGTGTCCTAAATTAACATGTGCCTCCCGCAATGCTGAAATAGAATGAACAGAAAATATCCTTGATATAGCATCAGCAGCAAAATTCTGTATTCCAGGACGATGTTCAATTTCATAATCGAATGCACTAAGTTCAAGTTTCCACAGTAGAAGCTTTGTGTTTTTAATTTTACTCTTATGACATTTCTTGAAAATGAAGGACAGAGCCGTTTGGCCAGTAACCAACTTGAACCTTTTACCGTGAAGCAGATATCCCCATCTGCGTAAACCTTCTATGATAGCTGCAGCTTCCTTCTCAACGGCCGGATAGTTCTGTTCCGTCTTATTGAGCGTTCTAGACGCGAACGCGACCGGCCTACCTTTCTGGCTCAAAACAGCAGCGACAGCAGAGTTTGATGCGTCGCACTCCACAACAAACGGCGAATCATCACATATGTATCCAAGACTGGCTTCCAGCAAACCATCTTTGAGCTTCCGAAAAGCGTTCGACGCCTCCTGCCCCAGTGGATACCCTCTATTTTCTGTTAGAGGTTTCAGCTTTTCTGAAAAATTGACAATCCATTTAGAGTAATACGCAAACATACCAATGCATCGCTTCATTTCTGCAGCATTTCCAGGTAGTTTCATTTCCATGAGCGGTCGCAGATTTTCAGGATCGGGTCTGATATCACCGTGGGATACGCAGTGGCCGAGAAGTCTGAGCATTTTCACTGAAAAAACGGATTTTTCTAGGTTCAGTGTTAAATTACTCAATTTTGCAGCTTCCATGAAGGCCTTCAGACGTCTGTCGTGTTCCTCCTGTGATCGCCCAATGATCGTGATGTCATCAAGATATGCCACCGTACCTTCCAGCTTATTGCGATCGATGAACGTGTCAATGAAACGCTGGAAAGCTGAAACACCATTAGTCACACCAAATGGAACTCTACGAAACTGATACAGCCGCCCATTCGCCTCAAACGCTGTTGGCGGCTTGTCGTCATCCGACAAGGGGATCTGATGGTAGGCGGACTTTAAATCAACAGAGCTATAGACGCTAACTTTCGCTATCTCGTTGACGACCTCGTCAATTTTCGGCAGAGGATATGCGTCCAGATATGTATAACGGTTTATCGTTTGTGAATAGTCAATAACCATCCGTCTTTTATGTCTGTCGCCTTTGGTTACGACAACTTGCGCCCTCCAGGGCGAGGAAGACCTTTTTATTATCCCTTCCCCCAACATTCTCTCAATCTCGGAATTGATGAAAGATTTATCCTGGCGGGAATAATACCTCGATTTTGTTGCTATGGGTTTGCTATCCGGATCAAGAAATCGGAACAGTCTCGGAATCTCGTAGGTTTTTGCAGCGGCGAGGTTGCACTGTCCGACATAGAGTGTATCACGAGGTCCATTAAATTTAAATATCACCTCTTTATGCTGTTCTAGAAACTCGTGTCCCAAGATAACATCGGCGCATAGATTAGAAACGACACCAAAATGAACGTTACGGTATACGCTTCCGGAAATGTTTATGGAAACCGCTACGGCGCCACGCATTTTGGTTACTGCATCTTTTGATGCCAGCCCAACGGTGACATCGCATGGTGTAATCGACAACTTCAGCCGCAACGCCACCTGATAATCTATGTAGTTCTCGGCGGCCCCCGAATCCAATAGCGCATCCAAGTCATTGCCTTCCAAACCAATCGTAATAATTGCACCTTTTAACGAGCTCGGAATCCCAGCCAGAAGCGACGCCACACGTCGGCGGTCCGAATCCTTAATAGGTTCGTCGGAATAAAGCGAATCGCAGTATTTCTTGAAATGCCCGATCTTCCCACATCCAAAGCATTCAGCATCCTTCGCGGGACATAGACTCTTGCGAAAAACATGACGAGTGCCACAATAACAGCATTTCTTCTGGTATTTACGAGTCTTCGAGGTTGAAGCAGCAATGGCAGACAGATCTGGTTTGGTATCGAGTCCGTTGTCATTAGCGCTATCCGCACATACAGATACCTTGGCGACCGATGCCAACGGCTGCTGGTAGTTTTCAGAGAACTTCTGTGCTTTTTCAAGAGTATCAGCAACTTGTGTGGCCTTCTGCAGTGTGAGGTCCTCATACTCTAGCAACCTTTGTCGTATACTTGAAGAGCGCAATCCGGTGATCATTGCATTCATCACGGACTCCTCCGTATACTGTGCTGCCGAAATGTCCTTGAATTCGCATTGCTTAGCCAGAGCATGGAGACTCTGAACGTACTCACATATGGTCTCCGATGGCTGCTGATTCCTTGTGGCTAACTCATGGCGCGCTTAGACAAGATTCTTCTTTTTCACGTACAAGCCCTCAAGAAGTTTCATCGCATCCGTAAAGGTCGATTCTTCCTCAACCAGCGAAAAAGATTCAGCCGACAAGTACCCTGCCATTATACTGAACCTATCGATCTCTGGGTCACCATCTCTTCTAGCACCATCGACGGACGAGAGATACGCCTTTATCATGCGCATCCAGTGCTTGAACTCCTGACCAGCATCATCATCCCTCGACATAGCCTTTAACACGGGAACGCGAATGAGCGTCTGGTTCGACGCCATAGTAGATCTTTTCAGTTAACAAAATTGTGATGACCTTTATTTCACAGAGTAGCCAAGGCTTTTATTAACTGAAAACGAGCACTATACGCAACACAGCTAGGCCAGCAACTATAAGGTAGCAAGAAATGACAAATTAGGAGCGAGACAATATATAGAGGAAAAGACAGGTAATCAAGTAATAATTGGTTTAACTAAATATAAAGGACGAGACAATCGCGCACAAGAATTCACCACAATGAGCAATAAGAAATTTAGCATCCTGAAAGCTGCATACTTAGGAAATCCATGAATTTAATTTCCTTTACATTTTCAAACTTATTGCTTTGCAAGAAAACGTAGGTACAGTTATTGTTTCAAAGAAAAATGCAGGTTACGTACCGTACCGGTAACGTTTTCTATGGGCTGATCAAATCTAGAAGTTATTCTGTTAAAGAATTAGATTGCAAGTCTGGTGTCAATAATTATTATCTCATAACAGTTTGTATGATTTAGAAATAAGAATATCTTTGTATGATTTAGAATTAGAAATATGAATATCTTATGCCGTAGAAGAAGAAGAAGCGTAAAATATCGACTTTACGGCCATAAGAAGATGGAGAATTTGGTGCAGATGGTCCATCGACGAATAATAGGCTGAAACTAAGATCTAAGGAAGTGGAAAAGATGTCTGAAGAGGGGAACGCCATCCATTCAAGTTCCGGGCTAATCTGATGGAGGATTGCCGAATGTCCATCGGTGACATAGTGGACAGTGATACGGTCATAATATGCTGAAACCAGGATCATAAATATGTAGAAAACAGTTCTAAGGATGGGAAAGGCCAACCATGCATGTTCCAGGCTAATTTGACAGAAGATTGCCCAATGTCCATCGATGACATAGCGGATAGTGATACGGTCATAATATCCGGTATGCAGAAACCAGGATCATGAATTTGTGGAAAACATTTCTAAAGAGAGGAAAGGCCAACCATGCGCGCTCCAGGCTGATTTGACAGAAGATTGGCCAATCTCCATTGATGACATAGCGGACAGTGATACGGTCATAATATGCAGAAACCAAGATCATAAATATGTGGAAACCATTTCTGAAGATCTGGGAAAGCCAACTATGCGAGTTCCAAGCTAATCTGGGGAAGATTGCACAATGTCCATCAATTACATAGCGGATATGCGGATACGGTCATAATATGCTGAAACCTCAATCAAAATATGTGGATAATGGAAATTTTGATGCTAGGTTCATACCCTTGTCATGGTGCCGTTAACTCCATAAAGGGCATACGAAGAGTCCTCGAATTAATAACATATACTGCAATGAATGTATTGCCTTGAAAAAATATACCTGTTACTATAAATATATACCTACTCCTCGTATATTGTACAAATTTCTGTCAATGCTAATGTAATATAGTAAGGAAGCAGATTAGAGTATTCTTTTGAAGTTATAGTGAAACTAAAATAATCAATTTGCAAAAAATTCCAAACATTTGGGGATGCGGCCGCATCCGTCGCATACCCCTCCCATACGCTGGTGCTTGACCCCCCTCAGGCTATACGCACTTTACCGCTATACTGCCTATATACATTGGGTGTCCGTTTAGTAAGTCTTTGTCGCCTGAACGCGTGAAGCGCGAGAAATTTCTACAATTCATGACTGAATCGGTTAATATGATCGGGAATTGCATATATATATTGCTATTAATTTTTCCCCTCTCTGTGCTCACGTAATCTGATTTACCGGTAGAGCTGAGTGAGGTATGTTTGAAAAGGTAGGAATCCCTCAATAATGGTTAAACATCTCCAGGTGTATACCCGTTGGCAGGAACGAAACAGCACTTCGTCAGGCCCCCCAAAACAACTTGAGTCATGGGCTTCCATTCGGTGATAAACCGTACCCCATCACGTTGTTCACTTTTACCGCGAAATTATAGTGGTACCGTTTCGTTAGCCAGCGCCATGCGCGAAAATTTTCGATAATCCATGATAAATCGGCCAATAAGATCGGGAATTGCATAGATATTGCTAAGAATTTCCTGTCCTCTCCACTGATATCTACCGGTATAGCTTAGTGAGGTGTCTACGAAACTGTAGTGCCTGTAAATAATAATTAAACATATTCGGGCGGAATTGTTGTTATATTGACTTCTTTACATGATGCTATTTCGTGACCTCCTATATCTGCTATGTCAGAAGATATGGAAATCGTCAAAACGTACCAAACTCAAAGACGCACATGATTTCATATTGGTATTTCTTCACTGGCAAATATTTTTTTCCTTGCGGGATGGCATTTGATCTGTAGCGTTAAGGTCGCCAGGACAAGAACATTTGACGCCAGCCACTGAGGCGCCTATGGACAATTAAACATATATGTAGGCCTATATATATCGAAGTTTTCGGTCAGCACAAGGGCATTCCTTTTCGGCCAAGATCTTCTCGCTGCTGATCGTTCTGGCACACGTCTCGGAGTCGCATGTTACATGGCCTCTAACTTCATATGTCTTGGTGCGTTGTGGCGCAGTAATGGCCGACGCCGAAGTCTCCCATTTCCATAAATCATGCGTATTTTTGTTGGGTGAATGGGACCCCAACATCAAGATACATGAAAATATTAAATCGCGCCACGGGATATCGCCCACGTTGGGAACCACTGGTCTAGGACTTTATACGTCTTGGTGGGTCGTGGCGCGGTAATGGCAAACGCCGATATGCCACTTTATATAAATGTTGCGTATTTTTTCTTGGGGGAAGAGTACCCAATAATAAAGAAATTTGGCAAGATGAAATCGCGCCCAGCGCGAAAAATTTTTGAAAACGCGGAACAAATTTTCCAAAAATACTCCATAATTTATCCTAATTCACGAAATAATTTTGGGCCCCCTTCGAGCTCAGGCCCCCCCAATTGGGGGGTTTGGGGTGCGGCAGTTACGGCCCTGCTTGCAGGTCACACCTGCGTATCACGAACTATCCGAAAATATACAAGATACATCAATTTGGTCGACAGCAGTAACTTGATGACTTGAAATTGAGTCGTAGATTTGCTTCAAGGCAATCCACATTTCTGAAGCGCCAAGTCAAGTCAAGTCATAGGCTACTTGCGAAGTCACTAGAGTCATGCGATAAATTTCACTCGAGTCAAGTCAAGATATTATCCGAGCACAAATTGATGGATATGGTATTAATCGCAATATATCCTGACGTCACTGATTCCGAATGTCTAGATGAGAATCACGTCATCAAAAGCTGCATTACTATCAAATATCAAATTCGGAATTTGCCAGGATAATTGCAGCGTGGCCAGTCAGGTGCCTATTTACGTTCGATCGTTTCTCGCTAATCACTCGACAACCGCAAACGTCAGTAATGTTTGCTCGGCACCATATATATAAGACATGAGTATCGAAACCGATTGCCTGGATGATCTTCAGTGGTCTGGAGTGCAGGCTTCAAACCTGTAGCCGATTAGCGTCGGAGTGGTTCGATTCCACCTTCTGGGCGTCGTGAATACGTTTTTGATATTTGTCAACGAAGCTAGGCGTTCCCCAGTGCCTGGTACTATAACTCGGACTTAACAACATAACTACACCTCCTAACGGCGGTTACTATAGCATGCAATGCCAAAGTAATTGAACTTCATGGTTGGGTGAGCAAGTGAGCACACGATTGTCGTTTACGAAAATACGATAACTCTGCGCGGTAGAGCCGGCCTGGTAAGTGTTTCTTTCATCCTGGTCTTAGTTTTCATATACTACACTGTAAACGGAAATGGTGTGTTTTCGCAATTCACAGCCTAGCGTAGGGTGTGTTTTGGGTCATCACACCTATTGGGTACTAAATTTGTCATTTACACCTAAGCTATTGGTGGAAATGAGCCGAACACACCCCTACACACATATACCATAAGATATACACCCCAAGCATTGGCATTCGGGGTGAATTGTTAAAGATTACACCTTTTGGCAGACAAATATGAAGTTTGGGATCCAATCCGCGCTAGCCGCTTCCACAAAACTTGACTGTTTAAGTTTTAAGTCTGTGTCGGTCAGAAGCCTGGTTAAGCAGGCAGGGGTGCGGCAAGTCTGCATTCTTGTTAAAAATTCAGTCGAATCACTGTACTGATCATTGTATGGGCACTTGAGAACTTCTCTGCTGTGTCTAACTGTAGGTCGTGTAGGACATATTCTCTTTGGGGTTGAATTATCCACCGAAAATGCGTGTTTTCGCCCACTTTATTGTTGTCCATGTCTTTAAGGCTTCTTGGGTAGGCTTCGGCAATGTTCCATTGTTCAGTTTTTATGGATTTAACCCGGTTCGATCAAGTAAATTCGCCTACGCATATAGTTTCAGCTTCAGTGACAAATAAGCATTCGTTGTATAACATTCGTGTGCTACATTGACATGAATGAATAATAGCTAAGTCCGCAATATCATATTGTAATTCACATTTATCGTTCACTGCGGTACTCGTACTTTGGCTGAAATTTCACCCTGTCTACTATAGTGCGACCGATGTATCTCAAGTGTGTGGCAAAAATACGACACATTATGAAGTTGTCACGATACTGGTTTATAATTTCTTTCATGTCACGTCAAATGCACAATTGTACAATGTACATTGTACGGAGCCTATATGTACAAAATATATCGGGCCTATTCCGCACAGCATTAGTGTATAACCACAATATAATGCAGGTTAAGGGTATTTAGAGCTGGGAATACTAGAAGGAGTTAAATTTCAGCCACAAACTTATATGAGCAGTACGCAATATGGGCGTAGCAAGAATTCAAATTAGAATGGAACACCAGGTTACGTCACGGAACAATCATTGAATTGGGCGAAAGAGGGACTAAATTGGGCAAAGTTTCCTGGTTATTTTCATATCTATATTGATGTGTTATTCACTAATTGGTAGCTTTATGAATTGCACACTAAGCCTAACCGACAATTCGCATACAGCTTTCGGATCGTATCAATGGTTCGATCTATGAAGATAAATCTAGTACTGCAAGACTTTTTGAAGCTTATTATGATGCAATCTGCAGCTTCACAGCTATCAAATCCTTATTTCGGATAAATCAATTATAGTATACATACAAATATTCCGGAGATCCTTAACTTCAATATAGTTATTACATCAGTGAGTCAATTGTCACATCATAATGGAATATACAAACCGTCGTCACCAGAACAGCTGCTGCTATGTTTGGCTACAGCTATGTAAAATGTTTCGTTATATGCCGTATTTTCGCGCTTAAGAGACCAGACTGGCTATCGACTGACCGTATTAGTCGTCGTGAATCTGTGAAGAAAGCCTCTTTCGAGATTGAAAATATCTGGATGGTGAGTTACATTTCGTATCTGTACTATTGTAGTAAAGAACATTTGTTCCGTTGCGTTTCAAGTACAGATCCGATTCAGACTGTTACTCAGTGTCGCAGCTGTACTGAACAGAATTATATGTAGCAAGTTGGAATTTTAAACGTACCGGTAGTGACGATACATTGAATTCACATAAATTGTTGTATCACCAGTACCGATACCAATCTCCAAGACACAGTAGCTCAATGCAGGGCATGGTACGGTATGGTATGGAACGAGAATTTTCCATACTCCATACTTGCCTTACTCTCTCCATACCATACTTGCAATTTTCCATACCATACCAACATTATTCCATACCATACTTTCCATACATTCCATACTTTCAAATACTTCAATATCATAAGTATAGTACCTTTTATAGCACCTATATTATTGATATTTCGGATATCATTATTGCTTAAACTAGCGAATCTAATGCGAATCTAAGTACTGATAATAGTTTTACAGAGTCTGTTTTGGTGAGGTTTAGTTCACGGTGGTGAGGTGCCGTGTACGCCGATCTACTCTACAGCTTCCGCGAGCAAAATGAGATTGTGAGTAGATTGTTATCTAGTACTGTCCATAAAAGGGGCCGGCAACGTACGGCTGGCGGGCCGGATGCGGCCCGAAACAAGATTTTTTCCGGCCCGCGGACAGTTTCCCGTCTTACATAATCACTAGCCTAAACGTCAAATTTTAGTGACTGTATGTTATTATATAGGTGTGCGCACTGTGCAGCGTGCGATAGTGGAGGTTACGCGTAAGTTCGTCGAAGCGAGAAGACTTGCATTATCGGCATTTACGATGTGCTGAACCCTAATGAATTTATTCTTGGTAAATTTTGGGTACCGGGCTTATCAAACGCTTTGAAATCTTAATTAAGGATTGCACCGTGAGTTATTTGATCAGAAAGAACCACTCACGGCGGTGCCTGTATGACAATGCTATTCTCAAATCAACCTTGTAGTCATTATCAGCGAGAAATGGCTTTGAAGTGACGTTGCTGTCGATAAAATGCATTCAATAAATACGATTTATTCCTTGTATACATGGGCGAATAATTTATCCATTCAGCATTCCGGCCCGCCAAGTACCTAATTTCCCTATTTCCGGCCCGCCGACTGGAGAAGTTGCCCGCCCCTGCTCCATGCATATCATCTCATTTCCGGTACATTGGCATGAGGCACATGCAAGTTTGAAGTAAATACTCGCAAAATAATTTATAGTATAGGCGCACCCATAAAATATCCCAGCTGCAGGCAATCTGCAGCGGTCTGCATGATTGTTAGTACAGCATTTGGTCGGGGTTAGCGTGGCGAGAATTCCAAACTTACATCTACCCCACTCCCTGATCTATAATCCTAATGCGAGATCGTTTGACATATGACCAATAAGATATCTCGGTATGTAAATAGTATAGATGTGCGGACAATGTTTCGGAAGAAATGTAATTATCAATCACATTGAGCATTTAGTTCGTTGCATCATGATTGCTTGCAAGCTGTCATCACTCAAGGAATGAGGTAGTTGGAGTAGCCTACATTACCAATTATTGCGTCACATGACAGACTCTACTCGGAGAAGTCGTGTCTCTCGACTCGAGAGAATATCGGATCAACTTTACTGCTGTCATTATTACATCACAAAATCAAGTCATTCCAAGTGCTCCTAAAACCGTTGCACAAGCGTGTATTTGTTCCTACACAGCGTTCAATAGTTCACGTTCACACATAACAAAAGCGATCGACGATCGTATTCCGTGAACAACGAACAACGTACGCTTCATGAAGCTTGCACAGATCACGATAAAATGTATAAAGCACCAATGTATGGAAGTATGGAAATGTCGTTCCATACCATAGATTAAAATCTTCCATTCCATACCATACTTGCATTGTTCCATATTCCATACCAAAATATCGATCCATACTTCCATACCATACCATACCTTACCATGCCCTGGCTCAATGTCTCTAATGGAGATACTGTTGACAGGTCCAGCATAAACTATGATTATAAACTACGGTAATTTGGGTTTGAGCGACATCGTTTGTAAGTGCATTGAAAAAAAAATCGACTCGATTGTCGTTATATTGATTACCAAAGCACATCACGACCTGTTTAAGTGTAAAGGGTAGCCTACCACTGACTATGCAGAGCTATGTTTATAGGCCTATCACCCTGTCATTATCACTGAGCTATATACACATTATATATTATGTTATGTTATGGTAGGAAGGTAAACATATTATCTGTTCTACTTCAGACTTGCATGGGCAAAGATCGCAAATTTGGGGCTCTTGAAGAATGAAATTATTGATTTCTCCTCATGAGAAAACAAGTGTAACATACAAACAGCAAAGGCCTGAAGCATATGAAGCAATGGTATCTGAGGTGAGCAATGGACATTTGATGAAAGCTTTCGATCCCCGTAAATTGGGGCCAGTAAATGTTAATGATATTATGACATGGGTGAAAATATGACGATGCTATATTGCTATCACTATGAATATGAGAGACTTGAGTAGGAACAGGCTTACCTCATTGAACATATTTTGCAGTGGCCAACTCAGACTATCTGTTAAGAGTATATGACCCATCAACCAGACTACTTCTTTTGAAACTACTTCTCTGAGTTCTGTTCATATATTTATTTTAATTTGAAGCAGCTTGACATGGATTTGACGTAGCCACTTCTATATGCTTGTCATTGAGTAGAAATTGACATCTATGGCTTGAGTAGCAATGCGCACTACTGCGGTCAACTCGGTGTGCAACAATGCACGGATTAGCTGGGTCTTCAATGTTTTGACCAATATGAAGAGGCAAACATAGCCTTGCCAAAGTTTATCAAACTATCCTTTCGATCAATATAAACAAATCATAATATATGCACTTCTTGACTCATGATATGACATACACACGATCTGTGCATATGCACAAATCTGCTTTTTGTTAGATTCAAGGACTGATAGCTATTAGTAGCAGACTCTTACTCTGTGAATGTGAAATCAAATATGTTGTTGGTGAGTAATATACTATGCGTAGGATAGTTACAAAATTGTACTTTAACTCGCTTATTTACAAGCATAAAGCAAGTCAAGGCTACAACATCAGTACACATTTCGGATGTCGTGGGCCTTTCGAATCCAATCCAAATTGTCAACTAAACGTTTACCGTATGCCTCATGGTTATTTTTTCAATTTTAGGATGCTGCTATACAAGCTAATATCATGGAATTTCAACCATATCGACGTCACATTTAACGGCAGAAGCGTATGCTGCGAAACAGTAAAGGATCGTTATCAAACAGCTTATATTCCAAGGTAATCATTATCATTTAGCTAATTTGCAAATTTCCATGTATAGGCTAAGGCAGTGGTTCCCAACGTGGGCGATATCGCCCCCCAGGGGGCGATTTGGCAGTCTAGGGGAGCGAAAATGACGAAGGGGGCGACAGGGGGGCGAAAATGGACAAAGGGGGCGACGGGGGGCGAAAATAGGAAGGGGCGATAGGGGGGCGATGACACGTCAAAATGGCTGACCTTTTTTTTTAGTCAACCCACGGAATTTAGTTACAAAAGTGTGTCTAATTAGACATCGAGCCGAAAATTTGACCTTTTTTTTAGTCAACCCGCCGGTGATTACAGTTTGTATGCCCAATTTTCGGTACACGAAATTTTGGGGGCGATGATCGGTGTTGACCTTGAAAAGGGGGCGATGGGTCGAAAAAGGTTGGGAACCACTGGGCTAAGGCAAGTCAAGGTTTCCTAATCAGACCTGTATCTGCGGTCGCTTTGAATCCATTCTGAAAGTCAATATTGCCCAACTAGAAAACGTTTCGTGTTTTGGATTAATACCAAGTAGTCAAATTTAAATCAAGTCCATGCATCTCTTTCTCTGATTATTTTTTAAATTTTAGGATGCTGCTTAAAGACTGCATGCTCCAAGAGCAAGATTATATCACTGGAACTAACCGAGTTTAGGAGTATGCTGCGACAACTGAAAGACTCGTTATCAAGCCAGCAGGTATGACAACTTTGTTAACGACACCTGATGTCAACTTTCGTAGTCGCATATATGAAGTAAACCAAAGCAGCGATGGTCAAAGTTACTAGCGTTGCTACTCAAGTCTATGTAGAAATACCCCGTCAATTTATACTCGATTACAAGTAGATGCAACAGTTCCCAATACAAGTCAAAACTACGTCAAGTGGAAGTAGAATACGAAATGTCGGAAAAATAGTCAAGTATGGTAAGTAGTTTTTCGGAAGTTTGTACTTTGAAAATTGCAATATGAATCTTCGCGACTAATATAGAATTACTAATGGCATATGACACTACTAACAGGAACAATCTTCAAAAATATATTCAGTTATTCCTGGTACAGGTGGTGTTGTTAGACTTGGACAACTAGATATTCTAGTTGTCTAATTATACTAATTGAAGCTATTCTAATTTGTGAAATGTTTCTATGCTCTAATTCTAGTTCTAATCGAATTTATGAAATCTTTCTATGGTCTACGGTAATTTTAATTCTAATCTAATGTCTGGGTTTCCTGAAAAGGCTACAGGAGAACTGTAGAATGCGAAACGAACCAAGCTTGCGGTGCAGTAGGGGTGTTCAAAAATGACTTTTTATTCTCAAATTCTACTCGCTACATGATAAAATTGTTAGGTTACCCTATTGAAGCTTGCACACTAAATTTGGTTTGATTCCAACCAGCAGCCGCATTGCTACTGGAGAAGAAAGTTTTTTAAATTTATTATATTAAAATGAGTCAAAATTTTCTGTTCACCCATGAAATTGTTGTCTATAAACGATGCCCACCAAATTTGCCACAATTCAAACCAGCCGGAGCGGAGTTACTGATGTCGAAAAATTTGGATTTGAATAAAATAGTATTTACGGTGGGCACAACTGTAATAACTGATTAAAGAATCGGTCACCGTAAAAATACTATTATATTAAAATCCAATATTTTTCAACGGCAATAACTCCGCTTCCACTAGTTGGAATTGAGCCAAATCGGTTGAGCAATGTTTCTACATAGAAAACCTAACAATTTAATGGGGTGAACAGAAAATTTCAAATCTTCTTTTATTCATTTTCATATAATAAATAAAAAACTTTCTTCTCCTGTAGCAATGCGGCTACCGGTTGGAATCGAACCAAATTTGGCGTGCAGGCTTAAATTAGGTAACCTTACAATTTTATCAAGTAGCCAGTACGATTTGAGAAAAAAATCCATTTTTGAAGACCCCCAGCGCACATATCAGATGAGTTTAGAATCCAATCCAAATTGTCAACTAAACGTTTATACCTCATGGTTATTATTTCAATTTTAGGATGCTACTATACAAGATCATGTCAGGGCATTTCAACCAAGTCGACGTCGCATTGAACCATAAAACCGTATGCTGCGAAACAGTGATGGATCGTTATCAAACAGCACAAATTGCAAGGTAATCATTAGCATCCAGCTAATTTGCTAATTTCCATGTATAAGGCAAGTCAAGGTTTTCTAATCAGACCTGTATCTGCGGTCGCTTTGAATCCATTCTGAAAGTCTATATTGCCCAACTAGAAAACGTTTCGTGTTTTGCATTAATACCAAGTAGTCAAATTTAAATCAAGTCCATGCATCTCTTTCTCTGATTTTCTTCTAATTTTAGGATGCTGCTTAAAGACTGCATGCTGCAAGAGCAAGATTATATCATAGGAACTAACCGGGTTTAGAAGTTTGCTGCGAAAACTGAAAGACTCGTTATCAAGCCAGCAGGTATGACAACTTTGGTAATGACTAGGGCAATTTTTTTTTACCTGAAACATGGAAGATTTTGACCTAAAAAATCTAAATTTTTACCTTTTTTGACTTAAAAACTGAAATTTGACCAAATTTTGACCTCACGTATGCAAATTAGGTGTTTTCGCATATAATGTTAAAATTGTATAACTTATCTTCATTTCTGGTTGGAACTGTTTGTCCTTACAAAGTAGATTGGCCTGAAAAATCGTTTTTGGCTGAAAAACTGACAGATTTTTACATGAAAAACTAGTATTTTAACGAAATCTGGCCGTATGAAGAATTCCAGTAGTTACATTACGTATTCTGGTGGAAATATTTAAAATTTGTTGTAGTACAACGAAAGAGCCTTTCCTACATTCTCGGGTAGAAAGTGTCTGTCCTTACTACGTAGCTTGCCAAGAACGGAGAAAGAACGTTCAACAGCAGCATTTGTTGGCTGACAACACTCAAGTTTTGTGCACAGTGCTGGTGACAAACCGTGTTGCTTCATTCTGACAATGTTGTCTATATCACAATTTTTAAGCTTGCGCTTCTTGATATAAGAACCATGCAATGTCCAAGCATTCTTGCTTCAGCTAGGATATTGTGGTACGTTGACCATAAAACCATGTCCATATTTGTTTCATTTGACCCTTTATGATTCACAATGAGCAGACGATGGTCCGTTTACAATGGTAGGCCTATAAAGTAGGCAACAAGCTGTAAAATATCAAATGATAAGTTCACCGACAGCGCAAAATCTACGATACAAACGAAATGCAGAGGTCAAAAAATGTTTGACTTTGTAAACAATTTTGACAAATTTTGTAAACAATTTTGACAAATTTTGACCTAACGCTACAATTTTGACCTAATTTTGACTTTTTTTGAAATGTCAAAAAAATTGCCCTAGTAATGACACCTGATGTCAACTTTCGTAGTCGCATCTATGAGGTAAACCAAAGCAGAGATGGTCAAAGTTACCAGCGTTGCTACTCAAGTCGATGTAAACATACCAACTTCAATTTATACTCGATTACAAGTAGATGCAACAGTTCCCAATACAAGTCAAAACTGCGCCAAGTGGAAGTAGAATACGAAATGTTGGGAAAATAGTCAAGTATGGTACGCAGATTTTCAGAGGATTCTACCTTGAAAATTGCGATATGAATCTTCGCGACTAATATAAAATTACTAATGGCATGTGACACTACTAACAGCAAGAATCTTCAAAAATGTATTCAGTTATTTCTGATATAGGCGGTGTTGCTAGTATTCTAGTTGTCTAATTATCCTAATTGAAGCTATTCTAATTTGTGAAATGTTTCTATGCTCTAATTCCAATTCTAATCGAATGTATGAAATCTTTCTATGATCTAATTTTAAGTCTAATCTAATGTCTGGTTTTCCTGGAAATGCTACAGGAGAACTGTATAGTGCGAAACAAGCCAAGCTTGCTGTACAGTAGGGGTGTTAAAAATGAATCTCTATTCTCAAATTCTACTGGCTACTTGGTAAAATTGTTGGATTATGGAATTGAAGCCTAAACACCAAATTTGGTTCAATTCCAACCAGTAGCCGCATTGCTACAGGAGAAGAAAGTTATTTTATTTATTATTTAAAAATTAGTAAAAAAGTTCAAAATTTTCTGTTCACCAATGAAAATGTAAGGTTGTCTATAGAAACGATGCCCACCAAATTTGCCTCAAATCAAACCAGCCGAAGCGGAGTTATTGATTTCGGAAAATTTGGATTTGAATAAAATAGTATTTACGGTGGGCACAACAGTCATAAATGATTAAAGAATCGTTCACCGTAAATACTATTTTATTCAAATCCAAAATTTTGTGACGGCAATAACTCCGCTTCCACTGGTTGGAATTGAGCCAAATCGGTTGAGCATTGTTGCTATAGACAACCTAACAATTTAATGGGGTGAACAGAAAATTTTAAATCTTTTTTCGTTTATTTTCATATAATAAATAAAAAAACTTTCTTCTCCTGTAGCAATGCCGCTACTGGTTGGAATCAAACCAAATTTGGTGTGCAGGCTTTAATTAGGTAACCTAACAATTTTATCAAGTAGCCAGTAGATTTGAAAGAAAAAGTCATTTTTGAACACCCCTACTATACAGTAGACATTTGCTATTCTCATGCTCATAAGATGAACTATGATTTGATGATAACGGAGTTTGATTCAACTTTTGACGATTTCAGTAATTCTAATTCTGATCTGATTTGAAAAAAACTGTTAGGTAGAATTATAATTTTAATCTAATTTCCAACTGTGTAGCTCAAATTTTAATTCTACTCTAATTCGAAAAAAAAACTTGTAGTTGTAATATAATTCCAATCCAATTTGGAAAAAGGGAACGTTTTCTAGTTGTCCAAGTCTGCCTGTTACATGCGGCTTGCATGAAAACTATCCATCAATTTCCATCTTGTCGATGCCTAATTGCCCACACATACAGTGATCGTGTGTGAACATGTTTCCTATAGCGGTTAGTTCACCCTATCGGACCACAGTCTGTGCTGCAATTCCTTAGCAAGTGTAACATCTGATTTTTTGTAAGTACTTTGTGAAAATATATATACTTTGTAATGGCTTCTATTTTTGTGGTCTGTCATTAAGTTATGCATGTTAGCATATGTGCCTGTTATTTGGATTGTGAATATGCATTTTGATTTCAGGATGATGCCACAAGTTCTTGCTGAAGATAGTGACTCAGCCTTCGCCGTACAAGAGTGTTTTTCGGAAACCTGGAGGAGGCGACTTCCCAATACTACATGGGCAATGTTCTTCGAGCAGTATTTTGAGTGAATTTTTTCTCCGTCGCTGGGATCTCTGTTTTTGTTATTTCACGAAATATGTTTCCATTTTATGTTATTATGGTTCAATTGATATCGAATATATGCAATCAAGAAAGTTTATTTGCAATAGCGTGCCATTTGGAAGAAGATGCAGGATTTCAAGTGGGGTGTATATATTGAAATTCCGCCCAATCAATTCTAATGGCTAGGGTGAGATATCCGATATACACCGCAAGGAATGGGGTGGATTCTGGTCATTCACACCGGCAGGGTTACGTAAGTTCTGTTTTCGTGTACCACCTTTTGGGGTGAGTATAACCACTCTTTTCGCTAAGAGTGTACTCCCAAATATCGAGCTAATAATGGAAAAATATTTTGACAACACTAGTACATCCAAGTCAGAAGAAGAACAGCATCCACAAAATAATTGCTGATGATTCATGATCGCTGCGAAAGTAACCGACCGATCCCGACCGATTTGATCGGTTCGCCGATAAGAATATATAGTCAATACCACACCATGAACAAAATATCGGTATCAGAGGTAAAAATACATCGAACATACTTCGTGATGTCACAACATGGTAGTATGGATCAGAGGACTATATGCAACTGTAGGACTGGGAATATGAATCAATTTCATATAGACTACAAGTATAGAGGTGATGAAAATACGTAGGGGTGGCGTGAACGTGCGGTTCACGTTCGCCTTCTGTGTGTGAACCTCAGAAATGTAGAGGTGAGATGCAGAGGTTCACGTTAACAAACGAACCTCGGTAGGTTCTGCACTGTGAACCTTTTTCCTGTTATCACAATTGTTCACATTATAATGTCATTGGTTAAATATCTGCGCGTTTAAGCTTCGGACCACTATCCGCATAGCGTTGGCATCATGATAAGGCCAAATTAAAATACCTTTCGCTCGAAAGTTTGCTCGGAATATTCAGCTTTCCTTTTGTGAATATTGAGTAACCTTCTGCTGAGAGCTTTGTCTTAATCACACAGGAAGCAAGAACGAAACACGCTATGTAGGATTTCAGTGAAGTGTGCCGAGTCAATCAATCAGTGATTTACATCAACGAATTGACATAAAGAAAGCTTCGATGTCTAATGTAAAAAACTATCAGACATACGGGATCTATCTTGATGTGATATCCTTATAGTATCATATAAACCAAATCTTTTCGATTGAGGTGTTGGCTACTGCATGAATTGTTTTTGAGATAATATGGGGCGCAAATACAGAAGAAACTGGTGTTTCATTTTTGGGAATATATCAATCCGGTCTAGCCGAGTCCTCGTCGACATTGTGGGCGAAGCGGTTTGTGGGATTATGATAGCATTTGATTGTTCCAGTTGATACATCAGGCGAAGTTTGTAAAGTCATGTACTTCAGCATTGTGGCCAATGTTCCCTCTAATTTTTCACGAGTCTGCGCGCACTTACCAACTAACTGTGCGGTCCATTGGACAACACCGCGTAATGACTAAAAAGGTCACTTCGGATTTCTTATGTGCAGCATAGATTTTCTGTGCGCAGAGACCGTGTCAGCACTGCGCAATTGCACTCGTGCGCAGCTCAGAGGGAGCATTGATTGTGGCATAATGTCGGCTGAGTCGTCGCTAGTTATCATGTTCATTGCTATATAACTTTTAGGAAATGTTCGGTTGGAATTAGCATTAACAATATGATGTCACGTGACGTCATAGGTTCACGTTTGCTTTCAAACCAACCGTTCGAAAAGGTTTGCGTTCACATGAACCAGAACCTTTCAGGGGTTCGCTCCGTCCCTAGAAAATAGCCATCGCTGACACCCATGTAGCAGTAGCGTTAAAAACTAATCAAATACAAGCATAAGTATCGATTTCAAGTAAGTAAAAAGTATTTTAGGCCTAGTTTTGTCTGAAGCACGGGAAAACTGTAGAAGTAATCTAAAATAATGATCTCCTGAGTAATTTATGCAAGATAGGCGAATCCGACTTGAGCACCCTGAAAAAGTAAAAGTACTACGTCACTGACCAGAGACCAGCACCAATGCTTACAAGTGCCCAGATGCAGCTGTACACTAGTCTATTTCTTACTACTAAAATTAGGGTGGCTTCCTTCCTTCATTATGTATATTATCTAGTTGATTATGTCTGCAATTTACATTGGGATAGTTGAAAAAAGTTGAAAATGCCAAAATTTGTGCCAACGTGTCAAACTCAGAATTCCAGTGCTAAACAACCTGGGAATGTGCCACTATCCCGAAATTAGGGGTGGCCGACTAAAAATGGGTCGCGGGACACTTTTTCGAAATTCGTGGAGGCCGCGGGCCGCATGACTTCAATATCTAGATCAAAAAATAGGCTATGCAGCATAATAAAGCCGTTTTGATAACTCTACGTCAGTATATAATGCTGTGCTCTCTAACATCGGTCACGTGCATAGTTACCACAGAAGAAATAATGTATTATTCAAGAAAAAAAAACAAAAAAAAATGATTATGATCATCAATTTCATTCTATTTTTAACTGTGAGCTGCGCACAATACCTGACAACACCTGTTAGCAACTAAGACAGGGGTGCATGGGCAAACTTTTTTGCTATTCACGGCCGCATTTCGATTACTTATGTAGCCTACGGTCACCTTCCAGTGCATAGTCGTAATGAACTATAACTGGAGGCCGGACACCCACGTTTAACTGTCCATGTCCATTACCACTGAACTCCGGACTAATATATTTACTCATATCGGTTTACAGTGCGCACTGAAATCGTGAGTAGTCATGTTATGGACAGGGACAGGGATCTCTTCTCTGGTCGCACGACGCGCGAAAATTCTTTGGTATTCATTGGTGAATTTCGTCATTAATATCAGTATAGTCTCACATATTACTATCAAATATTTATCCGTTCTCAGCCCATGTCAACAGATTCACCGGTACAAATTGGTATTTCTTTATGGGGCGCATCATTTTCCTTTGCTGTTCGCATCTGTACTGTGGGCTCAGATTACAAATGACACCAACTGTATTAAAATCGAAAATCGCATTGAACCGCGCGTAGTGCGATGCAAATTTCAAGAAAAATTCAGACCTCTTATTAACTAGGGAGTCAATTCGTAAATTCAATTTGCATATAGACGGCCGCCTAAAAATCCTATTGTTGAATTAGGCGTCGACAGCCGCATCATTTTTCTTCAACTGGCGTAGATTGGACACCCCTGCACTAAAGAATCGATATTGGGATTGGCCAGAGACGGTACTTGCTGGAAAATCTACTCGTAAAGCTTGGTTTTGGGGAGCCCGAAGTCGCTTTTCAACCGTCTCGGTTGTTGTGTTCCTCTAAACTATTTCTTGATCTTATACCGAAGAAAGCTAAACCGATGCAGCACAAGTACGACCACGTTTATTCACGACCAAACCTTAACAAAACTACGACACACGAAATACCACCGACGGTAGGAACACAGGAAAACAATCAACGAGCACGAGTCATCATGGACAAACGCAAAGTAATTCCACAACATCGGTCTTGACAGTGGTGGGCCGATTCACGTGACGGTAATATGCCCATTGCCCATTCATATCAGCCAATTCTTCCTCTATGGAATGATATTACCGTAGCCGAAACCGTATCAGCCAGCGAGGAATAGCGATATTGAGCAGAGGACAATAACTTACTTTGAACAACAGCAATATTTAAACTGAAATCAATTCCAGCATTCCAAAATGCTTCACTAAGCGTTCTTCCGAAGTTTTAAATCAGGTCGCGGGCCGCGTATTGGTGACACCTGGCATAGACTGAATATTACCTATATTCTGAACTCGATTCACTGTATTACTGACGAAAGTCGAAAAGCTGTAAGTGAATACAGTGACAGTATTGTAGCTGCCAAATACACACCTGCAAACTATATCCTGGCGATCGCGAAAAGCATATCTATTACGTTTACGTCTGGCACGTCGCCGTTCTAATATTAGTCTTTCGTGCCGCTCTGACTGGCATATTTAAAGGGTGCCAGTCAGAGAGCATGGTTAATTTGTTGTGATTCTTGAAGAGTTGAGCGTTGCTGTGCTCATTTGGCATTCTCAGTATTCAAATAAGAGTTAGGGCGTTAGTTAACTATGCAGTAGGACACGAGTTCCTACAGTATTGGGTGTATTTGTTCCGTGTCAAATCAGCCTGTGACCATTGGAATTTTCATCCGAATGAATTGACAATAAGAAGTCGCGTAAAATGAGTCCAAATATTGGAATTTTGGTCCGCGCAATACCAACAAAGATAAAACTACGGATCCGAATCTCAGTGGTTTCGAATGTCGATTCGCAATTGCGGTATAAATAGAGTGCCACTTAATGTAAAGTATCGACCATTGTTTACTTGTCAACATTAGTCGTGTCGGCAGCGCTCGGTTCTTCCCACGACCACGAGATCGTCGGCGATAAATACTCGTTTTCCAACGTGTTCTCATGGCAACTCATGTGTCATTCAATGGACTAAAATCACTTGAAACTATGAGCGACAAAAGATTAGTAGCTGTATGCGGGTATAGCTCATATCGTGTTCAGCAGAGTCATTATATAGCGTAATCGAATTCGTTACAGCCCACAGGTATAACTTGAGTCCTATATTGCAAGCCAACAAGGGCGTATGTGCTCCGGAAGGACATAGCAGTAGGGATATTACGACACATGTGTTGTGATTCCCGCAATCGCTTTAGCAATGCCAGCCACGTTATGAGCAAAATTCCCTACGGTTTATATTAGTATATAGTAAGGGCTAGGTTAGTACTGATCAAGTATAGTTGTCACCATTGTTGTGTCTACATAAGGGCGCAGGGTTGTCAAAAATTTGGAAAATCTTAAAAAGTCTCCGTGATTGTGTCTCATTCTATAGATTATTGATAAAAAACAACAATTAGCCTAAAAGAAGCTTGCAAGAAAGCAGTTAAGATTTCGGGAAAGCCTTTGAAAGTAGCTGCTCAAGAATGGGCGTGTCACCGACCATAGAACGGCGAGAAGACTAGTAGTCACATAACCACGGCTCTTGATTGGCTAATCAGCTATGCTTCAATGATCACGGCAGCAGCAGCTTGCTGATTAGGTGTTCAAGCAATCTGCCCGGCGCATGCTTCACGTTGTGAAATAAATTACCATTGCTAGCGGGAGCACAGGCAGCACAGCGGTATTAATCGCCACAACAGAAGACTCCTTACCGACTGTGACCGCTTTCCGCTGGAAGCGCCAGGAAAGCGATGGTAATGGCTTAGGTAATTATTGACGACTCGTTATAGTGGTTTAGCGCGAAAATGTAGATTAGTCTGCGTCTAGTGAGTCTGTGAGGAGAGTTGATATCGCGTAGCGTGATAACGTTTCGACGCAGATATTTCTAGTTGCAATGGCGATGGAGATATCGTCTTTATCATTGTATACTAGCGGAATTGATCATGTTAGACTGTACACTAGGGCTGTTCAAAAATAACCTTGGAAAAAAAAATCATTCGCGTAGTGGTAAAATTGTGAGGTGTCCTAAAAATCCAAACATCTTGTTCCAGGCATGTCTGAAGTGGGAATTATGCTTTTTCACGCGTTTACATCTTGATGAAGGCCTCAGGCCTGTGATCGAGTTTGGATGATTAAATTGCTATTATATGAAAAATGAATAAGACTCTGATAGCTGGAACTACAGTGAAAGAGCCCCGTGAAAGCAATGTTGATATACATCGCATATGAATAGTTTCAGCACTGACCTCCGGGACCATAAAGAGAAAATAAATGGTCAAGCAGGTAAAATACAGTAAAATATATTTCCTAGACTTTTTATATTTTGTCGCACCAGTGTGAATGTCACGTTATTAGAACAAATGAGCTTGTGGATGTTGTTTTCACAACGCATTATGACAATTGTTGTTTCCGATAACCTGCGGTAGAATGTTTATATTCCTCTGGCTAGCGAACTGCTACTTGCGAGACGTTATGTCGACTTTCAGAGATCACACATCATTCTCCAGACATTTAGGAACTCGAGTATGTCGCGATTCGATGTTCAAGGAATCTCAGGTCATCATTAGGTTGATAGCGATGCTGGTCTCGTGTTTCAGTATTTGAGTCAATGACCCCGTAGATAAACCATGTTGAACGCACTGTGCAATGTTTGCTTACCCCTCATCTTTTCATTGGATCGCAATCTTGTGGTGTATAGAACTGATAAATATTGCTAATAGAACCGATTGATTCTAACTTTTTACTGATTCCAAATTCGCAGTTCCACAAGCATTAGCATCAGTCAGCGGCCCAGACAAACGCTGCGGATTGCAATCGGAAATGGTCCACACGCCAATTAATGACATTATGGTACTTCAAATAATATTTTTATTTGCTCGAAAACCCAGGGAAACCAAATTGTAACATACCAACTTTATAGAGCGTATTAATCATCTATGGGGTCTTTCACCATCAGCAAAAAACTATTTTTGCAGTAGTGCAATAAAGCGCATTGCCGTATTACTAGGCTAAGCGAAGACAATTGTATGGAAAGACAATGATCAATAAATAATATGGAGACAATAGTTTTATCCGATCAACACACACACTATGCACAATGCGATAAGACACTATGTGATGTAATGAACATATAGGAGGATGCCGAACGACGCGCAGTTGCGATCTCTTAAACTGACATCCACCTCGGCCTAGTGCCCAATGTCACAGTTCATTTTCAATGTTGATCTTCATGCCGTGGCTCGTTCTAGCTCTTCCCATTCCTTACGAGTGCTATCTTTCGTCGAATCGTTTTTCACCACCAAATCTCGAGGATGATGTGAACTGGTTCAGCAGATTTCTTGATATGAGGAAGATCTGTCATCATTATTATCAACCACACTCTTAGAAATATTCGTAGATTTACCCAAATTATACCGGTAAATTTGTCCCGTCAGTTGTATTAACGGTAAATGCCCGTTAAATTAATATACGGGCACGTCAAAAGTAAATTTACTTGTTTTTAAAGGTTAAAAAAATTACACATTAAGTTCGTAGAAGCAATTTACGGGATAGCCAGTATTTCAGATTTACTTTCTGATTTGTAAAAGCAATTTACTGGATAATCAGTATTCCGGATTTACTTTTGCATTCGTAAAAGCGATTTACTGGATAATCATTATTTGCAACATTGCTATCGCACTTACAATTCGATCATTTTACACGCTTACGGTCTTATGGACATATATTTGTGATTTTCGTCATTACATCATGTATCAATCATCAAGCAAATTACGACATCGATGGCCGTGCTGACTGCTAATCGGTGAATGGTATCCGAACATTTGGGCATTGCAAATACCATCGTTTATATCGATTTATAAATAGTATCCTTTGATACATCAAGGTCTAGCAATAGTAGCATGCCACGCGAATTCGGCATGTTATGTAGTTTTACTGCAGGTATGATCTTTTGTGTATTTATCTGTTGGACCAGTTCTGCCACCATTGTTGACTCCTTAACGCGTGTATGATGCAAACTATATGTATATAGCGTATAGCCGCCATGCTCCTTCGCCATTGCGACGAAAGTAGTACACGTCCTTCACCTTTTTTCCTGCGAATGGTCTTATGAATTGTTTGATCATGAATTCGTAGCTGCTCGAGCGAACAGTACATTGTGACGTCATACATATTCCAGACATAGTGGCGTCAGACGTCAGACATATCGGAGCCTTAGCACGTGCGGCTGAATGTTCCGAGATAGATATTATATCGACGCGATGTTTTCGTATTGGATAATAACAGGATGCGTTGCTGTAAGATATTAAGGGTTTCGAAGCCACAGCTTAACTCTAGCTTTAGAATATTGCAGGTGTTCATAGCAGATATTGTAGGTATAGCAGTATCCGAGCTCAAATCTGGCAAGTTATTCACAGTCCTGTTTCTGAAGACGTATGTATTTTCGTTACAGTTTAATGGTGAACAGAAGCTATGGCTTATAAGAATGTATTACATTTTCTGACATTGAACTACACGAAAATGGAAGCGTTATGGCATTATGAATCATGACGTCGAATGCTTATGTGATAGAATGGGATCATTTCGCCTCTCGCTTCTAGCACGATGCCGTGCGAAATACATTGGACGTGCGATGCAAAGGAATATTGCCAGAAAAGTTTGCAATCACGCTGGAAAAGATGATTCAGGTACGAAGTCCTAGGCCATGGGTATCCGTATCAAACTCAAGTTGCGTCACTGGCCGGATTCAAACTTTCAAACCGCTCGCGGGCCGGATCAGTCAAATCATTCGAAAATGTTACGGTACATCAAAACACCCTCACCTTACTTTTCGCTTGAATAGTTTATTATCAATCCTGCATACATTTTGCTATATTACATACCGGTAACATTCACGATCATATCATATGGATAGGCCTATATTCTAGCAGCGCCTTCACTCGCAAACAACGGAATTTTGGCAAAAATGCAAGGATTGATCGTTTGAATTAAACCGCTAAAACACTGACTCTAACGACGGAATAAGCTGACATATTTGTATGCTCCCTTTGTTTTATTCGTAATCTGCCGTTAACTCATCGTATGCGCTTTGAGGAACACAAGTGATTTAATTTTAAACGCAGACGTTAGAATTTGGCTCATTATTAATCGTCATTCGGGTTTCTCTGTCTGTCTGGGGCCTTTGAGTAGAAGTGATACAGCAGTGCGACTAAATATATTTGAATTGAATTTTTTATAACTATTATATTCTCCATGCGACCTGCATATAACAGTTTTTTTTCACTTCACGAATAACTACTTTTTGGCTCATTTCTTCATAAAAATATGAACTCAGTGTGCACTTTTTGGAGTTTTGGGAATTGGATGTCAGTATCACCAACTTGTTCCCGATGATGACTAGAGTAAAACCATAACACCACTGTCGGATAATTATATCACGGTCTATGGTCTTGACATTTGTGGCCTTGCGGAAAGTATTTCTTACAATAATATCTCAACATTTGTTAGAAAATGTGCTGGGAAATACAGGGTTTTTTCAAACTACTCAGAATTGCTTCGTAGGCCGCATGCGGCCTGCTGGCCTTATGTTCGACACCGCTATCCTAGGCCATCATTATTCGAGACAAGAATATGAAAAGTCGCAGTATGTCATACTATAGCGTCTCAAAGTTTCCAAATTGTAACTGTGTTGATGACAGCAAAATCATTGTTCAGATTATAGAAGAACCTACAAAAGAGCATGGCCCGAAGTACAGTCCTTCAACTGCTGCTGAAGTTTTGATGAAGCGCTCTTCATTCAGGCAGTTGCTGACGGATGATCTCCACAAGAAAGACTGGATTTTCGTCATTATCCACACTTACTTTTTTTTACGTGTTCCCGCACCAAATAAACCTGATTCAAATTTACTGGTCTCAGGGACCTGACGAGTATACTGATATTACAGCAGATTTCTGTTACCTTCAGTTACGGAAATTTTCCGTAAAATTTCCTACGGTCAGCATATGTAAAATCGTATTACGGGGAGAGTTATTTCGAATTTACTGGTCTCATCAGCGTAAAACTGCTGCACTGGACCAGACCAGTAACTTGGTATTACAGCCGTTTTCCGTTACATCAGGTAACGGGAATTTTCCGTAAAAAATTTAACAGTCAGTCTTTGTAAAAATAAATTACGGTCAATAATATTTACAGGAAAATATTTTTCAAATTTACCGGTTTCAGAGTCGTAAAACTGCTGCCAGGACCAGACCAGTAATATGGCATAGAATATTTTTAACAGTGCAGCTGGTAACATGACATACCTCAAACATCCCATTGTTGGTTGGGGCGAGTTCACTACGGTACATATAAATAGCCCATGATGATGCGGAGCCGGTAAAATTCGAAAATAATGTCTCAGCATTCGTAATTCGCCTTGTGGAGGTATATTGGAGTTGTGAAAAGCAAATATCATAACGCAATGCGAAGAAAACAGCCAAAACGTCGTCAAATATCTACATCGGCATTACAAAAGATACTTACAGAGGTGGTCAAAGTAGCCATCTTCGCTACTCAAGTAGAAGTAGAAGTAACGCCGGAATTTCTACTCAAGTAGAAGTAGGAGTGGTGGTTCACAAGTAAGTAAGTAAGTAGGCATTCTACGCTTATTTTTGCCTACAAAACTGAAAACTGTCAAGTAGAAGTAGAAGTAGTCTAATACAGTGCTCTTCAACCGGGGTGGTCGTACACCCTAGGGTGTACCAGAATTTGCAAAGGGTGTACCACTCGGATGGGGTGTACAGGGGTGTACCAGATCCGAATTACAATGAGCCGATGGCTAGCTATCACAAAGGCAGGTTTATGGGTCAGGACAGGTTGACGCACAGGTTAATGAGCATGCAGCACCGTAACTGCCACGCCCCAAACCCCCCAATGGGGGGGGGGTGAGCTCGAAGGGGGCCCCAAATTATTTCGTGAATTAACATAAATTATAGCGTATTTTTTTTTTAATTTATGCAATTTTTTCCAAAATTTTTCGCCAATTATGTTCATTATTTGGTACTCTTACCCCAAGAAAAAACACGCAACATTTATAGAAATGGACATATCGGCGTTGGCCATTAACACGTCACCACGCACCAAGATATATAATGATTTAGTACTTATTACATGCGACTCCAAGAAGTGTGCCAGAACGATCGGCAGTGCGAAAAGCTTGGCCGAAACGGACTGCCCTTACGCAGACCGAAAACTTCGTTATATATACCAAATAATAGGTTAAATTGTCCAGAGGCGCCTAAATGACTGGCGCCATATGTTCCTGTCTTGGCAATCTGAACCTCAGAAGACAAATACCATCCAGCAAGAAAAAAATATATGCCAGTGAAGAAATACCAATTTGAAATCGTATGCGTCTTTTAGTTTAGTACGTTAGAGCAATTTTATATTTTTGATATAGCAGACAGGAGGTCACGAAATAAAATCATGTAACGAAGTCATACCAACGGGTCCGCCCACCCGAAAATGTTTAATTATTATTTATGGGCCCTACAGTTTCCGGTAAATCTGATAACATGAGCAGAGAGGACAAGATATTGATAGCAATATATATGCAATGCAATCTTATTGGCCGATTGTATCATGAATTATCGAAAATTTTCGCGCTTCGAGCTGGCACACTAAACAGTGCAGCAAATTTCTCGACAAAAGCGAACACTGTGATGAGGGGTCGGTTTATCACCCTATGAGAACCCAAAACCCAAGTTATTGTGGGGGGGCGGGGCTGACGAAGTGCTGTTTAGTTCCTGCCAACGGGTATACGCCCAAAGATGTCTAATTATTATTGGGATGTCCTACAATTTTAAAACAGACTTCGCTCAGCTCTACGGGTAAATCTGATTACGTGAGCAGAGAGAGGATCAAAATTGATAGCAATATATATGTAATTCCCGATCATATTGCCCGATTACATTCTTGAATTACTGAAATTATTCGCGCTTCGCGCGCCTAGGCGGGAAAAGCGGTCTCACATAACGTACACCCAGCGGAGATGTGAAATAGCGTCAAAAAGCATGGTATGATGTTATCTCAAGTGTAATACTGTACACCGTTTGATTGTGATGTCATAAGCAAAATCTCCCGTAATCATTTAGCCGTCGGCAATAGACCAATGGCTCCGTTTGGTGTTGGAAAGTATGCAGTTAACAAACATGTGTTCAGCTAGTCATTTGTCTTTTAGTGATTTTTGAGGAAACCGCCGCGATAGCTCAGACTTCTTGAATCGGTACTTCATACCCGACGTTAATAAATACCGCAATGAAAATAAAAAAGTGACGTAGCCAGCCAGGGTCGAAACAGCATCCATGATGAAATCGAAACCCTTTTGTTTTAAAATGCCGATGTTATGTCCAATATTTCGCCATACATTTGTAATTTAATATTTTGTTACTAGTGATGCAAATTAGCGACAATAGACTGTGTATAGCGACATAGGATCTGAGGTTACTGACATTTCATGCAGCCCATGTGCTTCTGTCGACTGTGTGTGGTGTGGAGCAGGCCTGATACGCAGTAGGCTGGTGCGCCTGCTATCATCGCTGATCTGAATTACCGCTTCTGCAGCAGTAGCTTTACCTATTCTCTCCCCAATACTGTTACATTTAGGTTGATTATCGTTCGTAATGTCATGCTGTTTTGGGGCTGACACGAAATAAATTCCAATTTGCGTGACAGGCGGCCTAACTGGCGGCGAATAGACTCGTCTGTGACCAAATACTATTTTATTCAAATCCAAATTTTTGACGGCAATAACTCCGCTTCTACTGGTTGGAATTGAACCAAATTTGAAGAACATCGTTTTCATAGACAACATAATACTTTCATCGGGTGAACAGAAAAATTTCAAATTTTTCGTTATTTATTTTTCCCGTAGCAATGCGGCTACTGGTTGGAATCGAACCAAATTTGGTGTGTAGGCTTAAATTAGGTAACCTAACAATTTTATCAAGTAGCCAGTACGATTTGAGAAAAAAAGTCATTTTTGAAGACCCCTAATGAACAGGGGTGTACGAGTTTTGAGCAAACGTTAAAAGGGTGTACCACTCCGAAAAAGGTTGAAGAGCACTGGTCTAATATCATAACTACTTAAAAAGTAGTTTGAGTAGGCAAAATCTACTTCAAGTACTGCAAAAAGTAGAAGTACTTCGTTACTGACCACCTCTGGATACTTACGGGTATCGATATTATCCTGGGAAATATATTTTGCTGTATGTTACCGATGCGTCATTTCATTTCTCTTCATGCTGCACAATTGCAGCCTTAAAAGTATTTTATTTGCTAATATATATCACAATCGTTTAACAAAACTACTTCAATTCTGTTGACTGATTTCCAGCAAATCAGTGTCAAATTAATTTTTCATTAATTATCAATTTCATTATCTCAACTCTATATGACAGCCACAGCCCAGTATCAAGATGTAAACCCGTGAAAAAAGTATCACTTTCCCTTCAGGCATGCCTGGAACACGATATTTGGTCATATCGAAGTGTCGAAAGTTTTCACCGTAAATACCATAAATTCGAAAATTATCGAAATTTCAATTTGAAATTGCACGGCCTATACTGGTCGGAATTGAGCCAGATTTGGTGTGTAGCGTTTTTTATGCAACCTGACAATTTTATCATTAGGCGAGTGAAATTCGGAAAAAAGTTATTTTTGAACAACCCTAATGCACACACTACCAATTTAGTTCGGTCAACTAGGCTAACTAGAAGATTTTTGCGTAGCTCCAGTTCCTGTTGCGAATTTTAAAACTAACGTGGTCGTAGAACATTTGGAACGTGGTCGTTCGGCTTGAAACGTGATGCCGGTGTTCGCTGCGGGTTGTTCTTGCGGTCATTGCTAGCTCAGAGTCATCACTAGGAACTGGGGCGTAGCTCAGGGTTGTTGTTCGGGGTCGAAGGCCTTCCATTTCAAACTCAAATCCACGTCCATTTGAAATGCCGGCGTTCGAGTACTCGAATCTGAACCGAGTACTAATTTGATTCGAGTCGAGTAGTAAAAGACGATTTTCTCGAGTAATGAAATTATACGCTCCATGCAACTGAAAGTTAATTTACTAACGAGAATTATAGTTTTGATACTATTTTCCACTGAGGAAGCCTCGAAACCTTGATTGACCGCATACGAGCAATGGTACAAAGCCACGAATGTTACTGGAAATAACACATTTACGAAGTCACGATCATTCCACAACATTGTCAAGAAGTGCAATGAAATCGCTATGGTCGAAAAAACACCTAAGTATCTTTAATGTGATGGACAACAGGCAGTGGCGGCTCGTGACAATATCGGGTGGTGGGGCAAGGGGTGCGAGCGACTTTTATCAACATGACGTCGCAATGGCGTTTTCCAACGTAAAAAAGTAACTTTATGATGCTCACATGAATTTCCCGACAACAGTGATTTTAACGTAGGTGCCGCGAGAGGTTTGCCGGTGAGCCGTGACTTGAAGTGTGGTAACAAATGTTTTATTCATTTATTTTTAACAAAGGATTATTTTACAAAATGTACGTGAACTAAGAATCGTCCCTATGCCACGAATCAAGTATCAGGTCATCCTTAGTAGCATGCGTTATGATTTCATGGTATAGTTATAGATTACGCAAATCGATAGACCCTAATTTTTCTAAGCCCGTCCGAAAGTGTTTCGTACACGATCCTGGTGTGTTACGACCACTGAGCTGGTGGTTACGACCAGAGATGGGCGGATTCCAAAATTTCGGGATCCGAATCTATCCGGATCCGGCTGGCAATTGGAAATTCAGAGTCCAAAGAAATCCGGCTGGTGAATGTCCAGTTCGGAATCCGAAAAAATCCTGCCAGAACAATGCTAATTAATCATATCATAGCAAAAAAATCCGGCTAAAATCCGACCGTCACCCCAAATTCAAAATCCGGATCCAGTCCGGCCAGGTAAAAAAACATTGAAATCCTGCTCCGGCTCCTGAACCGGACTGTGGCCATCTCTGGTTACGACCAGGTGATAATAGGCAACCAAAGCGGAGGCACCCGGCGTACGATTGGATCAATAGACTGGACAACTTCTAGACCTCTCATTTTCACTCTAAAGGCAACTGCGTAAACTACGTACGGAGCAAAGATTCAATACGATTCATGTTCGCACTTGACTTGACCTGACTCATTCCAATGACTAGAACTCGAGAGATTGCGTAAGCCTAACTGGAAAGGTCAACGAGTTCGGACACATACGCAATTGTTATCTCATAGATTGGGCCTGTCATATTGAATCCAGAACATCAATTTGAATGGTCTTTGAAGAACTAAGGACAGCAGCCTCGGAACTTCGGTCTCGGAACATCATAGGACATTTTGGCCTTGAAACTGGAGACTGTGACACAACACATACGGCTTACAGTCTATAAGTCTGCTGCGAAATCGCCGTTGGAAAATATACTAATCAATAAATACATGAATAAAAGCCGTACCTTAGTATACTGTTACAAGAAATCATCGAGAAATAGCATACGCAATCTCATAACCCATTCCGGTATGGTACACTGTCAAAATCAATACAAACAGACGAACACCGAACTTTGAGTAAAATAGATCGAGGAATAGGCTGATCGAATGATCAGCTGTTAGCCGACATCGAAAATGAAATAGCTATCGCATTTGACAGGGGATTGTAAGCAAATGGTTTGAAGGCCACAATTTCACAGTGAAATGGACATTGGCGAACATAAAATTATGTGAATATTTGAATGCAAACCGAGATTCTTGGTCAGCTGTTTCATGCGATCATCGAGATATACCATTGGAAATATCATCACCGATCTCGTTATGGAACGCAGACAATAGATTAGCACAGACCGACACCGGCTATTGAGTGAGATCCGCAATGACGTAGGTAGGCTAAGTATCAGATCAGCGCGCATCTCTACCATACTCGACCTCGAAAACGAAATAACTGCCTCAATCATTGAGTGTCAACTTTAAGACTTGGCACCGCGTTCGATACTAAAATCCAGACATACCGTGCGAAAGCTCATGACAGATCTAGGTATGGAACATCGTTGAAATCAATAGAGACCAATAACGGCTTTTGCGTAAATTTGTTGGCGATAAATGAAGAGTCAGCTCTTACTCGACTTTGGAAACGAAATTACCACCCACATAGTTCAGTGACAAACTTAAAACTTGTTACAGCGGTCGATACTAACACTTATCGTGCCAAATGTCATGACCGATCTCGGTATAGAACATCGTCAAAATCAATGGAGACCAATACCGGCTTTTGAGTAAAATCTGTTTGCTTTACTATGTACATGATAGATCAGCACACACTGAACTTCGGAGACGGAATTACTACCGTTATCTTTAAGTAGCAAGCCTGAAACTTGGAGCAGTGTTAAATACTACCTTCACGACATATCATACCAAGTTTCAAGAAATATCATGGTGCGAAACACCGTCAAAATCGACCTATTCCAGCAAAGGTCGACTCAACGCATATTACTGTAACCGAGTTCAGATATAGATACGATTGTTACATCACACCTTAGGGGCGAGCAAGCATATTTGCCCCGGTTGCTCGGCCATTTTACGAATAGGAGAGAGTAAATCACCGTTTCTTTATTGTGCGCGGCTTTGAGAGAATAGATAGTGAAAGCTTGTTATGAGCGCTACCGGGCAAGCCCCGGCTAGGCATTCACAAAGCGAAAACACAGAAGAGAATTCGATTTTCGCAGAGACTTCGCTATGTATGGGCGTTTGCAAGCGAAAGCACAAGAAGAACGCGGGTTTCGCTGTGATCTCGGTATATATTGATTGCTGTGCGTCTATAAATGGTTAAATTGTTATTGAACAGAATTTTAGGTGGGGCAACGCCCCAGTTGCCCTATAGGACGAGCCGCCACTGACAACAGGCATTTTGTTGTTTGTGGTGGCATAAAAGGTGCAAATTTGAAACTTGACATAGCGCATTCTGTTGTGACGTCATAATGAGTGATACTTGAATACTCGAATCGAATGAAAGCGTAATACGTGATTCAGAATCGAATCACTCAGGTACTCGATTTTGCCCAGCCCTAGTGACGACAAGCGCCTGCTATATCCGGGGGCCTGGGTTTGATTTCGCGTCGGAAGTTTATCTAGGCCCCTTTTTCCCGCGTCGCTGTTCTTACGGCGGCGAAAAACAGAAGAAGTCGGCACTAGGCCGGGGTGGATGCCAGATTAAGAAACCGCAACTGATCGTTCGGCATTCGCCTATCTGTCCATTACATCGTTTTTGTGTCTTTTCGTATTGTCTTAATGAAATAAAAAATATAATCTGACGAATGTTGATTATTATTATTGTTATATATAAAATATATAAAATATTAATAACTCAAAGGCGCAAATATATGCTTATCCGGCTAATCCGGAATATTTTACGCTCAAAATTGAACCTGGAAGGTCCATCGGTCCATCTTTTAAAATGCGGTAAATGCGCGGTGTAGTAGAGCAACAACGAGTCCCGCTCTCCATTTGAAACCGCGGATAGACTGATACATGTACACTGGTGCATGGTTTTCGCACTATCTTTTCTTGACGCCAACAGCGTAGATACGTTTATATCCCGATTTTATATTATCAATGCAATGCATTAAATTAGGGGTGGCCGACCCGTGCGCGCGCGGTAATTTTCGTATGTTGTTTTATGACATCATCAAAAATGAATTGTCCACGTATTTTTTTGCGAACTTGCAAATCAACCAAGCATCGGGATGTTGATGACTAAAAAGCAACATATTGGACGCTTTGGCGTAGCCGCGACATAGTCAACGTTATCTTAATTTTTTTTTCGCGCAGGATAGCGGAATGGAGCGACCGGGTTCAATCCGAAGAGCTGATCAGTGAAACCGGCATCAGTGGCTTCCCCACTTGGCGCATCGCACCATAGAAAGTGCATGGAGGGGTGGAGCAAGACATAGAAAGCGTTTCAAGCCTATCTGCACCTCCCTTGTCCAACGGCATATGCACGTCGTGCACACATGGTATGCAATGCATATCCACATACCGTCTGTATCTGTATACATCATGTAGCCTATATGCCGCAAAACACCCAGGACAGAAATATAAAAAGTCTTATAAGGGCAGCATTTTCAACTCTTATTAATTTCCGCCATAAATGGCCATTTTACAAAAAATAGACATTGGCGTATACACTAATTCATGCAGAAGGATCATCAGCGATGAAATTTTGGCCCAAAATGATCGACGTGCGTTGGCCTAAACCTGTACGAGTGTACTGTACAGTGTACAGGCGTCGAATACTCCCTTCATTGTGATCTGACCCGCAAAACATGCAAGTATCGATATTATTGACCGAATTTATACGTTACTTTTGAAATACATTCGCGCTTCGCTCGACTACAACACGAATGAGCACAGATTCTTCATGGCCTAAATTTCAGCAATTTGGGGCGTAATATAATGTAAATCTCGTGTTCACCGTTTCCTAATGTAGCTCTAAATCAGCAGTCACCGTCACGCGGCCCTTGATATAGTTTCAAATTTTGGAGGACCGCTAAGTATAGCATTTTGCGATGCTGAAATTGATTTCAGATTCAAATTATTGTTGTTGTTTCAAAATCAGCTATTCTCCTGTGCGCAACATCACTATTCCCCGCTAGCTGAAACGGTTGAGGCGATGGTAACAGCATTCGATCGAAGGACAATTAACTGATATGAATTTGAAGAGACTCTTTGGGGTACAGAACTTTAATATACATTTCAATAATATATTCATGGCAGAAATATATTAAAACCCGAAGCTTTTCGAGCTAACACTCTTCAGGGGCAGTCGTCAGCGAATGGAGAATTTCAAAAACATGCACCTAGCTACATTGCATACCAGCAAATATGACGTCATAGAAACAAACAATATGAAATACAGGCAAATTGCGAGCGCAGCTAGTGGCCAATTTTTAGATTAGCAATATAGTCTATGATTTCAAGTGCCACTGTGATTGTCGGTACGTGGGAAGAACAACTCGGCGCTTGCAGGAACGCATCAAATAACATGTTCCGAGCGTGATTAGATCGTGCACATTAGACTCTCGCGAAGATGCAGCCGTAACTGAGCTGCGATTACTAGAACGTAACCAGGCCATGGCTATGAACTCTGCCATCGGCAAGCATTTGGCTGAGAATGCAGCTTGTGCTAAAAACTATCGCGATGAAAGATTCTCTATACTAGGTAGAGGCCGCACTCATTTCCATCTGTCTGCACTGGAATCTACTTATAATAAAATCCACCGACCGCGCTTGTGTCACCAGAAGGAATTTTTACTCAATCTAAAAATTGGCCACTAGCTGCGCTCGCGGTTTGCTTGTATTTAATGTTGTTTGTTTCTATGACGTCATAATCGGCTTTATGCAATGTAGCTAGATGCATGTTTCTGAAATTCTCCATTAGCTGACGATTGCCCATGAATAGTGTCAGCTCGAAAAGCTTCGGGTTTTAATATATTTCTGCCATGAATACATTATTAAAATGATATGAATTTGCTGGGCATATTGCTTTGACGTGCAATGACCCAGACACTGCCAAGACCGAGACGTTAGAAAAGCGGCTGGGCTTCTCCACAAGATCAAACTTTACAAGCAGATAGTATTTCAGATAGCACCGTGTCTTGCTAGCCCCAATATCGACTGCTTAGTCGCCTAAAAGCGTTGTCAGGTATCACGCGCAGCTCATAGTTCAAAACAACATGATATCGGGACATTTTGTGGTATCTCTATTTCTTTAATAAATCTTTCTTCTTTTGTGTAGTACCATATGCAAACCCGTCGCTGATGTCAGAAGGCACAGCATTGTATTAACGTAACAATGTGGCTTGTTTTGTCTCGATATTGCGTTCTTGAAGCCCGCGGCCTCTAGGAAAATTGAAAAGTTGCCGCGCCCCGTTTTGAGTTAGAGACCCAGCTTCAAATAAAAGATCATCAATACTCAGGTGGCCAGCGCAATGGCTTGAGAAACCGCATGTGGCCCCTGTCAAAAATGTGGGCCACCACCGTCCTAAATCCTACATGTTTAATTGAATTTTAGATATGAATAGCAGTGTATCATATTATAATTCTTTTTAGATGTTATAGAGCACGTCTTCAGCTATTAAACACTATATGAATATATACATTATACAACTATTCTGAAGACATCGCAACATTTATCGGAAGAGGCTTTTATGTTTTGGTTCTAATGAGTAATGACTTCTAAAACCGGGACAAGAAAATCTGATTGCGGAAGAGATCTGCCAGTCTACGATACGGCGTGCGAGATATGCGGCAAGACATACAACTGCAAGGGTAGCTTGGTCACACATGTTAAAACGCACACCGGAGTGAAAACGTACAGATATCATAGATGCGGCAAGTTGTTCCTGAAAGAGTATCTCCTAAATCGCCATTCGTCGGTTCATATCGGATTAAAGGAGCAGAAGTGCGATATATGTGGTAGGTCTTTTCCGTGTAAAGCGGAACTCAAAAGACACTCATTGATTCACGCCGGTTTGAAAGAACATGCGTGTGAGATATGCGGAAAGTCGTTTATATTAAAGGGGTGGCTCGAGAGTCACTCATTGATTCACACTGGATAGAAAGACTACGAGTGCGATGTATGTGGCAAGTCGTTCCTGCGAAAGTCGGAGCTGAAATCTCATTTTTTGACTCACACCAGAGTGACGGACTTGGAATGCGATATCTGCGGGATTTCGTTTGTGAATAAGCAATACCTGGAGCGGCATTTTTCGATCCATACAGGAATCAAAGTCCATGAATGTGAGATATGCGGGAAGAGTTTTCGGACGTATTCCTTCCTACAAACTCACTTTTTGATTCATACCGAAAACAAACATTATAAGTGCGATATTTGCGGTAAAGGATTTCTCTGGCTGTCTAACATGAAATCACACATGAAAGCTCACTCCGGAATAAAACGCCACAAGTGCGACATATGCGGACTTCTCTGCTCGCGGAAGGCGCAATTGAAAATTCACTCGTTAATTCACATTGAGACGAAACGTTATAAATGTGATATCTGTGATATGACATTTCTGCAAAAGCGATACCTCCAGTTTCATTCTGAACTTCACGCCGCAAAGGAAAATCATATTTGCGAAATGTGCGGTAAGGCATTTCGTCACAAGAGTTACTTAAGAAAACACATGAAAATTCACAACCAGGTCAAAGAGTATGTGTGTGTGATATGCGATACTGCTTTTCGCGAAAAGTCTAAACTGAAAAATCACTTTTTGATCCATGCGGACGTCAAGCCACACTGTTGTGAAATATGCGACAAGGAATTTCGGTTTAAATCTAATTATCTTTCGCATATGAAAGGTCACACTAAAACCCAAGATTAAAAGCAAACTGTTCAATCGGAAGCAAGTTGTTTCATTCGTGGACATCAGGAAATCGATTGGAATATGTATATTTTGGGGCTTTGATCTAGGACAGGGGTTCTCAACTTCCCATGCATAACGGGCCGCAATTAACAGCGGGCCGCAGAACATTATTACCATGTATTTGTGGGATACTATCAAAATGAGACTACTGTAGCCTATATATGAGCGTTTAGTTCGTTTTTATGCATTATAAAGCATTAATGGACACTGGACAGCGTTCGTATGTTTGCAATTGCTTGTTTTGAGAGAATATGAATCGTCCAGCGTCGCGTCCGAGGAACTTTCGGACTCCTCCGATGATGTCGACGACACAGACTGCAACCCAGACGACGACTTGCAATCGATTATTATAGACGAGAGGGAGTAGTCCGTCAATCCGAATCTTGACTGCTTTTCTGACTGCCCATCAACTATGCGTGCATTAATTTGGAGTATTGAGTGGCATACTTTGAGTACTCGAATCATTGTGCTCAATCTTGCTCATTACCAGCTTCATGGTGGCAACACCAATACTCAATATAAATGCACCTATAACGGGAGGTATCTGAGTCCTTCAGTCTATACTTAATCGGTATCGCAACGAACCATTGAGCCGCATTCAATCCTACGCGAAAATCCTAACGATTTCATGCAATAAACGAATTCTTGATCTTCGATCGGACTGTGGTCTCGCGACACACGTTAGCACAGTTCTTGTTTCTTATCGATAACGGCTGGGTTGACACGAATGTTGCAATCGTACCATTCGTTTGTGAGTGTCATGGCTGCACTTACTTTGCAAGAATATATTCTGGCATTCTGGGATCACTTCAAAAGAGTGTTTTAACAATGTTGAGCTTTCCAGGGGAATTTTGGTCTGGAAATTTGTATCCTTTCTGTTGTTAGATACCTTGATTTTAGCATACACTACACCAGGGGTTCACCAATCGTATGCGGGCATTTAGGACATTTTTATGAATTCTAAAGCATTGATGGACGGCGTTCGTATAAGTTTGCAGTTGCTGTATTTTTGTAAGAATAAGTATCTTCCAGCGGCGCAAGTAACTCCCTTCATGAAGCGTGCATTGCATTCGTTACCAAGTCGTTATATGCACCTTCGAACTCTTCCACCAGAGAACCGAACTCTCTGTTTCAATGCGTGAGCGAGCAAGCATTAAATTACTGTCACTTTTTCGGTACTGAGGTAATTATCATTTTAAGCTCGCAAATATATGAGAAGAAGTCTGGCGTTCGGGGTCATTTCTGAGCAAACCAAGCAATCCTTCTCCTTTCTTCCATAGTTTCAAAAGTCAGCTTTATCAAGTTGATGTTTTTCGCTGGTCCCTCCCCACTTTTGCCCCGCCCGCATTTCGTCTGCAAATATGCCCACTCTGATAAATGCACCCAGATAATTACCTCTGCAATGTATGTGGAGCCAGTGGGTTAGTCAAATGCGAGGCTATAAGAGTAGTCTTCGCGGCAACGTGTTTCAGAATATGCGGTAAAAGATCGACTGACATTGCTGTTACTCATCTGGTCACGGTTGAATCAGACAACTGTAGCGTCGAAATTTGTCAGGTGATGTTGTCCTTGGCGCTAAGCGCCGGAACCAGCGAATATTCCCACAGTATGTAAAAGTTTAATTGAAATACACCTTCTCTAGCAGATTTCTTTGGTTTAGCGATATTCCAATCAATTTTGAACAATGCGTCTGTGCCGTCGTCGGAAATTTTAACAATTTCTCGAAATTTGCATTGCTTGGTTTGACACCTAGGTAACAGCGTTTTTTCTAAGATCAGGTGATATTTATAACTCCAGAAGAAACTGTCGTGGTACTATTGTAAGCTTCAACCCTTCTTTACAACAAGTGTCCTTCGACAAATATGACACATTGGTTTTCCGTTTATATCCGAGAAAGCAAATTCGTTGTTGCGCGCAGAGTTACAAAGCCAGTTTTCGACGTTTAATGTCCCGTTCCTTGTTCTTGTTTCTGTTCAAATCATTCGAGGTGAGTGAAACACTCTTTAAAAGTGTACTACGAAGCGGGGTCCCCTTGAACCAGAGTCCAGCCGAATAGCGATTCAAAACAATAACAATCTATACTCGAGCTTATGTCAAGAATCCAGAACACATCAAAGAATGAGTAATCAAATGAAACAGAGACGGTGCGATAAGAGAGCCAAGTAGCTAAATTGATATGTAACAATACCGTGCACTAATAATTGCGTTCATGATGAAAGATGTCGCGGGCCGCGGGTTGAGAACCCCTGCACTACACACACCTCAATTGCGAATGTCAAAACAACGAGTACAAAGCAGCCAGTGTAATAATGACGGGTGATTAAAATAGCAAGTGTCAAAATAGGATACTTCATAATAGTGAAAGTGAAAACAGCGACTGCGAAAAACGAAGGTCGTATTAGCGATGTATCTAAGAAAGCGAGTGTTACGAGAGCAAGTATCATCATCGTGAGAGGTTGAATACCGATGACCAGCCACACCATACATGGCGTAGCAGCGGATAACGTGACGCGACCCAATAGTAGCTCATCATCACCCACCTTGGGGTCACGATCCGGAAAGCATTTATGAAATCAAGTATTAGACCAGCTCGTCGCACACGTTGGAGAGCAAAGCGCTTTACCGAGGTAAACTTTTAAAAACGTGATTGGCAAACTGTGTGGCCTATTTCATCTCCATATTGAATTCGTGCGGCCCATGGCCTCTACGAAATCTGGAAAGTGGCCCGCGTCCCAATTTGAGTTGACGACGCCTATGTTATAGTGATAAATGCCCAATTATTCTCATATTAAACCAGTTATTCTCAACCACTAATAAATGGATATGCTTACTTTGCGCATTGACATTTTTGACAAAATGTAGTAAATTACCGAAAGGTTTTTTCCTCCTTCCTCTTACACCTTGTCCGAATCGAAAATTGAAATACAGTTACGTTCCGATGGAGGTTTTCTACAATAATAAATAATAGTAATTCAATAATGAAGAGTATCCACTCAGTGCCAATAAACAACTAGACAAAAACCGAATTGACAACTCAAAAACGAAATCGATAGAAAAGAGCGAGAAAGAGAGCCTTAATGACCACCGAATAAAGATTAACACCAAAAAACTGTAACATTCAGCACTAGGCCGAGCTGGATGCCAGATTAAGACACTACTACTGATCATTTCGGCATCCTCATATCTATTCATTACATCGCACCGTGTCTTGCGTATCGCATTGTATACATTGTGTGTGTCTTACTTGGATGAAAATATAATCTAACGATTATTATTATTATTGATATCGCAGCTCAAGTCGATTCGGTATGCGTGCAAAATTAACGACAGCACACATATCACAATACTACTTATCACAACAATTGAAAAGGGTTGCTGACACTTTTGGACCACAGCCTTCACTATTTAGCCAATGCGTAGTAACCATCAGAGGCTTCACTTTTCAATTCATTATGAGAAATATGCATTGGCGAAGAAAAATCTAGGAAAGGGACTGAACGTAGGCTACGTACGGTACGTCTAAATTGGAGTTTCTTATCGGCTAGTGCACCATGCATGTTCACTAGGGCTCTTCAAAAATGACTTTTTTCTCAAATAGCACTGGCTACTTGATAAAACTGTTAGGTTACCTAATTTAAGCCTACATAGCAAATTTGGTTCAATTCCAACCAGTAGCCGCATTGCTACAGGGAAGAAAGTTTCTATCTATTATATAAAAATAAATAACAAAAAATTTGAAAATTTTATGTTCACCCCATGAAAGTGTTGAGCTGTCTTCAAAGACGATGCAAATCGACTCAATTCTAGAGTTATGTGTGTTTTTCGTTGATAATTTTCGGATTATCGACCGATCAAGGATAATCCGAGGATTATTATCGAAAAACTCACATAACTCCGCTTTTACTGGTCGGAATTGAGTCAAATTTGTTTTGCATCGTCTTTGAAGACAGCTCAACACCATGGGGTGAACGGAAAATTTTCAAATTTTTTGTTATTTATTTTAATATAATAAATAGAAACTTTCTTCTCCTGTAGCAATGCGGCTACTGGTTGGAATTGAACCAAATTTGGTGTGTAGGCTTAAATTAGGTAACCTAACAATTTTATCAAGTAGCCAGTGCGATTTGAGAAAAAAAGTCATTTTTGAAGAGCCCTAATGTTCACTTGTTCATTGGTGAAACTATGTGCGCTTATTGGACCATGTGACAAAGTCCATCAGAGATTGATTCAGGGCGAAGATGATAAAGTTAGCTGATCCGGGAGAATGCTAATCATGTGAATAAAAAGTGCTAATCGGGACGCATTTTAGGCGAAGATATTAAAGTTAGATGATCCGGAATAATGCTAATCGTGTGATTAACTACTGACTAATCGCGATACATGAAGTTGGAAAAGGTTACGCGCGATGGTTAGTCGAGGTGTCCCGAGTTTTCAATCAAGTGGCGTTATCCGTTGCATCATAATGCGAAAACGCGTTATAGGCTATCAGTTCTCAATTTGTTGAATGAAGCAGCAGCCTGCTGAAAACGATACTCCCACTGCAATAGCTAGGATTATCATCATCGCGAAATGAGAGTCGTGTTCAATTCGTTCGGTACAGCTAAGAAACGGATTATAGAATATTGATATCGCTCTGTAATGGCGGGTACATAATTTGTTGATTGTTTAGTGATGCCATTACCTAGAAGGGAATCGGCACGGTCATTATCGGAAATATTCGTGCGTAAGAATGGTACGCAGTGTACGCAGTTTTCATCGATAACTAGTTATCTATTGGTTGTTTCGCTTTGTTAAATCATGAGATTAACACTAACTTTATGCGCAGCGATCAACCGGTTTCCTTAATCCTGGGTTGATAAATCCCGACGAACGGGATAATCGACTTTATTGCTAATCCAACTTTATTATCTCCGTCCTTACATTGCAAAAAATGCACACTGCATCGCGCGTGAAAGCTATACATGATTTCAACCTCTTGGATATCGCGGTACCCCCTGAAAGTAAGAATAGCGCGAAACCCCAGCGTGCGGGACCTACGTGATATGACTTTTCATTCCCGAATATTAGCGGTGGTGAATCACTTGCGGCCAAGCCTCGAATATTAGCGTAAGCAACGTAAGAAAGTATAGACAACTAATTATGCGACATCTTAAATAAACACCAATTGATTGTTTGCCGACGATTTATATAGCGATGGAAAAAGCTTATCAGAGAATAGATGATTGCAAATGATTGTTAAATGATTGTTAAACATACAAAACGATATCGCCAACTCAGCCTACTTGCCAATTCCTCGTATCAGTAATTAAATGAAAAAACAAGTAACATATATGATCCAGACGATGACACCAACGACAATTCCAATGATGTTCATAATTCTCGCGTGGTCTGCTTTTTTCTTTGCCCAGCGAGGTTCGGAATGTTTCACGGAACTTGCCTGTAACATGTCAAATCAAATTAGAAATTAGTAGTGATTGTGTGACATGAGCAATTAGCAATGTTGGAGTCGAATGAAACGAAAGAAAACTTAGCAAAGCAGGGAATTTCGTTTAAAATCGTGTTTAAATGTGTGTGTGTCTGTGTGGTGATTAAGACTTGCAAAAACTACCAATCTCGATAATTGACGGTCAATTCACTACTGTTTCTTTAAGTAGTCCTCGTTATATTTCCAGTCAGGGATTAGGAAAAGGAAGTAGTTCTAGTTATAGCAATAGATGCAGATCTTTAAAATGACTCTTTCTAGTTTTAGTTTTAGTGGAGCATTTGAAAAATGACCAATTTCCAAACTACTATGGTAAATACTCGTCGTGGCTTGGTGTGAATTGAGATAAAGGTGTTCTGTTGTGTGATGTTCCTGCAGCCATTGCTAGCTCAAACCCATCACTGCCAACAGTTGCGAAGACATGGGGTTTGATTTGGGGGTAGGAACCCCTCCATTTCAAATTTGCAGTGATGTGGAAATCCTAAACAAACCGATAAATTAGTAATTACTGATTCTCTTCCGAATTGAATCTAATTAGTTGTGTCTTATAGTTAGTTAGCAGTCGATTTGTAAAGGTAGGCTATAGCTATTTCTAGTTGTAGTTGTAGGTCAAGGTTCGCCAACTCAGAACGAGTGGCAGGCCCCATTTCAAATTTCTTAAAGGCGGCGGTCCGCAAGAATTCAATATCGTGATAAAATAAACCACACAGTGTAACAATCACGTTTTCAAAACTTTACGTTAGTACAACGCTATGCTATTTAACATGGGCGACGAGCATAGTTACCACAAAAGAAGTATATTTATTTGGGAAATAAGAAATTATCATTGTTATCACTTTGACAACACTTTTTAGCGACCTAAGAATCGATCTTAGGTTTAGCTATTAGACACGGCATTCGCCGGAAAACTATCTCCCCATAAAGCTTGATCTTGTGGAGAAAGCCTAAGGCCGTGTCTAAGCCTATGCGTAATGGCGGTGTGCGCGCAATTGCACGTCGAGTCAAAAAGCCCGTTCATACCAGCTAATTATTCCTTCATGAAATATGCTATTACTAGGGATGATGTGAACGCGAGGTTCACGTTCGCGTTCTGTGTGTGAACCTCTGAAATTTAGAGGTTCACGTTCACAAACGAACCTTGGTAGGTTCTGCACTGTGAACCTTTTCGTACAATTTTCGCGTCATTATAACATCTTTGGCTGAAATTCGTTGCATTTCAACTACAGACCACTCTGTGCATGGCGCTTGCAGCATAAAAAAATCAACACTAAATGAGCATGTACCGCTACCTTGCCGGTCTCAACGATTTTACACGCGTTGTTACAAAAGTTTACTCGAAATATTCAGCTTTACTTTTGTGAATATTTAGTGACTCTCTGCTGTGAGCTTGACCCGCAATCATACAACATCAAAAACGAAATACACATACCTCTAGGTAGTCAACGAATGATGCTTCTTCAACAACCAGTCAACGAAATTGATATAAATAATACATGCTTGTTTAATGTAAGAAATCGAATCCGTGCGATTGGGGTGTTGGCTACTGTACAACTTGTTTATGGGATAATATCGGTAGCTACTATAGAAACCCGTTTTACACTCTGTTCAATATCTATGTAGCAATTTCAGACGGCGAATACATTGTCCGATCTGGCCTAGACCGTTACGGCGTAAGCTTTTATTCCCTTGCAAGTCCCCGTCGAAATTGTTGGCAAAGCGACGGATGATATTGATTTTATGGAATAAATATAGCATATATGATTGCTCCAGTTGATACATTTGGCTAAGTCACCATGTATTTCAGCATTGTGGCTTAATATGACCTGAGTCGTCGCTATAGGTATTGTGTAGGCGTACATTATATGATTTCACTAAAATGTAGGGCTGGGATTAGCAATATGACGTCACGTGACGTCATAAGGTTCACGTTCGTGTTCACACAGAACCTTTCAAAAAGGTTCGCGTTCACACGAACCTGAACCTTTCAGGGGTTCACACCATCCCTAGCTATTACCATAGCCGAGGCCGTATCAGCTAGTGAGGAATAAGTGACGTTGGACACAGGATAATAGTATATATTCAACAACAAAAAAAATTAAATTGAAATCAATTTCAGCAGTTTAAAATTATTACGAAGTGTGGCGATCCGCAAATAGGCAATAATTACTTTCATCTGATTAGTTCCGTTGCGCAGTACATTGTCGCCTGATCGTTACCGTGTCATTCTATGTTGGTTAAAGCCACTTTGGATACCTTTACCTCGATATATAGCTTTAGTTAGTGACGACAACGCAACAGTCAGTTTACGACATAACTGTTCTTCCGAAATCTCAAATCAGGTCGCGGGCCGTAAAAATATGATCGCGCGGCCCGTGTGTTGCCTTGGTGACCTCTGTTTTAGCTGCTATAGTTTTGAAAAGTGAGTAGTTCTAGTTCTGGTTGTAGTTGCGCACTTTGAAAATCCAGAATTTTGTACAAATCTGGCTTGATTCCCTGGTCATGTGATAATTGTAATAAGTAGGGCGATTTTTTTACCAAAATAACGGAAGATTTTGACTTGAAAAAAAAATCCCACAAAATCTTAGAATTGTACTACTTATTTTCATTTCTAGTTGGAACTGTCTGTCATTACGAAGTAGTTAGGCCTGAGATAACTTTTGTGGCTTAAAAACTGACAATTTGTTACATCAACAACTTTATTTCAACTAAATCTGGACCTATGAAGAATTCCAGTAGTTACATCACGCACTATGGGAGAACTATGTGAAATTTGTTGTAGTACAACGAAAGATACTTTCCTACATTCTCGGGTGGAAAGGGTCTGTCCTTACTAAGTAGCTTGCCAAGAATCGAGAAAGAACGTTCACGAATAGCAGTTGTTGGCTGGCACCAACACTGAAGTTGTGTGTACAGTACACGGCTGGTGACACACCGTGTTGCTTCATTCTGACAATTTTGTCTACATCACAATTTTTCATCATGCTCTTGTTGATGTCCAAGCAGAATTGCTTCAGTTACGATATTGCGGTACGTTGAGCATAACACTATATCCACCTATTTGTTTCATTTGGCCGATAAATTGGCCTACAAGCTGTAAAATAACAATGATAAGTACACCCACAGTGCAAGCATCTACGATACAAACGAAATGCATGTTGCAAAAACATTTTGACTTTGTAAACAATTTTGACCTTTCTTGACCTAACTCTACAAAATTCTGAATTTTTTTGACATGTCAAAAAAATCAACCTAGTAATAAGGTATTACCAGCCATAGTTTCCCCTTTTGCCTCGTACAAATATTGCTTTACTTATAACTCGCTACTTCTATTTGTACTAACGACACTATGTTTACTTCTATTCAAGTATCAACCATGACTACTTTGCCCACCACTGCCTGTAAACTATATAAGAAAAATATCAATATTCTCATTATAGCATCAGTCACAGATTATAGTTCTCTGACCCGCTACTACCGATATGTCTTTCAAAGTGTGATATCAAATAGATATTATCAGCGAACCTATCTACGCCATCGTCGGTCACCGAAGTAATATATAGGCATGTCGGAATACGATGAGTGTCAGTGGCTGCAGCAAAGTGTCGTAATTACAACTTGTTGAAACGGTCTATTAGATTTGGGATGAGATTATGGCCACTATGGCCTCTAATGCGCACTCAGTATCGTTCAACTGGTTGGCGAATCTATGACGCTATGAACGATTAACGGGGATTTCAGAGCCTTGGATTTAAGTATCACTTGCGATTGCATCGGGATAAAATCACTCAGTTAACTTTGCTACTGTTAGGGAATATATGGAAGCTCAGAATATCGCTATCACCAGAGGATTGGTCACTCCTGGCCAACGAGATCTTAGCTCATGCCACGCCATTTGACAATACATACAACTCCCACTTTTCCTTGATATGGATTGTTTTTTGTTTTCATGAAAGTTGATCCCGTGGGTTAAAAATCAATGAAGAAAGACGATATACGCACACCAGTGGGGCGGTAATAAGCCTGAATTTTGCAATGGAAAGCAAAGCCATGACTAGATGCTCGTAAGTAGATAATATCAGTGAGACATATCGAAGCAAATCTGATAAATCTCAATAGAAAGCATCGGACATGCTGAGAATATTTAAGAGAAATTTGGTTGATGTTTGATTGGCTATTTACTTCCAGTTGTATTCTTTGTGTCAAGTTTCAAATTTAAATTTCCAATTACTTCTCAGTAATCCTTACAAAGTCGAATTTACTAACATCTATCCAAACGCGAAACGTTGAATTATGAAGGATCCAATAGACCGGTAACTGAACAATGAACATTCGCACCAACCCTATACGATAAACTGGATAACGCATGTTACAGCGTTAATTCAATATAGCGACATTGGGTCGGCGCGAAGAGACATTTTAAAAGAGAAGAGCGATCGCCATACTTCACAACTTATATTTTGCAATCATCTATGTTAATTTAATAACATTAACTAGTTAACTAGTTCTGCAAATATATCAGCCATATCGATAATGAACAATTGCACGGGCGGATTCATTCACAACACAAAGGTAGAGGCTGACTTCGGATGTGTAACTACTAACTACCATCAACACGTTATCTAATGGCTGTCGGATTTTGTTTATGTTGGAAAATCAGAACCATTTATCTACTTCACCTCACTAGAAGCGATAACGGCCAATACGCCGATCGCGAAGCAGCAGAAAAGCATCGTGAAGATGGATAAGCAAAAGTAGTTGGGTACTAGTAGTTCGTCCTCCTGGAATGAAATGAGAAATAATTATTAATACAAAGGAAAACTCGAATCGATATTAGTCATGGCCTGGCACAATAATCACTTCAGCATAGTTGATTCTACCATGATTTGAAACAACTTAGTCATAAGGGAAATAAATATAATACCAGCGACCTGACGGCAGACAAACCAAATCGTTAAACTATCAGGTATTGGCATGTTATAGATCAGGGGCGGACAACTTCTCCAGTCGGCGGGCCGGATATAGAAAAATTAAGTACCTGGCGGGCTGGATTGCTTAATCGATACATTTTTCTCCAATTTATCCACATATACAAGGTGTAACTGTAAATCGTATTTAATGAATGTATTTTAACGACAGCAATGTCACTTCAAAGCCATTTCTCGCCGATAATGACGAAGAGAATGTGGATTGAGAACAACATTGTCATACAGGCGCCGCCATGTCTGCTTATCTCTGATCAATGAACACACGTTGCAATCACTAATTAAGATTTCAAGGCGTTCGATAAGCCCGGTACCCTAAATTTACCAAGATATCAATTAATTAGGGATGAGTAGGTGACGAGATAGCGTCGTTGTTCAGCTGTGTAGTGTCGCTGTTCAACTATGTGACCTATTTTATCTCGATATTGAATTCATGCGGACCGCGGCTTCTATGACATTTGGAAAGTGGCCAGCAACCCCTTTTGAGTAGGCATGAGAGGTGTCTTACTAAAGCCTAGAAGTATGCCGTGCTACAAGTCGGCGGCTACGGAAACAAAAATAAGAAATGCCAGCCGGGTGTAAATGACCATTGTAGTCGACAAACACCATGATTACAAGAAACGATATTAGGGTTGAGTATATCGTAAATGCCGATAATGCGAGTCTTAATTCTCGCTTCGACGAACTTACGCGTAAGCTCCACTCTCGCACGCTGCGCAGTGCGCATACATGTATATAATAGCATACAGTCACTAAATATTGACGTAGTAAGCAAGTAGCGGGGAATCTCGGCAGATTGTAGCCGCGGGCCACATCATCATATAAGACGCAAAACTGTTTGCGGCCGGACAAAATCACTTCGCGGGCCGTATGTTGCCCGCCCCTGTTGTAGATCGTAGAGTGGGCTCATATCTCTCTATATAGATTAGCGTTAGGAACTCGTGGCACAAGTTGGGGTAACCGAGATTCAATGGTAATATACACATTATACACTACGAGCGAAATTGGGGGCAAAACGAGTCAAATATGTAAATACTTATCTCGATATACACGAGGTGTTAAGGTGCGAGAATACATAGGTTGTGATACGCTCTAAAGCCAGGGGCGCCCAATCTTTTATTTATTTACGACCGCATTTACTTTCATAGAATACGGCCGCGGGCCAACGGACAATCATACAGGACCCCCTTAGCGACAATTATCACTTTTAAATTGATTACTTGGGACTTCGCATCGGCGCCATCTCTTGTGACGCTAAAACATTTTACAAAATTTGGACTTACGAAGTACTCAAATACTTAACTTGGTGAAAAACTGGTTAATATACCCATTTTCGAGCAATGCATTTTCAGCCTTTCAATTTTGTCCGCGTTGTATTGGAAAGGGATGCAGTCAAATCAAAGCAACATGCATATGAGAAAATCCACACCTATACGAATCAGCTGAAATATTCCATCGATAATCCGAGGATAAGGTGAATTCTGACTATTTACACCAGCCGAATCCCCGATATAAGGACTGATATTATGTTCTACGAATAAGAATGATTGGTGAAGCAAACTACAGTATACATGCTACTGTACTTGTTTTCAGCAAGACTGTTTCAACAACAGTGTTACTGACGATATATTGCCGAGCTCAGTATAATCCAGTGATGTCCTGTTTGAAGACTATAGGTGTATTTATCACATTTCCACCATAGCGAGGGGTGTAAATCAGGCAAATGGCACTTCCTGGTACACCTTTCTGATGGGTGAGAATTAGTCTACAACTGCTACAATTCGGCAGATTCGGAATCAAAACCAAGGAATATTGGCCCACTGCTCATGAGGTCTAGTTTCTATATTGTCAGTGTGCAACAGTTTTCTGGTCGCGGCTAGTGTGAATATTTTCCGGGATTAATGATTGAAGTTGTTCAATGGTATTGGAAATTGCATATATTACTATAATTTCTTTTCCTGTACCAGCTAGGGTTGTAACCAAGTCAGAAGGCTCCGAGTCACAAGTCAATCTCAGTTTTATAGTTTTGACTCGAGTCAAATTGAGTCATTTTCAATTCACCACCGAGTCAAATCCGAGTCAAAGTCACCGAGCAGAGGGTCGAGTTCGAGTCATGGTATTATGACTCGAGTCGAGTCCAAGTCATTGTGTTGACTGCCCAGTTTCTGGTTAAAGGCTTGTTTTACCACATTATATAACTCTGTTTGGTGATATCGAATGGTTCACATTTATAATATTATAATTTTCGTCATTTTTAGCAGTTTCTGGACGCATTTTCAAGTACCAGTACCAATATACGAAATCCCAATAGTGTGATTACCTAACTATTCCTCGAAATTACAATGAAACGCCGGTCTTGGCCTTCTGAGTCTCGAGTCATATGACTTGGTTCGAGTCATGCGCAATGAACCAGTCCAAGTCAAGTCAATACGCAAATTGACTCGAGTCGAGTCATTTCCGAAAAGCGCTTGGAGGAAATAATAAATTCCAAGTCTTAGGCATACACAATAACGCACTGTCCAATTTCATTCTTAAATCAAAATGGCTCTCACGAAAACCTGACTCACGAATTATTGTGAGCATGGGACGTGACTTGAAGCGCTTTTGGCGCAATATAATTTAGAGGCGAACGTGTATTTGCTTGTCTAACCTTGAGAACATAAGTGTTTGGAACAGGTGGCAAATGTAATAAGAAACTTTAACATTTAGTAATTATTTGGGACCCACCTGAAATAGCTTCGCGATCCACTGGTGACAAACACTAAGCTGAATATTTCGAGCAAACTTTTCAAACTAAGTAAACTAAATTTTTAAAAAGGCGAGGTCCATGCTTGTTTAGTGCTGGATTTCCTTTCACGCTGCCATCACCATGCAAGGAATGGCCCGAAGCTTAAATCGAAAGAATTCCAGCCGAATATGTTGTAATGGCGTTATTAATTGTAATCTATGAAAAAGGTTAACAGTGGAAAACCTACCAAGGTTCGTTGCGACCGGGAACCTCCAGATTTCGGAGACTCGCACACCGAACGGTAACGTGGACTTCGCGTTCACACCACTCTACCGCTGAATATATCTCCATAGGTTGGTGTATTTCACTCATCCGTACCATTAGAAGGGCATGAAAGCATAATCTGGGGCCTGAAAGTGCTATTGACACGAGTTACAATCTAGGCTAGCCTGAAAATCTGAGAAATATACGATTTCCGATTTACAGTTTATCATTTATCTGGGGCCAATGGAATTGAGGTAAAAATGTTTGGTTAATGGCCGTGGATGTTACCTCACCCTGCCTTGCGGGTCTTGCTGGATCATCGGCGAGTCGCTTACGTCGCAGTGTATAGGTTCTGGTGTTTGGTTCCCCGGTACGAGCACGGAATATGACGAATATTCCAATGTCTGTTTCTGCATGACGTCTCGATCATTCTCTTCGCATGACATTGCATCCATGCTTATAACTTAACTCTGTAATAATTCTGTTGGTGTTCACTTGGAAACATCACGCAAAGTTTAGTTGGGATCTTAGGTTTATGGATTGAGTAAGAGTATTTCCTAAAGTTAAAGTAGGTCGGCACCAGGCGAAGACTAGACGGTCTGACCAAGGCCATGTGTAGAATATGACTGTAAGCAGATCGTATTGAATTTGGCCGACGACCATGGGAGTTCTAGCTAGAGCCCGACCGATTATGATCGGTCCGATATTATCGATTCGATATCACAATTTGATAAAAATATCGGTATCTGCCATGAGAAGTAAATAAATATCGGGAATTTTTGGGACGTCACAACGTAATTAAACTTCATAATACAATGAGAATTACCGATTTACAACTGAAATAAATTTGGTATTTTAGGCCTATATTTGATCTGAATAACTGAATAACGTGACGCAGAAGTAGTCTAAACTTATATTTATAACCCCTTGACGGCCTTGAGTAATTAGTGCAAGTGCGCAAAATCTACTTGAATGCTCATAAAAAGGATACGTAATTTGCTGCTGAACACCTCTGCTTAGAGGAGTCCAGTTGCAGCCTTTTTGGTTCATGTCCAAATTGTCCAAGCACAGCAATGGGGTTAAAGCTGTTCAAATAAATGTTCTTAAAGTTTTGGACATTCTCCACTTTAGGTATATGCCTTACCTTTTAAATATCGTGTGACTTCATCGGGGATATCGGTGAAGGTACTAGTTATCGATTTAATCGGTATCGGTACGAACAGCGAATATCGGTCGGGTCTAGAGTTCTAGCAATTCCAGAAACACTTTACTCCGTATTGGAGGCTTTATTCAAGCTGTTCTATACGATTCATTCCGCTTGCAGCGTACAATTAATCCAATGGACAAAAGTTGATTCATAACCCGGTTTGCGCTCAGAGATATTCCGACGATGCGTTTCCTATATTATATTTCTGTATGATTCCATTGTAGATATGCATTGAAATGCGAAACCTATGTCGCGCGAAGGAATTCCAGTATAGTATCAAGATTTCACACTAGCTCCCGCTGTTAAACTGCTGCCTGTCATCGTGAATATGGCAGCTGTTTTCTGCAACACTATATTTGACCTTCGTGTATATATTTATTTTGTCTGACGTGCGCGCTACTATTTACGCAGCCTCGGGCTATACCCGGCATTGCTGATCAGACATGGGGTGATTACTTCATGAATGTAATCGATTGCGATTACGATTACTTCGGAATCACGCGATTACGATTACGATTACGATTACAGCAAAGTAGGAAGTAGTCGATTACGATTACGATTACATTGGAAAAGTAATCACGATTACTCACGATTACATTTATTTTGCATCTTAGTAGTTATATTGGAAGACAATACATGGATTGCGCTGAAAAGGGCTAATGAGATAACATCTTTCTTTAAAACAGATGCGACATTTGCTTGTTGCGTCATAATGTACATATTGCCCATTTTATAGAGGACGATTTATCGCACCCAATGATTTGCATTCTTGCCAGGTCCATAACTGCTGCACCCCAAATTCCCCAATAGGGTGGGGAGCGTGCTCGGAGGGGACTCAAAAGTATTTCGTGAACAAACATAAATTATAGAGTATTCTCGACAGATTTCATTAACTTGAAAATTCTCTTTGAGCTTTGCCATTTAAATGTCTCTACATAGCTTGATTTCGAAATGCATACGTCTCCCCTCAAGAAATAAAGGATGAAAAATTCATAGTAATAGGCATTTTGGTGCCAGTCAATACCGCGCTCCGACACACCAAAAGACATATGCAGTTTCGGCCAACATGTGACTCTATGAAGTGTGCTATCAAAGAAAGACGTTGGCCGAAACTTGGCGTATGTGTCCATTGTCAATAGCCGCGCTTGGTGGGCGTGACTAACAGTCCGGTCCTTCCAATCTGCGCCCACGACGCAAATGCCACGCAGGCACCCGCAGAGCATTAGACATGGCAATTTGTGTGTGCGTCTCACGTAAGTTTTTCTTCTAGTCTGCTAAGTTTGGGCCACTACAATATCTTTTGACTATATAACAGACCGGAGGTCACGAATTAACAACATGTACTACTGTAATTATTTCAAGATACCAGATGTTATAATTATGGATTACGCGCCCCCTGCTCTTCAGGTAAGTCTGACCATCGGGGGCTGAGATAGGATTAAAAAATTCAATATAATGCAATTACCAATGTTATTGACGAAATTAAATCTTCAAGTTGAAAATTGACTACCCTTTGGGAGCCCACGACCAACGTTTGGAGTGGAGGACGATTTAGCTGTTTTGATCCTGATTCTAGTTACAACCCACGCTAACATGGTATATAAGCCGATGGCTATGGCGGCAGGTCCAAATCTTCAGTAAAGAATTATGAAATAGCAATTGGCGCCAGTTTTGAGTAGAATAATATAAGAATAAGAGAAGGTGAAAATAAAGTTCTACCTCCAACTTAATACAGATAATGTAATGCAAGCTGCCATTACGAGAAACGGCAAAAACGGCGCGGTTATAATATATATCAGCAGCTGTTGATTTCTAATGCTTCGTTGCGGAAACCGTAATATTTTATTTGACGAGTACAAAATTTCAAACCTTTGTCTGGTGTACGTTGGTACCAGCACATAGGCCTACTGCTCGTCAAGCAGCAACGGTCAAATTGCGTTTAACTAAGCATAACCAAACATCAATACAAAAGTTGCTAAGTTGCTAAGTTGCTATTTTAAACTAGGCAGAGAGGTGGTTAATTATCCTGCAGCGAGGTAGTGGCGTCTGAAATGTATTGATAACCCGATCCCTACTGAATGGTGGGTGTTTTACAATCACACTAATGTACGTACATCGAATATATCTATTTACTATAAGTGTGGAATGTGGATACTTCCTACGCAAAGACGAGCAAAGCTAATAGGCTACTTCTGACGTAATAATGAGCAATGGCATTTGAAAATCAGACGTTTGTGACTCAATACTGGGTATAATATCTCTTGCTTGTTAACGAATGTTCAGTTTATGTCACAGTCGTCGTACAAATAAAAAGTAATCGTTCTTTCACAAAGAAATCGATTAAATATGCGAAGTAGTCGATTACGATTACGATTACTTCGGAATTTTTTCGAATGTAATCGATTGCGATTACGATTACTTGAAAATGCTGTAATCGTCGTAATCGATTACGATTACTAATCGCGATTACCCCATGTCTGTTGCTGATACACCAATCGGTTTCTATCGATGTTATTTTTCAATCGGTCTTGTTGAGTCATTATTCCCGATTCAGTTTTGGATACGCCTCAATTAACGTGGCGGTAACCCTACTACATTGTTGGTAATGGAGAGTGCCTTGTGATATAGGCTTGCCCGCAAATGTGTTAATTACGCTGAGACCTCAAAATATAACAAACATATTATTTTAAAATATTGATACTGTGTAATAATCATAAATTTCCTAGAACAGAGATATGCGTATCTGAAATGCTGCAATCCGAATCCATCCTCTTCCGGCTGGTAATTTGAAATTCCTAGAAAATCTGAATGATATCTAAATTCCAGCTACTGTTACGCAGGCCTAACGCGTTGGAAAATCCTGCTGAAATACGATTTATAAATCAAATTGAAAACCCATATCGAACCTGGACACGATAAGAAGCTGTGAACTCCTAGTTCGGGTCGTGACGACCTCTGGTCCAGAGTCTCGAGAACCCGGCCAAAGTCCGAAATGAGCATAAATAACAGCCTGGACGGCTTCAGCATATCTCGCCTGGTATTTTATTGACTTTATTTATAATAAACTTACTGTTCAGTATTCTTTGTTCATATTCGAGTTACTCTTTTCCGTGCCCGTTTACTAGTGTGCAGTACAACGCATTGATGACGGAGTGCTCAGTTTTTATAAAATCTTAAAATGCGAGTCTGATCTGTGAAATATGTTTCTTCATATCCAAGCATGGAGGATTCAGTATATAATATCTATGTATAGTTTACCTGATACTGGTTCGATGCACTTCATTCGAGGATTCGAGCTCCTCGATGTCATCATCACTAAAGCGTGACAATTCATGATCAAGACAAATCGGCGAGGAAGTCGAAGGAATGAGATAAACCGGTATGCTGATTCAAAGTAATGATTCAAAGTCATTGCACTTTACTAAAGCTATTTGAAATAGAGTTTCAGTCGCCTTGCAGAATTTAGGAACGAATATAGAGCAGTGCTTTTCAACCTTTTTGAGCTCAATTCGCACTTTATTTGTAAAATAAATTTCGTTCGCACAAACCATTCGAAAATTGTTATACAAAAAGAAGGTAAAGATACTTAACAACATTTTGTTCAGATGTGCAACAAATTGGCTACTATGCAGCTTAAGTTATCTAATGTCTCATTAAAAAGGCAACTTGTTCCGTCGTTTTGCTTTCAATTATTTCACTAAAACCCTTCTCGGCCAAACAATGTTGTTGCGAATTTGTGGAAGAACGTCTACTAGTGCTTAGATGGCCAGGTCTTAAAATCTGTTTCTGCACTCCCATCTAAAATACAGCGTAGTTTTGCGAGTGAAAAATGCTTGCTGTCAGAAATCGTTTTTGAGAGCTGGCACAAAGGTCCCGGCGGCTCCAGTTTGTCGAACGGATGAAAAAGCAACATATTTGTGTTGGCGCTTTTGACTTATGTCTCGGAACATGAGCTGCAAAACGAACAAGGAGAGTAGGCACATTAGAGCTCGCTACCTATATGATACGTGGCTTCAACTTCTGTCTCGCGAGTTTATGAGAAGGCGAGCAACTAAACTCATGATACTGTGTGTTCTACGCTTTAGCTCAATCTAACTTGAGAATTTATAACAGTTTAAAACGGTAAAGCAGCTTTTAGACTACCACCAATATCTGAGTTTTTGTGGCATCTCGCGACATGAAAAGGAATTTGTTTTTAATATTACATTTGTATGCTACGATTTTACGGGCATGTATGACATACAGAACGCGCACACCACAATTCTACCCAACACAGCTCTACAAAAGCGAAGCACGCGATTTCAAATTAGGGCGAATTAAATTCCTCTTCGTATAGCAGTTCGCCGTTGTTGTATAACTGTCAACTCAGATTGCAAGAACGAGACTATTCCGTGCCGACAACGGAGCATATCCAATCCATCTCTAAGGGTTTGGCCATCCAGCATCGGTAATTTTTAGACCAAGGTTTGGTCGCAGCTTATGTTTCTGACACCGCATTTGATCAGCGGTTTGTTCGCCAATACTTTAGGTCTTCATGTGCCCCGACGCAGAAGGGGTTGACCTGGAAATGATCGAATGCGTCTCATAGGTCCGAACTCGCTCGTTGCACACTCCTACACTAGTTCATCTCAACTGTCTTCTCCCATGTTTTCCAGAAGAAAAAAAACAGTCGGACAAATCTTATCATGAATTCTCATGATAAAGCCATACTTTCTGCGTCTCGCTTATTGGCTACGGTACCCAACACAGTGACCTTGGATATGTAAAAACTATCGCAGGATTTTTTGCAATAAATTCAATAACTATCACATACACATATTAACACATAGCTCTATGGCACCGTGTCGACCTAAAATTATATCCTTTGCGGTCCATACTTAAATAACCCTTGAAAGGGTAAAAATTTGCGTACAGTAACTTGCAAATGTGAGTCTGTAATGATGGTATTTACTACTATCCTCGTGCCTCGCGCTAATCGAACAGTTATTACGAAAATAATATGGTGATTGTTTAGCGAAAAAAAGCAGAAAGTCAATTTGACGTCATTTTTCGAGCCTATCGCAGGCTCAGACGGGCTGATATACTGTATGTCTGCCACTACACCAGCTTCCAAACCAGGTTTTTGGTTACGTGATAATTAAAGTCCGAAAATATTAATTTACTACCGCTTGTTAGAGCTACGATTAGTGGTCGTCGTATCAAGTTTTTACAATTGCGTTGCAACTACAAAAGTTACACTGACCTTAAATTTCGTATTAGGTTTATTTATATTATTCCCCATCAGAAAAATTAACAATTAATCACGATTTTCATTCTCACCATTCGCTCCACCTTCGTCATTCGCACTGCAATTTTTTTCATTCGCCCTGGTACGAACCGTCACACAGGTGGTAAAGCACTCATATAGAGTACTGTTCGTACGAACAAAAAGGCGTTGTATCGCTCACTCATACGTAGAGCTGCTAAACTATACGGAAGTAACTCTTTAGCTAATAACTTCCCTAAATTTTCGAAGACACCCCTACATCAACTCTACCGGTTTATCTGATCACATGGGCTGAGAAAGGATAGATATTTGATGGCAATATGTGAGACTATAGTATGATTAATGACGAAATTCACTCTCATGACTATAAAAAAATTTGCGCTTCGTGCGACTAGAAAACGAATCCATGTGGCTATTCATAAAATGACTATTACTCACGATTTCGCTGCGCAGAGTAAGCCAATATGAGTAAATAGATTAGTCCGTAGTTCCTCGACAATGGACATGGACAGTTTAACGCGGATATTGGCCTCCAGATAGTTCATTACGACTATGCACTGTATTGTAATGCGGCCGTAGGATACATAATAAATTGGAATGCGGTCGTAGTTGGCCAGGGCACACCTGCTTTAGTTGCTGAAGAGTGTTGTCAGGTACAGAGGTGGTCAGTAACGAAGTATTTCTACTTTTTCGAAGTACTCAAGTAGTTTTCCTCTACTTCTGGTACTTACTCAAGTAGATCTGATTTTCACTACTTCTACTTCGAAATATTTTGTGATATACTTACTTACTTTTCGCTATTTTCAGTTTGTCAAGTAGAAGTAGTATAATGCTCCGATCAGGAAGACAGCCTGAGGAATTTCGGGGCTGTTTTCACGGAGTATCAACATTTAGTTTTCATAAAAGTTTAGTAAAGCCCAGAATTTTCGTCGCGCTTCGCGCTCAGTAGATACGGAGTAACCAGTATGATTTCACGAAAGTATCGGTTAATATAATTTAAGTAGCTCGTTGGCGTTCACACCGCATTGTCGCCCTTCGTCCATATGAAGTATTTCATCATAGTATATATGGCTCATCATAACGTTTGAAACTGATCTTCAGCATCTACTTATCATATCGTAATCTAACAGTCCATGGCGTGTCCTAATCTGTAAAAGGGGACTGTGAGACTTTTTGTAGTTTTAGAGCTGTTTTAGCATACCACCTTTGAAACTTTCTGGACTAAAGACATGAAATACATTTTCCGCATTTAGAAGTAGTATTTATATGTCATTTTCCATTCCCATCATCATATACTTTGAGTTCTAATTGATATCAGTTCTTTGGTCTGGATAACATACATGTTGAAGTATAAAAGCAAATATAGTAATACCTTTAATTTCCAGAAATAAAGCTAAACAATATGGCATTTTTACGATCCCCCATATTTTTTATTAACGTTTACTAATCTCGCAAAGTGTTTACACCGTATCCTATACAACTTCTCCGTATTGCTCTTCGACTAAACTACGGGCCTTATAATATGTGGGAGTGCCCAATACTATGATATTTTCTAAAACGTGCTGCTCGAGTAAACATAGGATTAGTATCGCATTTCCATATCAATACTATCATTTTAATTCCATGATCCGGACGAATGGTTATGCTGTCGAAAATTGGATACCTCCAGGTATGCATCAATATGAATCAAGCTCGGCACTTTTCACATAGCTCAATTTGCAGCTTTTGACAATCCATGCGAACGTCTTACGATCGTTTTCACAACTACTTGCTTACTTGAGTAGATTGAAAGTCAGGAAATTCTACTTCTACTTCAAGTAGTTTTGGATTGCTTACGGAAGAAGTACTTCTACTCGTACTTGAGTAGATTTTCTCGTCGCTACTTCTACTTCTACTTGAGTAGCCTTCTTGACTACTTTGACCACCTCTGGAGGTATCGTGCGGAGCTCATAGTTCAAAATATAATGAAAGTATTGATCATGATATTTTTCGTCGGATTTGTATTTCTTCAACAAAATATTATTTCTTTTCTGGCATCTTAGCCCGTCGCCATGCTAGAGAGTACACAGCGTTGTGCTGACGTTGAGTTATCAAAACGTGGTTGTTAAACTGCGTTGTCTATTTTTATCCTGATATTGAAGTCATGCGGCCCGCGGCTTCCACGAATTTTGAAAAGTGGCCTGCGACCCGTTTTGAGTTGGCGAGCCCTGATTTAGTCCTACAACAGGGTTGGTTAAAATGAGCATCAAGTCATGTAACCATTAACGAGTGCAAGGAGCAGAGATACATCGTTATTAGACTACTTTAGTATTAGTTTGCGACAACTTCGTTTACGGTCAATTCATTTATGATATAGCAATAGACTCAGTAAAACGCGCAATCATGATATGAATGGCTGTTGTTGCAGGTCACACCTGCGTATCACGATTCACGAACTGTCCGAACATATACTTATACAAGATACATTAATTTGGTCGACACCGGTAACTTGATGACTTGAATTTGACTCGTAGATTTGCTCGAAGTCACGAGGCAATACACATTTCTGAAACGCCAAGTCAATTCATACCTCCAAAGTCACTCGAGTCATGCGATAAATTTCACTCGCGTCAAGTCGAAAGAATATCCGAGCACAAATGGATGGGAATGGTAATAATCGCAATACATTCTGACTTTTCTAATTCCCAATGTCAAGATCAGGCCTGGGCAAAGTGCGGCCCGCGAAAGATTGCTTGGAATTCATAACGTAAAACCTGCTTTTCGAATGTTGAAGCGTAGACCAAAACCAGGAAATTCGTAGACTTAGAAGCCTGTTCAGTAATATGCCGCGATTACGCTCCCTACGTAGGCCTACTTAACATGCGTAATCTAGATGGAAAATAAAGGCAATCTCGCAAAGTATGAGTAGCAATCAAAATCACAATAAATCACTCTTTCCATATAGTTTAGTTCATACCTTCTTTGTTGCTATTGTCGCCTTGCGCATTATACGGTATGTGTTTCAAATTGTTACGTGATACGTTTCCAAATCCCTAATTCGTAAAACAATCAGTCAATCAGTGCTCGCGATTACTATATGACTCATCATATAAATCGCCCATAAAGGATGAATGGGCTGGTCAAAAAAGAAAGCCGAAAGTTGAAATTCAAAGAAGGTTAGAGCACTAAATAGTTGTATACTGGAGTTGGGGGTAAACCCCAAACATGTCGCAGATATCAATGATTTTAGTTATGGCAAAAACACGAAACACTCGGTCAAGGGAGGGGGGATTTCAGACAAACCGCAAGCTTCGCTTAACATCAAGGCAATTTGAGCTGCACACTGCTCGGAAGGCAGCGACCTTTGTACTATGTCATATGCGTTTCAGTGCAGCGGTTCTCAACCCCCGGGGCGTGAAATCATCAGAAGGAACACGGAGCCGAAGTTCAATGAATTTTTTTTCGCGCTTCGCGCGATCTACTCCGATATTATGGTACTATGGTTATGGCTCTGTGTATTGTCCAACTTTGATATTTCAGAATTCTGTCTTCATCAGCCTTAACCTTACATGCCATCAAACCATCTCGTTGCTCTTTTTATTATTTTGCGATATCATGATAGGTAGGGTCGAAATTGTTCACTATCATGATGGGAATCGTGCCAAATAAAGTTTCAGAACCACCGTTTTAGTGTCTCAATAGAAGAACGGGGATAGGGGTTTAAATAGAGGTAAAATGTATCATGTGTAACATAGTTTCGAGTAATGGCGACAAATAGATTAATTAACCGCCACTTTCTTATTACTTAACATCAACACATTCACTAGGGTTGTTCAGAATTGACCGACTTTCAAAAAGTCGTGGTTTTCAGTCCGATTCCCATGCCTTATACCATAAAAACATATTCTAGCTACATTTTTTCGTAATTCATCCCTTGCATCCGTGTGCATTTTGAGCTGGAAAATTATCGGCTAAAAATGGGGGATTCCCCTAAAATTTGAGAGTCGCCATTCGGACTAGGCTAGTAAACGTCATATATAAGCTGGGTTTATGCAGCTATTGCGGTTTGGAGTGCTGCATAACCTTATTATAGAAAGTATTGCCGGTTCAGGACACCATTTTCATGTCCTACCCTTACTTAGAACTCCTCAAAACTGCCTAAGACTGATAGTCATGTTGTTGGATCACATATCCTACACTCCTCAACCCTACCTGAGATTGTCCATCAATTTCCGGGATCACCATGTGCAACAATACAACTGTGAATGTATCATTCACTCACAGCCACATTTTAAACATCACATTGTTCAAAGGAAACGAAACAATAAGGAAAAGAAATAGATCAACTTGGCAAATACTACTTAAATCAGGTGGATGAAATGGTTGCTTTAGAGAAATCGGCATATCTGTTCCCGTGATCTTCCACGGCTTGTAAGAGGCTCGTCCGCTGTTCTTTGTCATCTGTTTTTAAAGCATCAAAGTCGGTATTCAATTTTACCAAACGCTTTGCTGCGTCTTTAACTACTTCAACACTACTCACAAATTCTTGAGCAGTCACAAAATGCGGATTTGTGTGCCATTCCGAAACTGGAAGACTCAACTAATCATGTTCGGCATGTATAGCATCGAATAGAAACCATGATTCCGGTCCAATTAAAGCAACCATACTCATTGACTCGGAGACAGAGTCAGAGATTAGACTCAGAGGTAAACCTCTGCGAAATTGTTCAAGAATTGGCATTTGCAGCAATTTAGCAGCCATCGCTTCCTTCACTTTGTCAGTAATCTTTGGTTTAGCCGAGAACATTGTAGATACCACCGTTTCCTCGGTGAGATGCCAATGATGTTTTCACATCTTTTTATATGCCACATCAGCAACTGTGAAATCGCATGATGTAAAGTCTGTCATGTCATGAAGAAATTTGAGATCATTACTCTGTGCGTCACATGCAATATTAGTTTTAAGCTGGGACAGAAAACTGGGCAATATTTATTCGTACCAACTTTCTAATGAACTCTTCAGAATAGCCCATTTGCTCACTCCACATGAACATTTTTTGACAGTACAGCACTTGATTCGTCCATCCAGTGCTATAGTAGCACCAGGCTTGCGAAAACGATTATCAACATATTGGTCATCTAAAATCACCAAGGCGCCTGTTGCACAGTCTCTGTAGTCATCTCTTATCAATACTTCTTTCTGCTTTCCATTATATGGCTTAATCAGTGGAATTATTCTTGCTTTGCTTCATCAGCTTTCATCGCCAACCCGCTGCCTTCATCAAACTGAAGTGTTTTAGAGCTTCTTAATTGATCAATATCTTTCCACTTCTTGGAAGGTATTAAAATCTGTGTTTTCAGGGCCTGTGGTCGCCGATCCAAATACACACTTCAGTTCCAAATCTCCCGGATGACTAGTTCATGAATATGATGGCGACAAGACTGCAGAAAACTTTCCTGTTTATCAATTCTTCAAGTAACAGAACAATTTTTTCCATTGTTTGACGATGTTGTGTCAAACACAAGAGCTCTGACATGTTTTGTTAAATTATATAGTTCCAGCAGTTCAAATGACGGATCAGCCTGTGCTTTTCCTGTAGCACTCTCCAGAGTTCGAATGCGAAGAAGTTTGCCCTTCTCAAATGCGTTACAACTCGTAGACGATGCCAGCACTGCCAAGGCCTCAAATTGCTCTCCTAAACGACTCCCAGTGACCTTTCCATTCCAGTGCAATGTGATGTGCTTTGGTGGATCGTTTGCTATTTTTTCAACAATAGACTCAGAAATTTTAAAACGATTTGCAATGCGTCGTCGATAGGTTCCAGATCTTGAAAGATGAAAGTCATTAGGGTCACCATCGCAAGCTTTAATCAGTGCTGCAGTTATCATGGTAGCAGCATTATCGCTGACTTTCAAGCGATCGGAAACCTGGCATATGTCTTTGTCGTTGAACAGGTTTACAGGCGCTTTTAGAGTCACAAATTTAAAGCAATGACCCGATGTCGACTGCGCCACTTCAAAATCACTGCTGTGGGAAGTGTCATCTACCTGCGAAGATATAGATGAGCTCTCTGTAAATTCACCTTTGCTACTTGAAGCTGGTGCACTCTCTCGCACTCATGGTCCGTCTCTTTTGTTGCATGGTTTTCACTTTCAACACTGTATCTTTGCCACCAATCGTTGCTAATCACGGACCCCTTTGATCCTGATAAAATGTTTTGTATTCATGTTTCTTATCGCCGGAGAGAAGTGTACTTGCTTCAATTGTCGTCATCGCGTCAGGAGCTCCTCTATGCCCATAGCTTACTCAACTTGGCTTCAAAGTCACTTTGTTTTCTTGATACATATTGCTGGCCTTTAGTGACAGCCATTTGGTTTCTGTTTTCACACTGTCTCTAATCTTTCAATGGCATTGACTTGTGTGATGGTCTTTGTGGCAGCCAGGAACCAAAAACTGGTTCATTTTTTGCATATGAATGCTCTCTTAGGTGTAACACATACTGCATAACTTTCCTAAGAGTAAGCCTATATGGAATCTCTGTCCATTTTTTGAAATAAATCCTGCGTGATGAGAGCTTTTCTATATAAAATAATTAAGGAATTAAACAGAAAATCCTGCGTGACGTTGCCACCAATTTCACTCCGGAGAGTAAGCAGCTTCGATCTCGTAATGTCTTCTCAGAGGGCCCAGCTAGGAAATGCTGTGTCTGCGACCGTGATCTTCTAGTTTTCTTTGATACTATATCACTAGATGGGAATTTTCTTTTTTTTTTTTAGATATTTTGCACTAGAGCTAATCCTAGAAAAATAAATATACATCAACTCAGTCAAGCAACAAAGAATAGTTTGAAACATTTCATTTCTCTAAGGTCAAACACATACTGCACAACTTGAGCAAGAATAGTCGGATTAGATCCAGTTATTGATTCTGGAAGATAATGATTCCTAAATTGGAAATACTCCGACCAGTATATTGCTATCTTAGGAAATAACATAAAATTCAGAGCAACCGATTGGCTGTTTTCCACAGTCACTGGAAAGGACATTTACAAGCTTTGTTTTCTATCTCAGTAGACAAGAAAGAGTATCAGGTCCATTAGATCGAATAATTCAATACTGCTACAATACTATAATCACTAATCCTGCGCTAGACTCGCTAACAGCATGAGTTAAAAAGCTACCTGGTAAGTCCTGCACCTCAATCGTAAACACAGTTCTTCAACAACAAAGCAGCAAAACACCTGAGTAATCAATGATCCCCATTTCACTGCCGTGCCTAGCGCGTCATCAACGCTAGAACATCCGCTTCACGTCAATGAGAACACATGCGATTGCTGTCGAGTCACTCATAACGGGGGAATCCCCAAATTCCGAAGAATTTTTTTGGTGCATGAAAAAACGGCAAAATGCACACGGATGCAGGGGATGAATTACAAAAAAAAGTAGCCAGAATTTGTTTTTAAGGTATAAGGCATGGGAAACGGACTGAAAACCTAGACTTTTTGAAAGTCGGTCAATTCTGAACAACCCTAACATTCACTCATCAGCATTATTACCAGGCCGTATTATTTTTGGCATTTCAGGAGCCAGATGCCAAAACTGCCAAAAATAAAAATTTAAAAATGCCAAAAATAAGCAATTTTTGGCATATGCCAAAAATAATACGGCTTGCCAAATAGTCTATTTCGTTCATGGTGTTGTGTTAACAGGACCGCGTTACAAGCGACGGCTGACGGCTGACTGCATTTGGTTTACGTCATACTTTCCATTTGTTCAATGGCAATTTTACGACCATTTTTGACCGGCATCTCGAGCGCTAAATTTGGTAAAACGGGTATCAATGAGCAGCTGCCGCAGTACTGATTATTAAAATATGAATTATATTCTGCTCATGGAACTGGAACCCCCAAAATCAACCACGATTTTTGCATTGTGATCGAGTTGAACATTGTGACGCAACAAACTGTCTGACTATTTCTGAGCTGCATAGTCTCGTTTTGCCAGACAGTCTTGTTGCGTCAATGATCTTAAACAAGCTAACCTTCTCAGGACTCTTCCATGCGAATTGGTAATATTAAAGCCACCTGAAGTGACAAAAGTCCTTCGAAAATATATCGGTAGGGTGAAGGAGAAATGATAGTCGGGCTACTAAATAGAATGTGTTGAGAGACAACACACGAAACTCCTGGAAAAGGATCGGGAAGAAAATTCTTTCCGCGATGAGATCGATGGCACTGGCAAAGTGATCTCTTTTCATGATGCATGGAGGCCGGTTCGGCCCTCCAAAGATTTCGAAGCTCTGAAAACCTTTTGTGGATGACTGGCAACATTCTTTCCCTCAACGGCTACTGTTGAAGCCGATATTTCTCAGATTCGCTGGGCGAGAAATGAATTTAGCAGAAACTTAGCTGACCTGAGTTTGGAAGCACTGGTACAGTGCAAACGATTTAAGTCTATTCAACAGCTGTAACAATCAACTGTTGAGCGTGTTTGTTAGGCTTTTCTTTCTTTTTTTGCTTATTGGCACCGATTCCGATGGATACTGCACATTTTGTGGTTTCGTTTGATATTATTAATAGATGAAATCGTTAGGCTTTTTCTTCTTATTGTTTGTTGGCACTGATTATACGTGGATGCTGCACATTTTGTGGTGTCTTTTGACAAACTAGCCCAAATAAAGCGTTTTTGTGACTAATTCGAGGCTGAAACTATCTATTTAGAGGACGATACCAAAACTGCCAAAAATAAAAATCGAAAAATGCCAAAAATAAGTTATTTTTGGCAGTTTTGCATATGCCAAAAATAACACGGCCTGCTTATGGGTGATAGATATGACGAGTCATATAGTAACCGCGAGAACTAATTGACTTGTTTTACGAATTAGGGATTTCGAAACGCTTCACGTAACAATTTGAATCACGTACTGTATAATGCTTAATGGGATAATGGCAACAAAGAAGGTTTGATCTAAACCAGCGGTTCTTAAACTTTTTTCGACACGCCCCACTTTGATGACAGTCAAAAATGTCGCGCCCCCGTATCGTGATATCAAAAAATAATAAAGAGAGCAATCAGTATGCTAACATTCCCAACGGATAGTTCTATGACAATGAAGGTCATGGATGTTGATGAGAGACTTCTGAAATACGAAATTTGGACGATGTACAAATCAATAACCGCGAAGACAAAAAGGTTGACAACCACTGTGTTAGAGGCTTGATGGGAAAATCCGGTCTGGAGTACTTTCTTCGATTTGTGAAACTGAGAACAACACGACCGAATAAAAAATTCCAGTACAAAATTTAAATTTTCATGGGAATAAAGGAATTTCTTCGTCTTGACTACTTCTGTGTCTTGAACGACACTAGCGCACTATTATGTTGTTGCTAAGCCATAGGTAAATGTTGCATGAATTTTACCAGTGGTTCTCAACCTTTTTGACCTAGCGGCACCATTTGAAAATGAAAAATAGTTCGCGGCAAACTAGCGCAGTGGTTTTCAAAATTTTGGCTTATATTGCACCTGCAAACTACCTGGATACTTAGCAGCACCTACAGTTGTACAGAGGTGGTTTCTGACGAAGTATTTTTACCTTTACGGAGTACTCAAGCATAGGGTTTGCTCTGCTTCAGAGGCGGAATTACGGTATCTTGTATCTGCGGACATGTCACAAATACGTCTACGAACGGTAACATTTAACATGGGAATCGTTTTCAATTCTTACGCCGTTCAATTCAAGCCGAATAATAACTTTCCCCGCTTTCGTGTGAGGTTTTGAAATTTTAGCTGTTACCTGCGCTATCACAGAACTGGACTGCCGCGATCACGCTGAAACTTCAACTTACTTTGGTGTGTTCGCTCATCCAAAAGTCTTAGATCGGCGTTATGTCAGATAAGTGTCTAATTGCACATTTCTGAAGCTACGAGTCAAGTCAGGTAAGTCATTTTTCCAAAGCGACTCGAGTCAAGTCAAGTCATACGAAAAAGTTTATTTGAGTCATCCCAACACTGACAATCAGATATATTTCCAATGCCTAATTCAGCTGTCTCAGTGTTCCTTCAAGCTCATACCGTTGCAGATTCAGATATTAGTGTTGGCAGGCGTCATTATGAAGAGTGAGAAATTGAAGAGGGTTTAGAACGCGGAATACTCCATCAACACAGGTTAAATGATTTGGCACAAGATTTGGGACTTGAAAATATGCTTCAGAATCTTTAGCATCCAGATTAAATGTGAAAAATACGTGGAAAAGGAGTGACGGTATCTCACTTCCGATCAGAAGAAACTGCGTTTTCTGCGTACTTTCGAATTGGCAGTAGCTTTGAGTTGATGCCATGATATTGAAACCGGTTCAAACTGGCACCATGGGTTTTGCTGGTGGTGCTGGAGGTGGAAAACCTTTCGTTCAGGTACACAACGATACCGCAGCCAAGCAATCTGACCCTACCCCACCCGCCCCGGTACCAACCAACCAACATAGCAACAACTGTTCAACATACATGTCTAAACTGGCGGTGTCTTTTTCATCAAATAGACTGGTAACATGTGAACTTTCAACAATTGAAACTAACCCAAAACCTTATTATGACAAAATACGCTAACGTAAAAAAGAACTTTAATTCAATAGGAAAATTGATCCTTTCGATATCACACTGGTTATGCGTGGTTCTATTGAAGTTTCTGCTAGCTAAAATCCTGTTGAAACCGGTGAGACAGTTTTGACACTTAGGTCTCTTTTGAAAGAAATGCGACCTTCTGTTCGTTAGATTTGTGTATGCTGTCAACTGTCATCAGATTGTACTGTCAAATTTCGCCAACTTTTGATTAAGAAGTCTTCTTAGCTTTGAAAGATTACTTACCTCAACGAGTTCTTGGCTAATTGTATGATTAAATACTTGCAGCATGGTGATGTGGGATATGTCCGTGTTATATTTCTCCAAAAAGTTACAAGTTACATTTTGCAATTGAGAATAAAATGGAAGCATTCTGGCGTACCGCCCTGAGAGTAGAGGTGGACCGGTGGTTGACTATCTGAAGCAAAACCGAACCAAGAGCCATTGGAAAATGGCATTCTTGTAAAATATTACATATGATATTGCTTCATTTAGAATATAGTTTCAATTTTCAACACGTCAGCTCAGTCAATCTTTGCGATGCCTCATCTTGCACTTCAAGCACGTTCAGTTCCAACGCTTGGACTTCGGCCGGAGGTGTCTCTGGAGACGTACCTAACGGGCGATATCTCACTGTTAGAACAATATTTGTGACTTTATATTTCAGCATGCTGACCTCTATTCCTCCATCTACGGAAGGATTCTGCCACCCACGTAAAACTTCTTCTTCCCTGACTCAGTATGAGATCAGGAAGGTCGGAATAGAGGAATGGATTCATAGCGCTGTTTATCGGAAGGATGAATAGGCCGGTCGGGAGATAGGCGTCCGGCGGGATATCGATTCCTGGAATTATTTGTCGAAAGCTAGCATCGCATCAACTACATGTCCGCTTTTGTATATTTCAAACGTGCGACACGGCCATTAAGGGGGCTGCTGTCATCATTGCAGTTTTTGTAGATGATTACATGCTAGACAGCAACATTTAGTGCCTAGTGTTGCACGTAGTATTCTACAGTTTTGTCAATTACTTGTTCTCTGCTGATGCGGAGTGGACTTGTGCTCAAGTCTTCACAATAAACCTGCTCCCACTTGGTAGTTGTAGCATAGCCACTGTTAGAGTTCAAAGAAATATCCATAGGTGACCACGATGTATAAATTGCACGTATGAAATTATATGCCGATGTTGAAGTGAAAACGGGAATTAATTAATTTCAAGTTTAATATATAGGGCCTACATACTAGCGCAAAGTGAATCTATTTTCGATTTGTAAATGCTCGGGACAACGTGTTTATCAACTAAACGCAAAGGGATTATTAAGTGGTTTCGAACCATACTTGAAATACCGGAAATTTCTTGAAGTCCTTTATTTTTACATTATGAGTTATGACTGGGGCGATTTTTTTGACATGTCAAAATAAGTCAAAATTTTGTCAAAATTGTAGCGTTAGGTAAAAAAAATGTCAAAATTGTTTACAAAGTCAAAAATATTTTTTAACCCTGTATTTCGTTTGTATCGGAGATTTTGCACTGTCGGTGAACTTATCATTTAATATTTTACAGGTTGTAGCCAACTTTATACAGTTGTAGACGGTCCATTGTCTGCTCATTGTGAATCATCAACGATCAAATGGAACAAATAGGTTGAAATGGTGCTATGGTCAATGTAATGCGATATCCTAACTGAATCAAGACTGCTTGGGCCTTGCATGGTTCTTAGATCAAGAAGCGCATGATGAAAAATTGTGATTTAGTCAACATCGTTAGAATGAAGCAACACGGTGTGTCACCATCAGTGTACGCAAAACTTTAGTGTTGTCAACAAACAACTGCTTCTGTTGACTGTTCTTTCTTTATTCTTGGCAAGCTACTTAGTAAGGGACTCTTTGGGGTACATAAATTTAATATACATTTTAATTATATATTAATGGCCGAAATATATTAAAACCTGAAGCTTTTCGAGCTGACACTCTTCAGGGGCAATCGTCAGCGAATGGAAAATTTCAAAAACACGCATCCAGCTGCATTGCATACAACCTATTATGACGTCATAGAAACAAACGGCATGAAATGCAGGCAAACAGCGAACGCAGCTAGTGGCCAATTTTTAGATTGACTATAAATACCGTCTGTTGACACAAGCGCGGTCGGTGGATTTTAATATAAGTCGATTCCAGTGCAGACAGATGGAAATGAGTGCGACCATTACCTAATATAGAGAATCTTTCATCGCGATAGTTTTTAGCGCAAGTTGCATTCTCAGCCAGAGTTCATAGCCATGGCCTGATTACGTTCTAGTAATCGAAGATCAGTTACGGCTCTGCATCTTCGCGAGAGTCTAATGCGCGCGATCTAATAATGCTCGGAACATGTTGTTTGATGCGTTCCTGCAAGCGCTGAGTTGGTCACGCACGTACCGACAATCACAGTGGTACTTGAGATCATAGAGTACATAGACTACATTGCTTCGTTGAAAAGCAGGAAGAACATCTTTGCGCGTTTCAGGAAGGAATTGTTTCCCGGTAAACACGACATTTGTTTTTACATTATCGTAACAGCGATTTACAGCAGAAATCAAATGTTGTTCAAACCGGTAAGAGTTGGGGCCCAGCCACGGTAAATGTATATATACATTCTCCTCTGACCGTGTGTTCGTGTTTTGTGATTAGCTGGGATTGAAATTACATAGTTTTTTGGCCACAGAACTCTTGATGATATGTACGGGGTATACCCGTTATCGATTAGAATTTTGCGGATAACGGGTACCCCGAACGTATCATGACGAGTTCTGTGAATACGTAACTACTGGAATTCTTCATAGGGCCAGATTGCGTTAAAATGGACTTTTTTCATGTAGAAATTTGTCAGTTTTTAAGTCAAAATCGTTTTGTTCATACCAAACTACTTAGTAAATGTTCCAACAAGAATAAATTAAGAAAAGTAGTACAATTCAAACATTATGTGCTAAAACACCTAATTTGCATTCATGACGTCAAAATTGGGAAAAAAATAAGTTTTTGTAGGTCAAAAAATGTCAAAATATTGAATTTCCAGGTCAAAATCTTCCGTTTTTAGGTAAACAAAATCGCCCTATTTATGACTAATAGCTAGTGAAGTACAATTGGAGTCATTGTGCGGTTATCGACGTCTAGTTAAAATGTCTGAATGAACGTTTCCCATTAATCGCGACCAGAGGCGGTGAAATACACTTGATCGATCAATGTCTTTTAGTAAAGTTTATGTCCAAAACTGAAATATTAATTACGATATTTTGTGACTATGGAAAAGTGTTGTAATAATTTTGTAGGCACGGGTGTATCGACTGATATTGAGAAAAGATATAGTGGGAAGTATTTAAATTTGGACATGCGATCAAAGCTCAAAAAAAATCGGATTACGAAGAGAAAACAATAGATCAGTCTGGTTTTATTACCTGCTACTTGTAGAAAACCCATGATACAGACTGGAACCCAGCAAAGAAAATCAGACGCAAGAATCCTAGTAAGTTTGCGTTGCATTGCAGCACTTTGTTCGTCGCGTTTGTTGCGAGCCGTGGATGATTTCACGATCTTTCTGTTGGTGGCTTTTCTGTGGAATACATGCAATGCGAGAAGTAATATCTCCAAATAAATTCAGATAAGACCCGGTAAGTGAGTCCAGGCACGATAGTCATGTGCGGTAGTGCCTCACCTGTCGTCGGGATGAGTAAAAACTCCGGCCTATGGTTATCGGCCTATGCAATGAGGTTATCACGTCACCTACCGCACCCTTTGGCCATGACGATTTCCTTATATTTCAACTTATGGCTTTTTGCGTTCGCAAATAAATGCTCAAACCATGACACCAACCTGAAAAACTGAACATAAATCCTAATATTGCCCGATATGCGTGTCATCGACTACAAAGTCGAGCCTGACTTACGATACATATAGTCCCTGTGTTATTACCAATACATTCTCATATGACGATGTAAGGGATAGAGAGGTATTTTTACCATCGCTAAAGGGGTGAGTGTCAAAAGTGTCTGAGAACTACTGCAGTGGTGAATATTTGACCACCCCTACAATTCTTCATGATCCGCAAGAGGAGGCGTGCTGCAGTTAAAGAACCAACGGTATAAACCGGTGGTTCTCAACATTATTAACCACGCGGAATGTTAAAATTTCAAAACCAATCGCGCGGACCGGCGAACTTACAAAAATCAAATTAACCCTAAGTTTATTCATGACAAATATATGCAACTCAAATGTGATACTCGAAACTTTATTCAATGCTGCCTTTTTGATGTTAGATATTTAATCGTGGTTTGTTGAAGGACAAAGGACAAATATATAACGCCCTATTCTTATTAGCTTATATGGCGTGAACTACGCTAGTTACCCCGGCATCTGTACGTATGTATGAGTGGTTTTATGGTGCTCGACTACTAATGTCTTGTGCACCTGGCCTATAGTTTGTTAGAGAATGGAGGTTCTGTTATTTCTATATCCAGATATATTGGGGTGCCAATAGAGGCACGGCTGCATCAGTGTTTCCAAAACTTTTAAAAACGACCGTATCTTAAACTACTCTTTATATTAGGCTGAGTTTTGATAAAAACAATCCCATTCTAAAATCTCCACGTCCCGTTATGTGAAGTGTATGCGTCCTCGTGGTGGAAATCAATCTCCATACCAGGAATATAACTTTTTTACTGTAGATATGATGGATTTAAGATTGGTATGATTCATATCCATATAAGTGTTTCCTTAAAATATGAGTAGCATGGCACATCAACATGTACGTAAAGTTCATACCTGTACAATGCGATGTAGCAGACGAGCATGAAGACAAATGCCACAATATTGAGCACCAGAAGTGCGAATGAGTACGCCCACGATCCGTCTTTGTTTCGGTCGGGAAAGAAAGTTGGGAGGCAAACTGTGTGACTCGAATAATATCCGAACTCATACGTAGACTTTATAGGACTGTATATATTAATTTGAGAAATCAGTTTCCTCAGTTGGCCCCATTCCGTGCTGTCATAGGAAATTACGGCGTTTTTTAGTAGCTTCGCTACGAATATTTGCAAGAAATGCGGTTTCTTACCTGTCGCCATGTTCAACGCCACTACCGTTGTTGAGAAAGCTTAACCACTTTATCAAATGTTGCTTGTCATTCTGATTGACTTCTGTTTTGAATAGCACAGTGTCATTGAATCTAGAAGCAACGACTGTTATTGACTGTCTTGTTATAAATGACGCATTTCTATGTACAACTTTGCCAACACATTGATATCAATAGCGCGACTAAATGACATATACATAAATGTATCGAATCAAAATACATCTTCCATTTTCTAAAAAAGCTACGTACCGGAGTTGGGCATGTGGAAAATTTCCAGCTTTTTCAAACTACATTACAATTAAACTTATAGCTATACAGTTTTTTCTAATTAGATTGGAATTGCTGAATTCACGAAAACTTGAAAATTGAATTACATTCCGGATTAGAATAAAATACAACAGACTTCAAGTTCAGTTCAGATCAAGGCAGAGTATATTAATACATGGAAATTCGTTGCATGATAATGGCGTGTGTCTGTCGGCCTACATCATGATTAGCACGATTCGCATCATAAAGTTCTCCAATAACATTTTCAGAAAAACTGGAAATTAGATTATCAATACAGCATTATACAAATATTTCATAAACTTTATTAGATATGAATTACTGGCACTGCGTTTCAATTAGTTTAATTAGAGAACCAGAATTGGCCATATTGTCCAAGTCTGCTACACCACTAATCAATTCATACGCTGTCACGTCGAAACTAGTTAATTACACGTATGAATGGTCGATTCTCAATGTCTATGATTATATGTTTGATGACATGGTTGCCAATCCGTCCGAATTGTAGTGTGGAGGCCTTTGTGCAGAAATTGAGGTTTTTTTTCAGCTTAATCACTAATAATGCGGTCCGACAACGTCGGTACACACATAATACGACAATGTAGGTTATATTCAGACTGCAACATGGAAACACTCAAGCCGCCACAGGCGCCAACCCAAAGAGGGGCCAAGCAGGGGCCAGATCTATGGCTCTTGTGATGGTGACGTATGACTCTCTGAGAAAGTTGGCATTTATCAATCAGCACAATTATCAATAATCAAAATCTGGTGTCTTTCGTATAATATTTCCTGGCGATGTTTGTACAGTATACAGTGCATTTCATTGTTATGTCTCATATGGCCTGATTAGCGGTGTAAGACCGGGAGTCGGAATATCCAAAGATGTGTACTAGATGGCTAGCGTATGATAGCGGAACACAACAAGGGCTCTTTATTAGGACGTTTCAGCGTTACAACGGTAGTAAGAGTGTATTAGAGAGTATGCACTTCATAGGGAAGCTGGGATCATATGCATATCGACTGATATGAGCCTATAAATTAAACAGTTTCCGAGGGATTATATTATAAGGCGATTTCCGGAAATCAATCACAAACCTCATATATGGTTTCATTGGAACTGAGATAGAGATACGTGGAAAACAAGCAATCAGTTAGCTGAAAGATGTCATACGATTTTTATTACACCATTCGTATGTTCGAGACATAAGGCTTAGTAGGATTGCGCAAACACTATCGTTTCAGTGACACATCGTCAGAATTTATTTAGTGAATGAGTACCGTACTTTCAATAGCACAAATTAACTTGTTAGTCAAAGCGCGAACTATGCCTTCTAACCAATCACCGATACAAGAGCGCAAGAATCGAAGTTCCAACTGTTGGGTAGGCCTATTCATTCAAACTGTTTAGTAATCAAAATGAATAGATTTGTGATAGCCAGGTCACGGCACGTACTGATCGCATCGCGATGACTTGAATAGTGCAGGTCCTACAACATCACATCACATTTTAATACAGAAAAGATGACGCATAGGAATTCCATGTAGTGAACATCGATTTGGTATCACCATGACGTCGCTCCTCTTTAGTTGAGTCGTAGCAGTTCATTGATGTCGTTATAGGACTATTTAATAATTACCAGTGAAGATATAGAACCATTATTTCTCTATTGAAAAAAGTTTCCCTACTCTTGGTATAGAAAGATGAATTTGAAAGCTCGTTGTTTAGATACATGCCGCAGCTCTTATCATTACTGCGCAGCACCAGAGGTGGTCAGTAACGAAGTACTTTTTTCTTTTTTGAAGTACTCAAGTAGTTTTCCTCTACTTCTGGTGGTTACCCAGGTAGATCTTATTTTCGCTACTTCTACTTCGTAATATTTTGTGATCTATTTACTTACATTTCGCTATTTTCAGTTTGTCAAGAAGAAGTAGTTCAATCCTCCAAACGGGAAGATAGCCTGAGTTTGAGTAATTTCGAGGCTGTTTTCACGGAGCATCACCATTTAATTTTCATAAAATTTGAGTGAAGCCCAGAATTTTGGTCGCGCTTCGCGCGCACTGGATACGTGGTGATCAGGAGTGTTTCGCGATAGTATCGGTGGAGATAATTTGGGTAGAGGGTTGGCGTGGTTCCGTTCACACCTCATTGTCGCCCTTCGCCATATCAAATATTTATTCGCAAAATATTATTATGGCCCATCATAACGTTTGAAAATGATGTTTCGCAATCTAGCATTTACTTATCGTATCGTAATCTAGCAGTCCATGGCGTGTCTTAATCTGGAAAAGTGGACTCTGACTTATTTTTAGTTTTAGAGCTGTTTTAGCATACCAACCTTCGAAACTTTCTGGCATTAAGACACGAAATATATGTTCCGCTTTTAGAAATAGTATTTATATTTCACTTTCAACTCCCAGTATCATATACTTTGACTTCTAATTTTATCAGTTGTTTGATCTGGATAACATATATGTTGAAGTATGAAATCAAGCGTAGTAATGCCTTTCATCTCCGGAAATAAAGCCACACAGTATGGCATTTTTACGATCCGTTATATTTTTTAGTAGTTTTACTAATTGCGCAAAGTGTTTACACCTTATCCCAGGGGTGGGCAAACTACGGCCCGTGGGCCGCATGCGGCCCCACACACCGTTCTGTGCGGCCCGCGAGAGTCTAAAGAAACTTATTAAAAATATTGATAAAATGCGTACTAAAAATCGAATTAATGCAGGGACTTGATGAAACTTTTCTTAGTATATTTTACCATGATAATTCTAAGGCAGAGGTTCTCAAACTGGGAGGGGCGCACCCCTGCCCTTGGGGGCGTGAAAGCATCTGAAGGGGGCGCGAAGCTGAATTCAGTTGAAAACTATTTTGGCGCTCTGCGCGATTTCCCTACCATTCAAGATTTTTGCACTGAATTTAGTCTGGATTTCATAATTAAAATTCTCTCATCCACAGTCGTAACCTTCCATGCCATCAAACTATCTGTTAGATTTGCTAGCATCCTGGTGGCGTTTTGTAATATGACGATAGGTTTGCTAGCATCCTGGTTGCGTTTTGTAATATGACGATAAGGGGCGCGCGAAATCTTTTACCATAGTAAGGGGGAGGCGTGTCTTAAAAAGAACGAGAACTACCGTGCTAAGGTAAATACTTCCTATATTATTATTTGTTTAATTCCTGGCGCGACAGCCAGATCTCAAGGCTCACGCAGTTTGAACGATTTCAACCGCTAAACATCACAGAAATTCTAAACGAGATTGACATAATGCGGATCGCGAGTGTGATTTCAGATTGGCCACTCCAGTTTTGATTATTTCAGTGATGTGCTTATAAAAAACGATTAGCGCGTGTCTTAGGTAGATTTAGTTGTCTGTGTGCGTAGAATTAGGGTGTTTGTATGTTATCTACACATAGTAGAAGCGAGTATGAAGCTAACATGGTTATGAAGTAGAAGCGTGTTTGAAGCTAACATGGTTATGAGGCTGTCAACATTGTGTGTCCTGGAACTGGACTAAAAGTGGAATTAGCAAATCTATGAAACAGATCGCTGCTCACAGATTTGAATTTCAATCCTGTTCTAAGAATCGGGACAACCGACTTTCATCTCTATAGTTTTGACAAATTGGTTATTGAGATCGACCAGCCTATGAAATATCGCCACTGCTTCTGACGCGTGTACGATATCATCAAAGCAATGTTTGGATTGTTTTAAATATACATATATATTATCTCCATGTTCTCACTATATAATCAAATACCAATATTTCGTTTTGGTTTATAATCCCAATTTTATACAGTGCGGCCCGCGAATGGATTCACATGTTGAATGCGGCCTGCGAGCTCAAAAGGTTGCCCACCCCTGCCTTATCCTATACAAATTCTCCGTATTGCTCTTCGACAAAACTACTGGCCTTATATTATGGGGTGTGCGCCATACCATGATATTTTCTAAAACGTGCTCTTCGAGTAAACAGAGGATTAGTACTGCATTTCAATATCAACACTATAATTTTTTCTCATAATGCGAACGAATGCTTTAGCTGTTCCAAATTGGATACCTCCTGGTATGCATCAATATGAATCAAGCTCGGCGCCATTGGCATACCTCAATTTTCACCTTTTGACATTCCAGGTGAACGAATTACGATGGTTTTCACAACTACTTACTTACTTGAGTGGATTCAAAGTCAGTCAATTCTACCTCTACTTCAAGTAGTTTTAGGTGGCTTATGAAAAAAGTACTTTTACTCCTATCTGAGTAGATTTTTTCGTCGGTACTTCTACTTCTACTTGAGTAGTTTTGTTGACTACTCTGCCCAGTACATGGTGAAATACTACCAAATTGAATGCATTCCTACAATTGCCAATACAATCAAAATCTTCAGTTACCATCCAATTGTAATGAGGGATGGCGATGCAAAGCAACTAAAGCAGCAATACATAGGTGTTTGCAAAATAAATTCACTTACGACACATCGGTCAGAAAGTAATCTTCGAGGTAACGTATCAACGGTAATGATCCAATCAGGATGGAAATAAACCAGCAAATCGCTACTCCCATGAACGCCCGGTTTAACTTCGGGCTGGCAAGTGGTCTGAAATCATTCAATTCATATACAAATAAAAGAAGTCATAAAATTCGAATATAAATGGACTCGCAATTAGAAAATTGACTGTCAAGGATTTTCAGATGTACACGATGGGGAATGCTAATATAGCCTATTCAATTTAAGGTATGGTATGGTAACCATAAGACTATTTGACTCCAATGTGCCATCATATCAACGTTCCTTGCAGTCGTTTATTTCATTCATTGGTTTGAAAATCCGTTAGAACACTCCCTAGCACAGTGGTTCTCAACACACCCTAGCACAGTGGTTCTCAAACTGGGGCACGCGCCCCCATTGGGGGTGTGGAAGCAGCTGTCAACGGAAGTTTGTTTCGCGCTCGATGCGATTTACCTCCAATTCATAGTTATTGCTCTGTGTATAGTCCTAGTTTCATGTTCGAGAATTCTCTCATCAATAGTCATAACCTTCCATGCCATCAATCAATCGTCAGATTATATTTTCATCTGCCAAAGAGACAGCACACACACAATGCGATATACAAGACACACAATGCGATGTAATGAACAGGTAGGGGTATGCCGAACGACCAAGAATCGACGCGAGCATAACAGGCCGGTATATTGCGACGTGTGGCCACATTATCGACTATACTTTATGTATTTTTCGTATTCAGATTTGAATCTGGATTTGAGTCGACGTCTACACACGGTGGTACATAAACAAGGACGGTTCACAGCAAATGCATTACCGATTTAGCTGCACTCTCATTCCGGAAAGACTGTATTTCAACCATATGTAGCCTACCATCCCTGATATACGGATCTCAATATAGACCCATGATACTCGAAACCAGAACCTAACTCAGACTTACACCGCGGTATGAATCGAGTACAACGTTTTAATCCAAATTATGCATGCACTTAGGAACGCTGGAAGGTATGCATGTGGAAACGACGGATTTGTGAGCGCGATATAGTTCTGAGTTGGGTTCTGTTCTCGTCTACCACCCTTTTCGGTCCGTTGGATGCGAATACGCACTCTTTACGCTCAGAGTGTAGGCTACGGCAGAGGTTCTCAAACTTATTCGACTCATCCCCCCTTACCAAGCACGATATATCTTCATCCCATGTTAATGTCTTCCTTCTAGTCGCGAATTGTATTACTATCTCCAAGGGGGCGAGTCGAAAAAAGTTTGAGAAACACTGCTTAAGTTGCCATTCTCATAAGTACCTCATGACGGCATTCAAACGAAATATTGTTATCAGAACCATCGTGAAGACAGATTGCTCAGAACCGATGATCAGCAGAGCGCCCAAAATTGAGCAAGTAGTGCCGGCTCTCCATTCAACATCAACTTTACAATACTTCCCTTCTACTTCAATTGCCTTTATGCAAATGGCCATGGTGTATATCTGTAATAGTTCGAAGGATTTGTAAAGACAGGACACACGAAATTCGAATTCAATTTTATACCCCGACTAGTAAGTCAGAAATGGATAGACTCATGACGAGTAATTTGTTGATGTTTGAATGCGATGATATATCGTTGTTGCCATCACGTCTGGCAGATTGAACGATACCATGCAGTGTTGAAGCAACTACTGAGGTGCATCCGATGATCGCGATAATACCTAAACATAGAGTGAATTCACCTGTAATTTCCTTAGCCTAGGATATTAAGTCTGAATTGGTAGAACGTCAGTCGGTTTGTCTCGTTTGCCTATGTGCCTATGAACAATTGCCAGCAATACACTGCACATACTTATTGCAGGAGGTGCTTGGAGTGACTTTAACGAGCCTAACAGAGAATAATAGATCTGTCAGGAATTCAACATCACGACTGACTGTTATTGGGCAGAAAATTTATAACATAGACATCAGGGTTGTAATACCTTGAGTCAAAACACGGCTCCAGTCGGGAGTGTGATGAGCTAACGTAGTGGTATAATCCACAGCTGCAACACAATGGGCTGTCGGCCCGAGTCCGACCGAAGACGACTCCCGAATTCCTGCCTAAGTGTTGGAGGTTTATCTCGACTCCACCTCGCCATCTCATCCGTGTAACTGGTGTCTTATAAAAGCTTAGAAGTGGACCGTGCTACAAGTCGGCATTTATGGAATAAAAATGACGAAAAATTAGCCTGGTATAAATGGCCATAGTATAGTAAAATAAAAAATGAATTCTACAACAACAGCTCCAGTCACAATTTTTGGTTGCCTCGACTTGACAGCAGTAATTTTCGTAATATGGAAAATGTCTCGACTCGACTTGAGTCACATCGTGTTTGACTTGACTTAAAGTCGACTCCTTGCTCATGAATAGACCTACAGTCACATGACTTGAGACGTCTTACATGACTTGATGCAGGTCTTATATTTTGATGGCCTGCTCGCGTGTCTCAAATCTTCTCACACCGATTTATGGATGCGATAATCCCAACATTGCTGCATGACAGTTCAAGTTTCAGGGATGTACACCGCATTAGCGGTTTAACACGAGTTCTTGCACTCGTTGTCATTGAGCACTATGCAAATTCGACGACGCAACGTCTTGTGATGTTTTTGAAACGATGAAAATATTAATAAACCTGATTGATTGATTGATTGATTGATTGATTGATTGCAACGTGATTCACAGCTGTATCAAACTAAATCAGTGTTCCTTAACATTTATGCTGCCAGCGCGCGACCTCTTCAGGCATTTTCATTCTCTGGCCCCCAAATTAGAATGGCTGTACTCAGTGTACAGATGGCATCCACGCAGTAAACTGTTGCGTGTGTCCGGAGATGAAAAGTCAAATTTTAATCGTGAGCGTCTCACGAAACGAGTTTTACTCTTAATTTTAACTGGCACGTTTTGACGAATACATTATCTTTTGACTGTGAAAGACCGAAGGTCACGAAAAAACAATATGAAACAACGTAATTAACAGGCCGAGCTAATAACTATTATTCAATTGCGTGCCCTGAATTTTCCAAGACACCACCTCCCTAGGCTCTATTGCTAAATTTGATCACGTGGGCTGAGAGAGGATGGTATAATAATAACAATATTTGCAATCACCTATATTCTGGAGACATAGTGAAATTCGAAATTTTTAATTTTATACGCGTTTGTCGCGACTTCACAAAAAAATGCACACCGACTCTCCATACGTCAATATTTTTTCTATAGCAGCGATGGGTTTGGGGTAAACAGGTTCTGGTTCGGTTTATCATGCAATGTGATCCCAGCGTTTTGGGGCAGGGCCTCGCGAAGTGCTGTTTAGGTCCTGGCCTTACCTCTCATTTTGCGCTTTATTTTCGATCCATAAATATGGAAATTGCATGATTTTGTGAGTAAAAATACCAACTACGAGATTTTACAGAGAATATACGACACACATGACGAACCCCATGTAGTGACGTAGATTTAGTGTTGCAATGACGTCACGAATTTTCAATTGTGACGAAACAGTTCATTGACATGTATGACCTTTTGAGCGTTATGATGAAAAATATAGGGCCAATATGACTCTTCGGCCGAAAAAGGTTTCCGAACTCTGCCATATAGCATACCGAAAGAATACATTGACAGCTTCTTTCAGGTAATTACTGCACAGTACTATTTCGTCGATTGATAATTTTCCCATAAGTACTCTCCAAATTTGCATAAGAGGAAAGGAAGATCGTGGATTTTCCAACACCTTACTTACTAAATATCCACACAAGCGTCATGAAACCTTTGTTTCTAATCAGAGACTTTTCATCGGAAAATGCGCTAACGATGCAGCCTGGCTGACATTCATCTGTTCCTGACCTACAATCCGCAAATCCATCGCATACCTATAAAATCAAAAGATTGATTTGAAATCTTTTCCCACTAGTGCCCTTTATTCTAAAGACTGTACGGAAAAAGATCATGTAAAAGTTGCGGTGAGGTCGGATGTATGCGTCGGACCGGATTAAAAATATTTCGCGTCCCTATTTTCGGGTTCAAATCAGGCAGCCCATAAAAACCTTCGGTTTTGAGTTCAATATACACAACTCGATTCCATTTATACGATTGGTGATATTGTGAAATGGTAATGGGTTTTGTTTTGTGGCTTTGTGCATTTCCTACGTAAACTAAGAATGTGGTTATACCACAGAAATACAATCCGATTGAATTTTATTTCAGAAAAATCCAGAACATGTTGCATCGACTTCCTTCAACAAGGATGTATCCCAAAAAAGACAACGCATATTATTTAACTTGTGTGTGAGTGCTGGAACAACTATAAACTTCATCATTCTGGTATTAGAATAATTTGAAGACCACCGGGTTTGGACGCAAGTCTACAATTTATGTCTTTCACACTCAGATGCTATCACTCGATGTAAGAATTAATAGATAGGCGTACTTAAAATTGTGGTATTCTGTTTCGTACACATGATTAAAATAACCATGCAAATATTTAGCTGAAGCTATAATTATTTGCCTACTGGAGGTCACGAAATTGATGTAGATCAGATTTAAGCGAATGCAGGACAACCTGCGATGACTTGAAATAACCAAAACTGAAGGACTAATTCAACCTAAAGTTTCGAAATTAGGAATAGTTGTGAATTGGTCTACATAATTACTGTGTAGGAAGGTCAAAGTGAACTATGGAAATCATCATTCAGGGAGTTTAAAATGATATGATGAGCTTTCTGGGCGTGACGATAACAGCCGTAATAGTTGATAGATGGATGGGGATATTTGTATTCCCGCAGAAAAGAAAACTGTAAATCATAAAGTTTCTCACATCTTAGCTGCTGAAATCTGAAAGTGTCTGCATTGACCCCAGCACATTTCAAATATTTATGACAGTGTCGTTGACAGTCACCACGCCGCACTTGCAGCTGGGCAATTTACTATTTTCATTTTTATATGTGCTTGATTCGATACATATTTATAGCACATACGCATGTTATTTGGTAATCTTCAATTGAGTTCGTATTTTAGCAATCATTTGCAATCAAGCCTTATTAGATAGGATGTTCTCATTCACCGCTATATCAGGCGTCCGCGAACCACCGATTGTTTGTTATTTATGTTGTCGCAAAATTAATTGTAAATTTTACCTATTTTCTTCCTTGCTTAACTGTTACCAAAGTTAAAGAAGTTAGTCATTCCAATAATGACGAAAACTTGTGGTTTCTACTGTCCGTATTGTAGATCCCTATCGATGGAAACACCACCAAGAACTGAAAGTGCGCAATATTTCACACCAGCCCATATGGTAAAGAATTGTGTCCCTTACCGCTTTTCCATCGATATACTTTTCGCCATTATCATCGTCACATTTGAAGTAGGAGCAATTGCACGTGGACGTAAAGTACCCATTGACGCCCTAAATATTCTTAAACGTTTTTAAAGCAATAAAACAACTTAAAACAGTCAATACACGATATGCTGAAATTTCATACTGCGTTAGAATAGCTTTATATCTCAGTGACTAATAAAACAATTTTCGAGGTAGATTCGACATGGAGATGCGACATTGGCAGTCATGAAACGTCAACGGTGGATGTTTTCACGTATAGTCATAAGCTTTGTATTAGAAGAGCTAATTCATCATGTAAAACAGTGGTTCTCAACCGGGGTTCGTCGAAGCATTTTCAGGAGGTCCAGGATACCGTCAAATTAAAAAAGGGTTGATAACCTAATTTGTATTTTTTTTTCAATTAGAGAAAGATCGACACAGTTTGGTTTCATAACTGCTTAAACTTCAGGACTCACATAAACAGAATAGCCGTCTGAGATATATTTTTTATTGTGTAAACTCAATATCATGGCCAAATTGCCAAAAGCCTACTTACACAAACATTTTGCTGTTTAGCGATGTTTTGTTTAGGTTTTGGAAAAAAATTATTTGCAAAAATCCATTTTCGCCTATGATATACGTTACCGCTATTCCAAAATCACTTCATCATGAGCTGCGAGATAGAAATGACTAGGCTGGACGGTATAAGTCCATTAGAAATATGTATCTCAATTTTTGTGCCATATATTTTGCGATCATACCCAGAGATGTCGTCGGAAGCGTCAAGCGTTATTATTACATTCGCAGTCACCGATATTTGAGGAAATGGATTTTCGGCGCAAGTTCATATCAAATCCACGATGCGAATTTTCAGCACAATTTCAAGAAATGCAGCTCAAGTATCCGCTTTGAACTAATAGATGTCTTCCCAAGTTCTACATGAATAGTATGGTGTTGTTTTCAGGAAGTGTCATCGGGCTGCTGTTTATCACTAGCTTGCAGTTAATAATTGCACAAGACAGGTAACGATTGCACGATGATGGATCTATATTTGAAGTATAACTTATTTGATCTGTGTGTATTTGTGAGGGGGGTGTGCGTGGCTTGTCGTTCATCCAAAGGGGTCCGCGAAGACAAAAAGGTTGAGAACCACTGATCTAAAAGATACTATACCTGATTTTTACATTCTTTAATCGTAGATATTTTCTGATAGTTTACACTGGTACAGTCGTACCTGGAAATAAGTCTGAATTTCAATTACTACCGATGAACTTTACCTGTTAGCGTAATAAAGAGGACGATCGTGAACGTTATATTATGTATTGCATTGCGCTTTTCGGCTCGAGCGTTATAAAACGACAACCATTTGAAAAAGTAGATATGTTGTCATGAGACGATAGTCTAGTTAAGGTTTTTCAATTTGCTACCTGCTTGAAGAAGCCCAGAAATGAATCAAATCATGGCAAGGAGCGTTGAGTCAGTTTTCTGAATATCATCAGGCAGCAAGCTATAAAATAACCACTTTTTGGTCTACCGCTTTGTAATTCTACTTGTGTGTAGTTTCTGCATATCTTATAATATATTATTTTTTAAATAATTCATCAATTATGGAAATTATACAACGACCACGAACTTACGATTTCTAACAATCTTTACTCCAGTATAATAATCAACCGCCCGTCGTGATGACATTCTCTATAGATTTTTTGATGAATTCCATTCCAGAAAAAAAGATTTGATTAAACTACATGTCACTTGTGTGGATATGAAAAGAAAACTTTTCGCACTATCAGTAGAACAAGATTTATGATATAAATTAGCTACTGCATCCACCATTTCAACTGCAAGTCGTCAGCAGTTGCACGCATGCCTTCTGATGTATGCCATTTACCTTGTTATTGAATGATGTTTTACCACTTTTACCACATCGCAATCATGTTCAAAGAAACCACAGGGGCCTACAGAACCAAACTTTATTCGTGGATTGCCTTGGATTCGAAAAACGTGATCCAATTAAGATATAAAGAAGCACGAGTCGTTTATCAAGTTGGGATAAATAACAAACCGACGAAGTTGGAATAGAAAGGTTCGGTGCCCGTGGGGTACAGTCTGACACATTCTCGGTCGATCATAAAACATCAGAGCTATGTGATCACGAACTGCAGGTCACTTGGTACTGAGATACTGGCCATGTATATTTCATCGATGCGAGCATATCTATTGTATGCAACTATGAGTGCTATCCTTAGTTAGCATTTATCGATTCGGCGCAGAGCAATTGCTCATTTGTACAGGATCCCCTCCCGTCTGCTATATTTCAACATTCTAGTTTCGAATGATTCCAGTACTTACTGAATGTTAAAGTGACTGCTTGAAGTAAGATACACATTGCAGGTGATCCAGGAATCTGACGAATTTGAATTGATCTCTGCAAACCTGTTGTAAGACACATATTGATTTGAATTGTCCATGAGTGAAAGCCATATTAGAATATCAAATCTGTGTTTTGTTACGCCACGCGGATATCTCATGCACACATTATCTCATCACTCATCTTAACCAATTAACTTTCGTGCTCTGCGTTGACATAAATGTTTGTGAATACAACAAATATATAAGTCCATGACTCCGGTGAAATAAATCATCATACATAATACTGGTCAACACATATTTTTAGGCAGACAAAGTAAGAGTGGTTTTGGGGGTTCTGAAGGGCACTGATTCCGAATATGACCTTAGTTTTTTCAAATTGGCTCTTGTTGTGGAGATAACCCATGGGGCTATTTTGACCAAAATCTCCCATTTTCGCGGTAGTGACTGGATATAAAATCGGCTTAGTCGTACTATAAATGTTAAGAAATTCAATCTACTTGCTATTTTTACACACAAAATACTATTGTAAATCAAAATACAGCAACAGCACTATATTTAGGGGTATTAGATTTATCATAATTAAATACTTTCACAGGATATCATAAACATAAATAAACTCCAGTCATGTATATGAGTATTTACGTAGATACTCCAATAACGTGACATTCGTTCAATCAGTTTTACGTCAACCACATATTGTAAATTTGAAATAATCAGTTGGAAGACAATATTATTGATATATGTTAAATCGAAATTGTTTTTTGTACGATTTTCGCCAGTAAGCTATTTAGTGCAGTTTCTCGAAAGGTTTCGGCAATGGTCTGACATAATATGTAAAATGGTTCATATCATCTGCACTGGCATCTTTATTTTGTTGTTCCTATGTCTTGTTAGAACCTCTACCCTTGATAATCAACAAGATGATCGGGAAATATACCAAGATGACTGAACAGAAAGTGAACTTTTATGGTCATGTTTGTTCCAAGTTTTCAATATGCAGTTACGAATTTTCGGACCAACTGTTTGTAGTTCGGTGCTTTGTGATCAGCTAAAAAGTTTTATTTACTACATCTTAGGAGAAATTACATGCTGTGAACTCCTAATGTGAAATTGGAATCTTTCATCGGTAATCGAATATACCAGATACCAGATTTAAGCTTCTCGTTTGATAGGGTTACTAGGTATACTCAATTTGTTGATTCAGTGGAAAATTATCCATTTACCAGTCAAAAGAAATGAGACACATATGAATATAGTAGTTAATCTTTTCAAGGACAAATTTTATAGTTTTATACTCCTCTATAATCTTGGTAGAATGACCAATTGATACATGATAAGATGAATTTACGTTTTGCAAAAGTACAATTTTTTAAGCTTGACAAACTGCTTTTTTGACAAACAAATTTTTCGCATCACGCCATGTTAATATTGATAGAATGACTGAGAATGACATGAGGGTTCTTCATAGTCAATTAGCCATTTATGCGCAGTATAAAATTAGAAAAAACTACGATTTTCTTCCTACCAAGCGGAATATTTAAGGGTAAATACAGTAATTTCGGGCTTTTTTAGGGGTATAAATATCTTCTGACAGAGAGCCAATCAAACAAAACCAATGTGATATTCGTAATCAGCAACCTCAAAAACCCCAGAAACGGCTCTCAGATGTTCTGCCTAAAAAAATTCATTTTGTTGGCCAGTAATCAACTGTAGAAAGAATAAATAGTAGAAAAAAAAACGAAAACGAACGAACGAAGCCCAAATACCTATAGCAGGGGTCGAGGACCTATGGCTCGTGGGCAATGTTCCCTCTAATTTTTCAAGAGTTTGCGCCAACACGCCAACTCACTGCGCAGGCCCTCGGACAACAGTGCGCAACCACTCTCCAATAGGGTGATAAAACGAACTAGTAGACCCCCTAGGGCCCTAGGCTTTTCCGGTACTTATCATCTACATTGGGTGCCCATTTAGTAGCAGCGTCCCTAAACGCGCGAAGCGCGAAAAATTTATATAATTTATGATTGCATCGGCCAATATGATCGGGAATTGCATATAGATTGCTATCAATTTTTATCCTCTCCCTGCTCACATAATCAAATTTACCGGTAGAGCTGATCCAGTGAGTTGTGTTGGAATAGATATGACCTCTAAATAATAATAAAACATCTTAGGGCGTACCCGTTGATATAATGACTTCGTCGTTACATGATGCTATTTCGTGACCCCCTATCTGCTACGTCAAAAGATGTTGAAATCGCCAAAACGTACAAAAGTAAAAAACGTACACGATTTCAAATTGGTATTTCTTAACTGGAAAATAATGTTCCCGCGATATGGCATTTGTCTTGTTGTGGGACTCGGATCGTCAGGACAGGAGCATTCGGCGCCAGCCATTTAGGCGCATATGGACAGGGACAATTACACATATATTTGTATATATCGAAGTTTTCGGTCAGCACCGGAGCAGTCTTTTTCGCCCAAGGTTTTGTCGTTGCTGATCTTTCTGGCGCACTTCTTGGAGCCGCATGTTACAAGCCTTTGACTTCAAATGTCTTGGCGCGTCATGGTGCGGTAATGGCCGACGCTCAACTGCCCATTTCTATAAATCATGCGTAATTTTTGTTGGGGAAGGGTACCCAATAATCAGATATCTGACAATAATAAAACGCGCGTAGCGAGAAAAAAAATCCTGAAAAATTCCAAAAAAATACACCATGATGTATGTTAATTCTCGAAATAATTTTGAACCCCCTTCGAGCTCGGCCCCTCCAATTAGGCGGTTTGGCTGCGAAAGTTGCGGTCCTGAGTAAATCTTACGCAATGGTCATGCCACGCGGAGAAGACTATTCGTTAGTTTCTCGGAGATTAACTTCGAGCTAGCCCATTATTCTTTATAACTTTGTTAAACCATGTTATTTCGCTATTCCCAGAAAATAATGCGCTATTGAAATGATATCAGTATCGCTCACGCGTACGAGGACATACTAAAAAAATATCTTCCGTGAGGCGCACGTGATTGTGAACTCTTATTTCTTCACGGAGCGCAATAGTTACCTTTGTGGGGCGCACTTGCACCTCGATTTCAGACTTCAGTGATAACAATATTTGGCCCTGACAATGTTCCATCTTAATTTTCACGAATCTGCGCGCCTGCGTGGTCCATTGGACAACAGTGCGCAACAACTATAAAAAAACATCATTTCTGATTTTTTGTGCGCAGCGTAGATTTTCTGTGCGCAGAGACCGTTTCAGCACTGCGCATTTGCGCACGTGTGCAGCTTCGAGGGAACATTGCTCGTGGGCCATATATGGCCCTTTTTGAGTATCAGATATGGCTCTTTGACATTTTCCTAAATTTGTACTTAATTTTACCGATATTGCGTCAACTTGTTACTAGATTTTCATACCTGGCAGAATAATTATTCTCGTGGCAGGATAACATGTCTTACGTCTGTCAAGACAATAACGTGTTCAGGATTACGGGCTCGGACCCCTTTACAAAATCCTCAAATTTGAATTCGATGTACCTGACATCGCGCGCCTCTTAATCTTGGATTGCACCACACGTTGATGGATCAAAGAGAATAGAAGACATCGGGACGTCTAGGGTTGCATTTAAAACAAAAATCAATTTAATAAATGACGAAATATCTGTACCATTGCTGTTGAACCGACTATTTTGAGGCAGACTTCTAGTTGTCTAATTTCACTAAAATAGAGGGAAATGCACGTAATCCAAATTGTAATCCATTATGTGAAATGTTTCAATGCTCGAATTCTAATTCTAATCTAATTTGTGAAATTTGTTTATGCTCTAATCTAGTTTTACTCTAATTCATTGTTTTGCTGAAAATGCCTCTTTCTCCGAGTCATTTTGCAGCGAGAGAATATATCCCTCTCGCGCAGGGAAATCTCGTCTCAAGCCGACATCTCCTTACTCACACTGTACACTTGTGTACAGTCATAGTAGATATTGCAACAAATAATAATAACCTGCTAGCATAGTAGCTTGTAGTCTGCGAACAACATTCTAGTTTTTTAAACTTTACTTTTGTTCAACGCCGTCCTGATTAACATGGGCGATGCTCATGGTTCCCACAAAAGAAGCAATATTTTTTTTAAAGTATAGTGAAAATACAACGAGAAATATCATGTTCATAACCGTCATTTTATTTTAAACTATGAGCTGCGTACGACACCAGACAAACGCTTTCCAACGACTACTGAATCGATATTGGGACTAGTCAGACATGGTAATAGCTAAAAGACTATCTCATCCTAAAGATCGATTTTGACGTCCTATGCCGTTTTCTAAGCGTATATGTCTTGGCACTGTCTGGGCCATTGCACGTCGAGGCAATATGCTTATTGAGATCAGCAGACTCACCGTCGATAGAATGCTGCTGCCATTTCCGTTTAATCTAGTATGGATTAGTGTTGTTGTAGACAGGCGAATAGCATAATTTGAAACAACAGCAATGATTTGAAACCGAAATCAATTTTAGCCTATCAAATGCTTTATTTAGCGTATTTCCAAAATCTCAAATCATATCGCGATTGCGCGGTACCCTGGTACAGTAAAAAACGAGCCAAGCTTGGTGTACAGACTTTAACCATTCTCGTGGTTATGGGTATTCACTGTGATTTGATATGTAATGAGTTTTGCCGTTATCATTTCACATTCACAATTTTGTTGACGGACGCTCCTATTTTTCCATATGTTGTGGCATTTGTTCTCGATACGAAGCCATACATTCGAGTTTAAATTTTGTAATGTAATTCCTACCCCTAGATGTTAAATGCTTTCTTGGATATAGCAAACAAAACCACTTGCGTTATAATCGCCAATCAAATAATAATCAACAACAACATCATTCACAATTTCATTCAATTCCCAAGTTTTTACGAATTCAGTAATTCTAATAATAATCCAATTTCGAAAAAACTTTGTAGCTCTAATTCTAATTCTAATCGAATTTGGAAAAAGCGATGTAGCTCTAATTATAATTCTAATATAATTTGGAACAGCTTGAGTATAGCTCTAATTCTAGTCTAATTTGGAGAAAACTGTGTAGTTCTAATTCTAATTCTAATCTAATTCGGAAAAGCTGAAAATTTTCTAGCTGTCCAAGTCTGTTCTGAGGGTTTTAACCATCCCATATCGATATACGTCGGCTCGGGTCGTAATTGTCCGTAGGTTCATGCAACACGTTTCTAGAAAAGTATTTACACAATTATGGCATATTTTACAATTAAAAACAAACAGGATTTCTTTCGAAAGGTCTTTGTTTAAAACACTGTTTAAATGTTGTAACAAGGTGTTTTAAACAACCAATTGTTTTAAATGCAGCCCTAGGTATGTCTATATGGCAATCTAGTTATCAAATACCTATTGTCTTCCTGATCTACGTTAAGAAATGAACTGCCTTGGAAGTGACATTCACAATTACAAATCCAAATGACAATTGAGAATTCAGAAGTCGATCAATATTTGGATTTTAGGAATCAGTGCTATAGTTACATTATCATAAATTAATATCAGTTATTTTAAATCCTGATATATTTACGATGAATTGCGCTATTACGCGATAATAATAGCCTACGAGTCTGTACAGGGAAAATATGGTGTCCAAGACGAATCGCATGACGGGAGTTTAAATTAGCACTACCATGACGTCAGAAAGTTTTAATCGTGACGTAGCAGTTGATTGACATGTATGGTAATTTGGGAGTTGAAATGGAAAATATACGGCCGCTATGGCTCTTCATACGAAAAAGGCACCCTGTGACACCGCCGAGTACCAGGCATTTCAGAAAGACGGGGTTTCGATTTCGAACACCAACCTCGCTTGTGTACGCCAATGCGCACGATGCACAACCACAACAGTAATATTCCGATAACAGAACGGGCCTAATTGCCTACAACCAATGACGACCAAGACCGACGTATCCTTACAAATCATGTGTATGGGCGATGGGTGTGTCTCGCCGCTTCCAGGAAAAACCTAAGAGTATTTCAGGGAAACCCTGGACTTCCCAGGAACACTGGTTAAGATCAGTGACGTCCGGTCAGGGTAGGCAAGTGAGTCAGAAGTGGGTCAGTTTGTTCTTATGTTACGTGCCAATTATTTCTTTACAAATAATATTATATAATTCGAATTCCTGTCCATGTCGACAGCACCGTAACTGCCGCACCCCAAACCCCCCAATTGGGGGGGGGCCGAGCTCGAAGGGGGCCCAAAATTATTTCGTGAATTAGCATAAATCATAGAGTATTTTTTGAAAATTCATGCAATTTCCCGGCGCGAATTCAAGTTGCCATTTTTCTATATTATTGGGTATTGGGCCATTACCGCGCCACGACCCACCAAGACATACAATCAAGTTTTAGGCCATATAACATGCGACTCCAAGAAGTGTGCCAGAACGATCGGCAGCGAGAAAAGCTTGGCCGAAAAGGTCTGTGCCCTTATGCAGACCGAAGACTTCGTTATATAGGCTATACAAAATACATAGGAGGTTTAATTGTCCATAGGCGCCTAAATGACTGGCGCCGAATGTTCCTGTCTTTGCAATCTGAGCCTCACAAGACAAATACCATGCCGCTGGGAAAAATTTTATGCCAGTGAAGAAATACCAATTTGAAATCGTGTGCGTCTCTTAGTTTAGAAGCCTACGTTTGGGCGATTCTATATTTTTTGATATAGCAGACTGGAAGTCACGAAATAACATCATGTAACGAAGTCATATCAACGGGTCCGCCCGCCCGAAGATGTTTAATCATTACGGGCCCACCCGTTTTCAAGACGCTTCACTCAGCTCTACCGGTAAATCTAATTACGTGAGTAGAGAGGACAATAAATTGATAGCGTAATATATATGCAATCGCCGATCTGGTTGACCGATTTTATCATAAATTATCGAAAATTTTCGCGCTTCGCGCTGGCTCACAGTACAGTACAGATAATTTCGTGACAAACGCGAACAACGTGATGGGGGCCTGACGAGGTGTTGTTTCGTTCCTGCCAACGGGTATACGCCCGAAGATGTTTAGTTAATATTGAGTGGCCCTACCTTTTCAAACACACCTCACTCAGCTCTACCGGCAAATCTGATTATGTGAGCAGAGAGAAGATAAAAATTGATAACAAATATGCAATTCCCGATCATACTGCCCGATAAAATCATGAATTCTAGAAATTTTCCGCGCTTCGCGCGCTTAGGCGACAAAAGCTGATTGACTAAACAAACTCCCAGTGAATATGATGAATAGCGGTCAACAGTGTATCGCCGGAGGGGGGTCTGAAGTTCGGTCTATAACCCTATGGGGGGCCCAAGACCAAAGTTTTTGGGGGGGCCTGGCGAAGTGCTGTTACGGCCCTGCATGTCGAGTAAAATGGGCCTGCCTATTGTTGACAAACACAATTTTTGAAGAAAACCTACTTGACCGATTTGGTTCTAATTCTAGCGCGGAGACACCTTGCTACAACCTTTACCATTCATTGGATACTCACTGATCTTGGTCCAGAAAGGTCATGCAATTTACGATGTCACCGGGGCACGTATCAAGTGGTGTTGAGGTTAGTATCATATAGGAACACTCCCTGTTACCTGAAAAGTTTTTTGGGAATACACAATTAATAAAACAAGCCATTTGGGTACCAGAGTTGGATCAATTACATTATTTCAGTTCAATTACAATTACAATTACAATTACTTTCATGAATGTTTCAATTACATTACAATTACAATTACTCCATGCTAAAAATATCAAATTAGAATTACAATTACAATTACTCCTTGCATGTTTCAATTACATTACAATTACAATTACAATTGCTGCTGTTGAACACGTAATTTAATAATCATAAATTCAACCGTGCTCCTTGACAACCGTAGCGTCGTATTTAACAACAATTCATGTCTAGTTCAGATTGTGTAGTAATAAATGCGTTTATGTGCGTATATAGTATGCTATGTGAGATGTCATTGTGGCGTAATATAAGCGTGTTTTGAATGCTCGGTAATTATGGCTCACGTAATTGGAAATGAAAAATGTTATTTACCTAATTTCCCAGGGGTTAGGATTAAGGATAGGGTGCAGTATGTCGTTGAAAAAGTCTTATAATATATGCACGTGTTGGATTTGCGTCTATAGTATATAATTAAAGAAATAATATTATTTTTATCGAGGGACGTAGGAATTAGGATGAGGAGTGAAAACAAAACCGTGCTCTGTCAGATAAGATGTTATATAATATCCAGTGGTCTGGTTAGTTAGCCAGACGAAATAACGATGCAGCATCGTGATCTGAAATCGTATTGTAGATTGCCAACCCACTGATGGATGCGCAAGATGTGAGTCACGGATGAATGCACCGACAAACACACTGCAGAGCCGGCTAAAAGCAGCAAACTTTGTAGTCCTAGAGCTGGCGATCCATGCGTCCAAATTTGATGCATCTGGTCTTTATCGTAAGCTATTGATGTACTTATTCCGAAAATACAAAATATAATCTCGTCAGGGCAATGTAACTGCTCCAAAATAGCCGTTTAAGGCCGACTGTTCTGAAAAGTGAGAGCGCTGCAGCAGCATGACCACAACGATTACCAATTACGCCCAGCGATTGTTCAGAACAATGCCGATTCCCAGACTTTCACGACTATTTTATGATGGTACCATTGCCTGGAAATATACTTTTATTGCGGAATCATTGTGACACTAGCTTTCGATTAGGACCATACATATCAAATTTCGACGCTTGGATCGCCAGCTATGGGAATATCAATTCTGCTGCTTTTAGCCGGCTCAGCAGTTCGCTTCTCGGCGTATTCAATCGTGAGTCACGTGTTGCGAATCCATCCGTTGGTTAGTAATCTAAAAATTGTATACAATGGCAGCCGAGACCAGCATAGCGGTAAAAATAAAAAAAACTTCGCCCGCAAGGGCGCAGTCAAGGGCTTCCGCGAATGGATCCACCAAATGCCTTGTCGACATTTAAAGAGAATGCATTATAAGTCAATTGTTTTATGTTGTGCTTGATAGGTCTCAATAGCAATTAAATGTAATTGAAATTGTAATTGAGCAAAATTTTTGTCAAATTACAATTACAATTACAATTACACAAAATAAAAATGCTTCAATTACAATTACATTACAATTATATTGAAAAATGTAATTAATTACATTCAATTACAATTACAAATTACAATTGATCCAACTCTGTTGGGTACAGAACTTCAGTTGTTGAATCGATTTTGAAAGCTGTCGATATTATATGAAAATTTTGTGCGATTTCAGTGACCTTGCTATTCATGAAGCAGTAAAGCAGCTGTGGGAACGCGGAGCTATGTCCTTGCAGTATGAATCGTAGCCAGACGGTAGCTTATGACATCCTATAAGCGTTGTAATGACTCGATGTTTCTTCCCGAAACACTAAGCTGCGAACTTACCAAGTTTTATTTCAGTCGACTGAATGTAAAGATTTTTTGTCGGCGCTGTATTAATGTCTGTCACGGCTACGTGCTTAACCCGGAGACTGGTATGAGCCAGCGATGAGCGGATTTGGAATTTCCAAGTCCTAATCCAATCCAAATCCTAATCCATAATTTTTGTATATTCAAATCCGTGTCCAATCCTAATCCCATTCTAACTTGTAATTCAGAAAAATGCAAAGTTATGCAGGGGAGGAATTGAAAATTTTTCTTTCACAGCCAACAATTCGCTTCATTTGAAGATAAATTAGCATAGGGCTGCATCTCTCATGTTCATTGGCACCGAGTGTAGCATAGCGTAGTATGCCATAAGTACATTAGTAACTGATCGGAATAAATTTTATCGCTATTCGCCACACGACATATCAATTTCCCAGAAAATCAGTAAATCCAATCCAAATCCTAATCCGTTCAGAAAAAATCTCTAATCCTAATCCAACCCTAATCCGACAAAATTTCACAAATCCGTTTTTTTTCAGGTCCTAATCCTAATCCACGCTCATTACTGGTAAATAGATACCAACTTCATACCCAATTCAACTCAAATAAAACTCATGTTGTAAATTCGTTTCCGAACTCGAAAGATATCCAGAGCACTCCAACAATCCTTCTCTTGAAAATTATACATTCGATTGCAACGATTTTTTTGTGATAATCGCGCTACTTGATGGTTGGCAACGCGTATTTTCTGAGAGCCATACGCCACCATCGAAAAAGCAATGGGTGTTTCGCGGGTCGTAAATTCACGAGACCTATAGGATCTTTAAAATGCGATGTGTTTTCATTTGAATATTTCATTTGTGTGACTGTGTGCAAGATGGTGTTGTTTCGTCGTACACCTGTGAGTATGAGCCAATTCGGATAAAAAGCCATTATCAATTTCGGTACAATCAGCAGTTATTTGGATAATAACAAAAAGAAAATAGAATGCAGAATAATTGGCTATGTAGCCGTATAGCTTAGGGTTACCATATTTTTGTGGCCCCAATTCCGGACACTCTTTTGCGCCTACTATAGCGGAGCATGAACATGGTGTCTGTCAATATGACGCCACGCTTCCAAAGCTTTGCCTATCGACTATATAACGAGTGGAGTGGAATTAGGCAATCTATATTGTGAGCTCAGGGCCTGCAACATATTTCTTCACGGGCCGGCCCGTCGGTAGTGTGTTCGACAGCCCTGCAATTTTGTTAGGTCGGTGCGGTTATCTGGTTGTGTGTTGCAGCCCGATCCGAAACAACATTTTTTCAACCCTATTCCACCCAAAAAATACTGATTTTGGGCCCACCAGAAGTTAATTTCTTGGGGCTTAGGCTACTGTATGCATCTGGTTGTTGAATTCTGCCAATTATGTTGGTTATTGCATATATTACTATAAAATGCACCAGCAGGTGGCACATTTGGTGGTTTCAAACCTTTTATGTTCGCGTCCTCATTTCCAATTTGAAAATGTACCGTGGCCCAGCTCAGATATCGGTAAGCTAATTACTGAAAAAGGTCAGCTTGCCTAGAATTGCTCAGGGCATATTTCAGAAGCTGATTACGTTCAACGTCTTCGCGATCTCCGGAATAAAGACAAACGATCCCCAGGCTTTGAACTATTGTCTTTGGCGAAAACATCAAAATTGCCTTAACGATCTCTAGAACTATACCGCTATCTTATAATTGCGACTTATTTAAGTAGTGATGGTTATTTATATTTGATTTTGATTGATTTTTTTTGCGAAGGTGGTGGTCTCATGAAAAACAATAAACCTTACACAAAATCGCGAGCAGCCTGAAGAAAAATGTCAAGAGCCTAAATCTGCTTAAAAATAATATTGTTTATGTTGATTTACGAACAAATTTTTAGAAAAATTTCGAGCTTACTTCAAGCCTTCAAAATTCCGGATATTTAACCATATTTTACGATTCTCCTCCCGGACACAGTTTCCACAGTGCAATTCTGGACATGTCCGGGAAATTCCGGACGTATGGCAACCCTAGTACTGCTCATTAATGAGAGAAAAATGAACATTCATTCACTTACCATTTTCGCTGGGGGAGCACCCTCTCACCCATAGCGCTGGAAACGAATGAAAACTATAAATCATGCTGTAATCCAACTGGAAATCTGAGTTTGAAAATTCAACCCCGAATTGGAGACGACTTACAGAAATAGCTTGCTTGTCAAACGCGCAATATAATTTAAGAGACTTTTGAACACTTCGTCAAATTCCGACGGTACAATCAAGTGACTTTCGACAGCATAACAAAGGCTATATCGCTTTCAAACGATACCTGAAGAGCTTCTTGGAGGTACAGAACTTCAATATACAATTAAATAGTATACTCATATTGAAATGAACCCGAATATTTTAGGCTGACACTCGTCAGGGGTAATCGTCAGCAACTAGTAGAGAATTGGAAAAAACATTGTATATCAACAATCGTATCACAAAATATGACGTCACCAGCATGAAATTTCGAATGAGAGAGCGTTCAATGTACTATTTTTAGGTGGTACACGAACTCCTTTTGTTGACAGAGTTTTGGTTGGTGTATTTTGATAAAAGTTGATTCCAAGGCACACAAATGGAATTGTGAACGGCCTCGCCCTACGATTCGAAATCGGTCGTATCGATAATTATTCGCACAAATCGGATTATCCAACAGATGTTTGCCGATATTCGGGTTCATTTCAATATGAATATACTATTTAGTCAAATGATACCGCACAATCACAATTCAAGTTACTGCTCTTTACCAGGATTTCGAAAGCGTCGTGTTGGAGAAACTTCAATAGAACTACATATAAATATCTACTATCATAAAGGCAGCATTAAATAAATTTTCCAATGCCACATTTGATTTGCATACATATGTCGTACTCGTACGACTCGTAGTATAATTTCGGGTTAATTCGATTTTGGAAGGTTCACTGCCTGGAGCATTAGTTTTGAAGTTTTACCCGTCCGCAAGATCAAGAAGGTTGAGAACCACTGCCCTATACAACTTTTGACAGCGAGGACCTTTTGTACAGTAGTCATGTTTAAACTATATATCCTTGTATTTGAGAGCTATAAAATGACAATGTCGGTATATTTCCTGTCGACCATAAAGAATGGTCAATAAAATCAAACTTTGTATAGGCAGAACATCTCGGCGTCGTTTCTGGGGTTTTCAAGGTTGCTGAATACGAATATCACATTAGTATTGCCAATTGCCATATTGACTCTTGTTTACAAGATATAAACACCCATAAGAACGTCCAAATTACTCCGTTTGCCCCAGGGGTGTCAAACTCAAGTTGCGTCGCGGGCCGGATTCAAACCTTCAATCGCTTGCGGGACGGACCAGTCAAATTGTTCAAATATGTTTTCTTAAAGTCCATACCCGTGTTGTCCACTTGAATATTCAGTTATCCGGACTACGGATCATAGAGCTCTATTCTCTAAACAACTTTATTATCAAACAATTATATTAACTGCTAAAATGGTAACCTTACCGACGTTATAACTAGGCATATCGCTATGATTGCTTTGTTTCAGTCGTAATCCGGCAATAGTCCTCTGTGTGCGTTGTGAGGCCTACCAGCGATTTAAAACTGTGAATGCAGACGTTGAAATTCTATTCATTATTATAATATCGCGATTAGGATTTTTCTGGAAGTTGAGGACCTGTCAAAAGCGAAAGTGAAGTGCGACCCTAGATATCTTTATTATATTTCTGTGTGAAAATTATGTGACCGCAGATATTTCTATCATATTTCCGTGTGAAAATTATGTTCACCATGTGGCCTGCATATACTGGTTTCTAACTGGCGTTTTTACTATTGTTGGTCCATTTCTCCACAAAACCCGTAGCTCAGTGTTCACTTTTTCCTTCTCAGAATTGGGCGTCAACGACAGCGACTTGTTGCTGATGGTTTGTGGTATTCGTGGTGTTTTTCGACTACCAAGGTCATTCACAGAAGGCCAATTTTCTTCATTTTTGTTCCGCTTGTAGCACGACCCGCATGTTCTAAGTTTTATAAGACACCGCTTACACGGTTGAGATAGCGATTTAGTAATTGTTTACCTTTCAACAGGCATATTTAGTAATTCGGATCAATGATGTCAGTGTGAGATTGTTGACGGAATAAATTGGTAAGATTTGCATTGTAAGATAAGACACACTTGGCTAGTTTTGATTCTGTTTTTGTTTAACTTTTAGTTCACCATATCACTTCCGTATTTCCACTGATTTAGGAAGATCCATGCACCTTCGCTTTAGTCAGCGAATATATTGAAGATATACAAGTGTGGATTTGGTTGTGTTACGCGTTGACGTTGTGTTACGCCGGAATAAGAAATATATTTTCTCCTGTTACCTCTTGGATAACTACCCGTCTCGTGCCTTTTGGCTAGTTGATGGACAATTTTTCTGCTGAGTCAGCAACCTAGTATCTCTAGCAAACGAGAAGCTTAAACCTGATATCTTTGATGGACCTCGAATGCAAATAGAGATAAAACATTCCAATTTCATATTTAGAAATGAGTACACTGCCTGGAATTCCTTCTAGGACAGTGGTTCTCAATCGCGCCCACCACCCTTCTTTGATCTTCATAATGCACAGATTGACTCGAGTCGAGTCGAGTCATTTCCGTATTTTGAAAAAATGACTCGAGTCAAGTCGAGTCATCAGAAAATCGTGACTCGAGTCGAGTCATGACTCGAGTAATTACAACCCTGGTATACAGATACACTATAGTGGTCGGTAACCGGTAGGTCGCGTCCACGGGTGGGGTCGGTTTAACTTTCACGGGGTCGCCAAGTTCCGAGCTAGGATCGTCAGCCAGTAGCAACAAAAAACCGTCGAATCATATACGAGTGATTCTACGTGGTTCTACAGATCTCGTTATACCTTCTTTTTCCTGGGTGTTGATTCACTATCTTCTGTTCCATCATGAAAACCATATATGTCATTACATTGAATTGGTTGAAGACATTGGTAAGAAAATCTAGGTATACAAATGTATCTATATTCTAGAAATAGAAGTCAATATACAGACGATAGTCACATATCCATATCGTATAAGCTTTGTTTATAATCACAGGCGAGGCTTGGCCCGTGTCTACCCTTGGTGTCCATACACCGGACTGTGTAAAATCTTGCTATTTCATCTCTTATCCAGATGTTCACGGCATATATCCAGTGCACTGACTGGGGCCGCTATGGCCACATTGACATGTAAGACGGAAAACTGTCCGCGAGCCGGACAAAGTCCCGTCGCGGGCCGTATGTTGCCCGCCCCTGCATCAAGCCAATATTGGAAAATCGTTATAACAATGATTTCATACCCAGAAAATAGTACATACAAATATTATATCGATAATTCGTGTCGTGGTCCTTGGGCACGATTCAAGTGCAACATATTTCCAGTAGTCAAGTCGAAACCCGGCATGACCGACTGGACTGACCGACCAATCATATTTAGTTGTACTATTAACAAACGAATCTACGGCGTTTAGTTAACCTTATTACAACCATTAAATATATATATCAGACCATGGAAATTTCTGAAATAGGGCGAAGGTTGAAAAAAAAGGTTACGAACAGGTGCTCTAGATCAAGAAAGGGTGCCCAGTAAGGCAGTGACACGTATGCTTCGATGAGACGGATATTTTTTTTCTTCAAATTTTAGCAAGCATCAATGCAGAAGTTACGAACTAGGCTACGAATTAGTTTACAGACACTCACGGCCAAATCCACATAGCCTTATCTTTTCATCAACGCCTCTCTCGGATCTGATAAAGAAGAAATATTCAGATTATGTTGTAGCATTATGGGGGCAACATAGCAAACCTATTGTGCATTTTGTGATACAAGCACCAAATTTGGCACACATGTATATTAACATGTTGCGAACATTTTCAGATATTGAGCCACTCAGAATTCTCTCTTTATGTCCGCCATATTGGATTTCAAAATGGCCGCCATTTGAAATCCACATTTGCGATTATGTCTGGGTCAAATGCTACTATTGACTTCATTTTGGTGTCAAAATGTATGTTTTTGGGCCAAGGAATCCAATGGTACCAATTTCACAATCCAATGCTCAAACCAATACACAGTTCTAATGCACTAATCTAAATCAAATGTAAAAATCTAAAATTTTAACGCACAAATCTAAATCAAATGCACAAATCTAAGATTCTAATGCACAAATCTAAATCAAATGCACAAATCTAAAATTCTAATATGCAAATCTAAATCAAATGCAATGCACAGACCTAATCCAATTCACAATCCAACGGTACGAATTCCAACGTAATGTTATCTTTCATAGTCTGTTGTATAATTGTAATTACAACTTATCTAGGAAATATTTGATTGAACACGATACTTTGAAAAGAATGATTTTATGCAAGCATGTTAAATGGGTGTAAAATTCTGACATGCTACATGGTCTAAAATCTGAGGCTAGGTGTATACTGGCATTCTACAATGGTCTGGTATGATAGGTATCTGGGAAAAAGTAGATATCGGTACTGAGGATACGCGTACATAAACAGTGTCATGTTAACAAGTTCAGCACTGCCACAAGTACATGTATGTTGTGGACTCATCGTCTTGTGCAGTCCCCGTCACACACACAGAGGGCTGTGCACTGAAGGCCAGCCTTCTTGCATTTGCAGCGCTTCGCACACCCTTTCTGGCACTTGCAAGAAATCAGCTCAATGCAGCTGTGAGCTGCCTCAGGTAGCCTGGTCCAGTATGGTGTGTACTGTCCTCCAGTCATTGACCAACCCCAGTTGGTTGGTGGAGGGAGCTCAGGTGCTGGCAGCAATATCTGACCCCACACATATCCACCTTGATGCACTGCCCTCTTGACATGTTCCTCTAAAGCTGCCTTCGTTGGAGGGATCAGCTGCACATCGTGTTTCCTGGCAAAGAGTTTCCTCCTGGCCGTGTCAATGTCCGTGCATTTACTGGTTCGATCATACAACAAGATCACAAACCTCTCGATGATGCACATTGCATCATTTGGTATGTCACGTGGTGCGGAGCACAACAGCAGCAGCGCCTCAGTGAGTTCTGGCAGTACCGTTCAGACTGCCCACGCAGTCTTCTTGCCATGTCTGGCAAAATTAGACACAGTGTCGCATCCAGTTAAAGCGTGGAACATTGGCAGTGCACGAGCCTTTTCTGGTCCCATTCCAGCTGCAATTTCGTGTGCTGCTAGGTATCGGAATCTTTGGCCTGTTCCGAATGCCACCCACAGTTCTTCTTCTGGTTGCAAATCCTGTACCACGGACACTGCCAGTACCACAACATCGGTGTCTACAGTCCGGATGACTATTGAGTGGTGTCCATGCTTGGCTGCATGAGATGCATGCAGCAACATCCGACTGTCAGCCTCTTCATGGTTGCATGGGGCGAGTGAGGTCAGATCTGGTAGTAGTGGCTTGCTGAGTACTGACTCTCTATCAGTAATGACCAGTTGCTTGTCCTCCTGTTCAAACCATTCCATGAGAGCTGCTGACAGGAACTTGAACAGCTCGGCTTTGTTGCTGTCCACTCGTAGGAAATTTTGCCAGTTTCCTTGTATGGATGCGGCGGCCACCACACGTCTCCGCACGCGTTGTCCCCGCTTTGCACGTGTACTACATTTCAATGAATCAGCAATGTAAGTATCCCAGACCAGATCCAGGCGTGACACTGTTTGCAGCTTCGTAGACATATATGGGATGAAGATCTGATGTGCATACTCTTCAAAGGTCTTTAATGCAGCCGGCTTCAGCATCTGAACTATGGCCGCTCCATCAAGCACTATACAGGTAGTGACAGGAGTCTCTGTCTTGGGGTCGGAGACTTCTTCCAAGCATGTGATGAGATCATTCTTGGTAGGCATTCGGAGGGCAGAGCACTTGTTATCTGTGAAACTGTTGACAGACATTGTTGCCCATCTGTGCTGAGAGCTGGAGCACTCTATCATAAGAGATAGGCCTACTTAGGCCAAGGTGTGACAGTCTGTCGACCAATTCCTTCTTGCGTGTATGAACATGCAACATCATCCCGATGTATGTTGGAAGTGAGGTCTCCTGTGCAACACTGTGCCGGACACATGTGGATGATGTGGTGCCACGTGTTCGCTTGTGCTTTACGCTGTTGAACTTCAGTATCTGGGCTGCGGTAATTGCTGCAGGGTTAGTGTCTGTCATCTGGTCTTTGATGCTGGGTCCCTCTAGGATCATGCTGGCTAGGACAAGCAGCAACGGTGGTACTGATTTTTCTTGACCTCCTTCGGGGAATCCTGTGATGGGCTTAGCTTCTCCAAACATTTCACGGCGAACAATGTGTGCAGCACGAGCAAGATGGACTGCATCACTGTCACTGTCCAGCTCGCAGTCTTTGTCAATAGCAGAACCGAGATCTTTTTCAAATGCCATCAGGATGTCTCTCCCCTTGGAGTATGTCCGCAAGTCAGGACAGTGAGATAGCAGTCTCTGTTTCAGTCGTGTGGAGTGAACTCTCGTGTCGAGCTGCACTCCAAGCTGTTCCATTCTGGACTGATAGAGGTTGACAAGATTGGCCAATCTGAATACTGTTGCCGTCGCCTCATCTTGTCTGGTTTCTTCAATGTAGAGTGCGAGTTCAGCGAAGACAACTGCCGACATTGCTCGCTCTTGGTCTGACGAGTCCCGTGGTAATGTTGACTGGACCTTTCTTGTGCGGTTATAAAGTCCTATCAAGCACTGTGGGTGATACTGGGCATCCAACACTACCATGTCCCCACCACTGAGCCGGCCCAGTAGTTCTGTATCACCAAGAAGGGTTGCACAGGCACGCACCCGTCTGTCCATTTGGAATGTTGCAGTTTTTCGAAGACTGTTAGCCCCAGCAGGTTGTGCACAGAAGAAACAAGTTTCTGGGACCTTTTCTGTAACCGATGAACGAGAATGTCCCCTGGTGCGTTTGCATACAGATTGTTCTTCGTCGCTTTGATCTTCTTTCTTGAGTGCTCTTTTTTTGTGCCCTCTGCAGTTTGGTGTTGTTGTACTGGAGCCTGCACGTGTGGTGATATTGTGCACCGTGTGCAACCATCGCAGCTTCAATGCCATGACCATCATCGAGTCGTTCCAACTGAAATGATCCTGGAAGCTATCCAAGTTCACTGAATTTGATCAAGTTCTCTGCGAGTGAACTGTACCCACTACCAATGTCTTTTCTCTTTGATTGGTCGGGTTTGGTCAGTGTCTCCGCCTTGTCCTTCTGACATATGAGGCACAAACTCCAGTCAGTTGTGGTGAGGTGCGGTGATGTTGATGATGAAGTTCCCTCAGAAGGAGCTATAGTCTGAACCTCTTGGGCATAGTAGAACTGTCTTCAGATTAATATCAGCTAGCACCGTCAGTTTACAGACATGCATGCATCACTATGAACCTGGAATGACACAAAGTAACATTTCTGTTATCGTCGTGCTGCAATACAGCTACCACTACAACAACTACTCTACCACCACCACCACCAGAATCGAGTCATTAGTCTATAATGACGACAGATGTAGATCGATAAGTAGCCATGTAATGTGAAGCCGCCATTTTCAAATCCAATATGGCGGCACATTGGTAAAATTACGTATTGCAGATTGTTACCATTGGATTCCTTGACCCGAAAAACATACATTTAGATACCAAAATAAAGTCAATTGCAGCATTAGGCCCAGGGATAATCGCAAATGTAGATTTCAAATGGCGGCCATTTTGAAATCCAATATGGCGGACATAAAGAGAGAATTCCGAGTGGCTCAATATCTGAAAATGTTCGCAACATGTTAATATGTGTGCCAAATTTGGTGCTTCTATCACAAAATGCACAATCCTTTCGAATATTTGGGCTAAACCGCCCCACTATAGCGAAAGAAATACTTTTAATTCGAAATCTTCGACGAGAGATTATGTGAACATTGAATGCCTCATCTCAAGTATATGGACGTAACACTGGACTGAAATTCCTCTGTGATTTTCGGAAAATGCAGTTACCGAAGTTTCTGAACAATTCAAAAATATGTGGCGTGAATCTTGATGCCTGGAGACCTCAATCCGTCTCGTGCATTTGGGAAACGGTGAATTAGTAAGGTTATCGACGATTCCTTGCAAAACTCATTGTTGAAGATAACGAATACTTATTTTTCGTGAGAAATTGATGCGGATTTGAATCTGTGGAAACCCGACTTGTCCGATGTAAAGGTTTTCGTGTCGTTATCGTTCATAAACAAACTGTTAGTGGCAAAACGCGTTAATTTTTCGACTACTATGGTCATTTACACCAGGCCAATATTCTTCAATTTTATTGCGTACATGCCTTCTTGTAGCTGATGTTGTCGTAAAAAGTAAAATAATTTAATTGCAAGGTATCGCTGTTTTATAGATTGCTCACATTCACTGAAATGCAGGGTTGGAATTAGCAATATGACGTCACGTGACGTCATGAGGTTCAGATTCGCGTTCACACAGAACTTTTCATAAAGGTTCGCGTTCACACGAGCCTGAACCGTTCAGAGGTTCACACCATCCCTAGTATTTATTGTATAATACGTTTCAAAAAGCACAAGCAGTCGAAAGTAAATCAATAGACTCTAAATAAACATTTGCACTGCTTTATTTGGGTGATTTAAACTGATATTGCTTCTGCCGGACAAATAAAGTGCGAGGAGTTTCAGGGTCCAAATAGGCTATACCCTAATAACTCATAATTATGTGGGTTGTCTCGTTTGATACTCGAGCAATATAGTCAGCTGACATATGTAAGTTCCAATCTACTCTGGTATCTTACCTTATCATCTTCAGATATTGGGGGATACTTTCTCCTTGCCCGTCGCTGAATATGCCAAGGTTTTTCGGAAAATTGTTTAGATATTTTAGCTTTTTTTGAATTTCTGCTGTCCGACATAAACATATGGCAGTGTGGTGGCAAATGTGTATCAGGGTTACACAGTACATCGTTATTGTCTTACCACCAAGAATACACAATATTTCAAAAATGACTCATATGATCCAATCGTGATTGTGATGTTGCAACAATTCAATATTTCTGTATTATTTACAAAGACTAACTAAATCTGCGATTGTTACTGCACCTTAGACGTTTCCATTTTTTAGAATGCCACACTTTAGGATCCTTTTTGAGCTACCAATAGACATTTGCCATTCACTTGAGTTGTAAATCGGAATGCCCAACTCCTCTGGCAACCCATGGTAACAGTATCATGCCAATGTCAGTATCACGGCAATACACAAATTTACAGATACAGTAAAGTAGCCCTACGATGAAAACGCCGTTTCTCCTGATCATCTTATCTTCTCTCTCTTGCCAAGTAATATTTTCTCAATTCGCAAAGACGCTAAAAGTTCCTAATACTTCTCTTCTAAGTCCTAAAGCCTATATCATATAATTTAACTTATGTTGATGGACTACTCTACGTTCTGAGTCATCTTCGATCTCAAAATCTTCATCATTGGGCTTGGTATCGCTAAAATCTTCCTCTTGATCCAAATTAATGATCGTGTAGGATGGGGCATTGGACCTATAGTTGAAAGAAAATGTAATGTATATTTTACTTGTCATATCCTACAGTTTCCATCAAATAAGTGTCTGAAATCTCCTAGGATGCCTATGCATCCTCTAACTAAAAATGGGCGAAAGCATCGTGCTAGATCGATCGATACCAGTACCTTTTTTCCTAATACGTCAATTGGCCTCTTGGCTATATAACTTATTATATGATGAACGTGTGGATTTCTGTATGGTATGGAAAAGTAATATAACTAAATTCGTCAAAGTTGCATGTTTGGAGATCTGTCGTAGAGCGAAAACTTGATGTGATAAAAGGAAACCAGCGGCATTTTTGGAATCAGGACACCAAAATTAGCCGTAGTCATGTGCAAAGTCAAAGTCAACAAATTTTTAGTTCAAAATCGTTGCGTACTGTTATCTATTGATGCGCAATTCTACCAAGTGAAATATCCGAGAGTAATCAGCAACATCGAAAACCCCATTCTGTTGACCAGTGTTATTTATCTACGGATAGATCTAAAACTAACCAGTCACGGTGGAGTACCCAGAGGACAATTGGGATTGCAGGTCGCTTCGCAAATCGATATTGTATGTAATCGGTTGGACACCATGATGTCTGGGGCAGGTTCGGACAATTTTGCCACACGGATACCATGTCTGGGGTATATTCTGACGGAAGTCCGTGTGACAGAACTATATGTATGGAGACATACAATGCATATCATATCTTCTAACCAGTGCGATATGCAGTATCGACAAACACGAATAGAGATACGCGTTGCGAGTTAGAACTATAGCTACTAATTAATGATTCAAATATTCATGGTGTGTACCGAAATAACATTGTGGTATCGTCGAGTACAACGTTGCGCATTCAGATCAATGCAGGATTCCAGGGTTAAATATATGCCTTCAGACATGGTGTGCTGTTTCAGAGTGCACACTGCATTCAACTTTTCCTACTGAAACTTTGATAATGGTGGTCTACCTCTATACTACTTACTTGATGTCGCACACTTGTCCTGCAATGACATCAACCCATATTGAATTGTTCGAGCCGTTACATCGAAGATACGGTTTCTCTTCTTCTGATATCATAAATATAACTGGATTAGAACGCGATATATTTTAATATATAAAATATACTCCGCACTCCATTCCAGACTTTCACATATATCTGGACGTATCGTCGAGGGGCAAAGACATTCGTCAGTCAGATCAGGACAGTCAAACAATCCATTGCAGACCTTTTTGATAGGGATGTGTGTTGCGGAATTTCCGAAGCAGCGAAAGCAAACGTTGTCAATATGATCTTAAGTAAAGTTCAAAAATTAAGCCACCTGACGATAACCAGCGGATGTTTTCTCCGGTCTGAAGTCTAAATTCATTTGTTTATTTTTTACTTGTCCGAAATGTGAAGATAGAATTCCTGAGTTATAGTTTAAGATTGCACATGTGTATTGCATTACTTTACTTCTCCACTATTGGTGTTGAAATATATCTTTGATTAATTACGGTACTCGATCCTTCGGGTTTAAAGCGAATAGTTATTTAAATTTGACTCGTTTCCGACACAATAGATGTTTAGTGAAGTGAGTGACTTTTCGTTGATAATTTATAGATCTTCTAGCAAAGCCACGCAATCTGCGATGTCTTGCTAGAGGTCTATAGATCAGTGAATAGATACTTAATACAGTTTGGATTATTGCGTTTTTTTTGTTTTCAGCGCTATGTTGGTAAAAAGTGAGACCAATAAATTCATGATACCGCCCTATATGGATATGCAGTAGAACTCCTGCCTTTGCTCTCCGACACTCTTGCGCCTAACAAGCCTTATTCGGTAACCGCAAGTTTGCGCTACATCTACCGAACTGCGATATCTTATTGGTTCCCAAATCATCCATGCACGATCATAATGAATGACTATTTGCACGATTAACCTTCAATATGAAAAATAAAAATGCGAAGCTCTAGCAAAACCAAGAAGTAGTTTCTCGTTCACTATGATAGTAAATTTGTTGTCGCATAGAACTGCCAGAATAAATAAAGTGTGAGCGGTACATCACAGAAAAGTATAATTGGACCATATAAAATAATATACCGATAGGCGTTCGTAGTTGAATTAATTCTGGTTTCTCAAAGAATATCTGATAGGGATGGTGTGAACGTGAGGTTCGCGTTCGCGTTCTGTGTGTGAACCTCAAAAAATTTAGAGGTTCACGTTCACTAACGAACCTTGATATGTTCTACGCTGTGAACCTTTCTCATACATTACGATTCTCACTTCATTTTAACATCTTTGGTTGAAATTTATTGCGTTGCAACTGCGGGCCACTCTACGCATGGCGCTGGCAGCATAAAAAATAACACTATAATGGATCATGCAACTTGGCAATCTCAAAAAAATTATTATCTTTGTTACAAATGTGTTTTCTCGAAATATCCAGCTTTCCATTTGTGAATATTTAGTGACTATCTGCTGTGCGCTTGACCCGCAATCACACAACTCAAGAGCGAAATACAGTACATTTAGAGTCAGCGAATGATGCCTATTCAGCCAATCAATGAAATTGATATCGTTGCCTGATGTAAGAAATCTAGCAATCTTGATTTCATATGTTTATTGTATCATGAAAACCAAATCCGTGCTATTGGGGTGTTGGCTACTGCTGTATAACCTGTTAATGGGGTAATATCGGTGGCAAGTATCAAATCCCGTTTTACACTCTGCTCAATATCAACGTAGCAATAGTCAGACGCCAAATATATTGTCCGGTCTGGTCTAGGCCGTCGAGGCGTAAGCTTATATTCCCTTACAAGTCCTCGTCGAAATTGTTGGCAAAGCGAGGGAAGATATTGATTTTATAGGATTATTATATCAAGTGATTGCTCCAGTTGACACATTTGGTGGCGTTTAAAATGTCAATATGTACTTCAGCACTGTGGCATTATGTGGCCCGAGTCGTTAGGTATCGTGTACATTAATATAGGGTAAAATGTAGGGTTGGAATTAGTAATATGACGTCACGAGACGTCATGAGGTTCACGTTCGCGTTCACACAGAACCTTTCAAAAAGGTTCACGTTCGCACGAACCTGAACCTTTCAGAGGTTCACACCATCCCTAATATCTGAGTATATATTCAGAAGTTTTCTGGTCCGAATCTACTGCAATTCTGCGTGACTTAGCATCGGCAAATGAAAATTTAGTTTCAGGAAAACTTCCAATATTCCATTCATTACCAACCATGACCAACAGTTACGCTAAGTACGCAGTAATATATGATATAATTCCATTATATGCTCCGATCTTGAAAGCAAATGAATGGCACATAAATATAATATATATTTCTACCGACAGGGGAGTTAGACAAAACGACAAGGCTGACGAATTAGAATAACAGCATTCACGGATCATGGAGAAGACATTGTTGATCCAGTCGAGCTATCGATCTCAAAAGTGAAGACGCTTACAGTAGGCTATCCTTATGCCGAGACAAATAGTCTGAAGACTTAAACTCGGTATATCACAAAATCCGCAAACAAATGACAGAGATTGCAACACTGCTGAACCTCTCTATAGAGCTGAGATTGAAATCGGGACATTTTCGATTGAACTGTCATCTTTGTAGGGTATATAGGGTGTCACGCAGGGCTTTGGAGCAGCCGTAAATGTTGAATTGCTCCAGCTCCGGCTCCAGCTCCGGCTCCAGCTCAGGAGCCGCATTATTATCACTGCTCCGGCTTCAGCTTCGGCTCTGGCTCTGAAAACTATCGAATGGGTCTGCCTATATCAGGGGTTCAACCCGCGAGAGGGTTTAGAGTGGCCCGCGAGGTCATTCACTATTATATCATCGAAATCCTATTATATTATCGAAAATGAATTGCTCAGATTGTGAACTTGCAAGGCCAACCAAAAATTTGATTAGTCTGGCCGCGACTCTTGGGATGTTGTGTGACTGAAATATCAGTTCCGACGCATTGGCAGATCCAGGGTCCAGTCATATTTTTAGTAAATCGTCGTACATTACAATATACTAAAACATAATTTTTCTTCACGCTTCGCGTTTTTAATTGTCATAGTATTTGTTGCTTGGTAGCCTACCCCTTCCTCAAAATGAAAAACGCCTAATTTACCCGATGGAGTCCAACTATATTCGCAATTACAAGAGAAAGTATTTTCGCGTTTGCGCTCGCAGAAAGATCGTCGACGATGAAATGTAGGCACAGAATTATAGTCGCATATTGGCGAAAACCTTCGATATCGATATGTCCAGATGCCGAACAGTCCTGTCCAAACTGAGCCCAGCGTGCGATATGCAGTAGACCCGCAATATACTCAAGTAATAATATTATGGACCAAATTCATTTATAAACTTTCAAACTTTTCCGCGCTTAGCGCGGCTAGGGGACCGTGCACTCAATCGTCCAGTTCATGTGGCCCTTCAGCCGAGAAGGTTGGCCACCCCTGGTCTATATAGTTACTAATCACCCGTAGGTTATTTATGTATAGTAATATATAAACTGTTAGCCTTCAGTAACATCGGATGCAGCAACGAAGACATAGGTGCCACCGTATCGGCTTTTGACATCATAATGAATAGGCCTACTCGTCAATTGTCGATAACATCATAGTTGCAATATAGAACGCACGTAACTCCATGCCATTGCTGTGTACAGCATCAAAATTCTGATGCGGCGTTTTAACACTGGCACTGTACTCGTTAACATTAGGCCATACAGCTGAATTCAATATTTAAATGGGCGATTATAATTCAACTGTAACCGCTGTAAGAGCAATATGGGCCAAATAGCCAATGGTTTGGCGTTCGATATTGGTGCATTCGTTACCAGTCCATCCGGTGTCGATCAAGTTTATCGGAATATAATATTTTTCCGTTGAAACGAATCGAATAAAATCTGAATTGGTGCCACGGAGAATCTGACGTTTCATTAATATTGCAAATCTTAGTTCTTTCTAATTTTATACTGCGCATAAATAGATAATTATAATTGACTATGAAGAACCCTCATGTCGTTCTAAGTCATTCTATCAATAATAACATGACCCGGTGCGAAATATTTGTTTGTCAAAAAAGCAGTTTGTCAAGCCCAAAAATTGTGCTTTTGCACAACGGAGATACATATTCTCCTGTATCAATTGGCCATTCTACCAATATTAAAGTGGAGATGAAAGCTATAAATTTTTTCCTTGAAAATCTTAACTACAATGCTGATATGCGTCTTATTTCTTTTGACTGTGTAAATGAATAATTTTCCGCTGAGTCAACAAAGTGGGTATACCTACCCCTGTAAAATGATAAGCTTAAATCTAGTGTCTTTGATAGATTTTAGATTCGAATACGGATATGAAATGAAATCTTTGAAAAAGTGGCATAAATTTCCCAAAAAATACCTAATTTATGTTAATTCACGAAATAACTTTGGGCCTCTTCGAGCTCGTCCCCCAAAATTGGGGGGTTTGGGGTGCGGCAGCTACGGTCCTGTTCCCCACTACCAAAGCACTTTTGTCATCACAGAGCAACTATTTGCTGGTTTGTCTACACAAGACACACAGTCACACCAGTACGCAAGACAATCGCCTTTAACTGCAACATAAAACGTATTGTAAACCTATACCAGTATCGCCGAAAATTTCGCGAAATCGTTATTTCACGTCAAACTAGTCGTGCTGGATGGGTTTGTGACGCCATGATTGGCCATCCTGAGTTAAAAATGAGGTTTTGTGAACAACACGCAATGTAATTTTCGATACATACATTTCAGAGCTGTTAACTGGTAGCGGTAATTGCGCATGTGTCTCCGTGAATATGTAGGCTGTTCTGTATATAATTTCGAACAAATGCGTCTATTCCCCACCAGAAATCATTGAATTCCCCACCAGTGGGGAATTCCCCACCGTTTGGGAACCACTGGTCTAGTGAGACTGCTTTCTGAATGATGATGATGACTTCACATTTGATTGGCATTAAGCAGCAACCATTTGTGATTGGGATTAGGCAGTGACCAATAAAATTGCCAAAAGATTACGAGAGTGTGGTCATTGGGGAGCTGTATATTTACGGCATGTGGTTACTCGGTAGAAACAGTAATGCGAAGAAAACACGAGAAAAGCATTTTCAAATTTACTAGTCTCGGGCAATGTTCCCTCTAAGCTGCGCACCTGCGCAAATGCGCAGTGCTGACACGGTCTCTGCGAACAGAAAATCTAAGTTGAGCACAAAAAATCCGAAAGAATGAGCTTTTTTTTAGTCGTTACGCACTGTTGTCTAAGGGTCTGCGCAGTGAGTTGGCGAGTGTGCGCAGACTTGTAAAAAATTAGAGGGAACATTGGTCTCCGGATTGTACAACTGCTGCAGTCGACCAGACCAGTGTAATGCTATTACATTCAGCTGTGTTCTGTTACCTTTGGTGACGGGAATTTTCCGTAAAATTTCCCACTGTCAGTCATTAAATTACGGGCAATAATATTTACGGGAATTTTTTTTTCAAATTTACTTGTCTCAGATTCGTAAAACTGCTACCAGGACCAGACCGGTAATTTGATATAAAATATTTAAAACAGAGATAATCCAAGCCTCCAACCAAAGGTATCTGGAGAAATCAGAAGGAACCATGTGAATATTACCGTGCTTCAGGGTGGTAATGACTCGTGTCATGAATACACTCTAGTCGCGATTTTTGGTGACTCAATTGCACCCGAGTGATATTTTCGAAATACGGAAAATGACTCGACTTGACATGAATCGACTTGTACTCGAGTCATTGTGCATGACTCGACCAAGCCATATGACTCGAGATACGGACTTCTAATACAGGCGTTTCATTTTAACCTCGAAGAATAGCAAAGGTGGTCAATAACGAAGTAGTTCTACTTTTTGGAAGTACTCAAGTAGTTTTCATCTACTTCTTGTACTTACTCAAGTAGATCTGATTTTATCTACTTCTACTTCGTAATATTTTGTGATCTACGTACTTACTTTTCGCTATTTTCAGTTTGTCAAGTAAAAATAGTTTAATCCCCCAATAATAAAGATAGCCTGAGGAATGTCGGGGCTGTTTTCACGGAGTACCAACATTTAATATCGATAAAAGTCACGTAAGGCCCAAAAATTTCGTTGCGCTCCGCGCACAGTAGTTATGGAGTGGCAAATATGGTTTCACGAAAGTATCCGTGAATATAATCTAGGAGCCGGATTGCTAATGGTTCCGCTCCGCTCGCCTATATCAAATATTTCATCACAGTAAATATGGCCCACCAAAACGTTTGAAACTACCGTTTCGCAATCTAGCAATTACCTATTCTATCGTTATCTAGCAGCCCATGTCATGTCATGCTAATCTGGAAAATCCGGCATTTTGGAACGTTACACCTGTTTTAGCAGATCACCTTTGAAGTCTATGAACAGAAGGCATGAAATATATTTTCCGCTTTTTAGAAGTGGTATTTGTATTTCACTTTCTATTCCGAGCATGATACTTTTTCTTAACTTATAATTTCTTTCAGTTCTTTCGTCTGCAGAACATACATGTTGAAGCATAAAAGCAGGCGTAGTAATGCCTCTATTTTCCGAAAATAAAGCTACACTAAATGTAAATTTTACGATCCATAATATTTTTATTAACGTATACTAATCGCGAAAAGTGTTGAAACCATATACAATAGAACTTGTCCGTATTGCGCTTCGCCTAAGCCTATTGGGCCTTATAATATGGGGTAGGGCGCCATGCCATGGTATTCTCTGAAACAGGGTCTTCTAGTAAACAAAGGGTTAGCACCGCATTCTCATATCAATACTGTCATTTGCATCCCATGATGCGAAAAATGCGTATTCTGTCAAAAATGTATACCTCATGGGATGCATCAATATACGAATCAAGCTCTCTGCACCTTCCGCAGAGCTCAATTTACAGCTTTTTGACAGTCTACGTAAACGAATTAGGACTGTTTTCAAAACTACTTACTTACTTGAGTAGATTTAAAGTCAGTCAATTCTACTTCTACTTCAAGTAGTTTCAGGTTGCTTATTGAAGAAGTACTTCTACTCGTACTTGAGTAAATTTTTCGTCTCTACTTCTACTTCTACTTGAGTAGCTTTCTCGACTACTTTGACCACCTCTGAAGAATATTAAGGTTACCGCACTATTCGTAATTCGTCTCTCAGTACTGGTAACTCAGAAAGTAAAGTCAAAAACTGTTAAGAGTGAGGAAATTTTTATTTTATGAAGGCGAAGGTGATCGATATAATCTAAGCAGAGCTGAAAAAATCGGTTGAACTATGACCCGAACTGGAAACCGAACAGTCATCTCACAATGACTTGGACTCGGCCCTCTGCTCCCCGACTGTGCTCAGACTTGACTAGGCGGCGACTTGAAAATGACTTGGTTAAAGTGCGGGCCATAGTAATGGGTTCACACAAAATTCAACCTGGTTGAATGGAAAGGAAAGAACGTACTTTATTTTTGTCCATGATATTCTGGCGGCATATACACCGACTCATGATATACATACACACGATCAGTGCATTGCATATGCATACCATGAGTGCATGATGTGCATATGCCGCTGGACAAGGAAGGTGCAGGTATGGCCTTTTACGGCTTTCTAAGCCTTGTCATTGAATTCGTATTAGACGCCCGACTAATTTATTATTTAGCGGTGGCCAAGTTTGAACCGGTCTGCTGCAAAAGACCATAGCAACAAAGCACGATTAACCCCACATACAATAACAAGTTAACAATCCAAACGCGTCAGACGCTAATGTTCCGTAGATATGCGGATTCGATGACCCTACAAAAGGATGACGTCATAATGTGGCAAAATTGATGAATTAGCTATGTAAATAATAAATATCTAGGATTGGAACTGTCGGAGTTGATGAACTTACGTATAGGGCTGGGCACAATGATTCGAGTACTCGAATCTGAATCGAGTATTAATTGTATTGATTCGAGTCGAGTAGTAAAAGACGATTTTTGCGAGTATTGAAATTTTACGCTCCTCGGCACTGGAAGTTAATTTTTCAACGAGAATAATAGCTTCGACCGTAATTTCACTGTTGAAGCCTTGAAACCTTGATTGGCCGTATCGTAGCATACGAAACATTTAGTACAACGCTACGAACATTACTGGAACTATCACATTTTCGAAGTCATGATCGTCCCACAACATTGTCACCAAGTCCAATAAAATTGGTATGGTCAAATAAATATCAAAGTATCTTTAATATGATGGATAGCAGGCATTATATTCTTTGTGGTGGAATAAATGGTACATATTTGAACTTTAACATATAACATTCCGCTATGACGTCATGATGAGTGATACTCGATTACTCGACTCGATTCGAAGCATATTACGTGATTCAGAATCGAATCACTCAGGTAGTCGATTTTGCCCAGCCCTACTTACGTATAGTATAAATGATGTCTATGATGCCGGTATAAGCTCAAATTCCGCACATATACTATAACAACTTGAAGAGACCCAAAGATATAATTTCATTTGCATGTCAAATCACCAGTGAGATGCGATGTCACCAACATGCCACGTGTAATCAAATTACAATCAATCACTCCATTTGCCGTACAAATGAATAAACATCTCAGCTGTTGATCGAGATTGGGATACGATCTCCCGCTGTGCAGTGTACTTATGAATTTTGATTCTTGCTAATTGAAAGTCTTGTCATCTCGCGTCGGGTATTTCATTTACTCAATTGCGGAAAAAAATTACTTATTTCTAAATCGCATAATTCCCCAGCAGCTATAGTTGCGGGCATGCCGCATACCGAAAAAAATGCTAGATAAGCGAGCGACCTGCGTCCGTCACCTATAAGTCCACCTTGTGTTCGTCTTAACCAGGGCTGGCCAACCTTTTCAGCCAAAGGGCTACATTCGATTGACGAACTGTTGCGCGGGCCACTAGCCGCGCGGAGCGGGAAATTTTTTGAATTTCACAGGTCAGTAATATTGTCGCCTGACTATATTGCGGGCCTGCTGTATATCGCTGGGCTCAGTTTGCAAGGACTGGGCAGTCGGTGTCTGGACATATCGATATAGATAGTTTCGACCAACATCATTTTGTCAATAACATCAGCAACAATCATTTTGTGCCTAGGTTTCATAGTCGACGGTCTTTCTGCGAGTGCAAACGCAAAGTCGCATATGTTGAACGCCACTCTGCCTCGTAATCGCGAATATAGTTCGATTAAATCTGATACATTAGGCATTCTTTTATTTTCACAAAGGGGCAACAATATTAAAATCAAGAAATCGAGTGACAACATGTTGCGCGAAGCGTGTAGAAAATTTTTACTTTTGATAAATCAATCGCAAATTATTCTGCTTTATAGTAGTGTACGAAGATCTACCAATATGTGACTGGCTCATGGATCTGCCAATGCGTCGGAACTGATATATTAGTCATCACATTTCAAGTGTTGCGGCCAGACTAATCAAATTTTTGGTTGGCCTCACAAGTTCACAATCTGTGCAATCCATTTTTGATATTCATTAAAATTTTCGGAAATTACCTCGCGGGCCACTCAAAACCTTCTCGCGGGCCACGGGTTGGCCGGCCCTGGTCTTGACAGGTAATTCTATTATCTTATAAGATGGACTGATTTCTACTGCGCTATCACCTTTTCTACATTGAGTATTAGTTCAGTTCGGTTCATTAGCAACTTTTATCAGTTCAATACACCACAAAAATTGCGATATAATGAAAAAAGGAAGGTGTCGAAACGACTTGGAGTAGTGTTTGGAATCATACACCAACCTTGGCCTAGGCGATGTAAAGAGGAGGCATGCACACTGAATGACAAGAAAAAGAAGTTAGTATAGAAAAAGAAAGCGACAAAAAATGGGGTGGCATGTCGAGGAAGGCGATTTTACCTTTGTGTTTCTCTCCACATAAGCATTCATCTGTACCTGTGAAAATGAAGCGTTAGTAGCAATATTTATTGATTTAATGCGTCGGCCTATAATAATACATATTTTTCATGTGGAAAATGTCGTATTGTCTAACTAGGGTTACCATACGTCCTCTTTTAAGAGGATTTGTCATCTTTTTTGACTTTTTTGAAAGTGTCCTCGGAGAACGCCTAAATGTCTTTTTTTTTTAAATCTAGGTTAAATGTACGTGTAAATTGGACTCAGATATAATAAATCAGCGATCAAGCAACGGTCCGACGGGTTTATAGGGACTTGAGCCAGAAAATGATTTATATTTTAGTTCACCGACCTCGAAGTCGGCGAAAATTTATCATTTTGTCAGGATTTTACATTGCAGGTTTAAAAATTTTGAAAAAGTGTCCTCTTTTCAGATTCCCAAAATATGGTAACCCTAGTATTGTCTCATTATTATTAACCACCACACTGAGAGTGCGATGCTCAATAGCTACTGGGCTATTCCCAACCTGGACAACAAAAGTTGGAACCACCACATTCCCCAATCTTCTGAAATTTAGTACATGCATAGATGAGTTGATTTCGAACATATTAAAGTTTATTTGAGGAAAATTGATCCCCAGGGTCAAAAGTTATGTCATGTTGAAAAATTGACGATTTTCTGCTCATTTCAGATCTGCAGCCTTCAGGTTTATGAATGTAAAATTCAAAAAGGTGTAAACAGATGTTGAATTACAGTTGAGATTTAGCACTGGGTTTTCTGAGTAGCTAGTATATTGGTCTATATTTCCATGTGGTATTGAATGCCATGCGGTGTAGTGATAAAGGTTAAATTGAGGCCAAACTTGGTCGGTGGTCTGAAATCGGTCAAGCGTTACACAATTTAGAATGCGAATTGAGCAAAACCTTATAAGTATATTCAAGCGAGTAGGGTATCATATGAAAGCTGGTTACAAAGACAATTTTCCCTGGCTTTTTCATTTTGGTTTTCCACTGTAAGGTGGGGCAATCGCAATCTCAAGAGTACACTGCATTTGTACATGGATATGCTTAAGTTTGGAATATGGTAAACCGATGGTTCCCATACTTTTTTGACTCAACACACCTTGTTAAGCTCAACTTATATTCATCACTACCCCTAAAGACTATATGTCAATTTCCAACAACCGATTTGAAACCAAGAGCTGTTCCTTGAGTATATTAATAAGAATAGCTATCCAATGCTCCCGGCGTTTACCCGTCCGTTGCTAAATTTCTCAACTTTGACATTCAGAGTTATATTTTCTTTAACAAAGAGCAGAAACTCTACCGATAGTGCTCTGAATGTCGAAGTATGGAAATTCCTTGGATTAGTCCGGAGTTCACTGGCAATGGACATTAAACAATCATCGATATGGACAGTTCAACGGGGGTATTTCGCCTTCAGCTAGTTCGTTACGACTATGCATGTGAATGTGACCAGACTACATAAGTAATCGAAATGCAGCCGGGAATAGTAAAAAGTTTGGCCATTCGTGCTTTAGTTGCTGAAAATGTTTGTCAGGTATCGTGCGCAGCTCATAGTTCAAAATAGAATGAAAGTGATGATCATAATTTTTGTTGTATTTGTATTTCTTCAGTAACAAATTTTTTCTTCTGTGGTAACTATGCCCGTCGCCCATGTTAGCACAGCGTTGTACTGACGTAGAGTTATCCAAACGCGGCTAATAAACTGCGTTGCCGAGGCCCCGGCGTTGCCTATTTTTATCTCGATATTGAAGCCTGCGGCCTCACGGAATTTTGAAAAGTTGCCCGCGACCCGTTTTGAGTTGGGTGCCCCCTGGGTCACCCATACTCCCGTTGTTAACCCGCACCTATATTGAATTTCCTAACTTTGACATTCAGAGCACTATAGGTAGAGTTTCTGCTGAAATATATTACTCTGAATGTCAAAGTTGAGAAACTTAGCAACGGACGGATAAACGACGGGACCAATGGGTAGCTATTCTCATCATCAGCGTTGGTTTATTAGCAATTTTATCAGTTCAATGCACCATAGAAATGCTATACAATGAAAGATAGGAAGGTGTCGAAGCGACTTGGAGTAGTCTATGAAATCGGACACCCACCTTGGCCCAGGCGATGTAAAGAGGAGGCATGCACACTGAAGAAAAAAGTAAAGAAGATATAGTATAGAAAAAGCAAGCGACAAAAATGGGGTGGCATGTCATGGAAGGCGAGATCTGCAGGTCAGTCGTGGTCCGGTAATCTTGGGGATGGACTAGTATTCATTTAGTAGTAATTGCTTGTATTTCGACTTGAATGTGGACATGATCGTCGCCTGTCGGATAGCCGGTGGAATACTGTTCCACACACCAGGTCCAGCATATTTGATGGAGCGATGATCTTTTTGGTCAATCATATGATATTTGGACGACGTGGACGCGCGTGTGTTGTACTTGTGCGCTTTTGATTCCGAGGTAAAAAATCACTGAAATATTCGGGGCAACGACCGCAGTGGAACTGATACATAAACTTGGCGATGTCTAGTTTCCACATATCTTCTATGTTTAGGACACCGAATCTCTTCAGCAGCGACTTGTTGGGTGGACAACAAGGCCCTATGGGGCTCTAGATATGATACGGAGTACCTTATGTTGTATTTGTTGCAGTGGCTCGAGTGCAGTTTTATTTGCAGCAACCCAACCCCCAACAAAGGAGGCCATATTGTAACTTCGATTGGATTAAGGATGTAAAGAGTATCAGACGAACCCAGGCTAGCCTGAAGCGTCCAAGGCTGTAGAACAGGCCACACTTCGGTGATAATTTAGTGTCTAGGGACTGAATATGACTCTTCCAGGACATGTCCGAGTCCAATAAAACCCCGAGATATTTGGCATTATCTGTGTTGGAAACGGGCTGACCAGCCATGTTAACGGTTAGGTTATTGTTTAAATTTCTCATTAATATGTAGGGGAGATGTGGTACCGATGGATCACTGGGACCGAAAATACTTTGAAAATTCTCTATGATAATTCCATAATTACACTCCGTGAACTTGTCTACAATTGCATGCTGGCAGAATCTTTCCTCACATACAAAAAAATTCGACGAGCTCGAGCTATGGGGTCTCTCACAGATGTTTTTTTGTTTTGGGGGGTGTAAACTAAATTTAGATCGACATATACATTTTTCTTTGTAACCTTCAACACGAACAAACCAGAAATCATTTTTATTGTGAAGTGTAGGGCTTGTATCAGGATAATGGCACCTATTATTTTTTTCAGTACCTTCCTTGATTGGAATTTTTTTCGATTCATGTGTAAAATTCGTAGGGTGGGGACCGATGATACAATAGCCAAATCAAGCAAAATAATCAAGCATTCTAATCATGAAACAAATGAAACATGCCTACGTACAGAAAATCTTTATGTAATAATTGCATATGATGTTTTATCGCTATAACGATGTATTTGGAAGTCACATTGTCGATTTTCGGGCAATATGTATGTACCCCTCAAATTTATAAGTTCGATCCTAAATCCAAACGTGATTTTATGACAACATTTGAGTTATTATTTATTCTATTTTTTGACATTTGCGACGAAACATTCTTCTTTGGCATGCTGTAGCTTAGATTATAATACTGAGCAAGAAAAGTTGTCACATCTGACTTTTTTATGGTATATGTGTCATAGGTCCCCGGGTCGTGTGCCATTGGACCCACCGGGTGGGGACCGATGATACGTTCGAGCAACAAATTTTGAACGTCCATAAATATTTTTTTTAAAGACGGATATTCATGTATATGTGCGCGATAGGTAGAGCTTGTATCAAAGTACTGAGCTAGCAAAAGATCTGCTGTTTGCGGCTGAACATTTTGGGGCCAGCGATCATTTTCTAATTTTTGATCCATCGGTACCACATCTCCCCTACCCAAGGAACAGCTCTTGGTTTCAACTAGGTTGTTGGAAATTGACATATAGTCTTCAGGAGTAGTAATGAATATAAGTTGAGCTTAACAAGGTGTGTTGAGTCGAAAAAGTATTGGAACCATCGGTTTACCATATTCCAAACTTAAGCATATTCATGTACAAATGCAGTGTACTCTTGAGTTGGCGATTTCCCCACCATACAGTCAAAAACCAAAATGAAAAAGCTATGGAAAATTGTCTTTGTAACCAGCTTTCATATGATACCCTACTTGCTTGAATATACTTATAAGGTTTTGCTCAATTCGCATTCTAAATTGTGTAACGCTTGACCGATTTCAGACCATCGAATAAGTTTCGCCTCAATTTAACCTTTAACACTACACCGCATGGCATTCAATACCACATGGAAATATAGACCAATATACTAGCTACTCAGAAAACCTAGCGCTAAATCTCAACTGTAATCCAACATATGTTTACACCTTTTTGAATTTCACATTGATAAGCTGAGTGAGATGTCTTGGAAACTGTAGGACCCATCAGTATGATACCGTAACATGTTATTTCGTGACCTCCTGTCTGCTATATAAAAAATATAGAATCGCCCAAACGTAGGCTTCTAAAGAGACGCAAACGATTTCAAATTGGTATTTCTTCACTGGAATATAATTTTTCCCTTGTATATATAACGACGTTTTCTGTCAGCATAAGGACAGTCCTGTTCGGCCAAGGTTTTCTCGCTCGGTGCGTCGTGGCGCGGTAAAGGCTAACGCCGATATGCCCAATGTCAATTTCTATAAATCTTGCGCATTTTTTCATGGGGATGAGTACCGAAAAATCAAGATATTTGACAGCATGAAATCACGCCTACAGAAAAAAAATCGAAAAAGATGCATAAATTTTCCAAAAAATACTCTATAATTTATGCTAATTCACGAAATAATTCTGAGCCCGGTTCGAGCTCGCCTGCCCTTCATTGGGGGTTTGGCGTGCGGCAGTTACAGTCCTGTCTTTACCTATATCAATAGCTACTGCTTGTTCAACTGGACGTAACGATAGCAGTCTACTTACCACTTTCCTGCAATCTTAATTAAAACTCCAGACTCCAAGCCAAGCTAGTATGTATTTTATATATATAAATTTAATTTAACTCGATTTCTTAATAATTTTTGGGGCCGCACTTGGGAATCACTGGTCAAAATGGTGGTCGCTCGGTCTCGCATGTTGATACATAAAGTTGAATAAACAGAAGAAATATATTATCCGTGCATCTTTAAATTGAATGTATGTATTCATCTAATACAGGGGTGTCAAATCCTAACTCCCAATCGTGTGCTTCTAACTATACCAACAATCCTGATGGGAGGTCAAGAAATAACGGCATGCAACAAAGTGACTAACAATTGGCCCACCCGAAGACGCATCATCATTTATAACTTGCGCTACATTTTAAGAAACACCCTCTCCATCAACTTTACCAGTGAATCTGATCGCATAGCATAAAAAAGGATAACAGTTTGATATTAATATATAAAACTACTAATATTAATGAGGAAATTCGTTAGTATGACTATGAACAGTTCCGTAACATGACCACGCAGTCACCACTCGGGACTTTCGTGCGTATAGTATGCCTATATGCTTAAATAGCTTAGTCTGGAGTTCACTGGAAATATCCACAGACACTTTAACATGGGTATTTGACCCTCGGCTAGTTCATTTCGACTATGCCCTGGAATGCGGCCGTAGGCTACATAAGTAGTCGAAATGCGGCCGTGAATAGCGAAAAGGTTGGTCAATCCTGATTTAATGGATAGTTAATGGTAATGTACAACAGTTATTCGAGAGTAAACACTTTGATCGAAATCTAATAGAACCACTCCCAGCATTTGGTGATCTTCGAAATTGCCCATATGAAACTAGCAATATAACATTCGAACCCATAGTGTACCATTTTAGATTGCCGACACTACATTTTGCACTTCAAATTTACGTATACCTCCTTAGTAGAAGATTGCTATACAACTCATATCCGTGAATTCACCACATATCCGTGAATTGCCTTATAATAGATTCAAAAAAGACCTACTTGATCACCTCCTGTCGTTATACCACTAACACTGTTGCCCTACCTCGCCCAGACATTGCTTCATTGATCATTTTCTACCATCGTTAAATTTTCTGTTCTATTTTCCGTTTTTACCTAAACATTTTTACAGCCAGACTGTTCAGAGTCAAGTGTACCTCTTTGATGCTGGTGTGATCAGACTAGATGAACTTCACGGTCTTATCGATCATTTCTATCTAATACCGAATACTGTGCATGCATATTTTCTGTACCACCATCACTGCCGTTTGTTATGTGTTTTGGTTGGATGAAAATAAAGACTCTCTCTCTCTCTCATAACCAGGGTTGTAATGACTCGATTTTTTGGTAACTCGACTTGACTCGAGTCATTTTTCCCATCGCGTATAATGACTCGACTCGACCCCAGTCAAGTTGTGTATTGACTCGACCTGCTGTACTCGAGTCATTGTGAATGACTCGAAGCAAGTCATATGACTCTAGACTAGGACGGCAAAGACAGGCATTTCCTCATAACTTCAAAGAATTCGAAGTCACCACATTATTGGTATTTCGTTTATCAGTCCCGATACTTTGTAAATAGGGCCAGAAACTGTTAGGACCGAGGAAAATTACGATATTAGGAATACATTCCATTCTATCGCATTAGAGCAGAATTGAAAAAAGTAGGGTGAACCGGATTGAACTTGAAACCGAACAGTAAACACAATAACTTGGACTCGGACTCGAGACAAAACACTATGACTCGGACTCGACCCTCTACTCACTGACTTGGACTCGGACTTGACTCGTTGGTGAATTGAGAATGACTCGTATTGACTCGAGTCAAAACTTATAAAAGGGAGATTGACGTTGTGACTCGTAACCCTGTGATTCCGTTACAACCTTGCTCACAACAATAATAATACCTTCATAGCATATTGGTTCCCCATCACAGAAATATTCCTCGCTCAGTTGACATGGTTGTCGCACTACACGTGACACTTGTCTTCCTAGACACGCTCGATACCCCGAATTTGCTGCTGGTGAAGAGGTGATTTCGTCGCTTCCATCACTAAAATTGTATATAATCATTAGGGCGGTTTTTTGTACCGGGAAAACTGAGTGTGTGTGTGTGTATGTGTGAGTGTGCGCGTGTGTGTGTGTGAGAGAGGGCTGTGGGGGGTGCGGGGTGGGGTTTGGGTGGAAGGGGTTAGAGCCTCAGCAGCCATGAACCTCACCGCTCGTCACTGGTAAGAAGCTCCTGTACATATCCACAATTGAAGGAATTCCAAAACTCTTCATCACACTAGCTCCATCTGTCGAAGCTGCAACAATGTCATCCAAACTGCTGCAATCTTTCTTCCACCAAATTCACTATTCTTTCAGCCGGAAGAGAACCTTTGATTCTCACCATTCCTACATTAACGGGGTCTGAATCATAGTGAAGGTTCAAGTTCATGTATCTTCTGCTTCTTGTGCTTGTATGTATATTCATCAAGAGTGACAGAATAGAACTTTCCAGTCTCTTTTTTTTTATTTCAATCATTTCCTTTGTATCGCTTTTCAGTGGTTGGAAAAAGATCATGATAATACTTCTGACATTTTGCACCGTCTGTGGTAGATTGTACCTTCTTGCTAGAAATGCTCGTCTCCGCTGCTTACTAGTAGCTATAGTGTTGAAAGATATTCTGTCCATAGCTGCTAGCTCTGCAACAACCCTGTCCAGCGACTCTTAAGCAGGCTTAAAATAGCTTTTAATCTTGCTACTACCTGTGGAATATTTGTTAGTGCTCTCCAAAGAAACTTGCTGTTTTGCTTTCTTTGTGTCAAGAGCAATCATATGTTTTAAACCAAGGTGGTTTCTCATTGCTCCTGTGGACCCCCTATAAAATATATTGCATTTTGGCACGTATCGCATTTAGCCCTCTCACCATTTCCTGATCGTAGAAAGTATCCCCAACCTGAAACGTTTCAATTCCATCTCTTCAATTCAGTCACTTCAAACTAGATTGTAGTCAAAGCATTTCAACTGACACTTCACAGACTTTACTTTGTAATGAGAATGCAGTCTTGTAAGAAAAGAATCATCCATTATGCTTTTCTGTATCAAAAGAATCATCCATTATCCTTATCTTGGTGACGTGATGGAGAATTTCACTCGTCCATTTTTAGGACTTCCGGTACCGTAGTTAAAAGTATAAGGCAATAGATGTGTGAACTAAGGTTTAATTGTGTTCAGTGGAAGTGCGCGTCTTACGTAACAAAGAATGTTCAAACTCAATACAAAGTGTAAAACGCATTAGCAACGATACTCTTTTATCCGGTTAAACGGCGGAATAATATCCATATATCAGATAGAAAAAAAACTGCGATTAACTGGTAAACTGGATTTGATTCCGAATATAGTACATACAACTATTATACCGTTAATTAGTTGGCGCGACTCAAGCTGTTTCCAAAATTGAAGTCCCAATCCCAAAAGACCAACCGGACTTCGAACTCGTAACCCTTGTTTTTACTACAGTCCTTAAAATATCGGGGAAAGGGCACCAGCAGAGTTAAGCAATTTTAGAAAATGGGCGCCGCAGGAAAAAAGGTTAAAAACCACTGATATAGATTAACGCATAGAATGGCCTAAAAGCTAGAATTGAATCGCTAACAGTAGTGAAATAACGAAATTTTTCTAAATCAGATTCATGCATCATCATTTCAAGCTTATGCAGTCATATAAGTACATACTACCTGCATTGATTAAATCCGTCGCAGAAATATGTAGCAGGAATACACTTGCTTGTTGGATTGCGACATTCAAACTCTCCTCCCCAACAATGAATTTCTATAATGAAGTAAGGGCTACAAAATGAACCTGGTTGCGTTGTTTTTGTAATGACAGATTGATGATCCGTCGAACAATCGTTCGAGTTATTATTCTACGACAATCAGTTTTCCGTACTCTTTCTAAAGGAGACTATATGTGAACGAGTTGATATTCCACCATCCTTGACGACGGATGCATTGGCTTGATTCTTGGCGGTAGCAAGTTCCGAAGCGACATATGTTTATCCCAGAGAAAGACCCGATCAAAGTCGAATTCAAAGAAGAGATGAAACGATCGAGTAGGTATAAAGAGGAGAGATAAAGATCTATACCACTGTTACAACAGGCATTAGGCTGAGGCAGTGGTCGGGAACCTATTTCGTCCGAAGAGTCATATTGGCCCTATTTATTTCCATTTTAAATCCCAAAGAGCCATACATGCAAATCAACTGCTACGTCACAATTGAAAATTCGTGACGTCACGGTATCACTTATTCGAACTATATCTACATGGGATTCGTCGTCTCCGCCACATTTTCTCTTTTCGAATCTTAAGAAAATTTAACATATCCAACAGACGTAGATAACAACAAGAGGGTGAATGTTCTATTTACACGCTTTTAACAGTTCATGCGTGTTTTAGTGTTATATGGTATTACTTTGCAGTCTTGGTTGATACTTGTGAGGTTCTAAGCTTCATACAAAATTTGAGACCTTCGTCAGTTCTACGAGAACATATGTTCGTCGTAATGCCATCACAGCAATATATAGCCATACTGTAAGGTATGATACATCAGGGACGTGGGGTCAGGGGTGGCAAGTGACGCAGTGCCTCACCTGTCGTCAGGATGAGTGAACAAAATTGTGAAATCTGTAAACTACTGTTGGTATTTCCCATCGATATTCATCAATGACTATATTTTGAACATTTTTACACCCAAAGTCACGCAATTTGGGTATTTATTGTTCGAAAATAATGCGCGAGACAAGAGGTTTAAGGCACAGATGGGCCAAGCCTCGCCATTGAAAGCGCAAGTCATCGTAACTAACTTGGCATTTATACTAACCGATATTATTCGAATAAAGCTGTCGGAGTGATTCCGAAAATCTAAATATTGATCGACTTCTCAATTCTTGAAGTATTGGGCGGTAACAGAATGTTGCGCTACACGCCTACATTTTATTGCCAATACTACGAAGCTATAGTTACCAATCAAGAACGTGGATAGCTATTGCGTTGTTTGTAATTTGAGTTTGCACTTGTGAATATCACTTCCACGGCAGTTCAATTCTCGCCGTAGATCAGGGAGACATTGCTGTGTATTTAAATTTGGCATTTTCATACAGGCGTCACCGTGTCTGCTATTCTTTTTGATCAATCAACGTATCGTGCAATCCAAGATTTAATGTCAGGTAGAACGAATTAGCGAGTAATATTGGTCGCCGGGGCGTTAGCAACTCAAATTTGAGGATTTTGAAAGGGGGGGTCCGAACCCTTAACCCCGAATACGACATTGTCTGTACCCTTCAAAGACATGTTTTACTACCACGAGAATAAGTATTCTGCTAACCGTGACGAAAATTTACTAACAAGTTGCTGCAATATTGATCAATTCAGTACAAAAATAAAAATTGTGCAAAGAGCCATATCTTATACCCAAAAGAGCTATATATGCAGGGTTGCCATAATGTCCTTATTTCTAAGATTTGTCCTTATTTTGAAGGACCAGGTCTTGGAAAACTCAACTGTCCTTATTTCTAAGAAATGTCCTTGTTTTCGACTTGCGTTCTTATTTTGTCTTATTTTCAACAACTGTAGAACAGATCGTTTTCCTCTGGTATCTGTGTTGCATCATATTCTAAAATTATGATTTGGCGTCGAGATTTTAGGACATCATAAATGAACGAAAACAAGTGGCGAGATAGCTAGAGCAATGAGTGGTATAGTAGTTTCAGCTGTAGCCTACCAAGCTATCGCAGCGGACGTCATTTTAGCAGTAAACAGCAGCACAGACGCCAACTTGCGAGGTTACGAGCGCCACCTCGCTTCGATATTTACGAGGTGGAGGCCATCTCGTACAAAATGCTCAAACACACCAGTAATTTGTAACTATAGTAATTAGTAATTAGGCGAATCCACCCGACCTCGTCAGAGACGTCGTCGATTTAATTATAAATATCTAACCCACAGATAGATACGCAACACCCGTTGTCACACTTGCTTGCTAAGAGGTAATTACTAGAGCCCGACCGATAATGGATTTCTGAGCCGATACCGATAAGACCGATATCCAGTACCTCCACCGATAACCCCGATATATTCAGCCGATTTTCAAAATATATGGAATCTAGCTCAAGGCCCATATCTAACACCTAACAGCATTTCTTTTAACGACTTTACAGCCATTGATATGCTTGAACATGAAATAAATGATCAAGGAACTATAAAAATATATCAAAAGCACCAATCCAGCAGTTGCAGATTACAGTTCACGAAGCACAATTTCTCGGCCCTTTCTCCAAGGAGTGAACTTCTGTGGTCTTCCATAGATGATGTATATAGTACTAAACACAGTGAGCAGTCTTTCACTTGGTACCATAGTTAGTGGCACAGCAAGAATTGGAAATCTTTCTTCATTTCGGTTTCACCGCTCCCTTGCAGGCGATCTTTCCTTCAATGGTTTCACCACATATTGATTTTTATATTGATATTCTTCTGGAAATGCACCTGGAGCCTTCAGCACATCATTAACAAATAGCTGAAGAGAATGCGCAAAACAACTCAAATTGTCCACGTCTGCAACTGCTCCACCCATCCCCCTTGGGCCTTGACCATGACCAGCATTTCAACAATCAATCGATCACTATTTTACGCTCTTTTGTCAGAATTGACCAATGTCATCATGGAATCAAAAATGTTCGTATCAATTATTGGCTTTACTCCACGTTTGCTTGATTTTCTTGCCCTCTATGCTCGCATATTTCCCATCATGGTGGCCCCGCAGCCGCAGGCCGCAGTCAGACGACTTCATACATTACTGGTATAATTAGCTCCGTTGGTACCGAACCGAGAAATGTTTCGACGTGACGATTTTCTCTATCATTACGAGGGTCAGTCCAGCATGATTGGAGTTCTCATTTCTCTTACTGATTGAAATCTTCTGCAGACAACTATCCATCCAGCTGCTCTCTGTCTTTCAGAGATGAGCGGATTTGAAATTTCTATGTCCTAATCCAATCCAAATCCGAACCTTCAAATCCAAATCCTAATCCATAACTTTTTCATATTCAAGTCCATGTCCAATCCTAATCCGATTCCAACTGGAAATTCAGAAAAAAACTAATTTATGCAATGGAGGGATTCGACATTTCAATCTCCCAGAAAATAGGTAAATCCAATCCAAATCCTGATCCGTTCTAAAAAAATGTCTAATCCAAATCCAATCCAAATCCGACAAAATTTCACAAATCCTGTTTTTTCAAAACCTAATCCTAATCCATGCTCATCTCTGCTGTCTTTGGTGATCGATTACTGCAGGGGATTCACACGAAGTCAGTGGGGCATAACGGTGGTTAGTTATCTATAATATTTTTCATATAGGCACGCCTACTGCCCTGTATGCAGTATGCACTATATGCAGCTTGGCCATTTATTTTTATAATTTACCGTCCTCACGTCTTCTATCGATTTCTCTGACTCCCTGCCACCATGTTGAGACGTCACGAATATGGCCGATATCTTTTTACCTTCAATGGCCGATACCGATATTTCTCTCCAAGCGTGATATCGACTCGATATTATCGGCGAGCCGATAATCGGTCGGGCTCTAGTAATTACTACTCAGTCAAATGAAAGCAACATAATTGCTAATCCCATAGCTGACGACCCGAACGCTCAAATTAATTAAAGTTTACCTTATTTGAAAGCTACTGTCGCACCGATTCCGAAAATGTACATTAAAATCTGATCAGAGCAATAGAAACCCCTTGAAATACACTTCAAAGTCTGGAAATCGGCATTGTTCTGAACAATCACAACCAGGCGAGGGTGATTGTTATGGTCATTGTGCTGCGCCGCTGCGATTGTTTAGAACAATGCCGGTTTACGTAATTTGAAGGCACTTTCGGGGTGGTTTCATTGCCTTGATGAAATTTCAATGTATATTTTCAAAATCAACGCGACAGTAGCTTTCAAATAAGACCAAGTTTATTTAATTTGAGCACTCGAGCCGTCAGCTCTGGAATTAGCAATTACGTTGCTTTCAGATTACGGAGCAGTAATTACCTCTGAGCAAGCAAGCGTGACGACAAGTGTTGTGTATCTATCCGTAGGTTAGTTATCTAAAATGTAGTCAAAGAACAGTTGTCGCGAGACGAGCTTCTCAATGCGATGCCGCAATCATAACCCATTCGTTCTGTACGAAAGAGCCGGGATACTGATTTGATCAGACCTGGGCAAAGTGCGGCCCGCGTCGCTATTCTGAGCGGCCCATGAAAAGTTGCTTCAAATTCAAAACATAAAACCCAGTTTTGAATGTTGATGCGTGGATTAAAACCACAGGCTGTAAATTCTGATCGACAAATTCGTTAACTTTGAAGCCTGTTCAATAACATGCCGCGATTAAGCAACCTACGTACCTCGCATGCGTAATCCAGATTCAAAATAAAGCCAATGTAGCAAAGGGTGCCGTAACAATTAAAGTCACAAGAAATCATTCTTTTCAAATAGTTCAGTGGTAAAGTTAAAGAGTGTTCTCTCTTGTTTCGGCGCAGTGGGCCAAAGGAAAGGAGCAGACTCAGTGAAATGACAGTCAAATCCCAGGTACAAGTGAAGGTAAGTGAGCTGGCAATGAAGCACTTTTTAATAACAAGGAAAGGAGTTGCTGGAGCAGTTTTTTCTGGCAAAAAGTATGGAATGTGATATGCCACGGTTCGTATATATACAACGTATGTACAAAAGCACTTTTTTAATGCTAATCTAATCTTTTGTCTGTCCTTATTTTTGGGTCCATGTCTGTGGTAACCCTGGATATATCAAATATCAAAGAAACCTCCGACGTTTCGTAACTTCCAACTGCCATGAATCAAGCCGGGGCCTCCAGCTTCAATGGCGATGGTACGATAATTCGCTCACATATACGTACACTTTATACCAGAACGATATTGCTTATTATGATTCTTGAGATATCCACTTTTGCTCCAGAATTTTATGTAACACACGCCTATGCATGTTGGAGGGCGAGAAGGACCCTAGAGGTCTCAAACACGCGGCCGCATGCGGCCCGCCAGAGCATTTTGTGCGGCCTGCGACGGCATTTTGGAATTTCACGTGTTCAAGAATATATATTCAAGTGCTATAAAACTTTTTTAGATGTAAGAGCTTATAGTTCACCCAAGAACTACTCTAAAAATCACTGAAATCTCAACACACTTCACGATAACATCAATTTTAAAAACTACCATGCGGTAGGAGATAAGGTATTGTACGTCACATTTCTAGTTAATGATGATAAAACATGACCCGTTGATAATTCGTGGCTGAAAATTGAGATTTCGCTTGGTGCGACCTTCTCGTAAAATCGCTCGATTTCGGATGGACTGGGTAATTAAAGAAAAATGACTCGATCGAGTTAACTCGAGTTAAGTCGGGTCAAACGCTAAAATCAGAGAAAGACTTGCGACTTGGAACGGTAACTTGGTAATCCTACAGATGAAACAATCTATGAAACTGTCACGGGGAATAGTAATTGTCAAAAGGTCGTAGCTTGCGTTGCGTTGAGTATATAGCTTTTTGATCAGGTCAGTATAGCAATCATTGGCATTCCGTGACCCCCGTGACGCATAGTTGATTATATGTTGTGTGTTGTTTGTTCTCTTTATCCGTGTTATTATCGGTGGCGAGTAAGGTATTAGTACGCTCTACAGCTGTAACACCAATGAATTCTTCGCCGATTGGACATTTATATTCCAGGGGTCTTCAACCAGGGTCCGTAGACCCCATCGGGGTACGAAGCAGCCAGTGGGGTGTACGAGATGGATTGTGGAATTATGCCTATATGTGGAATATTTCTTGGCCCATTCGTTCAACTGGAACATAGTCTTCGCGACACGTGCGATTTTATGTTAATGGGCTTTCTGATTTTAATATAGGTAATATCAAAAATTGTGTTGAAAATGGACAGGGGCTACGATAACTCTCATTGGAGGCACAAGGGGTGCGATCGCTAAAAAGGTTACGAAGCAATGCTATTACTATGGCTCAATAATGGTTATATTCATGTTTATTGATATATTCCAATAGTAATCGAAGGCAAAATCTGATGCTGATTTAATTTGAATTTGTCAATGACAGTTACAATAGCCCATACTTATCACGACTATATCAAAACCAGATAGGCTATACCGCTTATGCTCTCATATCAAGTCAATCTTGAGTAGATTTTAAAATATTCTGCATAAAATTGTGGCACGTCAAAGGTCCACGGATAGTTTTACGATGTCATGATGCATCCTCGCGCATGATGTCTCTAACTCAGGGGTGGGCAAACTACGGCCCGCGGGCCGCATGCGGCCCGCCACGCCGTTCTGTGCGGCCCGCCAGAGTCTAAAGAAACTTTTTTTAAATTTTGATAAAATGCGTACTAAAAATCGAATTAATGCATGGACTTGATTAACTTTTTCTTAGTATATTTCACCATGATAATTCTAAGACAGTGGTTTTCAAACTGGTGGGCGCGCCCCCCTTGGGGGCGTGAAAGCATCTGATAGGGGCGCGAAACTGACCTCGACTGAAAAAATTTTTAGCGCTACGCGCGATTTTCATCCATCTCATAGTTATTGCTATGTTAGTCTTAAATACATATCTAAAAATCTCTCATCCATAATCGTAACCTTCGACGCCATCAAACCACCCGTTAGGTTGGCTAGCATCCTGGTTCGTTTTGTGATATGACAATAAGGGGGCGCGAAACCTTTGACCATTATAAGGGGGCGGGGCGTGTCTTGAAAAGTTTGAGAACCACTGATCTAAGGTGTTTGAAGCTAACATGGTTATGATGCTGTCAGCATTGTGTGTCCTGGAACTGAACCAGAAGTGGAATTAGTAAATCTATGAACAGATCGCTGCTCACAGATTTATAATTCAATCCTATTCTAAGAATCGGACCAACCGACTTTTATCTCTATAGTTTTGACAAATTGGTTATTGAGGTCCGCCTGCCTATGAAATCTCGCCACCATATGTTTCTGACGCGTGTACGATATCATCAAAGCAATATTCGGCTTGTTTTAAATAAGTACATATATTGTCTCCATGTCCTCACTATACAATCAAATATCAATATTGCGTTTTGGTTTATAATTCCAATTTTATATAATGCGGCCCGCGAATGAATTCAGATGTTGAATGCGGCCCGCGAGCTCAAAAGTTTGCCCACCCCTGCTCTAACTCATTAATTAAAAAAAAATAGGCCCGGCGCAAAAACAATTTCATTCAAGTATTTGAAAATGTGCATTTTTCGGTGTCAAGCGTGTATATTACAATGGTAAATTACAATCCCACGATGTTTATGGAATGCATGTCGGACAAGGTCCCGTCAAATAAGTCATACTTGGAAATAATATACATTGAATATCCCTGCGGCCCGCGGCGTCATCAAAAACTAGGAAATTGGCTCGCGAGCACATTTGAGTTTGAGACCTCTGCCCTAGATAAACCTCAAACACTTAGGAAACGTTTCTTGATTCGAATCAGAGATGGAAGCGGGCCGGGTGAGCCGGACCCGAACCCGACAAGTTCAGCCCGAACAAGACGGTTGAGTTTTGAGCCCGTTTCGGCCCGAAACCAAGTTCAAATAGCAATTTTCAACTGTTGCGAGCAAATAAGCTGATATACGATTCAAATTTCGAGCATTTCAACGCTTTCAATGCTCTAACTTTGTTTTCTTTCGATAGCAATCTTGCATATGGCAAGAGAGCTTAATATATCTGAATGAGAATACGCTGAAAACAGCCCCACTGTTAACATAGTTCTACCAAACCTTTTTGCAAAATGTGAACTGTATTGAATGGTTCAATACCAAACTAAATTAAAGAAATAAAGGAATGAAATTGGCCAAGATGAGAAAAAATAGTGTGTTCAAAATACAATTCAACTTTCATCCATACAAAGGGCGTTGCATTCACACGTTATACGAAGAATTGATTATTTCAATAGCCTCAACAGTTACTGGAGACAGTCGGGTTCGTCTCTGGGACAAGGTCAGACCGCACGATGAAAAATCTCTTTCGGATTGCGCACTTGAGCACTGGGCTGCAAACATCTTTCTAGCCACCCTGGAGAGCGTTGGAAAGTCGCGTTCATATTTTCTCCAGAAGTCCAGCGGATTGGGGTGCGATGATGCATTTTGGTATTCCTTGTACCGTTGAAGTTCCTGGAGTAAGTTTCGCTTGATACTGTCAGACGAAGCGAGGCTTGGAGCAGAATGTCTGTCAAGACCGTCGCGAAATTGGGAGAATGGATCATCAAGTTCGATTGGTCGCATTTCTCTTGCTTCTGATCGAACATAGTCTTGATTGCCTGGGCTATTATCGGCAACCTTTTCCATGTGTTCAATTACCCATTTATCAATGTCCGAGAGCAATCTTATCTTGAATGAGACCTCTTCATTACTGATAAGTGGCAGAAATTCAAATCGTTTGAAATTTGGATCGAGAAAGGTAGCTAGCCAGTGATGGGCCTTCAGCGAAGATTCAAAATATACTGTGTCCAAAAGTTGTCTAAGTTCTGTCTTCATGGCCTTGATAACGGGATGGTCATTCTGGCAAGGTTTTGCAAGTTCAAACGCCTTATAATACGCTAGCACGGCGTAGCCTATCGTTGGTTTGGAATTAAATTGCATAACATCAAATATATCGCCGAATGGTTTCATGAATTGTAAAATTTCCGCGTTCATTCTTCGATTAACAGATGCTATGAGCTGCATGCGGTCTCTGTGTGGTTCTGAAAGAATGCGCACCAAAGCTTCATAACTTTCGTTGATGGAATATGCTCTATCAATATAGCCTTGCCATCTCCGAGTTGACGAGCCTTTTTTCAACGACACGGGCAGTTGTTCCTGCACACCGGAGGCTTGATTACAATACTTTACCAGAGAAGATGCATTGTTATCGTAATCGAGCAATTCTGACTGTGAAGTGCATACCCGTGACCACATGGTTGAGAAGCAAGTGTGTAGCCTATGTGCCATACAGTCAAGGCGTGCGGACGTTTCCAACATTCCTACTCGAAAGGCAGCGACAACATTTGCACCGTGGTCGATAGTTTCCGTAATGTTTGAAGCATCAATAGCATATTCAGCCAATATAGTCTGTATAGCCCGTGAAATATTTTCAGCAGTGTGACGTTCAGTCCCAAAATGACGTACCGCCAAAACTTGATGTTTCATTTCAAAGGACTTATCAATCCAGAAGACGTGTACGTCTAGGTATGACGTATGCTTGTATTCGTCCGTCCACAAGTCCAACGTTACTGCGACGGCTTCGGCTAACTGTGGTTCAACTAAAACCTCTGTTATCCTTTCCCTTATTACTGCAGCTTTTTCCTTGCAATGTAACGATATAGTTTTACGTCCATATATCACGTCTGATACATTAAAACGTCCATGCGTCGCGGACATGTTCACAAATTACTGTAATAGCTTGATCAGGCCGTCATTTTCAACTGAATGAAAGGCATGATAGCCACGAACGCAAAACTCCAATTCAGCAGTTTTTATGTCCAGCTTTTCAGATTCGCTTAGTCTAAGCGTTTTATTTGCAAACTGTAACATTAGCTGCTGCTTCTTTTTTCCATGAGGCCCAGGCTTGCAATGTTCGGAATGGCGCTTGATATGGGACGACCCTGTTTTTTGGCAATCGTATTTTAATACTAGTTTGCAAACACCGCATGAAACTATTCCGGTCAAAATTTCCGGCGTGACACCAATTACAGCATTAGCAACGCCGTGCTACGACTTTCATTGTCCTCCAAAACTCTGATCGACCTGGAGCAGGAGAAAACGTAAACCGTTCTGGATGTCTTTGCAATTCTTTTGATAATTCATGTATCGTCTGCATTATTTACTGTTAGTGTAGCCTACTATATAACAATACTACCGCTGTCACATAGCCTAATACAATATAAGTTAGTTTCCGTATAGACCTAAAGCAATTCACCATGGACGACAAAATCACTATGGCGCATCTAAAAGCTTTCTTTAATAAATATTAACACCGCCTTAACACATCTATCGATCAATCCTGCTGTGCCACAACGGAAGCCGTCGTCTCATCACCTGCTTCTAGCTGTTCAGTTCAGCATGCCTCATCGAAAATAAAACTAAATTGGTAGTAATCCAGGCTCCAGCATGGTTATCCATCCATCCGTAATTCATGTTTTCGTCACAATGTGGCCTGAACAATGATCAATGTCTGGCGTATTTGGGACGCTTGTTTACTATTTAGCTGACATTGTTTCATTATTCAATCATAGTCTTCGGGCCGTCTTATAATGAAGTTTATCTGGGTTCGTACTTCGTATAAAGTTTATTCACAGATATTGCCATACTTACGTGATACGGTATTGGTGTATCTTATATGTAGTTGTGCCACTTTCGAACAAAATTGCAAATCAAATTTGTATATGAAGTCAATGCTTTTCGTAGTGACTATTCGGCCCGATTCAATCCCGATAATTTTTATAACTTTGGGCCCGAACCCGGCCCGAACCCGAAAAGCCCGGCCCGACTTCCATCTCTGATTCGAATACGCAAGCCATTAGTGTTGCAGTGGTGCAATGTATGCTACTATCTACTCAGGGTACTCGAAGTGCTATGAGGTGCCGCGAATTATTCTTCCCTATGGGTGCCACGAGGTCGAAAAGGTTGAGACCTACTGAGTTAGTACATTACGACTGTGCCCTGGAATGCGGACGTAGGCTACATAAGCACTCGAAATGCGGCCGAGAATAGCCAAAAGATTGGTCACATGTGGACTAAACGAATGAAAAACAATTTAATGTTAATGCGAAGGTTTAGTTTGCATATACAGTCCTCCACGCCTAATTCGAACACTGGTTCCGCTCACCTTTGGACGGTTTGAGCGAAGAAACTGCTTTAACCGAATTAGGACCAACACATATTTTTAGGTACACAAAGTAAGAGTGATTTGGGGGTTCTGACCTGCACTGATTCCGAATATGACTTTACCTTTTTCAAATTGTCTCTGCTTTTGGAGAGAACCCATGACAAAAATCTCACATTTTCGCTGTATTGGCTAAATGAAAAAACGGCTCCGTCGTATTATAAAGTTCAGAAAAAGTAATCTACTTGTAACTTTTACACACTGAAGACACTTTTAAATGCCAATACAGCAACATCATTATATTTGAGGGTATTAGACTTATCATAGTTGGAGACTGACTGCATATAAATAAACTCCAATCGTAGATATAAGGATTTATTACCTAAATATTCAAATAAAGTTGCATTAATTAAATAGGTTTTATGTTAACCACAAATTCAAAATAATCAATCCGGATATATAATAATATTTTTTTAATCATCAAGATGACCAGGAGAGATATCAAGATGAATGGACAGGAGTTGACATTAAAAGCTCGTTTATGCTTCAAATTTTCCATATGCAGATACCAATGGTAAGAATATAACTTATCATTATCATGTTGAAATATATTAAAAAACGTTTCGTGGACCGTAGTTGGCCCACCCCTGCTGTTTACAGTGCATTTGACACATTTAGGGTTGCAATATTATAGTTATTTTTCAAATATGGTAGTAGCCCAAGCAGACCAGGCTTAAACGGTATCTTGACTTGGTAAATCTACACCACGAAACAGTGGGAATAAAAGCAAAAAGCATTTGACCGGGAAGAAAATTATTTACGGAAAAACTGTTACCGCTAACTTCAGGCTAAATCCTTGAAACATTGCCTACATGAACCCGTACGTTCGCTCTACGGTCGCGGAAGAAATAGGGCACCAAGTGAAGCTTGAATAACGGAATGATGATGCCGCATCTGATGCAACAGCAGTAACCACAAAAATCAATGTTTCTGTACCATTCTGTTCTACAAGATGGACGCAATTGTGTCGAATTAAGAGCGACTTTGATGCTCGCCCGGCCTTCTGAGCTCATTGGCGATTGTTACTGCACGGATAGCCTCTCTCTCACCATAATCACTCATTTTATATTAAAACAAATTGAGTGCTGCTTATTTCGTCATGTAAATTGCGAGACTGATTCAGAATTAAGCGAAGGACTGTCCGAATTAACCGGCGATTTATACGAGTAATTTCAACTTTTGTCTCGTGCCAGAAGATTTTGGCCGTTGTCCGGGTTATCTGGTGTCCTAATTACGCGGAGGTGACAGTATTAGATACTATCATATCAAGTCTCGGCCTGATTGACTTGATTTTCCTACTCCGAGATATCAGGAAACACAAAAAAATGCGGTAGCCTATACACCTAATTTCGACCAACCGCATGATGTAAGATCGTCAATAGTCGAGAAGCTTTTTATTCATACTGATAAAGTTGCTATATTATCAATAAGAAGATTGCTCGCATCCAATAAACCAAAAAAGACGTCACTATGACGTATTAAATAGAGAACTATAAAATTTAGAGATGATTCGCGACTTACCTAAGATAGCTTCGCGAACGTCTGGCCGGGAAGCACGATATACATGATATCTACTTACCGTCAGCACACAAGCTGTTTCTATGTTTCTCCGATTCCAAGGGAAGAATACAAAGTGGCCTGAGCCCTCCCCTACTGCTTGTTCCTCTGCACAGCGTTAGATTATTATTATCCTCATCCGTGGCATACTCTTCGTCCCACCCATCTCTGTGAAAATACTTATTCGAAATAGCATAGAATACAATCGAAATACATTGATATTGATTGAAGTATGTAATCAACGGATATATTGCATTTTACACGACATGTGTGCGGATGAGATCATTTCTAATAATTATCCATGTGCATGGTATGACAAAATAATCTAACAGAACTTCGAAAACACCAAATATGACGGCAATTGCACTCTCCCCATACAGTGAACGGTCTATTTATCTCTAGCTCGTTCATTCGTGTATTCCAGACTCAAGTTCGGTATAACTCACCCCCAGGGAGTAATTTCATGACATAAAGATTTATACTTTCCCATACTTTCCGTACTTTTTGTCGTTCCGTTATCCATTGAGCACGCGTCCAGTCGAATGCCCCCCTCTCATTTTGTAATAATGTTTAATTGTAACATAGTATAGATTACACCATGAAACAAAAATTTAGTTGAGACGATTTTTGATGTTTCCTATACCATATCCATGGTAGTACATGTTTCTGGCATCTCTTTGCTACAAGTGTCATTTAAAGCTTTTGAAACCTCTCGCACCCTGTTTTTCAAGCTCCTTTATTAAATTCCCATTTAACTGTGACTTCACAATGGTACATCATTCAATTCATAATAAGAGTTGTTTGTTAGTAACAATGATCTTTTCAATCCCGGTTAGTCAGCAATGGCTTGGTTCTGTACATGCACAATGTACACGCACACATCCAGATTGTGGATATAATGAGTTTAATCTCATCGTGTCAACATCAAATTTTTCAGGAATTTTTTTCGCGCTAGGCACGTTTTATTATTGTCAGATATCTGATTATTGGGTACCCTTTCCCAACAAAATTACGCATGATTTATAGAAATGGGCAGTTGAGCGTCGGCCATTACCGCACCATGACGCGCCAAGGCATATGTAGTTGAAGGCTATGTAAGAAGTGCGCCAGAACGATCAGCAGCGAGAAAAGCTTGGGCGAAAAAGCCTGCCCCGGTGCTGACCGAAAACTTCGATATATACAAATATATGTGTAATTGTCCATGTCCATAGGCGCCTAAATGGCTGGCGCTGAATGTTCCTCTCCTGGCGAACCGAGTCCCACAACAAGACAAATGCCATATCGAGGGAACATTATTTTCCAGTTAAGAAATACCAATTTGAAATCGTGTACGTCTTTTACTTTAGTACGTTTTGGCGATTTCAACATCTTTTGACATAGCAGATAGGGAGTCACGAAATAGCATCACGTAACTAAGTCATTATATCAACGGGTACGCCCAAAGATGTTTTATTATTATTTAGAGGGCATATCTATTCCAACACACCTCACCGGATCAGCTCTACCGGTAAATCTGATTATGTGAGCAGGAAGAGGATAAACATTGATAGCAATATATATGCAATTCCCGATCATATAGGCCGATGCAATCATGAATTATATAAATTTTTCGCGCTTCGCCCGTTTAGGGACCCTGCTACTAAATGAGCATCCAATGTAGATGATAAGCACCGGAAAAGCCTTCAGCCCCAGGGGAGTCTGAGGGGCGAAGCCCCCCAGTAGTTAGTTTTATCACCCTATTGGAGAGTGGTTGCGCACTGTTGTCCGAGGGCCTGCGCACTGAGTTGGCGTGTTTGCGCAGACTCTTGAAAAATTAGAGGGAACATTGGTCATAACTTTACTTTATTATGAAAATTGGAGATCAAAATAAAACTGAGAATTTCATGTGATCTGCGGAACACGCTGGTGGAATTCGAATGGCTAGCGTAGGGGAGACCGGCATTCAATGTCATACGCTAATAAAGAATGATGAGGGATCCCCGAAATCTTATAGATCTATGTTGTTTCTGAATGGGTGACATTGCAAGATTCAGAGGAAATAAAAAATTGCCTGAAATTGCATATCCTTATTCCATCCTCCTATTTTTTCTGCACCTATTCCGTCCGTATAACAGTAAGTTGTCACTGCCCAAACTCCCAGGCAACAAAGCTCCAGAAGAATCGACATCGACAGAGGTTGAAAATGAAAAAAATAACTCCGATGACGACTCAAATATCTCTCATATAGATCTAAATCCAAGCACCAGACTTTCCGAACCAACACGATCTTAATGGAAGGTTGTAACTGGGAAAGTTGTTAGATTCAGCGTGTCGATGTTATTCGTTGGGGAAAAGGCATGAAAAATGTTCAACGTATATTTTTCTGTAGTAGGCACTTTTTGATTATGCAGCAATGTCCGCAACAAAAAGTAGCTTTATAATATCATAAAATGTAAAAACCTTCAATTTTCAAGTCAAAATTCCTATTTTAAGGTAAAAAAATCCTCTTACCAATAATCTAATACAAACGCAGTGCGCTTGCTTCTACAGCTTAAATCAGACAGCGAATGAGTATATAACCTACAACAGACGCATCGACGACAGGAATGAAAACGGGGCGTCGCTCATATCAACTCGTACTCATAATTAGGGCTGGGCAACATCGAGTACCTGAGTGATTCGATTCTGAATCACGTAATATGCTTCGAGTCGAGTCGAGTAATCGAGTATCACTCATTATGACGTCATAACATAACGTGATGTGTGAAAGTTTAAATATGTATCCTTTAAGTCACCGCGAATAATATAATGCCTGTTATCCATCACATTGAAGATATTTTGGTATTTTTCCGACCATACCGATTTTATTGCACTTAGTGACACTGTTGCGGGACGATCCTGACTTCGGAAATCTGTTAGTTCCAGCATCTTTGCAGCTTTGTATTATATGTTTCGTATGCTACGATACGGCCAAACAAGGTTTCAAGGCTTCAACAGTGAAAATTACTGTCGAAACTATAATTCTCGTTGATAAATTTACTTCCAGTGGCGAGGAGCGTATAATTCCAGTACTCGAAAATATCGTCTTTTACTACTCGACTCGAATCATCACAATTAATACTCGATTCAGATTCGAGTACTCGAATCATTGTGCCCAGCCCTACTCATAATGAGTGACCTGTTGAGTTGAGCTATGGATAATGATGTGATACGCGGGAAAGTCGTGCGGAATTACACACGCAAGGCCAAGATATACCGATACTTCATAAACGATAAACTTACTATAATCTAGCACAGTGCTATTCAACCTGTGTGACGGTTCGCAGTTGTGCGAAGGAAATTAATTTCAGGGCGAAAATGACAAGCGTGGTGCGAATAAAAATCCGGATGGGTGCGAATGAAAATTGTCCATATTCCTCAATTTGCTGACATGGAATAATTCAAATAAACTTATTAGGATATTAAGTATACAGTGGGACCGTAACTTTTGTCGTTAGGACCCAATTAAGAAAAAAACTTGTTGGTAGCTGTGCTATTCTAGTTCACAAGGGAGGAACGCTGCCGATGCGTTTATATTGCAAACTTTGAGAGACTTTTTCCTTGTAGGTAATAGCAACCTATACCAGTGTCGACTTTGGCATATTTCAATGCGAAGTATTGGAATTTTGGTACATATTCATGCTGGTACCGGAATTCCGCGTTTGACACATTATATCTGTAACAAGTCTTGTTTACTCGTGTACCTAACATAGTATTAGAGGCTGTACAAAAATGAAATTAGAGTAGGCCTAACCACATTGGTGTCTTACGTACAAAAGAGAAGCAAAAATCCAAGTTATCTGCGAAAGGGAAAATGTACAGTACAAAGAAGCAAAGACAATAGGGATGGTGTGAACATGACGTTCACGTTCGCGTTCTGTGGGTGAACCTCGGAAATTTTGAGGTTCGCGTTCACAACAGAACCTTGGTAGGTTCTGCAGTGTGAACCTTTTTCATATATTACAATTTTAACGTCAAACATCTTGGTTCAAATTTATTGCATTTCAACTGCGGGCCACTTTATATGCATGGTGCTGGCAGCATAAACAATCAACACTAAGCGAGCATACACCTTGACAATCTCAAAAGTTTTCTCGACATATCCAGCTTTCCGTTTGTGAATATTTATTAATGACTCTCTGCTGCGTGAGCTTGTGACCTGCAATCACACAGCACCATGCAAGAGCGAAATACACTACATGTAGTCAGCGAATGATGCTTATTCAACCAATCAATGAGATTCATATCGTTTTCTGATGTAAAAATCTAGCAGGCGTACGGGGTCAATCTTGACTTCATAAGTTTACTTATCATAAAAGTCAAATCCGTGCGATTGGGGTGTTGGCTACACCTGTATAACTTGTTAATGGGGCAATATCGCTAGCAAGTATAGTAACCCGTTTGCACTCTGCTCAATATCCATGTAGCAATACCCAGACGCCGAATACACTGTCCGATCTGAGCTAGACAGTTAGGGCGTAAGCTTATATTCCCTGGCAAGTCCTCGTCGAAATTGTTGGCAAAGCGACGGAAGATAATGATTTTATGGGATCATTTGATTGTCTCAGATAATACATTTAGCGACGTTTAAAACGTCAATATGTACTTCAGCATGGTGGAATTTATGTGGCCCGATTCCTCGCTAGGTATCGTGTACAAGTCAGACATGGGGTAATCGCGATTAGTAATCGTAATCGATTACGACGATTACAGCATTTTCAAGTAATCGTAATCGCAATCGATTACATTCGAAAAAATTCCGAAGTAATCGTAGTCGTAATCGACTATACTTCCCATATCTAATCGATTTCTTTGTGAAAGAACGATTACTTTTTATTGGTACAAGGACTATGAAATGAACTGAATATTCGAGAACAAGGAAGAGATGTTATACCAGTTACGTGATAGCACAAACGTCTGATTTTCAAATGCCATTGCCCATTATTACGTTAGAGGTAGCCTATTAGCTTTGCTAGTCATTGCGTACCACAGTAAATAGATATTCGATGTACGTACATTAGTGTGATTGTAAGAACAGCCGCTGTGCTGTTTATCAGCTTATCAACACGTCTCACACGCCATAGTACCCCACAGCAGGATAATTAATCACCACTTTGCCTAGTTTAAAATAGTAACTTGTGCATTAATTTTTAGTTATGCTTAGTTAAACGCAGTTTGACCGTTGCTGATTGGCGAGCAGTAGGCCTATGTAGTAGGGGAGATGTGGTACCGATGGATCACTGGGACCAATAATACTTTGAAAATTCTCTATGATAATTCCATGATTACACTCCGTGAGCTAGTCTACAGCTGCATGCTGGCAAAATCTTTCCTCACATACAAAAATATTCGACGTGCACGAGCTATGGGGTCTCTCACAGATGTTTTTTGTTTTTGGGGATCTAAAGTAAATTTATATCGACATATACATTTTTCTTTGTAACCTTCAACACGAACAAACCAGCAATCATTTTTATTGTGAAGTGTAGGGCTTGTATCAGGTTATATAATGGCACCTATTATTTTTTCAGTACTTTCCTTGAGTAGAATTTTTTTCGATTCGTGTATAAAATTCGTAGGGTGGGGACCGATGATACAATAGCCAAATCAAGCAAAATAATCAAGCATACTAATCATAAAACAAATGAAAAATGCCTACGTACAGAAAATCTTTATGTAATAATTGCATATGATGTTTTATCGCTATAACGAGGTATTTGGAAGTCACACTGTCGATTTTCGGGCAATATGTATGTAACCTCAAATTTATAAGTCCGACCCTAAATCGAAACGTGTTTTTATGACAACATTTGAGTTAATATTTATTCTATTTTTGACGGTTGCGATCAAACATTCTTCTTTGGCTTACTGTAGCTTAGATTATAATACTGAGCAAGAAAAGTTGTCACATCTGAGGTATTTAGGGTATATGTGTCATAGGTCCCCTGGTCGTGTGCCATTGGACCCACCGGGTGGGGACCGATGACACGTTCGAGCAACAAATTTTGAACGTCCATAAATATTTTTTGAAAAGACGGATATTCATGTATATGTGCGCGATAGGTAGAGCTTGTATCAAAGTGCTGAGCCAGCAAAAGACCTGCTGTTTTCGGCTGAACATTTTGGGGCCAGCGATCATTTTCCAATTTTTGATCCATCGGTACCACATCTCCCCTACGTACGTTCACCGGAGAAAGATTTAAAATTTTGTACTCGTCAAATAAAACAGCTGCTGATACATATCATCATAACCGAGCCGTTTTTGCCGTTTCTCGTAACGGCAGCTTGCAGTAGGCCTACATATCGGTATTAAGTTCAAGGCAGAGTTTTGTGTTCTCTGCATCTTATTCTCGTATGACTCTACTGCCGTCATAGCCATGGACTATTGGACTTATATATGATGTTAGCGTGGGATATACCTAGAATCAGAACCAAAACAACAATTCGTCCCCCAGTCCAAACGTTGGTCTTTGGCCCCCATAGGGGGGTATTTTCAAGTTGAAGACTGAATGTCGTCAATAACATTGGTAATAGCATTATATTATTATTAATTTTTAATCCTCTCTCTGCACCCCGATAGTCAGATTTACGTCTGGTATCTTGTTATAATTACTTTAGTGTATGTTGGTAATTCAAGGCCTCCGGTCTGTTATATAACCAAAAGATATTGTTGTATCCCAAACATAGCAGATTAAAAGAAAAAACTTTTGTGAGACGCACACACAAATTGTCATGTCTTTAATGTTCTGTGGGTGCCCGGGAGTGGCATTCGCATTGTGGATTCAGATTGGAAGGACCAGACTATTAGTCACGACCACCCAGCGTGGCTATTGACAATGGGCACATACCCTAAGTTTCGGCCAAAATCTTTCTTTAGTAGCACACTTCGTGAAGTCGCGTGTTGGTCGAAACTGCATGTCTTTTGGTGCGTCGTGGCACGGTATTGACTGGAACCTAAATGCCCATTACTATAAATTAGGGGTGCTTTCAGAACAAAATCAATATAAAGCAAACATGTTTAAAAGAAGGTCCTCGTTTAAAACAGGTTTTTTATTGATTCTTTTTTTAAGCCATGACGTCACGAATGTGGATTGACATTGACAATTGAAAATATAGGGGAAATATAGCTCATTTGACGAAATATCTTTAATATAATTGTTGAACTGACTATTTTGAGGGGTTTCAACCCTCCTATATCGATTCATGTCGGCTACATCGGCTGGCAATTGTCCGTAGGCTCATACAACATGTTTTTTCGAAAGCATTTACACAAAAATGGCATAATTTTACAACTTGAAAAAACACAATTTTCAAGTTATTAAAATCTCTCAAAAATACTCTATGATTTATGTAGGTTTACGACATACTTTTGAGTCCCCTTCGAGCTCGCTTCCCGCCCTATTGGGAAATGTGGGATGGGCACTGGTCAGTCATGAACCTGGCAAGAATGCAAATCGTTGGGTGCGACAAATCGTCCACTATAAAAATGGGCAATATGTACATTATGACGTAACAAGCAAATGACGCATCTTTTTAAAGGAAGTTTGTTATCTCATTAGGCGTTTTCAGCGCAATCCATATATTGTCTTCCGATAAAAATTCTAACATGCAAAATAAATGTAATCGTGAGTAATCGCGATTACTTTTCCAATGTAATCGTAATCGTAATCGACTACTTCCCGATTTTGCTGTAATCGTAATCGTAATTGTAATCGCGTCATTCAGAAGTAATCGTAATCGCAATCGATTACATTCATGAAGTAATCACCCCATGTCTGATACAAGTACATTAATATAGGCTATCACTTCATCGAAATATAGGGTTGAAAGTATCAATATGACGTCACGTGACGTCATGAGGTTCGCGTTCGTGTTCACACAGAACCTTTCAAAAAGGTCCGCGTTCACACGAACCTGAACCTTTCACAGGTTCACACCATCCCTAAAAGACAAGATATGAAACGTATGCGGATGTATGCTCAAGCCATGTTGGTAAAGATTCTAGCGAACCACAGGTTGTGAAAGAGCACAACCAAGAAGGTATCAGAACCCGCAGTTCTACGATCCCCACCCAACCACGTGGAAACGATTGCAATCCAAGTCATTTGTCGACGAGTTCCGCCGCGTGGGAAGGCAGCGACAACGTTCCGAACTTGCAGTCACTCTTTGCGGGTGTTCATCCGCTTTTGTTTTTCGCCTTCTTAACAGATATAGTGAACGAGTCGGTACTTGCCAGCCGGTCCGACGCTGCTGTAGATATGTCTTACCTGATTTCGTCTGCTACAAAAAAATGGTTGAGCGTGGCTATTGACACTGAATCCCTGAAGAATATGCTCAGCTCAATACCTCAAAATGTTCAGCAGTGACGGAATCCATATTTTACAATGGAATTGCCAAGGAATTTATCGAAAATTGCCGGAGTTTAAGAGATACATTGGCGAGCTCACACAACCGCCAGACATAATTGTGTTGCAAGAGACGCGCTTAGTGGAAAGATATAAGCCGAAATTTGATGGATATCAGCTATACAGAAAGGACAAAACTGCACGCAGTGGTGGATTAGCAATCCTAATCAGGGAGGATATTCCGCATAGCTGCGTCGATATTGTTGCGCCTGAACCAATCGATGTTCTATGTATCGTTGTTGCTGGTAACAAGATTTGTAATGTATATACATAGCCCCGGACTCTCCTTCAACAAAAAATGATTTCGTCTTTCTGAACCAACTAGCAACAAAATCTATCATAGTGGGAGACTTCAATTCCCATCACCAGGCCTGGGGATCGGATAGGGCAAATAAAAGAGGTGCTATTCTGTACGATTCATTGGATCGTTTTAACCTAGTCATCTTGAACACCACGATGCCAACTCACGTGAACATCTGTAGCCGTTCGGTCGTAGTCCTCGCTATCTAACTGAATGCGGCTATATTACTTCAGGTTCGACTGGACCCAGAGACACATTGCAGATTCGACGGAAGTAGTATATACGATCGCTCGCGAACTAGCGTTGGTTCTTATGGGCCCGCTCGCACGCGGCTGGGAAACTCGTATTGGCACGCGGCTCCTTATGTCTTATGGGCCCGCTCGCACGCGGCTATTGCGTCTTATGACCCCTCTCACACGGTAACTCTTTTCAGTATAGCGATCGCTCGCACGCGGCTGGGAAACTCGTGTTGGCATGCGGCTCTTATGTCTTATGGGTGCGTTGGCATGCGGCTATTGCGTCTTGTGGTCGCGCGGTAACCCTTTTCAGTATATAGATCGGTCGCGAACGGCTAATTTTTGCATGGGGTAGTATAGGCGGGGTGGCGAGCGGCTGGAAAACCGGGGGTGGCGAGCGGCTCCTTATACCTTATGGCGGGGTGGCGAGCGGCTATTGCGTCTTATGGCGGGGGTGGCAAGCGGCTCTTATGTCTTATGGCGGGGTCGCGAGCGGCTGGGAAAGTGGGGGTGGCGAGCGGCTCTTTTGTCTTATGGCGGGGGTGGCAAGCGGCTCTTATGTCTTATGGCGGGGTCGCGAGCGGCTGGGAAAGTGGGGGTGGCGAGCGGCTCTTTTGTCTTATGGCGGCGGCGGCATGCGGTTATTGTGTCTTGTGGTCGCACGGTAACCCTTTTCAGCATAGGATAGCTCGCACGCGGCTTCGTTGTTGGTATGTTGTACTTCGTGTTGAATATGTATCAAGTAAATAGTCATGTGATTGGTCCTAGGTAATGTGTATATTCCAAATTACGGCGAGTACGACAATGATATATCGTTATTCTTACGGGCGTGGCGGTGATTCGCACTTTCAGGTATCTCTCGCGTGGTGTTGAATATGTACGAGTCACCAACTATAACCGCACAAACGGAACGTGGCTTGTAAGAGGATTTACGCAGTGCGTGCGACAGACGGCGATTCGAATATCAACAATAGTCGCGTTCGCAAACTAACACTTCAAAAAGATGTGAAATATTTGTAAAATCCTACGATCGCTCACAAGATACCACTTCCGGCATATCAATCTATCACTCAATACACAACCGAAGTTGAATTGTAATTGAATGCGTAAATTTAGCACCTCGACATCAAAATTCGAAAACAACAACTTGATGCTTTATGTTCTCACTCTAATTTCATGATAAGTGTAATAAGTGCCGAATAACAGATGCACCACCGGCGAGACTTGAATACCAACAAATTGTCACTTATTTCTATTCTAGCCGTAATCCTTTGTGAAGTTAACGCTTATTCAAAAAGGTGTGAAATATTTGCAAAACCCCGCGATCACTGACAAGATAATGTCTCGGACATAACCATCTTTCACGACTTGGTGTTACAGGCATATCGATCGCTCACGCGGTGAAATTTTAGTAATCAGTTTGTCACAGAACTTGATTTCGCTTGTAAGATTTAATAAGTAACGAATAACAGACCATCAGTGGCGGTAACTCGAATAGCGACAAATTGTCACTTATTTCCGCTCTAACCCTAATCCTCTGTGAAGTGAACGCTTATTCAAAAGGGCGTGATATAATTTTAAAATCCGACGACCACTCACCGGATAATGCTTCAGACATAGCAATCCCTCATGTCCGCTCACAAGGTAATATTTCGGTAATTAGTTTGTCCCAGAACCGTCGCAGACGGTGATTCGAAAACCAACAATTTGACACTTTCTGGTGGTCGCTATATGTTTTGACACTTCGAACAGTGGCTGACTTTAGTTGCACGATAAGAATTATGAGAATATTCAACCAATGTATCAATTTGCCAACTCGAAATGAAACTTACTACACAAACCAAGTTGATTCGTATCTGAATGTGTTAATTCGGTACAATTCTAATTATTTTGAGAAATCTTTTCGTGATCTTTTGATTCGACCATTACTGACGCCGACTTTCAGCCACATCGAATTATTCGCACATTCCACGCCGCTGTTTTCACACTTATAGAATCAATACCAACTATAATTCTACAAGAATCAAGAATCACAAGTATGTGCATTATACAGTTATTGTCTTTATCAACATGAAATCAAACTCTTAACAAAAAACACGCATCTTATCACTCGTCAACTCTATCATGAAAATCCTTGAATCCTTATTATCAAAAAATGTTATAGCGCGGCGTCGGAATCCATTCGTGGGATGTACTAAAGGTAAATCCAGATAATCCAGAATGAAATATTTGGACTTGACATAGTCCGAATTGAAATAGTTTGACAAACATTACTACCAACTTTCAACCCAACCATAGTTAGAGATTATACGCATATTGATTTGAAACAAGTAATGAAACCTTACAACGCTATTCACAGTTTTCCGTTTGTCAAATAGAGTTTCAGTAATTACTATCGCTATATTTTAATGTGTTACTACACACAATCAAGTCAATCAATGAAATACCACCTGTGCATACCACGATCGAGTTGCGATGCGATGAGTTGAATCGGAATATTTCAAGCTACTTTGTCATATCACGATTTGAAGTAGGATTACCAGACAGACTGGGTAAACTTTCACTCCAATGCGTTTCAGATTAATTTATTCACACGATCAGCATCTCGCTGTCCTCACACTTACACAATCGCGTACTGTTCCCACTCACAACTTCGGTACGACATTTCAACTTGTCACAATAACTGATTATTCACATGTTGATTTGAAACAAAAGAAGCCTTGAGCAACTTATCTGGGTATTTTTTGTCACAATTGAGTTAATGGAAATAGTATTACACCTCGAAATTTTAACATCTTACCATACTCAAAAGAGTAAATCATGAAAACCTTGTCAAGTAAATCCGTTTGCAACTCGGCCAACCAACTATACAGAAAGAAGAAGACAATATTACGCGAGTACATACAATCGCTACAATCTAAAATCCATAACAAGTTCGGTTGTAGTCATATACCACCAAATCATCTTTGTTCAACTGTAAAAGTCGTTACTATGCTGTAAGATAAAGTAATTACTACTCGGTAAATTTTATAAACCAAAGTAAATACTACTCGGTGTGTGGTTTGAGATTAACATATTACATTTGAGTATACGAAATTTGAATGTCCGAACACGTAGTTGAGAATTCTTACGATCAAACGCGGGTGTTATATTGAAAATTTTCACGAATTGACACATTGATTTTGACATATGAGATTTTGTAATAGTCGATCATGACTTGGTTATTAAATTATGACATTATTAGATCAGGGTTGTGTAGAAGGTTATCACGACACCAACAAACTTTTCAGAAACATTGTTATTAACATATCGATTTGTGAAACTAGATTAACATACCTATCTGAAATGTTTTGATTGGGAAGATTAAGCCGCGTTCGTAAAAACCACACAGCGTATTGTGGATATCAGGAAATATTTTACAAATGTAATTGTCTCCAGTAACCAAGACTAAAGATGAAACAACAATTTCCTTTGTTGAACAATAACCGGTACAATACTTTATCGTCGTAATCTGCGGTGGGAATTGAAACACTTTCGCGCATTACCCGGTGTCAAGATATCACACTAGGTGAATTGACATACCGCCGCTTGAATAATACCTAATCCGTTCGCACCATTTCACATACTTTGATCATTACAAAAGTAAATTGTGATATGTTTGTTAGATGCATCCAATTCAGTTAGAAATGTCTGGTGCACAACAATCGTAATATCAAAAAAGTACTTGCTACACTGTTATTTGCTAAACGTGTTTTGCATTGTTGTTCATTTGTAGTATTGATTGAAATTGTTCTTGAACCTTCAAATAATAATTCGTGACATGAAACCAAGCCGCTGAAAGTCGTTACCATCACGAAGATACAATGTGTACGATGTTTGTCAAATGTGTCCTACCTGACCAACAGAAAACAATTTTCACTCACTCGAAATGAAACCAATGTGATGGTCTCCATTCGATATTTTGTTTGTGTCAAATACTTTGCAATGAACACATTTGCGTGGTTGAGCTTTACATCATCAAGCTGTTATTTGTAAATCAAGATTTCGGTAAACTTGTAAATGTATCGTTTAACTAACCGACATTTAGTGATTGGGGAACATACCAGACGATACACATCCATCTCCGAAATACTGCATTGATCTTAATTTCCATCATCGTGATAATCGAAGTAGATTTCTTTCGAATTCGTAACAACCGACTATGACATGATAAATTTTTGACAAGTTATGCTTAGAAGATTGGTTGCATATCGCGAAAAAAAAATAATATACCACTCATATTGATACTGTTACTTCATTGATCGATATTTTCAAACGAGTAAAATTTATTACTTGAGTTTCCCCGCTTAATGTAAATGAAAACTCAGCCGTCTTTTAACATCACAAAGACATAGATAAAAAGTAGGCAATCAAACACAACACTTTGTACGACACTAATTATTGTTCCACACATCTCATTTCATACTAAGTGTATACGAAAGATATTCATGACACATGAAAATATCCCCATACTACAAACCTGTACAATGATTGGTGGTGCTTTCAAACTGTTTCGATATCACAAGAACTTTATTGTCTGAGTGGGTGTTCATGTATCTTAATAATCAAATAGTTCAACACAGAACTAGTACGAACAGAAACATCAGAGTTGTTTACACAAAAGTTTGTATGTGCACAGTATGCGAATACCATGTGTAAGTCCAGCACAATTGCGGTATCCATCCGAGTTTAGTTACACAAATTTATTACAACGAGCCACGTAAACTTTCGTGAAAGAAAAGCATACTCACTTCCAGAGGGTTATGTCAACGCCATAGCAGTAAATCAGCTACTCCAACAAGAAAGTACATTTGTTTTCTAGTCACGGTCCTTACATCTTTCACATAGATCAATCTACTTTGCTAACGAAAAGTGCTGAGTCATCACATGATTGCCCTCACAACAAAACAGCTAGAAGATATTATCATACAAAAAATATTCCTAACCCTTTGCGCACCAGTGACAAATCATACAACAAACATTTTTTGTGAGTCGAATTGTTGTTCAGTGTCAAGTCTACCTGTTGAAACGTACATTAAAACAACACAGTCACAATTCAATTAAAACCACGAATCTATTTTCAGTTCGTCACATATAGAAAAATAAATTTTCTTTCCCCAACACATACTTGTAACCAATCGCTTTCATTAAACACACAACTCCATAAAAGTATTTACTTTCTACAACATAGACATTCCGATGTAGTCAAGAAATATTAAAACGGACACGACACGCCTGAATGTAAGGGGATAGAAGTCTATCGCATCGATTTACATGTGGTCTTCGCTACCGTTTCAAAAAACGAATCATCTATTTTGCATTGGTCGAGACCGAGCGAGCCAGTTACATGTATTCGCGGTAATGATTTGTCTTGTCATATGCGAATGATAGGTTTGCTACTCCGACAAATCAAATCAACAAACAGCAACAATCTTCTGACGATCATAATAGCAATTTCATTTGCCACCCCTTCGTAATTGTACACGCACGAAAAGTATATTGTACAACTCGGCAACTACGTTTAACAAGACCAATCACACTACCAGCGTTGAACACAAGATACCTACCCAAGTCAAAAATATCATACGGGTTTGGACAACTGACGTTTACCTGTGTAAAATTATCATTTTCACTTGGCGATCTATCCTTTCCTAGAGTAACAAACCCTTGTCGTTTACAAATCTATTTTTTTTTTCCTACAGCAAAAAACTATTTTCACTTGGAAAAATACTTTTACCTAGAGTAACTAATCATTTTCTTTTGAAAATATATTTTCTCCCTGGGTAACAAACCCTTTTCGTTTGGAAAACTATCATTTACCTGAGTACCAATCAGAGTTGGATCAATTGTAATTTGTAATTGTAATTGAATGTAATTAATTACATTTTTCAATGTAATTGTAATGTAATTGTAATTGAAGCATTTTTATTTTGTGTAATTGTAATTGTAATTGTAATTTGACAAAAATTTTGCTCAATTACAATTTCAATTACATTAAATTGCTATTGAGACCTGACAAGCACAACATAAAATAATTGACTTATAATGCATTCTCTTGAAATGTCGACAAGGAATTTGGTGGATCCATTCGCGGAAGCCCTTGACCGCGCCCTTGCGGGCGAAGTTTATTTTATTTTTACCGCTATGCTGGCCTCGGCTGCCATTGTATACAATTTTTAGATTACTAACCAACGGATGGATTCGCAACACGTGACTCACGATTGAATACGCCGAGAAGCGAACTGCTGAGCCGACTAAAAGCAGCAGAATTGATAGTCCCATAGCTGGCGATCCAAGCGTCGAAATTTGATATGTATGGTCCTAATCGAAAGCTAGTGTCGCACTGATTCCGCAATAAAAGTATATTTCCAGGCTATGGTACCATCCCAAAATAGTCGTGAAAGTCTGGGAATCCGCATTGTTCTGAACAATCGCTGGGCGTAATTGGTAATTGTTGTGGTCATGCCGCTGCAGCGCTCTCACTTTTCAGAACAGTCGGTCTTAAACGGCTATTTTGGAGAAGTTACATTGCCCTGACGAGATTTTATTTTGTATTTTCGGAATTAGTATATCAATAGCTTACGATAAAGACCAGATGCGTCAAATTTGAACGCATGGATCGCCAGCTCTAGGACTACAAAGTTTGCTGCTTTTAGCCGGCTCTGCAGTACGTTTGTCGGTGCATTCATCCGTGACTCACATCTTGCGCATCTGTCCGTGGGTTGGCAATCTACAATACGATTTCAGATCACGATGCTGCATCGTTACTTCGTCTGGCTAACTAACCAGACCACTGGATATTATATAACGTCTTATCTGACAAAGCACGGTTTTGTTTTTACTCCTCATCCTAATTCCTACGTCCCTCGATAAAAATAATATTATTTCTTTAATTATATACTATATACGCAAATCCAACACGTGCATATATTATAATACTTTTTCAACGACATACTGCACCTTATCCTTAATCCTAACCCATAGGAAAGTACGTAAATAACATTTTACATTTCCAATTACGTGAGCCATAATTACCGAGCATACAAAACACGCTTATATTACGTCACAATGACATCTTACAGAGCATACTACGTACGCACATAAACGCATTTATTACTACACAATATGAACTAGACTTGATTTGTTGTTAAATACGACGCTACGGTTGTCAAGGAGCACGGTTGAATTTATGATTATTCAATTACATGTTCAACAGCAGCAATTGTAATTGTAATGTAATTGAAGCATGCAAGGAGTAATTGTAATTGTAATTGTAATTTGATATTTTTAGCATGGAGTAATTGTAATTGTAATGTAATTGAAACATGCATGAAAGTAATTGTAATTGTAATTGTAATTGAACTGAAATAATGTAATTGATCCAACTCTGGTACCAATACCGTTTTCACTTGGCAGTCCGTCGTTTACCTGGCTAAACATATCATTTTCACTTGGAAATCTATTTTTTCCCAGAGTAAGAAACCTTTTTCACTTGGAAATCTATTTTTTCCCTGGGTAACAAACCTTTTTCACTTGGAAATATATTTTTTCCCCGGGTAACAAACCTTTTTCGCTTGGAAATATATTTTCCCGGGGTTACAAACCTTTTTCACTTGGTGGTCCGTCGTTTACCTGAGTAAAAATATCATTTTCCTTTGGGGGATCTGGCGTTTACCCAGTGTAACAATACATTTTCTCTTGGTCATCTAGCTTTTCCTAGAGTAACAAAACCATTTTCATTTTGAAATCTGACAAACACACCTGACAATTTGATATTTTTGTATATTGTTACAACGGATAGCGACAAAATATACACCAAAAACAACTCCAATACATTTGTGTAATCGCATATTCACTTGTGCTGATGCAACCCATCAAAATCATCGGTTACCCACATGCAATGTGTTGTTGTACATCGACGTTTATGTTTTTGGAAAATTGGACCATAGACTTCGATAGTTCTGTGATGTCCGGGCTCGTGCTTTGGATTTTCCAGAGTCGAAATGTCTGAATAAAACACCTCCTTGACGATGGTTGGTATGTGGATAACGGTGTTCGGAAAACGGTTGGATTTATGTCACCCATCGCGATAACAATTCCAGATCGAGTTTTCCCCCGCGTGTTTACTATATTGTGTCTTTATTGGTCATGTATGTCTCGACATTCAGTTTGAAATCGGAAACCCTGATAAAGTATGTAACCGGATCCGGATATCAACTCTGAATCGATAAACCAATGAACAATATTCAAAGTAAACATGTTACACCCTGTGTTTCCACGAAAAAATACCATCCAGACATACGTCGCGCTTGTTTGCCCACATCAGTATACGCGTAAATGGAGGTGTGTGACATTGCATGCAATGTGTTGGTATACAAACATCGATCCACAGACATTATCATAGCCGGTAGTTTTGATGTAGATCGAATGTCATCACACCCGATAACAATACCAATAAGCCACATTGCAATGACTCTGAGTCAATCTGAAGCATGACATACAGACATACAAACATGGAACCGTAACATGGGTTATTCGCACGACGGCGAAAGTGAACAATACAGCATATACCAATAGAGCGTTCACAGTCGAATATGCGAACCACGCACAATCACATACCCTGGTTTTTGTTGGATATGTACGAAACCAATAAATCAATACATTTCTGTTCCTTCTACGTCAATAATACAAGCGTCATTCCAATGCATCGCTCGAATGTAAGGTTCGTCGGGTGTAAAATCCATGTCAAATAACACCAAAGTGTGCTTTACGTGTTTTATTATTTCCACCGACGCTTCTTGTCTGTGTCGTAACACTATGGTGCGGGGAGTAGAAAAACGGTGGATTGTGAAACGGATTGACATGACCAACAGAATCGACGTCAATAGACTTGTGACGATGTCGTTTCAAAATGATACCGATCTCTTTTGGCGACGACCGTTTCGAAATGTCACCGGACGAACTGGACCCTTACGATGATGTGTTTTATGATTTCTATTGTGGTGTACGATTGCAGTCTTCATTCCACAGAAACACACCTTATTGGATCACAGTATCAGTCCGAGATTTGCAGAATCACTGTTCACGATATTTATCTGGAGTCGTTATGTGGGAGTAGTGACATCCATTGATCGTGACTGAAAGACTGATCGCAATCATTTCGAGCACCCGTGATTCGATAGTTCACCTTGGTCAAACGCTGCAGCAGAAAACTTCGGTGTCGACAACACGACGGATATTGACCGATGTATCCAATTGGTCTACGTGGTCTGTCCGGAGATAGGGCCATGACTATCTTGTAATGTTACAACACGATAACACCATCGAGTAAATCAGTGAACGGTGCCGAAATATCGATGTAATAGCGCGGACTCATTGCAATGTGGCTTATTGGTATTGTTATCGGGTGTGATGACATTCGATCTACATCAAAACTACCGGCTATGATAATGTCTGTGGATCGATGTTTGTATACCAACACATTGCATGCAATGTCACACACCTCCATTTACGCGTATACTGATGTGGGCAAACAAGCGCGACGTATGTCTGGATGGTATTTTTTCGTGGAAACACAGGGTGTAACATGTTTACTTTTCAAACTGAATGTCGAGACATACATGACCAATAAAGACACAATATAGTAAACACGCGGGGGAAAACTCGATCTGGAATTGTTATCGCGATGGGTGACATAAATCCAACCGTTTTCCGAACACCGTTATCCACATACCAACCATCGTCAAGGAGGTGTTTTATTCAGACATTTCGACTCTGGAAAATCCAAAGCACGAGCCCGGACATCACAGAACTATCGAAGTCTATGGTCCAATTTTCCAAAAACATAAACGTCGATGTACAACAACACATTGCATGTGGGTAACCGATGATTTTGATGGGTTGCATCAGCACAAGTGAATATGCGATTACACAAATGTATTGGAGTTGTTTTTGGTGTATATTTTGTCGCTATCCGTTGTAACAATATACAAAAATATCAAATTGTGAGGTGTGTTTGTCAGATTTCAAAATGAAAATGGTTTTGTTACTCTAGGAAAAGCTAGATGACCAAGAGAAAATGTATTGTTACACTGGGTAAACGCCAGATCCCCCAAAGGAAAATGATATTTTTACTCAGGTAAACGACGGACCACCAAGTGAAAAAGGTTTGTAACCCCGGGAAAAATATATTTCCAAGCGAAAAAGGTTTGTTACCCGGGGAAAAAATATATTTCCAAGTGAAAAAGGTTTGTTACCCAGGGAAAAAATAGATTTCCAAGTGAAAAAGGTTTCTTACTCTGGGACAAAATAGATTTCCAAGTGAAAATGATATGTTTAGCCAGGTAAACGACGGACTGCCAAGTGAAAACGGTATTGGTAGTTTGGTACTCAGGTAAATGATAGTTTTCCAAACGAAAAGGGTTTGTTACCCAGGGAGAAAATATATTTTCAAAAGAAAATGATTAGTTACTCTAGGTAAAAGTATTTTTCCAAGTGAAAATAGTTTTTTGCTGTAGGAAAAAAAAAATAGATTTGTAAACGACAAGGGTTTGTTACTCTAGGAAAGGATAGATCGCCAAGTGAAAATGATAATTTTACACAGGTAAACGTCAGTTGTCCAAACCCGTATGATATTTTTGACTTGGGTAGGTATCTTGTGTTCAACGCTGGTAGTGTGATTGGTCTTGTTAAACGTAGTTGCCGAGTTGTACAATATACTTTTCGTGCGTGTACAATTACGAAGGGGTGGCAAATGAAATTGCTATTATGATCGTCAGAAGATTGTTGTTGTTTGTTGATTTGATTTGTCGGAGTAGCAAACCTATCATTCGCATATGACAAGACAAATCATTACCGCGAATACATGTAACTGGCTCGCTCGGTCTCGACCAATGCAAAATAGATGATTCGTTTTTTGAAACGGTAGCGAAGACCACATGTAAATCGATGCGATAGACTTCTATCCCCTTACATTCAGGCGTGTCGTGTCCGTTTTAATATTTCTTGACTACATCGGAATGTCTATGTTGTAGAAAGTAAATACTTTTATGGAGTTGTGTGTTTAATGAAAGCGATTGGTTACAAGTATGTGTTGGGGAAAGAAAATTTATTTTTCTATATGTGACGAACTGAAAATAGATTCGTGGTTTTAATTGAATTGTGACTGTGTTGTTTTAATGTACGTTTCAACAGGTAGACTTGACACTGAACAACAATTCGACTCACAAAAAATGTTTGTTGTATGATTTGTCACTGGTGCGCAAAGGGTTAGGAATATTTTTTGTATGATAATATCTTCTAGCTGTTTTGTTGTGAGGGCAATCATGTGATGACTCAGCACTTTTCGTTAGCAAAGTAGATTGATCTATGTGAAAGATGTAAGGACCGTGACTAGAAAACAAATGTACTTTCTTGTTGGAGTAGCTGATTTACTGCTATGGCGTTGACATAACCCTCTGGAAGTGAGTATGCTTTTCTTTCACGAAAGTTTACGTGGCTCGTTGTAATAAATTTTTGTAACTAAACTCGGATGGATACCGCAATTGTGCTGGACTTACACATGGTATTCGCATACTGTGCACATACAAACTTTTGTGTAAACAACTCTGATGTTTCTGTTCGTACTAGTTCTGTGTTGAACTATTTGATTATTAAGATACATGAACACCCACTCAGACAATAAAGTTCTTGTGATATCGAAACAGTTTGAAAGCACCACCAATCATTGTACAGGTTTGTAGTATGGGAATATTTTCATGTGTCATGAATATCTTTCGTATACACTTAGTATGAAATGAGATGTGTGGAACAATAATTAGTGTCGTACAAAGTGTTGTGTTTGATTGCCTACTTTTTATCAATGTCTTTGTGATGTTAAAAGACGGCTGAGTTTTCATTTACATTAAGCTGGGAAACTCAAGTAATAAATTTTACTCGTTTGAAAATATCGATCAATGAAGTAGCAGTATCAATATGAGTGGTATATTTTTTTTTTCGCGATATGCAACCAATCTTCTAAGCATAACTTGTCAAAAATTTATCATGTCATAGTCGGTTGTTACGAATTCGAAAGAAATCTACTTCGATTATCACGATGATGGAAATTAAGATCAATGCAGTATTTCGGAGATGGATGTGTATCGTCTGGTATGTTCCCCAATCACTAAATGTCGGTTAGTTAAACGATACATTTACAAGTTTACCGAAATCTTGATTTACAAATAACAGCTTGATGATGTAAAGCTCAACCACGCAAATGTGTTCATTGCAAAGTATTTGACACAAACAAAATATCGAATGGAGACCATCACATTGGTTTCATTTCGAGTGAGTGAAAATTGTTTTCTGTTGGTCAGGTAGGACACATTTGACAAACATCGTACACATTGTATCTTCGTGATGGTAACGACTTTCAGCGGCTTGGTTTCATGTCACGAATTATTATTTGAAGGTTCAAGAACAATTTCAATCAATACTACAAATGAACAACAATGCAAAACACGTTTAGCAAATAACAGTGTAGCAAGTACTTTTTTGATATTACGATTGTTGTGCACCAGACATTTCTAACTGAATTGGATGCATCTAACAAACATATCACAATTTACTTTTGTAATGATCAAAGTATGTGAAATGGTGCGAACGGATTAGGTATTATTCAAGCGGCGGTATGTCAATTCACCTAGTGTGATATCTTGACACCGGGTAATGCGCGAAAGTGTTTCAATTCCCACCGCAGATTACGACGATAAAGTATTGTACCGGTTATTGTTCAACAAAGGAAATTGTTGTTTCATCTTTAGTCTTGGTGACTGGAGACAATTACATTTGTAAAATATTTCCTGATATCCACAATACGCTGTGTGGTTTTTACGAACGCGGCTTAATCTTCCCAATCAAAACATTTCAGATAGGTATGTTAATCTAGTTTCACAAATCGATATGTTAATAACAATGTTTCTGAAAAGTTTGTTGGTGTCGTGATAACCTTCTACACAACCCTGATCTAATAATGTCATAATTTAATAACCAAGTCATGATCGACTATTACAAAATCTCATATGTCAAAATCAATGTGTCAATTCGTGAAAATTTTCAATATAACACCCGCGTTTGATCGTAAGAATTCTCAACTACGTGTTCGGACATTCAAATTTCGTATACTCAAATGTAATATGTTAATCTCAAACCACACACCGAGTAGTATTTACTTTGGTTTATAAAATTTACCGAGTAGTAATTACTTTATCTTACAGCATAGTAACGACTTTTACAGTTGAACAAAGATGATTTGGTGGTATATGACTACAACCGAACTTGTTATGGATTTTAGATTGTAGCGATTGTATGTACTCGCGTAATATTGTCTTCTTCTTTCTGTATAGTTGGTTGGCCGAGTTGCAAACGGATTTACTTGACAAGGTTTTCATGATTTACTCTTTTGAGTATGGTAAGATGTTAAAATTTCGAGGTGTAATACTATTTCCATTAACTCAATTGTGACAAAAAATACCCAGATAAGTTGCTCAAGGCTTCTTTTGTTTCAAATCAACATGTGAATAATCAGTTATTGTGACAAGTTGAAATGTCGTACCGAAGTTGTGAGTGGGAACAGTACGCGATTGTGTAAGTGTGAGGACAGCGAGATGCTGATCGTGTGAATAAATTAATCTGAAACGCATTGGAGTGAAAGTTTACCCAGTCTGTCTGGTAATCCTACTTCAAATCGTGATATGACAAAGTAGCTTGAAATATTCCGATTCAACTCATCGCATCGCAACTCGATCGTGGTATGCACAGGTGGTATTTCATTGATTGACTTGATTGTGTGTAGTAACACATTAAAATATAGCGATAGTAATTACTGAAACTCTATTTGACAAACGGAAAACTGTGAATAGCGTTGTAAGGTTTCATTACTTGTTTCAAATCAATATGCGTATAATCTCTAACTATGGTTGGGTTGAAAGTTGGTAGTAATGTTTGTCAAACTATTTCAATTCGGACTATGTCAAGTCCAAATATTTCATTCTGGATTATCTGGATTTACCTTTAGTACATCCCACGAATGGATTCCGACGCCGCGCTATAACATTTTTTGATAATAAGGATTCAAGGATTTTCATGATAGAGTTGACGAGTGATAAGATGCGTGTTTTTTGTTAAGAGTTTGATTTCATGTTGATAAAGACAATAACTGTATAATGCACATACTTGTGATTCTTGATTCTTGTAGAATTATAGTTGGTATTGATTCTATAAGTGTGAAAACAGCGGCGTGGAATGTGCGAATAATTCGATGTGGCTGAAAGTCGGCGTCAGTAATGGTCGAATCAAAAGATCACGAAAAGATTTCTCAAAATAATTAGAACTGTACCGAATTAACACATTCAGATACGAATCAACTTGGTTTGTGTAGTAAGTTTCATTTCGAGTTGGCAAATTGATACATTGGTTGAATATTCTCATAATTCTTATCGCGCAACTAAAGTCAGCCACTGTTCGAAGTGTCAAAACATATAGCGACCACCAGAACGTGTCAAATTGTTGGTTTTCGAATCACCGTCTGCGACGGTTCTGGGACAAACTAATTACCGAAATATTACCTTGTGAGCGGACATGAGGGATTGCTATGTCTGAAGCATTATCCGGTGAGTGGTCGTCGGATTTTAAAATTATATCACGCCCTTTTGAATAAGCGTTCACTTCACAGAGGATTAGGGTTAGAGCGGAAATAAGTGACAATTTGTCGCTATTCGAGTTACCGCCACTGATGGTCTGTTATTCGTTACTTATTAAATCTTACAAGCGAAATCAAGTTCTGTGACAAACTGATTACTAAAATTTCACCGCGTGAGCGATCGATATGCCTGTAACACCAAGTCGTGAAAGATGGTTATGTCCGAGACATTATCTTGTCAGTGATCGCGGGGTTTTGCAAATATTTCACACCTTTTTGAATAAGCGTTAACTTCACAAAGGATTACGGCTAGAATAGAAATAAGTGACAATTTGTTGGTATTCAAGTCTCGCCGGTGGTGTATCTGTTATTCGGCACTTATTACACTTATCATGAAATTAGAGTGAGAACATAAAGCATCAAGTTGTTGTTTTCGAATTTTGATGTCGAGGTGCTAAATTTACGCATTCAATTACAATTCAACTTCGGTTGTGTATTGAGTGATAGATTGATATGCCGGAAGTGGTATCTTGTGAGCGATCGTAGGATTTTACAAATATTTCACATCTTTTTGAAGTGTTAGTTTGCGAACGCGACTATTGTTGATATTCGAATCGCCGTCTGTCGCACGCACTGCGTAAATCCTCTTACAAGCCACGTTTCCGTTTGTGCGGTTATAGTTGGTGACTCGTACATATTCAACACCACGCGAGAGATACCTGAAAGTGCGAATCACCGCCACGCCCGTAAGAATAACGATATATCATTGTCGTACTCGCCGTAATTTGGAATATACACATTACCTAGGACCAATCACATGACTATTTACTTGATACATATTCAACACGAAGTACAACATACCAACAACGAAGCCGCGTGCGAGCTATCCTATGCTGAAAAGGGTTACCGTGCGACCACAAGACACAATAACCGCATGCCGCCGCCGCCATAAGACAAAAGAGCCGCTCGCCACCCCCACTTTCCCAGCCGCTCGCGACCCCGCCATAAGACATAAGAGCCGCTTGCCACCCCCGCCATAAGACAAAAGAGCCGCTCGCCACCCCCACTTTCCCAGCCGCTCGCGACCCCGCCATAAGACATAAGAGCCGCTTGCCACCCCCGCCATAAGACGCAATAGCCGCTCGCCACCCCGCCATAAGGTATAAGGAGCCGCTCGCCACCCCCGGTTTTCAGGCACCTCACCGCCGCGCCCATAAGAACCCCACGCTAGTTCGCGAGCGATCGTATATACTACTGACGGATATATTACAACGAAGGCAGGCACAATAAACACATCAATACTTCCAATCCAATCCAAGACTTAACACAGTAACAACTCCACACAAAGATACTCCAAGACCAACTCCATACAAAACCCAACTACAATCCGATACAAAAGACGAACTCCAATCACTTCCTCTTTCCCAATCCCACATGCTACCTTACGCATGACTGGTCTTGCAACCAGATAGTCCGGAGTCATAATGGCCCCGGAACCGAGCGGTTACACATCCCCGTTCCCAAGTTGAGTGATCTAGTAGCAAAGATCACTCACACGCGACAAGAAGGAGCACAAATAAAAATAAAATAAAAAATAAGTATAAAAATGCAAAGAGTCTAAAAAAATGGCAAGATTATGTACGAAGAAGAAACAGAATCAGGCAAGGCTTGTTGCAACGTTCTACAACCACCAATAGTAAATACAACACATTAGTGAGATCCACCAACAACACAAAGAAGGCCACCACAATATCTCCAAAAGTTCTCTCAACTGTCAACAATACAAAATAACACACACACAAATCCAATAACAATTACGAAAAAGCAACCATTTGCCACAGACAGTTCTCCACAACATAACCCGGCATGCGCAAAAACCAAGCCAATAGCAGAAACAAAACACGAGGTATCAACACCCATCAAAAATAGCAGATCATTATCAAATCAAGATCACGGTTCTAAACATCTCAACATCAGGGGCGTAGTCCAAGTCCGCTGTCGAATCCCAATGACCCGTCATATCGCTCAAATATCTCTCGAAGTAAAAGCTTTACGGTGCGACGGCTCCTTTATATTCACATTGACACGTCCAATGGCCATCTCACAGTCCATCAACGACTCGAAAGTTCCAAGTATATCCGATACGATTACTTCTCTACCAACCAAGTCCCATAGCGAGTTCATGTCTCCAATTGACGATGCCATTGCAACACATTCATCTCCCCAATCCTCAGCCAATTGTTCTTCCATCTCACTTCTTTCTTCACCATGACTGTCATCATCATCTGTCTCGTCACACGACTTCAATGGTACCATGACTACCATCCCTGATCCAATATCTTCGACAACCGGCGCAGTAATAGTCTCTTCAGAAACCGAATCCATTTTACTCTCACATGCCAACATATCATGAACGATTTCCTCTACATGTGGTATTTCAAAATCCTCCTCTTCCAAGGTCACATCAACAACAGAGTTTTCAACGGACGAGCACACCGACCCATGTACCAAGTCACCACGTGCCACATTATCCATTTTCCCAACAGCACGAGTGTCCAATAACTTCACAATTCGTCGTGCTTCCTTCCCAAGCACTCCTTTTGCTAACTTGTTAAAAAACCGTGCAAGTGCAACTTCTTCTTTCCTCTTCAATACCTGTCTTGCTTCAAGTCCACCGCATCCGCCTCTTACTGCAAGCGGCATCTCTATACCGGATCCAGCATCAGGCTGCGTGCTCGCCATTTGTAGCCGTTCGGTCGTAGTCCTCGCTATCTAACTGAATGCGGCTACATTACTTCAGGTTCGACTGGACCCAGATAGGGCTGGGCAAAATCGAGTACCTGAGTGATTCGATTCTGAATCACGTATTATGCTTCGAGTCGAGTCGAGTATTCGAGTATCACTCAATATGACGTCACAACAACATGTACTATGTTAAAGTTCAAATTTGTACCTTTTATGCAACTGCAAGGAACATAACGCAAGTTACCAATCACATTAAAGATACTTTGGTATTTTTTCAACCATAAAGATTTCACTACACTCCTTTACAATGTTGCGGGATAATCATGACTTCGGAAATGTGTTATTTCCAGTAAAATTCGTAGCTTTGCGCTATTTCCCGTATGCTGCGACACGGCCAATCAAGGTTTCAGGCTTCCTCAGTGGAAAATAGTGTTAAAGTATAATTCTCGTTAGTAAATTAACTTGCAGTTGCGAGGAGCGTATAATTTCAGTACTCGAAAAAATCGTGTTTTACTACTCGACTCGAATCATCCAAATTAATACTCGATTCAGATTCGAGTACTCGAATCATTATGCCCAGCCCTAGACCCAGAGACACATTGCAGATTCGACGGATATATTACAACGAAGGCAGGCACAATAAACACATCAATACTTCCAATCCAAGACTTAACACAGTAACAACTCCACACAAAGATACTCCAAGACCAACTCCATACAAAACCCAACTACAATCCGATACAAAAGACGAACTCCAATCACTTCCTCTTTCCCAATCCCACATGCTACCTTACGCATGACTGGTCTTGCAACCAGATAGTCCGGAGTCATTATGGCCCCGGAACCGAGCGGTTACATATCGCTATCAACGCAATCAGGAGGTGGTCCCTCATTGACTTATGCATTGCATCATCTGACATAGCCTATAAATGTAACACATCAGTAACAGATGATCTCCTAGGAAGTGACCATCTTATCGTATCAACCTATTTTATGGCGCGTGCAGAGAGGGTAGAGTTACGGCCTCTAAACTGGTCTCTCAAGAAAGCCGACTGGTATAGCTTCAGCAGTCACTTCACGTACCCGCAAACTGCCGACTTCTGCAGTTCCGTTGATGAAGCGGTAGCGGATTTCTCGGAGAGGATTGTGCATGCAGCAAGCCTCTCAATTCCAATGACGCGAAGCTATAGGAAGGCACCCAAATCATGGTGGAATGACAAATGTGCCAGGGCAGTCCGAAGGAAAAAAGCTGCGTTTCTCAAAATGAAAAGATCCTTTAATCCTACCGACATAATACAGTTCAAGAAAATGAGAGCTGGGTGCAGAAGAACAATTTTAGCATGCAAACGGGAATCATGGACTTCGTATTGCGATAATCTCGGTAATAAAGCCAATTTCCAACAGGTATGGAGGGTTGTTAAATCTCTCTCTGATAAATCGAATAACACGTCAGTAGCAACGTTAAAGATTGATGGTAGGAATATCACGGAAAGCAAACAGAAGGCCGATGTTCTTGCACGGACTTTCCAAAAAGTAAGCAGTTCCAGTAATTTTTCGCCAACGTTTACACTCAGTATCCCACTGGTAGTACCAGAATGTACCAGAAATACCGAAAGCAATGATAAGCTTAATGATTTATTTACCATGAAGGAGTTGTTGATGGCGATAAACGGAAAAAAGAATACGTCACCTGGAGCTGATATCTTGTGTTATTCAATGTTCAAACACCTTCCTACTGGAGGACTGGAAATATGCTGAATATTATCAACCTTTCATGGATAAGAGGGAATATACCGCAAGACTGGAAGCATTCCATAGTTATCCCTATACCGAAACAGAATAAGGATGTGTCGTCGCCCAATTCATACAGACCGATTTCCTTGACCAGTCACTTTGGCAAGATAATAGAAACGATGATAACGACTAGACTTAATTGGTACTTAGAGAAGAACAAACTGTTGAATTCGTCGCAATGTGGTTTCAGACGGGGAAGACGAGCACTGGACAATGTAATGCGGCTGCACGATGATATATACAAAGCTATCAATAATGGAAGATTCGTACTCGCAGTATTCCTCGACATACAGCGCGCTTATGATATGGTCTGGCGGGAAGCAGTTGTCTTCAAACTGAAATGCATGGGTGTCGCCGGTTACATGTTGTCATGGATAGCACATTTTCTCCAAAACAGGACGTTTCAAGTGCGGGTTGGCGCGAGTCTATCCGAAAGGTATATATTAGAGAATGGCATACCGCAGGGCAGTGTAATTAGTCCAATTTTGTTTTCAATAATGATTAATGACTTACCCTCAACATTGCTTTGTCAATTTGGTTTATATGCAGACGACTGTGTTATCTGGGAGACGTCGCTACAGATACAGGATCTCAAGAACCGAATACAGGATGATCTCAACAAGATTCAAAGATGGTGCGAAAAATGGGGATTTATCATATCTGTCGAAAAAACAGAGGCCGTCTTATTCACAAAGAAAATAAAATACACAATGCCCGAGATCTATGTGGGGGAAAATTCAATACGGTTTGTGAACTCATTCAAATGCCTCGGTATCGATTTTGACAGTAAACTGACTTATCAACGTCATATAACTTATGTTGCTGACAAATGTATGAAGAGAATTAACTTTATGCGAATGCGTTGTGGCACATCATGGGGCGCATGTAAAGAAACCCTGTCAGTTATATATAAAACTCTTATTAGATCTGTCTTAGAATATGGTATGGAAGCGTACTTTTTCGCCCCCAAGACGCAAAAATCGAGACATTACGTAACCAGGCACTCAGAATATGCACTGGGGCTATGAGAAGCACGCCGATATGCGTCCTAGAGGCCGAATGCAATGACATGCCTTTGAAAAATAGACATGCGTTGAAATGTTCAAAGTATCGCTACCATCTAAAAACGCAACAGGACAATCTGGCCAATGATATACTCGAAAGCTCGTGGGAAGAAACATACAGTCTGCTAAATAGACGGTTCGTCACCTTTAATATCCTATCTAGGGTTGCTGATATCGACCAACTACGGATTTGTGGAAGCGAAATCTCGACGACTCCTCCATGGACAATTTTAACAGCAAATGTGGACCTTTCTTTGTGCCACTCAATACGCAAGATATATCCCCCCGATGTCAGAAAATCTGTATCATTAGAATAGATATTTTCTACATATCATGGCTACACTCAGATTTTCACAGATGGATCCAAGACTGAGACAGGGTGTGGATACGCTTATAATATTCCAAATATTACTACGTCTGCAAATTCATTGCCGCCCTATTTTTCAGTATTCTCAGCCGAACTAATCGCTATTTCAGATTCCCTATCTTGGGTGCTGAATAATACCCACACTAGAGTGGCAATACTCAGTGATTGCTTGAGCGCATTAACGTGTATAGCAAATTTCAATTTCGCAGCTACTCTCCTCATTACCGAGATCGTCGAGAAGATACACCAATTGAAACAACGCGAGGTCACAGTATCACTTGTGTGGATTCCAGCACACTGTGGTATTCAGCACAATGAAATCGCCGACCAATTTGCAAGAAGCGCTACAGCATCAGAAACACCACCCCGTCAACAATTGGACTTCGTGTCCGTAGGGGATGCCTACTCGCTCCTTAGGAACTCGTGCAGAAACAACTGGGATCAACTGTACAGGACAAGCGACACCGGAAGTCAGTACAAGCTCATCAAAGACACGATTTACAAGAGGTTACCAAGTTTAGCATCGAGAAAAGAGCAAATCATTCTGTTTCGGTTGCGATCAGGCCATTGTCGGCTCAACTACCACCTGCATAAGATTGGATGCAATGATTCTCTATGTGAACAATGTTCGTTGCCCGAAACCGTCGATCATTATCTAATGAACTGTTTGAAGTATGTACGGCAACGTGCAAATCTGAAACGCTATATTAATAATGACAGTCTTTTTAATACAGTAGGCCTATTAACTAATGAATGCATGTTGGATCATGTCATTCAATATGTCAAGGAAACAAGGCGTTTTATTTGAATGTTTATATCTCTGAATTCGTAGTGGTTATATCTCCGAATTGGATGTGTGCCTACAGATCACTCAAATATGCCTGTGTATGCCTCTGTCGACCATTTTTTTCATCATTCTAATATTTCTTGGTGATAACTTTGTGCATTTCTCATATGCATGCTATGGTGTGACGCAAAAGGCTCTAATGTAAAAAGCGTCACTATCTTTTCATCGTTTTTGCCAATAATAATAATGATAATAATCTACTGCGTAGGCTTACGATACGTCCTCTTTTAAGAGGATTTGTCCTCTTTTTTGACTTTTTTGAAAGTGTCCTCGGAGGACGCCCTTTTGCCCTCTTTTTTGAGATTTTGTCATCTTTTTTGAAAATTTAGGTCAGATTAAGAGCAAATTGCGAGTGATATGCCGCAAATTAGCACAGAAGTGAGTGAAGCTCCGGCGGGTATTTCGGAGTGAAAAACGGTGATTAAAGCTCTGAGCGAAAGGATGACCTTTTTTTTCAGTCACCCACCTGGCAATGTGGAGAGAAAAAGGATATTTTGAGCTCTGAGCGGAAAGATATGACCTTTTTTTTTAGTCAACCGATCACAGAGTGGGAAAACTTGACCGGTTTTTGAGAATTCTTCTTCGGTTTTGCAAGTCTGAAATTTCTGAAAAAGTGCCCTCTTATTAGATTTCCAAAATATGGTAAGCCTACTACTGCGAAGCCATTTTTCTTCAGCGTCCCCATATCGCCCCTTATCCCAGCGCCCGCCATATCGCCCCCTGAGCGTTTCCGCCCCCTTCAAAATCGCCAGGCAGGGTTAAGAACCACTGTTCTAGGGATGTAACTGCACGATACCCCCGGAAAAAGCAACTAACATCTTTATAACAATATGTCTGTGATTTTAGATTTTTTTATTGCAGTGTTTTTAGCACTTGATTAATCAATAACACGATAGGTTAAATGTAAAAATAATTAAGCTCTGTACCTCCAAGAAGCTATTCGAATACAACAGTGTTAAAGTTTCTCCATTTTCTTTTTGTGTAGTAAATTTCGACTAGCTGGTGCGAATGAAGTTTAAAAAAAGTGCGAATGGAGCTCAAAGGTTGAAAAGCACTGATCTAGCATAATATCATGAATGAAACTGATATTAGGGAAGAGCAATTTTGACTAAATCATAATACTAATATAACTAGTCTGAAATAGGCCTGCATATGTAGTTTGTTCCCAATAATCTTTATAATATTAAGGTTAATAGTGTTCAAGAGCCAATTTGCTTCTGATAGGAATGAGATCAATGTTGGGTCCCACATATCAACTTTGAGTTATTGTTAAGCTCCAGTATTAGAGACATGGCAGTATGCCAAAATGTGTCGATCATGCATATTGTACACAACTTGTTGTCACCAAGTAGAGACTTATAAAGAAAGTGATTGGAGTAGGCTGACTCTGGATCTCCCTTCTCAGCTGGTACGAAACAAGACGACCAAGTGGACCAGACTTGTACAAACTACTGAATTTTCAAAAAGCGCAACTAGAACTATAACTAGAACTACTCAATTTTTAAGACTCGCAACTATAACTAGAACTAGAACTACCCAATTTTCAAATTCTGCAACTAGAACTATTCAATTTCCAAAACTCGCCACTAGAACTATAACTAGAACTAACGAAATTTAATTATCGGCAACTAACTAACTAAAACACAACTAACTAAATTTAATTCTCAATCAACTCATTCAATTTTATTTTATTCGAATTCGGCGTTCCAGCCTTCCACATGAACGTCGGTACAACGAAATTACTGAAAAATCAGACAGACAGAACAATTCTGAAATCAGTACATGATAGACTAAACCATTTTCTGCAGCTGTTGCTGATTGTAGCGAATCAACATGCGTCGCGAAAATGTTTTTTCATTGAGTTTTGCCCTCTTTCGGGAATACAAAATCCCTGCATGTGAGAAAGCCCCCTTAGTTCCGAGATAATACGCGCCAGCGCACAGCAGGAGATCACAAGCTCACATTCCAATTAGTAAACAACCTCAGCGGGAGATCGCGTGTCCCTGCGCACTGTCCATTGTTGTAAATTTGCCGAGTTATCACTTATCAGTGATCAATAATCAATGTATTAATTATGATCCAACAATGAGCATTTGATTATAGAATGTAAACGTTTACAATCTATAATTTTGTCCTTTGTCATGATCACATTAGTAACCTCACTTGTCACGCGAGGAGAGTTCTCATCACGGAGGACACACGAGTATTTTCTAGTTGTTAGGCAACTAATATTTTTTTGAAATGCGCAACTAAAACTAGAACTACTGAATTTTTAAAATCTGCATCTACAACTAGAACTAGAACTACGCAATTTTCAAAATCCGCAACTACAACTACAACTAGAACTACACAATTTTCAAAATCCGCAACTACAACTACAACTAGAACTACTCAAAAAACTGTTAGTTAGTTGACCGTCAACTAACTAAATGTTTAGTTTGTACAAGTCTGAAGTGGACGAATATCTTATTAAAATACCCTAGAAAAATTGCAGGTAATAACCTGGTAAGACCAAATGCTCCAGTAAATAAACAATAAATGAGCAGACCTACAACAACAAAACAAAGCTGGCTGCTCTCACCACGTCGCTTACGAAAATGAACACACGTGCGTTTCAAAGCAGTATAAGTGGCGAGTGAGCCATAAAGAAAATAATATCCACCGTGTCACAAAGTAGGCTATAAGTACCCCAGTAGTGGTCAGATTCAATCTCTTCTGTTTGAAATATAGATTACCCAGACTTGTACGTAGCTTTACATTGTAGTCGCGGTACGAACATGCGGTTCGTCGGATACGTTTCTGACCACAACATTTAAAAAAGGTTTATTCTTTCAGGCAGTGCTTTTCACCAACTTTGGGTACCATCCTCACTTATTTCTGGGCAAAAATTTCATCCGCACAAACCAACAAGGAAAATGAAGAAACTCAACAAATTTTTATTCAAACTTCCAACATGTAGGCTACCAGTTTATAAATGACTCGGTTGCTTCTGAATGATTTTGGAAATTTAAACCAGTTACACACACCGCATTAGGTCATAAAGTGACTCATCAAGAAAACATATATTTTTCCTCGATTTGATGCCAAATAGTGCATTAAGGCGTTTTTCGGCCAAATAAGTTGTGGGCTAGTGGGGCTTTCTACAATAAGTTGAGAGCCACCTCTTTTATAAGAACTATACAGAACCAAAATGCTGCGGTCGCTCCTGTTCGCCGAAGCTTTTTAAACCAAAATCTTTGTTTTTAATGCTTCTGCGGCGAACTCGCGACCTCGAAACCACAACTGGCAACTTGCGACTAAATGAGCAAAGCGAAGAAAGGAAAAGAAATGCGAGTGCATTTCGATATCGTGTATTCGCCCCTTTAGCTCTATCGAACTTAAAAGTTCGTAGCCGTTCTATAAACTTTAGGGAGAGAACATTTCATCAAATCTTTGTCGTTACTGAGGGTATTTACTATACCCAGGGTTGCCATCGACATAGACCAAAAAATAAGGACAGTCGAAAAATTAGATTACCATAAAAGCGATTGTGTACATACTTTGTATTTATACGAGCCGTGGCATATCACATTCCATACTTTTCGCAAGAAACATCGGCTCTTGCAACTCTTTGTTATTAGAGAGTACTGCATGGATCTGAGGAAAGCTCAGGTCTACGTTTACCTTTACTCAGGGCCGAAACACCACTTCGTCAGCTCATCCACCCAAAACAAGTTGGTCTGGGCCACCGATAGGGTGATAAACCAAACTGCGTCACCCCGTTCTTTAAATAAGCGTCAGCCAAGATGGAAAAAGGCTGTTCAAGAACTCCAGTAACAATGCATGTAGTCTTGGTCCTGGCGGAAGCAAACTTCTCTGCGATGTTGGAATCGAGGGATATTTCTTTGGACAATTGCGATGAGCAATCGTTGTAGAGGAATCGTGGTGATGAGGTCGTTGGTGTTGATCCACTTGTGAAAAATTGTTCATCGACTGGCTCAAATCAATAATTATGACAAACTTGTGTTTTGGGGTATCAATCCTGTGGCCTCCAGGTTAATGGCACAATTGCAGATATTGCAATGTGCGAAACACTCGCCCTTAAAGCTTCATTTGATACTTTGAATTTTCTCTCATAATCATCACGAAAAACGTTATTACGCCTGCTTTAAACTAATTTTAACTAAACAGATTTAACCTTATTTATAGCTGAGACTATATGTGCAATATAATTTGGATAAATTTATCAATGAATTATAGCTTAAGTACTTTTTAACCCAAGTGTCGACTGCACTGCGCTTTTTTCCAGTACGCACTAAATGCTGCCTTCCCCACAGCTTATTCTGCTGACTAGACGGCAGAAACCTGGTGGTGCTGCTGTTTACTACTAAAATGACGTCCGCTGCGATAGCTTGGTACAGCAGAAATCACTATACCACTCACTGCCCTAGCTATCTCACCACTTAGAAGTCGAATCATGTGATCTCGTGATCCTGTGATTTGATTTCAGTTACCTATTATCCAGGGAGCTATAAAGCAGCAATGGAGATGCTGGCCAAGGATTTGGCAATAAAGTGGAGCCAGACATTAGCTATAGTAACATACTATAAGTGCTGTGGTGACGCGATGCTTCTGTCCGGAACAATAAGCTACGAACTTATTGAAATATTGGATGTAGGGGAGATGTGGTACCGATGGATCACTGGGACCGAAAATACTTTGAAAATTCTCTATGATAATTCCATGATTACACTCCGTAAACTTGTCTACAATTGCATGCTGGCAAAATCTTTCCTCACATACAAAAGAATTCGACGTGCGCGAGCAATGGGGTCTCTCACATATGATTTTTGTTCTAGGGGGTGTAAACTAAATTTAGATCGACATATACATTTTTCTTTGTAACCGTCAACACGAACAAACCAGCAATCATTTTTATTGTGAAGTGTAGGGCTTGTATCAGGCTATATAATGGCACCTATTATTTTTTCAGTACTTTCCTTGAGTGGACTTTTTTCGATTCATGTATAAAATTCGTAGGGTGGGGACCGATGATACAATAGCCAAATCAAGCAAAATAATCAAGCATACTAATCATGAAACAAATGAAACATGTCTACGTACAGAAAATCTTTATGTAATAATTGTATATGATGTTTTATCGCTAAAACGAGGTATTTGGAAGTCACACTGTAGATTTTCGGACAATATGTATGTACCCTCAAATTTATAAGCCCGAGCCTAAATCGAAACGTGCACTGAAAAAAAAAAGATTACCTCGATTTACCGCGAAATTTCTGGAAGCAGGGTGGCCAGCCACTTGGCAGTAATCTAACATTACCATCACTCAATGTAAATCTAACTTACACCCGTCCGGTAATCTAACTTTACACGCCGGACTGTAATGTTACAGTCACCTCTGGTACATTCAATCTACATTCTCTTCTGTACATTACCGCCTTACCTACCTACAACCCTACATGCTGTCCTTGTAAATCAGATTACATGCCAGCTTGTAAATTCACGTAGCCTACATCCATACCTATCCAAAGCAATGCGATGTCATAATACCGCAAAGGTTTCCTCACGCTCTCAAGACGACATTGGGACAACTGTATATTCATTCATGATTCACGATGAAAAAGTATTGCTGCTGGAGGTCTAATTCTTGTTTAGGAGGCATGCAAATATAGCAGGAGTGGTCACAAGAAAAGGTGAATTAATTCCACCGCCGGATAAACTTCCAATTGTTTCTTTTTCTCGTCTTCATTCCTTCTGTGTGACTAGTATCTTGCAGTTCCACTAAAAATAATTCATGCGTAAGTCGCTATACTAAGCTAAGTTGCTAACCTAGACATGACTTATAAAGACTAATAGGCTAACAAAATAGAACAAGTTTTGAAGTACCGGTACTGGTACATTGTGAGTTGACGACTCCTCATTTGACATGATATGGCAGAGATTCATGACTTAAATGATCAATGTATAGAAAGAAAAGGTGCCTCATTTGATGCGGCATGTGAGCCAAACATATTCGAGCAGTGGATGAAAACACATCTAAGCTATGACCCGATAAATATCAATAACAAGCTAACAGTTTCAACTACTCCGCGGCAGAGTATGTGGTGTCGCAGGTCATTATACAAGTCGACTAATATCCCAAAATAGAACAGAGAATGGGGCGACTGAAATATTTAAATCATGAAACCACAGTCATCCAGATGGTGTGCACAGTCGTAGATATTCACGGTAACCAATACTATACCGTACTGTACCTTTTACGGTGCGCATCCCATTCATCAGTCCTGGGAATCTTCAACAAAAGTCTCTACTTTCTTCAATCACAGGTCACAAGCTTTGCACCGTCAGCCTTTGCATGCTCAAAGCTCAATATTAATGATCGACCAGTCGGCTCGACACGCAGACGACTTTGAAATAAGTGATATTCATCCGCTCACATATCCCACCAATAATATTTACTGTCCGCGTTATAATGTTTAATATAGGTTGGTTTTTCATACAGAAACATCTATCAACACATATAGTCCCTTTCTTTCGCATCTAATTTCGTATATATTGATATTTATTCCTCCATGTGTGGTTCCCTACTTACTTGTACCTAACCGGACGCTGCTTGTGATGTCACAGTTGCACGTTGGTTGTTTACTACGAATCTCAGAAAAACCTGCAACGCGTAACCTAAGGTAACTTATTATAGGTCGCCGTGTCCGCCATTAAGAAATAGTCAACTGAGCCTGCTGTGCTGATATTTCTAGTTTCTGGAAATGGTGATATATCCTAAACTGATTTTTGTAACTCATCAGCCCTATCTGTGACAACAAATCTAGCCGCCGAGACCGACCGTGTAGCCATAGCCTTATAATATAATGTCTTATGGTGTAACCACATTGTCAGCTGTTTCTTGCACCCAACTATGCACTGTACCGAAATTGGCACTAGGGTCAACCAGTTCCGTGTGACCTAACCCTGTCTCGCGAACGAGGTTGAATCAGGTCAATTCGCAACGACAATGACATCACAGTGACATGCACTTCCACGTATACATTGGCTGCTGGGGCTTGGAAGCTAATCAATTTTGCCATTAGCTTGGTAAAATGCCGTAGCGAGTAACTGTCAGTAACCTTGCGAAGAAATTCTGGTAACTTGACTTAGCAGCTAAATGAATTTAATATTACATATCAAAATGTAAAATGACAAGCTACACGCTGCTATTGGCTGCGACCGGTAATACGTTGTAAAATTTACAAAAATTTGTTTGTAAATCTACCAGATTTTTTTGTGTGTGATTTTATGACAACATTTGAGTTAATATTTATTCTATTTTTTGACAGTTGCGACCAAACATTCTTCTTTGGCTTGCTGTAGCTTAGATTATAATAATGAGCAAGAAAAGTGGTCACATTTGAGTTTTTACGGTATATGTGTCATAGGTCCCCGGGTCGTGTGTCATTGGACCCACCGGGTGGGGACCGATGACACGTTCGAGCAACAAATTTTGAACGCCCATAAATATTTTTTGACAAGACGAATATTCATGTATATGTGCGCGATAGGTATAGCTTGTATCAAAGTGCTGAGCCAGCAAAAGATCTGCTGTTTTCGGCTGAACATTTCAGGGCCAGCGATCATTTTCCGATTTTTCAACCATCGGTACCACATCTCCCCTACATATTGTTTTGCCGGGGTAATGTAAAGGTTATATGGCGGGGCTGTGTAGTTAATGATCAATTGGAATATATATTAATGATTCTTCTTAAAACAAAATCGTTTCTTGTACGATGTTCCCTTGTAAGTAATTTAGTGCAGTCTCGAAAGGTTCCAGTAATAGTCTGCGGTAATACGTTCATGTGATCTACCCTGATATCTTTCTTTTTTGTATTAATTTCTTGCTGGAAACTTTCCCCTTGCTCTTCACTTTAATCACCAAGATGACCAGGAGATATATCAAGATAAATGGACAGGAATTGAACTTTAATGCTTGCGTTTGCTTTAAGTTTCACATATGCAGATACCAATTTTCGGACAAACTGTTTGTCGTTGGGTGCTTTATGATATTTCAAAAAAGTATATTTACCACATGCTAGAAGTAATTCCAAGGAGTGGTACCAGGAAAGTGATATTTGAAATCAGCAACCTTGAAAACTGAAGAAACAACACCTCGATGTCTTGCCAAAACAATCTATCATTTTGTTGGCCACAGGGTGGAGTGAAAATGACTTTTTTTTCAAATCGGAAAAAGGGGTTCCTCAATCCTGACAAATAACCTAAAACTTCAATGAAAAGTGACTTCTGATGATTACCCCCATTTTTCAGCCGGCAACTCCCCAATTTCTGCGCGTGGGGGGGTACAATGGCCCATCTCGGCAACCGCTGGTCGTAGAGTCATGATATATAGCTCAAAATCTGCGGAAACATCATGTTTCCATCTGTCTTAAAAAGAAAGGTTTCTCTATTGTGAACACAAAATGAGTTATAGCAAAAAAACAATATATACGCACATTTTTGTTGAAATTCAGCATTTATTCTGACGAATTGTGATCTGTCATCAGTTTTTTTTTAAAGGAAAAGTAACACACTGACAATACCGAATATTGAGCCCATAATACAAATATATTCACAACACAGACCTTTTAAAATCGGTTCAAAACATCATAATGAAGCACTCACATTCAACGACTTATTGAAAATGCATTTTTCAGTCCAATCTTTTCACCTGTTTACGAGACTTGATTTTTTGGCGAATGAGGCCATCTCGTCTTTCAAATCCTGAAACTTGTGCTGATGCTTCTGTTACGAGCTTTACATGTCGTTCCACTGTTTGATTGTGGCATGGATGAAACAAAATCAGATGCTGCTCGTGTGGCATGGATGAAACAAAATCAGATGCTTCTCGCGGCATTCTTCCAACTATGCATCAGTTAAGTGCTCAATCGCTGGGGGAAGTTGTTGATAAGGTTCAATTTCAACCAACTCGTGGTATGCCTTTGATTCCAAGTTCAACTTTGGAACACAGAATAAACTAATAGGACCGTAGATCAATTGGTTGGAACTGCTATGACTTTCATTGTCCATAAGTGAATTTTCTTCAGCGGCATGTTTTCGAATCGCAAGCACCTTGGTCACACCCTTATTTCGTATGTCTTCATTATCATCTGCCAGCATTGCAATCATAATATTTTCGGGGAGTGCGAAATAACCGTTTCTTATCACCACATTCAAAGCAATTTCCCGTTTTGGTCAGAGAAATACAAAACCCGGTGAATCAAGTTGAAGAAGTTTCTGGATCCAGGTGTTATCTGTTTGTTTAGCTTGATCTCAAACCGAGTCGGAAAATATACTTCAAGGCCACAACGAACCAGAATCTTCAGGTTCAAAGGAGTTTCATCAACTGTCACATAATACCGTAAAACTCAGCATCCCAAAGTTAGCCATCTTGAATGCACAACTGGTCCAACCTCCAAATAAGCGAGATCATCATCAACGTTTCCTTGAATAATTGCTCAGCACATTTTATAAGCATATAACTGTTCCGTACTTAAGTCATTCACAACTTCGGATGGGAGCTTTGGAATGGCCAAAAGTGGTGGCGAGAGCTTTTTGAATTGAGTAACTGGCCAACAAGATACACTTCCATGTAGTTTTTTTTCAATTGGATCGGAAAATGTATCTGGGCCACTTGTAACACAATCGAGACCTCCGAACACATGTCGCAAAGGCAATTCATTAGCATGAAGCAGACATACTATACATTGAAGTGACTTATTCAGCAACTCTCCCAGGCTTCTAATGCATCCATTATGTTTTCCTGTCTTTGATGCAGTGCCATCAGTACCGACAACTGCCACTTTATCTTTCAATTCTGTATCTTTTATTGCATTGAATAGATGTTGAGCTATGATTATGCCCTTTCCATCTTCAGGAGAAAGGTGGGTGAGGTAATAACTCCCCCTCTCGCCAACTACAGTATAGTGTTCTTTCAATTGAAGAGATCTGTAGTACTTCTCGTTTGAGCCGTGCATAACCATTTGTGTGGCATCTTTACGTCCATCAAAGTATATATCATCCACCATACTGAAATTTTGTCGCTCTTCTTGCCGTAGTGCCTCTCTGCATCTGTCACGTTCTCTTCGTAACTTGCCTCTGATTTTGTTTCATCCATGCCACAATCAAACAGTGGAACGACATGTACAGCTCGTAACAGAAGCATCAGCACAAGTTTCAGGATTTGAAAGACGAGATGGCCTCATTCGCCAAGAAATTAAGTCTCGTAAACTGATGAAAAGATTGGACTAAAAAATGCATTTTTAATAAGTCGTTGAATGTGAGTGCTTCATTATGATGTTTTGAACCGATTTTAAAAGGACTGTGTTGTGAAAATATTTGTATCATGGGCCCAATATTCGGTATTGTCAGTGTGTTACTTTTTTTTTCAAAAAAACTGATGACAGATCACAATTCGTCAGAATATATGCTGAATTTCAACAAAAATGTGCGTATATATTGTTTTTTGGCTATAACTCATTTTGTGTTCAAAATAGAGAAAACTTTCTTCTTAAGACAGATAGAAACATGATGTTTCCGCAGATTTTGAGTTATATATCATGACTCTACGACCAGCGGTTGCCGAGATGCGCCATTTTACCCCCCCCCCCCCCACGCGCAGAAATCGGGGGGTTACCGGCTGGAAAATAGGGGTAATCCCCCGACGTCAGTTTTTATTGAAGTTTTAGGTCATTTGTCAGGATTGAGGAACCCCCTTTTTCGATTTGAAAAAAAAGTCATTTTCACCCCAGTAGTTATATAGATCGGTCGTGACCTGCCATTGTGGCTTATGGGCCCGCTGACACGGTGCCTCGAAACTCGTGGTGGCACATCGTACTTTTGGACCCCCCCTCTCGGTCGCACATCGTAATGCGTTCTTATGGGTGCGCTCACACATCGTACTTTCTGGTATAGGCATCTGTCGCATATCGTATTGAAAACTCGTGTTGGCACATCGTACTTTTAGGTATAGGCATCTGTCGCACGTCGTACTTTCGCATGTCATGTTTCGCGTATAGGCAGTGGTGGTGATTCGCCATGTGTTCTTATGGGTGCGTCGGCATATCGTACTTTCGGGTATAGGCATCTCTCGACTGGTGTTGAATATGTATCAAGTAAATAGTCACGTGATTGACTCTTAGTTAATGTGTATACCTCAAATTATTATATATGTCCGATTCGAGTTAATCCCAACGTTTGCGGTGAGTGCGACTTTAATATATCGTTATTCTTATGGGCGCGGCGATGATTCGTACTTTCGTTGATAGAATGCTAGCGGCATGTCGTACTTTCACCAAAAAGGGCGTGAAATAGTTTGCTAAATCTAGGAATCAGTCGCTTGGTAATGTTTTGGTAATTAGTTTACCACAAAACCGGCGTAGACGGCGATTCGAATACCAACAATAACCGCGTTCACAGACTAACACTCCAAAAAGGTGTGAAATATTGGTAAAATCCCGCGATCGCTCACAAGATAATACCTAAGACATAACCATCGCTCGCGACTCGCTGTTACATACATGCCGATCGTTGACAATGTAATATTTTGGTAATTAGTTTACCACAGAGCCCGCGTAGACGGCAATACCAACAATAGCCGCGTTCACAAACTAACACTTCAAAAAGGTGTGAAATAGGTTGCAAATCCCACGATCACTCACGAGATAACACCTAAGATATAGCCATCCCTCACAACTTGTTGTTACATACATTCCAATCGCCACAATGTAATATTTTGATAATCGGTATGTCACAGGAACTGGATTTCACTGGTAAAATTTAATAAGTAACGAATAACAGAACCGTCGCAGACGATGATTCGAATACCGACAAATTCGTACTTATTTCTGATCCCACCCTAATCCTTTGCGAAGTTGACGCTTATTCGAAAAGGTGTGAAATAATTGTAAAACCCTACGTCGCTGACAGGATAATGCATCAGACATAGCGATCTAGTTATAGCACGGGTCGGAATCCATTCGGGTTCTATAGGTAAATTGAGATAATCCGAAACCGAATATTTTGACTTTGGCGTAGTGTGAATTGAAATAGGATTGACTAACAAGACTACCAAATTTCAACCCGGTCATATTTAGAAATTATACGCATATTGATTTGAAACAAGTAATGAAACCTTACAACTCTATTCACGATCTGGCTTTCTGTTTGTGAAAGAGACATTTTAACATCTTACCATACTCAAAAGAATTATTCATAATATCAACCGGTGTTAAAAATATAGTTTTCACTTACTTGATTATACCACTACAACTCGCAAACTTGAATTAATTCATCCTGGTTGTATTCATATGACCGATAATTTTTATTCAACTGTAAAGGCCGTTACTACACTGCAAGACAAGGTATTTACTAATCGGTACATATACGACTTGACATAACCTATTACATTTTGAGTATACGAGATTTGAATGTCTGAAGAATAACTGAGAATTAAATGATCACGAGTGAATCCGTATATTACAGCGTAAAAGATGTTGGAATGTCAGCAACTCTGTACGGTCATAGTTACTACCACTAATTTACCCGGCCAACTCGTCATGATCATTCCTGAAATATACACAAACATGACCACTGCCTAGAGTTAACCACAAAATAGCATCGAGTTTTAAATCCAGTTGTAGCTTACGTATTATTTGAATGCGGGGTATGTTTTGTTATAATTGGGTGTACGGATAAAGTATTAGGTCTCGACATTTTAACATTATGCCATACTCAGTCAATCAGGAAAACATTGGCAAGTAAATCCGTTTGTAACTTACCCGACCAACTCCAGCAGTCAGCCAAGCATACACGAGTCCATACAATCACTAAAACCTAAAATCCATAACAAGCTCGGTTGTATTCATATCCCAACGCATCTTTTTTATTCAACTTGAAAAGTCGTTACTATTCTTTAAGATAGAGGAATTACTACGCGGTATATTCTCCAAGACAAACTAATTATTACTCGGTATATTTTGTAAGACAAAAGTAATTACTCTTCGGTACAGGGGACTTGAGTTTAACATAATATGTTTGAGTATACGAGATTTGAAAGGTCGAGCAATCTAGTTAAGAATTCATTTCTTACACGATCAAACGCCGGTGCTACATTGAAAGTTATCATGTTGTAAACATCCTTATTGACAAATTGATTTGCCATATGTAATAGTTGATCATGACTTGATTATTAAATTATTCGCGTTAATTAGACCCGGTGTTGTGGTAAAGGTTATGACAACAACAAACTTTTCACTACCGTGGTTATTAACATATTGATTTGTAAAACTATACTTGTCTGAAATATTCTTGATTTGAAAGATATTCCGTGTTGGTACAAATCACTCTGCGTATTACGGATATCAGAAAATATTTTTACAAATGTAGTTGTTTCCACTAACCAAGACTAAAGATGAAACAACAATTTCCTTTGTTGAACAATAACCGGTACAATACTTGATCATCGTAATCTGCGGTGAGAATTGAAACACTTTCGTGCATTACTCGGTGTCAAGATATCGCACTAGGTGAATTGTCATACCACCGCTTGATTAATGCTTAATCCGTTCGCACCATATCACATACTTTGATCATTACAAAAGTAAATTGGAATATGTTTGCTAGATGCATTCAGTTAGAAATGTCTGATACACAACAATCGTAATATCAACGAAGTACTTGCTACACTGTAATTCACTTAACGTGTTTTGCATTGTTGTTCATTTGTAGTATTGATTGTTTTTGAACCCCCAAATAATAATTCCCGACATGAAACCAAACCGCTGAAAGTCGTTACCATCACAACGAAACAATTTGTACGATGTTTGCCAAATGTATCCTATATAGTTAGGTGTACTAGAATTATTTGTCTAACACATACAGCGACAATGCAATCGAAAATTTTTCCGTTGTCATTCGCTAAAGTAAATGTCATCACAATAATCTGTCACTAAAAGACGTTACTTGTATGTGATTGAATCCCTAACAATTAACCCACTAAACCGAACTCCAAAGAAATTTTACTCACTCGACGGATATGAAACAGCGTCGCTTAATCGGTCTACATCGTTTTTCTAAAGGTAAATCATATCCATCCAATAGAAAACAATTTTCACTAGCTTGGTAATGAAACCGAAGTCTTCATTCAATATTTTGTTTGTGTCAAATACTTTGCAATAAACACACTGAAGTGGTTGAGCTTTACATCATCAGACTGTAATCCGTAAATCAAGCTTACATCCGATTTGTAACTGTATTGTTTACCTAACCGAGTTGTATGCACAGTTTGATATTTTTGTCATTTAGTGATTGTTGAACATACCACTTCGAAATACTGCGTTGATCTTAATTTCCATCATCGTGATAATCGAAGTACATTTCTTTCGAATTCGTAACAACCGGCGTTTCTATGACATGCTAAATTTTTGACAAGTTATGCTTAGAAGATTGGTTACATATCGCTTAATGTAAATGTAAACACAACCGTCTTTCAACATCGCAAAGACATCGATACAAAGTATACAATCAAACGCAACAAGTTTTACTTTTGTAGGTTGTGTATGGTTATACTGCATAACTCATTTCTTACCAAAGCCATATGAAATATATTCATGTTACACAAAAATATTCACTCATGCTACAAACCTGTACAATGATTGGTGGTGCTTTCAAACTGTTTCGATACCTCAAGAACTTTATTGTCTGAATGGTTGTTCATGTATCATAATAATCAAGTAATTCAACACAGAACTAGTATTAACAGAAACACCAAAGTTGTTTACACAAAAGTTTGTATGTGTACAGTATACGAATACCATGTGTAAGTCCAGCACAATTGTGGGCGAGTTTAGTTAACACAATTTACGACACCGAGGTCGCCTCATCTTTCGTAAGACAACAAACCAACCAAGGCTTCAGGATATTTCCATGTCATAGCAATAAATCAGCTACTCCAATAACAGAGTACAAATGTTTTCTAGTTACGGTGCTTACATTTTACACACAAATCAATCTACTTTGCTAACGACAAGTGCTGAGTCATCACATGATTGTCCTCACAACAATACAACTAAAATATACTATCATACAAAGCGGTCGTTATAGTTTGCACACCAACGTTACATCGTACAAGTAACAAGTCTCGAGGATTGAGTTATTGAAAAAACGTTAAAGTGTTTCTACGTCAAGTCGTTATGTTGACGAAAGCGTATATTGTAATATCATGATCGATTTGCATTCGTTGGTCACAAACTGTTACTACTCTATATAATTATTTTTCACTCAAACACAAAAGCACACTTGTCACCATTCGTTTTCATCAAGCACGAGTTCAAGAAACTTACTTACTACGACATGAATTGTTATTTTTATGTTGTGTAAATAGGTAATAATTTTAGTAACACTATATCAATGTCATCGAGTTGTGCGAAAGATTTACATGTGGTGTTAATCGAAGCATACAGCATGGTCGAATGTAGAGTCTTCTCTATTGTACAGTAAGCCGGTAATCGAAATGCATGAATTAACATTTGAACAACGATCTTGTTTCGTCCTACCAAAAATAGTTTTACTGTCGCGATACTCTGCACAAGACGTGTCAATCCTTTTCACATTCGTAATAGTATACCAACGGATACCGGCGACAACGTTTAACAATACCAACGACACTAAACACACGATACCTACCAAAGTAAAATTTCCATTTTCACCTGGAGGTCAACCGTTACCTGAGTAAAATTACCATTGTCCTTTGGAGATTTATCGTTTACTCAGAGTAACAATACATTTTCACTTGGGGGTCTATCGTTTCCCAGAGTAACAAACCCCTTTTCCCTTGGAAATCTATTTTGTCCCTGGGCAACAAACCCCCTTTCCTTTGGAAATCTATTTTTTTCCCTGGTAACAAGCCTTTTTCACTTGGAAATATATTTTTTCTCTGGGTAACAAACCTTTTTCACTTGGAAATATATTTTTGACCTGAACAACAAACCTTTTTCACTTGGAAATATATTTTTTCCCTGAGCAACAAACCATTTTCACATGGAAATATATTTTTTCTCTGGGTAACAAACCTTTTTCACTTGGAAATATATTTTTTCCCTGAACAGCAAACCTTTTTCACTTGGAAATATATTTTTCCCTGAGCAACAAACCATTTTCACTTGGTGGGTCGTCGTTTACTTGAGTAAAAATATCATTTTCCTTTGGAGATCTGGCGTTTACCCAGTGTAACAATACATTTATGGAACGTTACGCGTAGTCCCATAATTACTCGTGGATATAGTCAGGTAACGACAACGTTTTCTCAGTGGTCTGCGTGGGTGCACCGTTTCAATACGTAGCTGGATCAACTAGACCAAAAGTTTCCAACCGCGTTTTATAACGACCTGTAGAATTACGAGATAGCACCCTCTTGCGGTGTGATTAACACGAAATCAACCTTTAACACGAAATAAGCCTTCGACTCGCAGAGTCACACCTTGGATTACATTATCTAATCGTATTCGAACTCGAGATTCACACACACACACAGAGTCTCTGTTTACGATTTCAATCCGGAGTCACTGCTCACGATATTTAGCTGGAGTCGTTATGTGGGAGTAGCGACATCCGACATATTCATCGCGTGAAAGATTGATAACGATGGTAATCGCCAAATACATAAAACCAGGTGAAACACTGCGGTCTCAGCGAAAAAGTTAGCAGGTTATGACCAACGATACGCAGGGGTTGAGCGAGTTACGCAACCCGATTATGTCGAGGTCTGGATCACGATGCAAGTCTACATGAGAATCCGAACAATCTTACAAAATCAAGGTGTGAACCCGTGAAAGGATTCTACTCGTGTGAGATTCATTTTTCACAAGTTGGGTGGAGCCGGTTCATACTAAGATCGTGTTACGTCCAAATATGGCTGCTTGTCTGTCCCCAAGTCCTCTATGCCCACATTGAATGTACAGAGTCGTCGCATGATGATACTTGAGAACATGAATTTGTTTTCCATGATGTTTGTACACCGATACATTGTATGTACACCTCGTTTACGCGAATACTTGGTATGTATGAACAATCGTTACGTACTTGGTGTGATGGTGTATGCATTGGTATTTTTCATGGAGACAAAACACGGTCTGTAACATGCTTACTTGAATATTGGTCGTTGGTTCATGAGTGAATATCCGGATCCGACCCACACACTTTCTCATATTAGTGATCCGGTTTCAGCTGACTGGAGCGACATGTATTGACCAGTAAAGACACAATATAGTAAACAGACCTGAGGAAACCCGCAAGTAACCCGGAGTTGTTAGCGCGATGGGGGAACATAAATTCATCCGTTTTCCGAACATCATTATCCGTGTACCACCCAGTTACCAAAGTCGAGGAGGTGTTTTATTCAGACATTTTGACTCTGGAAAATCCAAAGCGCGAACCCGGACATCGCAGAACTGTCGAAGCCTATTGTCCAATTTTCCAAAACATGCATTTCGGTGTACAAGTGCATATTGTATGTGGTTAACCGGTGATATTGATGTGATACGACTGATGGGGGGTATACTCTGAAACCGATAGTCCGTGTATATTTCCGTCACTGTTCGTTGTAATCTATTTCACACTATCGTCAATACAACAAATACCAAATTGTCAGGTGTGTTTGTCAGATTTCAAAATGAAAATGGTTTTGTTACACTAGGAAAAGCTAGATGGCCAAGAGAAAATGTATTGTTACACTGGGTAAACGCCAGATCTCCAAAGGAAAATGATATTTTTACTCAGGTAAACGACGACCCACCAAGTGAAAATGGTTTGTTGCTCAGGGAAAAAATATATTTCCAAGTGAAAAAGGTTTGTTGTTCAGGGAAAAAATATATTTCCAAGTGAAAAAGGTTTGTTACCCAGAGAAAAAATATATTTCCAAGTGAAAATGGTTTGTTGCTCAGGGAAAAAATATATTTCCAAGTGAAAAAGGTTTGTTGTTCAGGGAAAAAATATATTTCCAAGTGAAAAAGGTTTGTTACCCAGAGAAAAAATATATTTCCAAGTGAAAAAGGCTTGTTACCAGGGAAAAAAATAGATTTCCAAAGGAAAGGGGGTTTGTTGCCCAGGGACAAAATAGATTTCCAAGGGAAAAGGGGTTTGTTACTCTGGGAAACGATAGACCCCCAAGTGAAAATGTATTGTTACTCTGAGTAAACGATAAATCTCCAAAGGACAATCGTAATTTTACTCAGGTAACGGTTGACCTCCAGATGAAAATGGAAATTTTACTTTGGTAGGTATCGTATGTTTAGTGTCGTTGGTATTGTTAAACGTTGTCGCCGGTATCCGTTGGTATACTATTACGAATGTGAAAAGGATTTACACGTCTTGTGCAGAGTATCGCGACAGTAAAATTATTTTTGGTAGGACGAAACAAGATCGTTGTTCAAATGTTAATTCATGCATTTCGATTACCGGCTTACTGTACAATAGAGAAGACTCTACATTCGACCATGCTGTATGCTTCGATTAACACCACATGTAAATCTTTCGCACAACTCGATGACATTGATATAGTGTTACTAAAATTATTACCTATTTACACAACATAAAAATAACAATTCATGTCGTAGTAAGTAAGTTTCTTGAACTCGTGCTTGATGAAAACGAATGGTGACAAGTGTGCTTTTGTGTTTGAGTGAAAAATAATTATATAGAGTAGTAACAGTTTGTGACCAACGAATGCAAATCGATCATGATATTACAATATACGCTTTCGTCAACATAACGACTTGACGTAGAAACACTTTAACGTTTTTTCAATAACTCAATCCTCGAGACTTGTTACTTGTACGATGTAACGTTGGTGTGCAAACTATAACGACCGCTTTGTATGATAGTATATTTTAGTTGTATTGTTGTGAGGACAATCATGTGATGACTCAGCACTTGTCGTTAGCAAAGTAGATTGATTTGTGTGTAAAATGTAAGCACCGTAACTAGAAAACATTTGTACTCTGTTATTGGAGTAGCTGATTTATTGCTATGACATGGAAATATCCTGAAGCCTTGGTTGGTTTGTTGTCTTACGAAAGATGAGGCGACCTCGGTGTCGTAAATTGTGTTAACTAAACTCGCCCACAATTGTGCTGGACTTACACATGGTATTCGTATACTGTACACATACAAACTTTTGTGTAAACAACTTTGGTGTTTCTGTTAATACTAGTTCTGTGTTGAATTACTTGATTATTATGATACATGAACAACCATTCAGACAATAAAGTTCTTGAGGTATCGAAACAGTTTGAAAGCACCACCAATCATTGTACAGGTTTGTAGCATGAGTGAATATTTTTGTGTAACATGAATATATTTCATATGGCTTTGGTAAGAAATGAGTTATGCAGTATAGCCATACACAACCTACAAAAGTAAAACTTGTTGCGTTTGATTGTATACTTTGTATCGATGTCTTTGCGATGTTGAAAGACGGTTGTGTTTACATTTACATTAAGCGATATGTAACCAATCTTCTAAGCATAACTTGTCAAAAATTTAGCATGTCATAGAAACGCCGGTTGTTACGAATTCGAAAGAAATGTACTTCGATTATCACGATGATGGAAATTAAGATCAACGCAGTATTTCGAAGTGGTATGTTCAACAATCACTAAATGACAAAAATATCAAACTGTGCATACAACTCGGTTAGGTAAACAATACAGTTACAAATCGGATGTAAGCTTGATTTACGGATTACAGTCTGATGATGTAAAGCTCAACCACTTCAGTGTGTTTATTGCAAAGTATTTGACACAAACAAAATATTGAATGAAGACTTCGGTTTCATTACCAAGCTAGTGAAAATTGTTTTCTATTGGATGGATATGATTTACCTTTAGAAAAACGATGTAGACCGATTAAGCGACGCTGTTTCATATCCGTCGAGTGAGTAAAATTTCTTTGGAGTTCGGTTTAGTGGGTTAATTGTTAGGGATTCAATCACATACAAGTAACGTCTTTTAGTGACAGATTATTGTGATGACATTTACTTTAGCGAATGACAACGGAAAAATTTTCGATTGCATTGTCGCTGTATGTGTTAGACAAATAATTCTAGTACACCTAACTATATAGGATACATTTGGCAAACATCGTACAAATTGTTTCGTTGTGATGGTAACGACTTTCAGCGGTTTGGTTTCATGTCGGGAATTATTATTTGGGGGTTCAAAAACAATCAATACTACAAATGAACAACAATGCAAAACACGTTAAGTGAATTACAGTGTAGCAAGTACTTCGTTGATATTACGATTGTTGTGTATCAGACATTTCTAACTGAATGCATCTAGCAAACATATTCCAATTTACTTTTGTAATGATCAAAGTATGTGATATGGTGCGAACGGATTAAGCATTAATCAAGCGGTGGTATGACAATTCACCTAGTGCGATATCTTGACACCGAGTAATGCACGAAAGTGTTTCAATTCTCACCGCAGATTACGATGATCAAGTATTGTACCGGTTATTGTTCAACAAAGGAAATTGTTGTTTCATCTTTAGTCTTGGTTAGTGGAAACAACTACATTTGTAAAAATATTTTCTGATATCCGTAATACGCAGAGTGATTTGTACCAACACGGAATATCTTTCAAATCAAGAATATTTCAGACAAGTATAGTTTTACAAATCAATATGTTAATAACCACGGTAGTGAAAAGTTTGTTGTTGTCATAACCTTTACCACAACACCGGGTCTAATTAACGCGAATAATTTAATAATCAAGTCATGATCAACTATTACATATGGCAAATCAATTTGTCAATAAGGATGTTTACAACATGATAACTTTCAATGTAGCACCGGCGTTTGATCGTGTAAGAAATGAATTCTTAACTAGATTGCTCGACCTTTCAAATCTCGTATACTCAAACATATTATGTTAAACTCAAGTCCCCTGTACCGAAGAGTAATTACTTTTGTCTTACAAAATATACCGAGTAATAATTAGTTTGTCTTGGAGAATATACCGCGTAGTAATTCCTCTATCTTAAAGAATAGTAACGACTTTTCAAGTTGAATAAAAAAGATGCGTTGGGATATGAATACAACCGAGCTTGTTATGGATTTTAGGTTTTAGTGATTGTATGGACTCGTGTATGCTTGGCTGACTGCTGGAGTTGGTCGGGTAAGTTACAAACGGATTTACTTGCCAATGTTTTCCTGATTGACTGAGTATGGCATAATGTTAAAATGTCGAGACCTAATACTTTATCCGTACACCCAATTATAACAAAACATACCCCGCATTCAAATAATACGTAAGCTACAACTGGATTTAAAACTCGATGCTATTTTGTGGTTAACTCTAGGCAGTGGTCATGTTTGTGTATATTTCAGGAATGATCATGACGAGTTGGCCGGGTAAATTAGTGGTAGTAACTATGACCGTACAGAGTTGCTGACATTCCAACATCTTTTACGCTGTAATATACGGATTCACTCGTGATCATTTAATTCTCAGTTATTGTTCAGACATTCAAATCTCGTATACTCAAAATGTAATAGGTTATGTCAAGTCGTATATGTACCGATTAGTAAATACCTTGTCTTGCAGTGTAGTAACGGCCTTTACAGTTGAATAAAAATTATCGGTCATATGAATACAACCAGGATGAATTAATTCAAGTTTGCGAGTTGTAGTGGTATAATCAAGTAAGTGAAAACTATATTTTTAACACCGGTTGATATTATGAATAATTCTTTTGAGTATGGTAAGATGTTAAAATGTCTCTTTCACAAACAGAAAGCCAGATCGTGAATAGAGTTGTAAGGTTTCATTACTTGTTTCAAATCAATATGCGTATAATTTCTAAATATGACCGGGTTGAAATTTGGTAGTCTTGTTAGTCAATCCTATTTCAATTCACACTACGCCAAAGTCAAAATATTCGGTTTCGGATTATCTCAATTTACCTATAGAACCCGAATGGATTCCGACCCGTGCTATAACTAGATCGCTATGTCTGATGCATTATCCTGTCAGCGACGTAGGGTTTTACAATTATTTCACACCTTTTCGAATAAGCGTCAACTTCGCAAAGGATTAGGGTGGGATCAGAAATAAGTGAGAATTTGTCGGTATTCGAATCATCGTCTGCGACGGTTCTGTTATTCGTTACTTATTAAATTTTACCAGTGAAATCCAGTTCCTGTGACATACCGATTATCAAAATAATACATTGTGGCGATTGGAATGTATGTAACAAGAAGTTGTGAGGGATGGCTATGTCTTAGGTGTTATCTCGTGAGTGATCGTGGGATTTGCAACCTATTTCACACCTTTTTGAAGTGTTAGTTTGTGAACGCGGCTATTGTTGGTATTGCCGTCTACGCGGGCTCTGTGGTAAACTAATTACCAAAATATTACATTGTCAACGATCGGCATGTATGTAACAGCGAGTCGCGAGCGATGGTTATGTCTTAGGTATTATCTTGTGAGCGATCGCGGGATTTTACCAATATTTCACACCCTTTTGGAGTGTTAGTCTGTGAACGCGGTTATTGTTGGTATTCGAATCGCCGTCTACGCCGGTTTTGTGGTAAACTAATTACCAAAACATTACCAAGCGACTGATTCCTAGATTTAGCAAACTATTTCACGCCCTTTTTGGTGAAAGTACAACATGCCGCTAGCATTCTATCAACGAAAGTACGAATCATCGCCGCGCCCATAAGAATAACGATATATTAAAGTCGCACTCACCGCAAACGTTGGGATTAACTCGAATCGGACATATATAATAATTTGAGGTATACACATTAACTAAGAGTCAATCACGTGACTATTTACTTGATACATATTCAACACCAGTCGAGAGATGCCTATACCCGAAAGTACGATATGCCGACGCACCCATAAGAACACATGGCGAATCACCACCACTGCCTATACGCGAAACATGACATGCGAAAGTACGACGTGCGACAGATGCCTATACCTAAAAGTACGATGTGCCAACACGAGTTTTCAATACGATATGCGACAGATGCCTATACCAGAAAGTACGATGTGTGAGCGCACCCATAAGAACGCATTACGATGTGCGACCGAGAGGGGGGGTCCAAAAGTACGATGTGCCACCACGAGTTTCGAGGCACCGTGTCAGCGGGCCCATAAGCCACAATGGCAGGTCACGACCGATCTATATAACTACTCACCCCACCCTGGCCAGGCCAGTGTTATTAACTCTGTACTCAAATCCCCTGCATAGGCTCCTCCTCGCCACCTCATCGCGTAAGCGGTGTCTTACAAAAAGCCTAGAGGTGGGTGTTGCGGTCGCTGAACTGCCTATATGATTCTGTGTAAGCTGTCTTCCCTTCAACTCACAGCGCCGCAAAGTCCTATAAGTTTCCCGATGTAAATATACGCGATCTTGAAGTACGGTAGAAACAGTATATTGCTTGAAGTTCCAATTGATCGAATTTCCTTATATCCAAATTATAATACGACACAGTAGTAGCGTGAATAAGATATTGTCCCAACAAGATCGATAGATACAGTGGGGGAACGTCCGGTGGGCCAATTACTATTGACAAACTGTACTCTATCACAGCTATATCCAGAATATTCCCTTAGACCAGACCAGGCAGTATCGTCAAGCATACGCCATCTAGCGAATACAAGTGTGGCTCCTAAATTATTGAACCCCCCAAGATTAACATGAAATGCCCACAGTAACAGTGGGCCGTGCTATAAGTCGTCAGTTACGGAAATTAATGAACAATATCTGCCTGGTGTAAATGACCATAGTAGTCGACAAACACCATGAATACCACAAAACAAACAAACAAACAAATCCCCTGCAGATTGCAATATCTTGAATGATATCTTATACTCCGCATTTTACAGCCAACTTGACTTGAATTTGACTTGACGTGATCAGAGTAAAATTTTGTAAAGACTCGATGACTTGTGACGAGTATGCCATCAGGATGTGTGTCCAGGGAGCCACCGAGACTAACTGCGGGGACACCGGGAATGTAGGTAAAGAATCGCTGTTTTGATCCTTTCCTTTGCTTTCAACTTAATTCTGACAAAACAATGGATGCTTAGTAAAACCAGGCAGCACAGTCTTTCATGACTGAATGCACTCAAAAGTCACATCATCTTGTCGACAGCGACTTAGTCGATACGAGATAGATTAGTTTTTGATTTGAATTGAACCAGAAAATATCGCATCGAGTCAACCCCTGTGTTGGGTCAAGAGTGAACAAGTTGACCCGAGACTGACTCAAGACATTCCCCCCAACACTGCCTGAGGGGTTATTGTACCCAATTTTTGTAATATTTTATATTATAACATAGTGTCGATTCTCTGTTTCGTAACACCCATGTTGGCACAGCGCCCACGTGTCGAAAATCGCGATAAAATTATTCACGAAATGTTAGAAGAATCAGCCATTAGCTATATTACCTGCAATCTCTATGTCCATCGCAGAATTGATAACCTTCAATGCATGTATGCCCATCGTCACATTCAAACATGTGTTCCGGACATCCACCTGTTACAGTAACATTTAGATAAGAGGTCACCAACACGCGGCCCGCCAAGTCATATTCTGCGGCCCGCGACCTGACTTGAGATTTAGGAAGAAAGCTAAGAAAACCAATTTGAAATGCTGAAATTAACTACAGTTTCAACATGTTGTTGTTGTTTCAAAATAAGCTATTCTCTTGTGCCCAACATCACTATTCGTCATTATAGCTAAAACGGCTGTGGTGATGGCAACAGCATTCCATCGAGGGAGAATCAGCTGATGTGAATGGGCATTGGGCATATTGTCTTGACTTGCAACGGCCCAAACACTGCCAAGACCGAGACATAGAAAACGGCTTAGGGCAGTGGTTCCCAAACTGGGGAGCGCGCGCCCCTTGTGGGGGTGCGAAAGCATCTGAAGGGGAGGCGGAGATGCGCTCAAATGAAATATTTTTCGCGCTCTGCGCGGTTTACCTCTACTTCATAGTTATTGCTATGTGTATAGTCCGGAATTCATCTTATAGAATTATGTTATCAACAGCTAGCACCTTCCATGCCATCAAACTAGCCGTTGGGATTGCTAGCATTCTGGTTGCATTTTGTGATATAACGATTTTTCAGTATTATAAAGGGGTGTGTGTCTAAAAAAGTTTGAGGGCCACTGGCTTAGGGCTTCCCCACAAGATCACGCTTTACGTCGCGATGGTCTTTCAGCTAGTAACGAGTCTCGTTTGTCCTAATATCGATTCCTTAGTCGCTGAAAACCGTTTCCAGGCATCGTCCACAGCTCACAGTTCAAAATAAAATATAATTGGTGATAATGATTTTTTGTTGTATTTGCATTCCTTTAATAAAATATTTTTTTGTGGTCAAATATGGCCATTGCATATGTTAGATAGCTCACCGTTGTACTGACGTAGAGTTTTAGAACGTGGTTTCCTATTTTACATCGATATCGAATTCATGCGGCCCGCGGCCTCTACGAAATTTGAAAAGTGGCCCGCGACCCGTTTTGAGTTGGCGACCCCTGATTTAGATAGTAATTAACATGCAGCAATGTTGTACCGAACACGCATAATATTTATGGTTTGTTCTATTTGATCAAATCAGTGATCGTAGAGCTGTTATCACATCAGTGATCGTGGAACCGAATGTTCCCGATTAAAATTATTTCCGATAATTAGGTCTATTTTTTCACCTGAAAATGAAAGATTGTTACCTAAAATCAAAATTTTGACATTTTTCTATCTTCAAAAACTGAATTTCGACCAAATTTTGACTTAACGTATGAAAATTAGGTGTTTTCACACATGTTGTTAGAATTGTACTATACTTATTTTCATTTCTGGGTCAAACTGTCGATCCTTACGAAGTAGTTTGGCCTGAAAAAGTTTTCTTGACTCAAAACTGACATATTTTTTCATGAAAAATCTTGATTTTAACGAAATCTGGCCCTATGAAGAATTCCAATAGTACATCACACATTATGGTAGAAATATTTAAAATTTGTTGCAGTACAACGAAAGATACTTTCCTACATTCTCGATGTAGAGAGTGTCTGTCCTTACTAAGTAGCTTGTCATGAATGGAGAAAGAACGTTCAACAGTAGCAGTTGTTGGCTGCCAACACTGACGTTATGTTTGCGTACACTGATGGTGACGCATAGTGTTGCGTCATTCTGACAGAGGTGTCTACTTCACAATTTTTCATAATGCGCTTCTTGATATAAGAACCTTGCAATGCCCACGCAGTCTTGCTTCAGTTAGGATTTTGCGGTACGTTGAGCATAACACCATGCCAACCTATTTGTTTCATTTGAATGTTTATGATTTACAATGAGCAGAAAATGGGCCGGCTACAAGCTGTAAAATCTAAAATGATAAGTTCCCCGATAAGTTCTACGATACAAACAATTTTGACCTAATTTTTTACATTTTTTAACTTATCAAATAAAATTGCCCTTCTGATAATACTAAATCAGTTTTATTGATGTTATCATTTGCAGTAGCACGAACTGAATACAAAGATCCATTTCGAGGTATAACATTTGCAGTAAGAAATTCGATAGTATGTCTGCTATTTGTTTGTTTTTGTTATTATTACATCATGCAAGAAAATATTTCCTACATTTCAAATTTCCTTCACCCAATTAATGACGTTCGCGACTAATTCATTAGAGTCAGTCGAACAGCTTTTATCGAACAAATAAACAATATCATGTTATTGTTTCGCATAATCGTAGCATTGGGCACTGACACGATGCGGCAAACTCACGCGAGAATATATTAAGGTCGCTCTCTTTCTCTGTCTTTACAAACCTATTAAAATCATCCCTTTCTATGGGATTACACCAGGGGTCGCCAACTCAAAATAGGTCGCGGGCCACTTTTCCAAATTCCTGGAGGCCGCGGGCCGCATGACATCAATATCGATATAAAAGTAGGCAACGCAGTTCAACAACCACGTCTGATAACTCTACGTTATTACAACGCTGTGCTTTCTAAAATAGGCGACGGTTATAGTCACCACAAAAGAACTAATATTTTATTGAACAAACACAAATACAACAAAAAGTATCATGATCATCAATGTCATTATATTTTGGACTATGAGCTGTACACGATACCTGACAATGACAACACTCTTTAGCCGCTAAAACAGGGGTGGCCAACATTTTTGTAATTCACGGCCGCATTTCGCGTACTCATGTAGCCTGCGGCCGCATACCGGTGGTTAGTCGTGATAAACTAGCTGGGGCCAAATACCCACGTTATCATGTCCATGTCCATTGCCGGTACACTCCGAACTAATCTATATGCACATATCGACTTACTATGCGCACCAAATCGTTAGTAGTTATGTTGTAAAGAGCCATAGAGATCCAATCTGTAGTCGCGCGAAGCGCGAAAAATTTTTCATGTTCATGAGTGAATTTCGTCAATAAATATTAGTATAGTTTCACATATTACTATAAAATATTTATCCTTTCTCGGCCAATGTGATCAGATTCCCAGATACAGCTGATGCAGGGGGTATCTGTGAAAACTTAGGGTTGTTATTACAAGTGTCGACAG